>NC_136069.1:1247072834-1247684501 GCF_964261635.1 Lissotriton helveticus | reverse complement strand
CAGGGTCAGACTGATTTGCATATAGCCATGTCTGAACTGGGGTGGCAGAGTGGGCTAAAGAACGGTGATGGATTAAACCCAGATCTTTTGACTGGGTGTGAGTGTTTGATTGGTTCAGATGCTCCGTCCATCACCACCCCCTTTTGTACCGGGATGAGCAGTTTGGCAGACCAGGTTGTGAGATGCTCATCTTTCACAGTTGTGGCCTACAGGCTGGTCCTCCGTTATGGTGGTGATGATAGCTGTCACAGGCCACACCAGATATTGGGCCGCAGCAGCACAAGTCGTGCTGTACGACACACTGTTCTGGCTTGTACTTTCTTTACACAGTTTGACACATGAGCTGTGCAGGGAGACTGGAGACTGGAAGATCACTGACTTTGCATCAGTTTCTTCTACATGGTCCACAAGCCAAGAACATGGGTTGGCATTTTCCCCCTGGACAGTTTCTCCTCCTGCAGGGCCAGGCTTTCGTTTTCTCTCACTGAGCAAACAGACAGGCTCCTAGGTAATAGGGAAGTCAACAGCTTCTCTAGCAAGTTGGCAGGCTTTCCGTGAGACTAGCTGTCTTGCAGAGACCAGCCCTGAATTACATCAGCTCTTCGAGTTCCCTACAGAGCACTCTCTCCCTTTCTCAAGCAGAACCTGAAACTGGAACAAAGTGGGATGGTTTGTATCCCACTTTTACAGGCTTTCCCTAATCAGGGGCTGTGGGTTCACTGTCTAAGGTTTCAGAGCCAGTTTGGGTTGGTTCTCTTTTACATGTAATTTTCTGGCTGTTCCTTAGACACACCCTTTGTGAAAGGTGATGTCTCTCACAGCAGGTAGCAATACTGCTGGCTCAAACCAGGAGTGTCCAAAACAAGGGTGCAATGACGTGCACTATCTTTACACCTTGCGGTCATCCGCCTTCCTAAAGCAACAATCTGAAACAGGCAAAGGGGCAGGCCCTGCCTAGAAACGTTCTCACAAAATCTGCAGACTCACAACTCTCTGCTCTAGGGTCCATCGAATGGTAGAGTTTGAGAAGGACTAACCTGCAATTTCCTGCCAAAAGATCCACACATATTATCTAAAAGCAGACTTGTCTCCAGCTTCCCTCACTTTTGTGTCTGTCTCTCTACCATCTAGCTTTGGAAAAGCAGGTAATACACTTCTACTAACTGGGTAAGGTGTATCAACCTTCCAACTCACACACAGTTTTTTTTCTACCAGATATGTACCACATACCTACTATGCAAACACACACTCTACATGCACATGTCAACACAAGGGTAAATGTATTACTCTAAGCTGAACCTTACCTGTGTGGTTCTGAAAGGACATACTTATCCACCAATTGTCTGCTCTGGACTATTATTTCACATGAATTTGGTACCCTGTCACCGAGGCTTCCTGTCAACAATTCAGTACATGGACAGAAGTCCCATGTCAATAAAAGAGGGAACAGTTGGTGCACTCGTTCAAGTCGCAGAAGAGGTTCTGGACTTTGGCTTTAACAGGGACAGGTTTAAATCTCAGCACACATGCAAGATTACTGTATTAGCTTGGCTAAGGAAGAGTCAGGATACCAGTTTCGCCCACAGCCTGGTCACAGAGGGCAGGGGCACACACCCATTCCCTTTCCACCATTCCCTAACACATTATTATTGGATCCCTGTCAAAAGTTAGGTGGAGGGGGGCTGGGTGAAAAACCTACAACATATGCAGAGATATGCTTGGTAAGAAATTCTTCACAAAATTCCTCATTTTCAGATGACAAATAGCTGAGGGTGGAATGTTTCATTCTGGCCACCGAATTCGTGGAATTTTGGTCAGTCCGCATTACTCTTTAACAGAGAGTTGTGGTTGTGGCCAAATTCCGCCAATAAGTAAGTACGTAAGTAATATGCTTATAGAGCGCACGGATGCAGAGGCATCTTGGTGCTATAGCAGGACACTGAATTAGCACCAGGCGGATTAGCTTACTTCTGTCTGGAAAATAGCCATGTCTTCAACAATTTCCTGAACTGAGGTCTAGAGGGTTGGAGTCTAATGTAGTCAGGTAATTCATTCCATAACCTAGACGTAAGATATGGCAGATTTCTTCCTCCCCATCTGGTTCTTTGTATTCTGGGTACCTGGCCAATCACCGCGTGGTGAATTTTTCTCCCACAAGGCTCCAAAAGGTGCAAGATGGCGTGCGAGATTTGGCATCCCTTAGCCTAATATTCCAATGCTGGTGGTCACAGGCAGTCCGGGTCAGAGGGCTGATGCTTGAGTAGATTTGTTTCCGCTCAAGTAGATTTTCTACTGGATCGGCAGCAAAATCAACTCGAATGGCCTCGCTCTCTTGCACAGCACAAGGTGCCTTTTGCGGTGATTTTTCAGTGCTGCTTGTGCTGTATGCTCTAAATTGCAGCGTGAGCTGCATATTTTTTGCCCATTGGCAGAATGCCACAGAACCTCGCTGAGTTTTTATGTCACTTAGCAGAATTCCGCTGAGTGAAAGTCCATGAGTTCTGCCCACCCCTCCTGTCAAACTGATCATCAGAGGTATTTCCTGCATCTGGTAAATACCCAACCACCGGTAACTGGTATATACTGGGTGCGGTAATTAAAGCCTCCCAGGTGGTTGCAACCTCCTCTACATCAAGCATGAGAATAAGACACTTAAGATCCCCTGCTTCTTTACACTGCCCTTAGAGAAACTGGGTCTAGGCTATTATGAGAGGAAGAGCATGCCCCTGATCTGAGGGACAAAGGTCCCAAGAATATGATTAGCTCAGGAGCCATAAGGACATTTCAGAGCAGAGGCCAGAACTGCCACAAGAATTACCCATAAGACAAAGGTCATGGATCTGCTGAATCGTATTCCAGCAATGTAAGTGTTCATTATCCCTGTCATGTCTTGTACCATCCCAGACCTGAGAGATCCCCTATCTCTCTGTTTTCCAGCGCTATAGTATTCAGCGGTTTGACCCTTGAACCTATGTCTTGGGGAAGAGATCCGGTGTGTGTAACCTGTGGCTCTGATTCCAAATCCATCTGTGCCTGTAGCTGTTCCAAATATAGCTGCATTTAAAGTCCCAATTGAACACTGACCCTAAATCACAGATCCCCGTACTTACTGGAAAATATTGTGGGTCAAGTGGGTTACTCGGCCCTACAGGCGCCATGCTTGATTACAAATTCTGGCCCTATTAAGACATAGATCCCTAAAGCCTGGTATATCCGAGTCACGTTGTGGGTACTCCATCTATCAAGAACCCTGTCCCACTACAATCATTTACAGGCAATCAGTTAAACCTCTAATTGCTCTCTTGCCTTTGACAGTGTATCAGAACCCATAACTACCTAAACCTAATGGTGTTCGGACAAAATATTGAGGTTTTTATCTTGTGGTCTATCCACTGGCAATCTTTCAGGGTAGCATTCAAATTCATCATTCTTTGCCCACCAATCCACCTCAGTTTGGACCCGGCAATGTGCTACTCAGTCAAATCACATAGAATCCTTCCTCACTATAACTAATCTACACCCAATTAAAGAGCCTCAATCAGGGCAAAACTGGTCTTGGGTTGCTTGTGTTTGGGTCCAGAAAGAACGTGGGTTGTCAGTTCAGGCTGGATTGCTCCTATTGGGGCAGGATGAAGACTGATTTGCATATGGCTGGGTCTGATATGAGGCGGCATAGTGAGCAAAAGAATGATGGGTTGGAATGCTACCCAGTGTGATTGCCTATGATTAGACTTATTGCAAGCATCCTCCCATCACCTTTTGTGTGCTAGATGTAATGCACTAAGTGGCTAAGGGTATGCCCATATGTGGGTCCCTTGCTCATTGTGCCACTGGAACCAAGCTACACCTGACTGAAGAGCCCCTATCCGGGTGAAACCAGTCTAGAGGTGCTTATGTTCTGGTTCAGAAAGGACGTCTTGGCAGTTCAGGCTGAACTGCTCCTATTGGAACAGGGTCAAGACTGATTTGCATATGGCTGGGTACAATATGAGGAGGCATGGGGGCAAAAGATAGATGGGTTTGAATGCTACCCTGAGTGATTGTCAGTGGTTAGACTGATTGCAAGCATGCTCCCGTCACCTTTAAAGCACACTAGAATGGGCATTTTCATTTTCTTGTATTCTTTGGGAGGTGCCTGGCTCCTGACAACACAGCTCCATTAAAGATGTACAGCAGCCCCATTTTATTATATGCATTTTATTTGTTATGTTTTTCACATTTCATTTCACTTTACCTTATAGTTGCCAGTAGCGACCACAACAGGGAGTCTGGAGGTGTTCTAAGGGTTGATGGGCTCCAGTTCAAAGTCCCATTTGATTTTGCCATTTATTTTACTTTCGTGTTCCGACGCTCCCCTCGTCTAAGAGGGTATTTAAATATGGCAGGATCGTGTTTGCACTGAACGGATAACCTAAGGCAACCCCATTTGTGCCCGTCCGCCCCGTACAGGACCCAGGGCCAGGACCTCTGGACCTTTCTCCCCTCATCCAGATTCCAGTATCAATACTCAGGGGAGTCTCTCGTCACCATGCAACCTCCGTGCTCCCCTCATTGTATCCGCCTATGTCTGACTTCACTGACAGACTCTTCATCGCTGATATGCCAAAACTGTAACAAAACTATTTTAAACCTGGCCCTAAGCCCATGTACCAACTCACATGACCAGACCCCCCCCCCCCAGTAGTAGGGGAACTAGACTACATCTTGCATTCTTTAATGCACACTCCCTGCCCAAACACAAGTTCGAATTTGACGACTTGATCAACAACGAACACTTGGATGCCTTATTTAATGCGTCCTGTTAGCCAAACTTTGTGGTGGTGCTTCCCACAGGCTACTCACTTTTTAGGTTAGACAGACCGTTCAAGAGGTGGCGATCTAGCTCTAATATATCGCAGTGAGTAGACGGCTACTTGCAACGCTGCCCCTACCAATGACTGCGTGGCAGTTTTGTTTAGCCTAGGCAGTCAGAATCAGCACTTTTTTTTAAAGGTATACTTTTATATCACCCACCCGGCACTAAAATTAATTTAAAAAAAAATTAGATTACTAGCCAAATATAGCCTTCAATCTGATAACTTCTCTATTCTAGGGGATTTCAATTTTCATCTGGAAGCGAATGATGATAAAGAAACAGAAGCCCTTTTGTAAATTTCTAAGTCTTTAGGGCTCAATCAACTCATAATGGAGACCATACATTTAGAAGGCAAAAGGTATCTCCACGTATCTAGTGAGACCATCATCCCATCATTTTTTACATTGATAGTCCAAACAGACACATCAACAAGCAACAGAGCATGGAATAATTTGAACTCTGATACTTAACCCCAAATTCTTACTCATAATCAACCCATACTCCCTTCTGATGCAGAGTTAGTATCTAATTACTATTCAGACTGGCTTAATGACACTTTCTGCAATCTAGTTTCTCCTAAGTCCACATACCCCAACAGGAAGGAACCTTCAGCCCGTTGGTTTACGGAAGCTGTTAGGCTGGAAAAGTAAGCCTGTAGAAGGAAAGAAAGGAGCTGGAGGAGACTTTCCATCAATCAATCAATCGGGGAATTTTAAGCGCGCTACTCACCCGTGAGGGTCTGAAGGCGCTGAGAGGGGTCGGCAGATCTGTTTAGCCGAAGAGCCAGGTCTTCCTGAAGGTGTTCAGGGAGGGGACGCGTCTGATGTCTGCTGATAACTCGTTCCAGGTCTTGACTGCAATGTGAGAGAAGGATCTTCCGCCTGCTCTGGCTCTGTGGATGGGCGCAGTTTCGGCCAGTGCGAGGTTGGAGGATCGGAGGTTTCTTTTGAGGATGTGGAAGTTGATTCTGTCGATGAGATATTTTTGTCCGTTGTTGTATGGGTATTTGTAGGCGTGAGTGAGGATTTTGAAAGTTACTCTTTTCTCCACAGGGAGCCAGTGGAGACTTCGTAGGTGTTGGTTGATGTGTTCGTGTTGGGGGATGCAGAGGACGAGTCCGGTTGCGGTGTTCTGTATTGTCTGGAGTTTGTGGAGTAGGGACTTGTTGATGCCGGCGTAGAGTGCGTTTCCATAGTCCAATCTGCTGGTGATGAGTGTGTGGGTGACTGTCTTCCTTGACTCAGGGGGATCCACTTGAAGGTCTTGCGGAGGATGCAGAGGGTGTTGAAGCAGCTGGAGATGACAGCGTTGACCTGTCGGTTAATGGTGAGTGTTGAGTCGAGTACGATGCCGAGGTTCTTGGCGTGGTGAAGGGGTAGGTGGGCTTCCGAGGGCGGTTGGCTACCAGGTGCTGTTCCATGCAGAAGGGGTGGTGCCAAGGACAAGGACTGTTGTCTTCTCGACATTGAGCTCCAGGCAGCTGTTGGTCATCCAGACTGCGACGTCTTGCATTCCTTTCTGGAAGTTGAGTTTGGCAGTGGTGGGGTCTTTGGTGTGGGAGAGGATGAGCTGGGTGTCGTCGGCGTAGGATACGATGTTGAGGCCATGTTATCGGACAATGGCTGCGAGGGGGTCCATGTAGATGTTGAAGAGGGTAGGGCTCAAGGATGAACCCTGTGGGACCCTGCAGGGGATTTTCGTGGCTCGTAGAGGAAGGGTGGTAGTCTGATCCTTTGGCTTTTTCCGGTGAGGAATGATCTGATCCAGTCCAGTGCTGTTCCTTGTATGCCTGCGTCATGTAGTCTGGCGACTAGTGTACGGTGGGAGACAGTGTTGAAGGCCGCTGATAGGTCGAGTAGGATGAGGGTTGCGGAGTGGCTTTGGTCCAGGAGGGTGCGGATGACATCTGTGGCAGAGAGTAGTGTGGTCTCTGTGCTGTGGTTGCTTCGGAATCTTGATTGAGATGGGTCGATGATGGCGTTCTTTACAATGAACCGTGTCAGTTTCCTGTTGACTGTTTTCTCTGCAGCTTTGACTGTGAAGGGAAGGAGCGAGATGGGCCGATAGTTCTTGAGGTCAGTGGGGTCAGCTGTGGGCATTTTGAGCAGGGGTCTGACTTCTGCGTGCTTCCAGTCATCTGGGAAGGTGCCTGTTTTGAAGGTTGTGTTGGTGTTGTGTTGTAGTTCGGGTGTGATGGCGGCTGCGGCTCTGTGGTAGATGTGAGGGGGGCAGGGAAAGGTGGGGGCCCCCAAGTGGATGCCTTTCATGGTTGAGGTGGTGTCTTTGGCCGTGATTGGTGTCCAGTTGGAAATGGTGGGCTGGCTGGTGTTTCTAGGGGGCAGGGGGCTGTCATAGAGGTTTGTGATCTTGAGGTGGAAATTGGTTCCAAGCATGTCACAGAGGTCTTGGGATGGGATGATGTCTGTGGCTTTGCTGCATGGGTTGGTGAATTCTTGAATGACACTGAAAAGTTCCTTGGAGTTGGTGGAGTTGGCTAGGATTTTGTTGTGGATGAAGTTCCTCTAGGTGGCTCTGATCTGGTTGTGGTAGTCCGTCATGGCATCCTTGTAAGTGGTGTGGTTTTCGGTTGTCTTGGTGTTTCTCCAGTTCTTCTCCAGGTGTCTGCTGGTGCGTCTGGTTTCTTGGAGAGTGGTGGTGAACCAGTCGACCTTCCTGGGGCGTTGCCTGTCGGGGTTGCGTAGCGGGGCGAGCTCGTCTGCGCAGTTGGAGGTCCAGGTGTGGCGTTCTCTGGCTGCGTCGTTTGCATTGGGTGCTCAGGTGTGGTTGTCTCGGGTGAGGGTGGAGTTAAGTTGCTCATCGGTAACCTTGCTTTAGTTCCTTTGTGGTGGACGTGAGGCTGGTTTGGATGCCTTGGGTTTTTTGATGGTGGAGTCTACGCAGTGGTGGTTGGTCCATATCGGCTGCGTTGTGTGGCTGGATTGGACGCTGTTTACTGCTGCGAAGATGAGGTCGAGGGTATGTTCTTCTCTGCTGGTCGGTGTGTTGACGAGTTGTTTAAGTCCGATGCTGGCGAAGTTGTCGCAAAGGATAGTGGAGTTGGGGTCATCGAGGTGGAAGTTCATGTCTCCAATGAGTATATAGTTTGTTGAGGTGATGGCGTGGGGTGCGATGAATTCGGTGATGGTGGTGGCGAAGGGTGTTTGGGGCCAGGGTGGCTTTGGGGGTGGTCTGGGATCTGGAAGTGCATGTGTTCGGTGGAGGGGAAGGTTTCGCTGGAGGTGGTGAGGTTCAGGGTGGTCTTGTGGGGGATGGCGAGGCCCCCTCCTGGGTGGTTGGGGTGGTCTTTCCTCCGATTCTTGTATCCGTCTGGGATGGCGGCGCTGATGTCGGGGCGGAGAATGCGTTGGTCCAGGTCTCTGTGAAGAAGGCGTTGTCGGGTGAGAGAGAATCGAGTAGGTTCCAGATTTTCATGGCTTGTTTGTGTACGGAGCGTACGTTGAGGAGGATGCATTTTAGAGTGTCGCCAGTGCTGGTGTCGGCTGTGTTGGAGGCCGGAGTGGCGGTGAGGGTCGGGCGGCAGTGGAAGCAAAAGAACTGGCCGTGAGTTGTGTTCAGCAAGGCCTGTTGGTGTTCTCTAAGTCTTCCAGGGTTGAGTGCGAGGATGGTGGTGTCGTAGCGATGGGTATTGGGAGGTCAAAGGTTCCTAGCGCTGGCCACAGTCGGGTCACGGACGGGAGCAGTCCGGCTTGCCTTTGGCGCGCTGGCAGCACGCCTACTGCCCGTGTCCGCTGTGCGACCTCCACAGTGGCTAGCATTAAGCAGGGGAGGTGGAAGAGAGGAGAGGCTGGAATTCCAGGGGGAATTTCCGGGGGTAATTCGGGGGGAAGGGGCCACAGGGGCAGCAGCGGTGAAAAGCGAAAGGGACAGGCAGGCACAAGAAAATAAAAACAGTGGTGGAATTAGAGCAAGACACATATGGGCACAATAACGGTGGCAAAACAGGGAATAATTAAGGGAAAAAACGGCTGAAAAGGGTTTACGGTAGTTGCAGGCAGTCTGGTCCTAGTTGCAGTGGGCAGCAGGCGCAGGAGCGGGCCGTAGTCTCGAACCTCCCAAGGAGGAGGTCGGGTCTGGAGGCAAGAGATGGCACAGAGGAGCTGCGGGGAGAAAGTGGACCTAGACCGATGGTCGGCGGTCTTACTCAGCCTGACACCCAAGAACAAAGCTCATGTAATTTAGTACTAACCAAGTATAAAACTCTTCTCATCAAGGGGAAAATTAATTACTATACACAGCTGATTGAAAAGGTCTCCAACTCTACCAAGCAACTTTATCAGGTGGTCACCAAACTTACCTTTGCTCCTTAGAACAATGAGACAATTCACAGTCAACAGTTTTGTGATACCTTAGCAAACTGGCATAACAAAAGTTGAAGGAGCCCCCCTTCAACGTACTTGGAGGGGCGCCCCTCAGGACTAAATAGGGCTCTTTTTGGCCAGAGTACTGTGTGGAGGGGGGCCCCTGGAGCTTGCCCCCTTCGCACCACGGGGCCTGCAGGGGCCTGTGTTATGCCACTGCCTTAGCTTTCTCCTTTAAAGAGAAGGTTATTTCGAGAATCATGGCTCCCCTTCCTGACTCTATTGACACAAGAGTTTTGCGAGCTCACATGCCCTAAATACCTACGATTGCTGCGACTGCCAGAGGATGGGGCACCACCAGCTCCAGTTTAAGCTTGGACTGAGCTGTTTGACTGTGTATTTCATTCACAGCAGGGTTGATTGGAGGAGGGCGGGTGGGAGGGGAGGGGGACTAGTTTTTTTTATATATATACATTTGTTGCATATATGTCCTACAGCAGGGGCTCTGCGCAGCCCACGATGAAAGCTTACTGTTCATTGACAGCGCCTTAGGCCGATATCACCTTTTTGTCTTTGCGTTGTTTTGTCTTGAATATAATAATAAAACAGATTTAAACCATAAAGATAAAGTTAGTCACATTTTCAATACATTTCATAATTCCAGCCACACACCAGCTAGGGAGCAGACATCCCAGTTAAAGCAAGACTATCACCCCTTCTCTGAATTCACTCTCATCTCTCCTGGTCAAGTGGCCACTCTTCTTAAGGAAAATAAATCTGGGTCTCATATGACCCCTGCCCCCGAAGATACTCAAACTAGCACCAGAGATAATTACCACTAATCTGTCCGATATCTTTAACACAATGTTTTCCACAGGTGTTTTTTCCTTCAGGATGGAAACAAGCTTCCATCCTCCCTCTTATAACAAAAAACGAATCTCAGCTCAACTGACCCCAATAACTACTGCCCTATATCACGTCTCAACCTCGCCTCTAAAATTATTGAAAAAATCCTGAACTTAGAACTGTCTAAATTTATCCAGGACAATCACCTCCTGCACTCGACTCAGTTCGGGTTCAGACCAGGACACAGTACAGAAACTGCCCTGGTCAAAGCAATGGAAGAGATAAGTACCTCACTAGACAGAGATGGATCTGCTATCTTCATTCTCCTTGACCTATGGGTCAGGTTCGATTCGGTGGATCATAAAACTCTGATCCCCCATTTAGCAGAGATAGGAATAAGGCCCTTTCCTTGCTTACCTCTTTTCTTTCTGAAAGGGCACAAACTCTGGCTATAGGCAAATTTAATTCCACACCCTTCACTCTGCCATGATGGGTCCCATAGGGTTTGTCGCTGAGCCCAACTCTTTTTAATGTATATGTGTCTAAACTGGCCCCCCTCATTTAAAGTTTAATTTGTCTCTTACCTCCTATGGTGGAGAAGCGTGGCTCACTGGTTAGAGGAGGCAGACCTGGAAGCATAGGTCAGCCCGGGACCAGGGTTCAATTCCCGGCTCGGCGGGATCTTGAGTCCTAAAATGTCCATGGACTCGACAATTCTCGCTCCGGTGCCTACTCGATTCACAGGTTCACACTCTGCGACTCTGGGCAATAGCTTGCTTAATCTCCACAACGGCCCCTCGCGGCGGGATGCCTGGCTTTCACCTTGCGGATACCCTGCCGGGGTTATCTCACAGGGGAATACCAGGACGGGTTCCCTAAGCAAGCGCTTAGAAACCGCTTGGTGATTTGCGCTATATAAATTCCTGTACATTTTACATTTACATGGTGATGACCCCCAGTTGGTAGTTACAGCCTTCAACAGCGACACGTCTGGACCTTGAAAATGTCAAGAATGTATCAGAGCAGTTAGCCTTTGTATGAGCAAATACTGCTTAAGGCTCAATTCGTGGAAAACAGAGGTCAAATTATTTGGGAAACTCTCTCCTGCCTGGTCCCCCAACCTGGTGGTCAGAACTGTTTGACCCACCCCCCAATTCCTGTCTCTAAAGCCAAAAATTTAGAGGTTAATATTGAGGACAAACTCAATCTTGGAACTCAAGTCTCATCAGTGGTGTCCTCATTCTATCACACACTTAGAATGATCAGAAAGATTCTACCCTATATTCCGGTCAAATCCAGGAAAACTTTTATAGTACCTTAGTATATATGTTTAACAGTCATAAACCCCTACAAAATACTTACTCACTGGATGGAGTCATCAATGATGTCATCAGGGATGTCATTTGAGATGTCATGAGTGATGTCACTGACCATGTCATGAGGGATGTAATGTGTGCGGTCATAAGCAGTGCATTGCGGGGGCGTAAGTCATATATTTTTTTTTGTGGAGTTTTATATAGTGCGAACTAGACCTGAAGGGAACAGAGCGCTTTACATAAGCACCAGTTACGGTACAGATGGACACATTCATTTTTGTTAGGCGCGGGGAGATTAAGCGATTTGCCCAGAATCACTGAATGTTGAGCATCCCTGCCGAGACTCAAACTCGGTTCCCCAGCTCCGAGGTCGACCGACCTAGCCGTTAGGCCATGTTCTTTCCCCAAAAGTTAGCTCAGGTAACTATAGCTGCCGGAATTTACTGGTTTTGTACGAGGGAAACCTGAGCCTAACTTTAACGTCCCTGAACCTTTGTTTTTTTCAGTGAATTTCTAAAGGTTTTTAGAATTCTATTTGCTAAACATAACGACCCTGTAACCTTTGTTTTTTTAAGTAAATTTTGAAGGTTTTCCAAAATCTATTTCCTAACCATAACATCCCTGTAATCTTTGGTTTTTAAGTGAATTTCTATGTTTTTTTAACTAGTAGTCGCATTTGCAGAGTGGTGGACATGGGGGCCGGACTTCTGACCAGATCCTACTGTGTCAGACTTACTGGAGGCAACAGGAGGGCTTCTGGGCCCCTAAGAACTCTCAGAATCCAAGAGGACTTCATCCCCCAACCAGCAGCGCTCCAAGAGACGCATTTGCAGAGTGGTGGAGAAAGGGGGCGTGGCCTCTGAAGACCTCTCAGCAATTGCACTCTGTGGAACTTACTGGAGGTAACAGGAGGGCTTGTTGGCCCGAAGGAACCTCAGCATCCAAGAGGATGTCCTCCCTCAACCAGCAGTGCACCAGGAGGCGTGTTTGCAGAATGCTAGTGAAAAGGGGCATGGCCTCCAAAGTCCTGTCAGCAATCGCGCTTTGTGGGACTTACTGGAGGTAACAGGAGGACATATTGGCCCCCAAGGACAATCTGCATCCAAGGGTACTTCATCCTTCCACCAGCAGTGCACTGAGAGACGCATTTGCAGGGTGGTGGAGGAAGGGGGCATGGACTCCGACCACCTATCAGCAATCTCACTGTGTAGGACTTACCTGAGGTAACAAGAGGTCTTGTTGGCCCCAACGACACTCAGCAGCAAAGGGGACTTCATCCCCCAACCAATCTGCATCCAAGGGTACTTCATCCTTTCACCAGCAGTGCACTGAGAGACGCATTTGCAGGGTGGTGGAGGAAGGGGGCATGGACTCCGACCACCTATCAGCAATCTCACTGTGTAGGACTTACCTGAGGTAACAAGAGGTCTTGTTGGCCCCAACGACACTCAGCAGCAAAGGGGACTTCATCCCCCAACCAGCAGCATGCCAGTAGGCACGATTGGTGCAGAAAGGGGGCAGGGCCTCTGGCATCGTGCTGGTAGCTTTTAAAAAAAATATTATTAGGAAGGAAGGGGGGCCAATTTTAGCCCTGAGGACCACATCAAAAATGCTGGGCGCGGCGTGCTCTCGAGCCAATTTTGGCCCCGTGGATCCCATTCCCCAGGGCCTGGACACAATAGTGGGTGGCCTGGTCCCACCCAGGGCACGCCAGTTTCTCATGTTTGGGACTGCGGAGGAACCTGAAGGACCCCGCAGTTCCTGCCAGCTCCCTGCATCCTGCAGGAGACAGCATTGCTTTTGGACAGAGGACTCTGGTGAACATACGGCTCACTCTGTCGACAAGCAATTCTGCTCTGCTTCTAATAAGCGAGAGCAGTTATAATGCTCTCGCTTGCTAGAAGCAGAGCAGAGTTTGCAATAGCTTGGCAGGAGGGGTAATGCCAATCCTGAGCAGCGTTCGATTTCTTTATCTCAGCATAGTTTTTCTTGCATGTTTATTTTTGTTAATGCTAGTCTGTCTGAAATTACTCTGTCACTTTGGCGAACCCCTGGTGATAATGTTTTTTTATAATTTGCCATTGCAAATAGTCTATATGACTTTAAGTTTGAGTGTGTAATAAAACTCCCTAACTTTACTTCTGACAGGAGTTTTCTTGTATGGCCTAATGCATCATACTGTTTACATTTATTGTTGCTGGTGGGTTTTAGTTTATGGTTCCACCACACTCTATTACTGAATCAAAAGATCCATTCGGCCTCAGTGAGCATTTGATGCTCGTGAAGTGTGAAAAAACGCTACAGCAAATCTGGTAGCAGAGGATGGTTGTCCCTATATAGGGGGGAAAACCATTTTGTTTAGTGTTAAGGAGGTAGGATTGACCTTATGCTACTGCCCAGTCCAAAAATTATTCACCCGTAATTCTTTCATGTTTCATTCCGAAGAATGATGAAATTCTAGTGTTGTGCCTACAAGTGACGGATGTGTGAGTATTAATAGGGGTTTGCGCTGGCACACTTTTGGCTTGAAGATTGCTGTGAAGTGTGATGTTGTGAAGTGTTTGCGGAGTCGTCGTACTCGGATTGAGTGTGGCGCTTTGTGTTCCAAAATGTCCATGGTTGTTGTTAACGGTTCGTTGTGGCCCAGGACCCTGGGATAATGCACAAGAGTGGAAGACACTTGGTTAATTATTGTCTGCAGTGGGGCACCTGTCATGAGACATTGTTGGCAGCGCCAATAGATTTTCTTTAGTGAGTGTGAGTTATTGGTTGGTATTTTGTGAATCCTGAGTGCACATGGAGAATCAGTATCAACCATAGTGAGAATTGCTGGTCAAGTTTCACTCATGTGTAATTGTGAAAGCTACAGTACAGCTTTAGAGTGTGTGAGTTCTTGCCCGTAGTGCGCAGACAGGTTGTTGGTCTTTGCTCGCAATATTTTGCAAGTAAGTGTGTGTGAGCGGTTGTGTGAAAGGCAATCACGAAGCAGCTGCAATTGTTGAGAGAAGTGAGTGTGACATCATTTTGTGCCACGCTGGCATAGGTCGGTTAGTTTGAAGCAGCGCTGATATTGGTGGACAGTATCACATTGCTATTGGTTGAGAATAGTTTGTGGAATGGATTGTGCGATTGAATTTACTTCCTGATTCAATTGAGAAACATTGTGTTTAATTGAATTTGAGTAAAAAATAAGTTTATCAAATCATTGAGAAGTCTGTTGAGGGGAGATGTGTTAATTCAAATTAGAGAGGGTGTAGAAGCCCCACCCGAAGGAACCCCAGCTAATTATTAAAGGGAGTTTCTGCGTGCCTGTGGTTAGAACACTGGTGCAAATTAACTGAGAAAGACAGTGCTTTAGATTTCCCCAGTTATGGAACATTTAACCATGGAATTTTAGAAAATTTGAGTTGGGTGCTGTGCGAATCTAAACCGCCTCCAAGACCCCAACTATTTGAACCCCATGGTATTTAAGGAACTTGTTGTCTGGAAGACAACCACATTTGAGAAAACAATGCAAAAAGCAGTTAGGACAGAGATATTAGGGGGGATGAAGAACAGAAAATGTGGAGAGCAGATATATTAGATGGAGTGAGAATGTTTTCAGCTATTTCAAATGAAGAAGGTGAAAGCACCAAGCCTAAAACAAGAAAGGAGCAGACTGCGAAGACAGAACAGACAGCAGAAGCTGACAGCAAAAAGACAGTTACTTTTGAAAATGATTCAGATGATGAGTTCACAAATCACCTTTTGGTGAATTGTCCCCTGCCTTATCATGCAGTTGAGACAGGAACAGGTAGCGAAAGAGTACAAAATGTGCTCCCTAATGTGCAGACTGCTTCAGTCAAACAGACACCTGACCTGATAGTTCCAGGAACACCTGTTAATCCAGTGACACAGGGTGCTGTGGTTTATCCACCTCTTCTTGATGTATCTACAGTTCAGTCTGAATCATGTCTAGCTGTAAACCAAGTCGTGCCAAGTCCAGTTATGAATCTGGCTATGCAAAATCCTAATTTGAATCAAGTTATGCCAAATTGTAAGGTGAACCAGACAGTGCAGACAATGCCAAATATTACCCTGAGCCAAACAGGACAGACTTTCAATACTGTCTTAACAGGAAAGAGCGCAGAAATTACAATTCCCCAAATCAGGCAAATCGTAAGGGTTCAGATGTATTGACAGTTCCTGTGACTATGGATCCAGTTGTTCCCTTGTATATTTCAGGTAATCCTGGAGGTAACATTCCTTTGATTGGTGACCAGATAGTTCCTGAAGCACCAGCTACATGTGTTGGGACATTGTAGGAGAGTAGGGTCTGCAATCCTATGATCACCCAGATTTTTGCTTTTTGCTGCACTGGTTTACGACTTTCCCTGGCTGTGGGCCTGCTAATCAGACCCACAGCCTAGCTGTTCTCTCTATCCAAATTGTACTCAGGTACTGAATTGGCACTGGGCCCTCTCCAAGTCCCTGTACCCAGGGCTGAGGTGCACCCAGAAGTCTCCCAGGGGCTGAAGCATGTATTATGCCACCCCTGGATTGACTAACTAAATCTGACACAACTGGCTGCTTGACAGCTGGGGCAAGGTGGTGTAATCACCCTTTGCTTTAGATATAGTATACCTATATCTAACCCTAAAATGGACACACAGATCTCCTATCAGTCACTCCTATGGCAGGCCTTAACAATCCTGAAGGCAGAGTGCTTGGAATCGTGTGAGATGGTGCTCTAGCATGAGCTGAGCCTGTCTGCGGCTTTCGGGATCCATCCCTTAGCCGTTTCCATGATATCGCATACCATATACTCTTAAGTGCATTATAATCCTCGCGGTTATGTGCCAACTCTGGTATCGCTTTATCAAAACATGTCGAGTAAGGTGTCATACGAATTGGAATACTAACCCCTCGCCAATTCTGGCGACGGGGTTAGCATTCCACCCTTCTAGAGGGACACGACATGTATGTAACCCCTAACCCCGGTTAAAGTCAAACAGAGCCTCAGCTCCACAAAATGGATGCTGCCACCGAGACACAAGTCTGCCCTCCTGCTGCTGGGAGTCCTCCCAGAGCAGGAGATAAGGACAAAGGGTTTCCTGCCAGGGGCGGTGCCAGCACCGTCCCAGACAGGGTTTTGTGTATTGTAGGTAGGCAGGGCTTTAGAGGAAGGTGACTGCAAGTGGCACCCCGGTGCTCACTGTGCATAGGCCGGCTGAAACCAGTTCCAGGGGCACTCCAGCCCCTGGCCTGGGGAAAGCCCGCCAAGGAAGTGGGTGTAACCACCCCCCTCCTGGTCCCACCCATAGGGCAGGACCTAGTCGCGTGCCAGCCCCCTTTTCCCAGATAAAGGTAGGAACTGGCCCCCTTCCAAATCAGATCATCTTTGGAATCAAGACACGACTTTCTGCGAAAGGACTTCAAGATTTCCTTCTTCAAGATTCTCCCTTGTGACTAAGGAGTAGTCACCCTGCATCCGCAGGCACCATCTAAAGAACACTGCGGTCTGCTGTAAGTCCTTCCTCCGGAATCCGACTGCCCAGCTCGACGAGAACCGGCTTCCCTGGCACCTCTGACCTCTACCCACCTCTACAGCCCAGCTGAGAACCGTGGGTGCGACGAGACCTCAAGGGACCGGCCATCTGCAAGACTGCACGACTTCTTTCCAGCAAGCCCGCCGAGTAATCTACTGGTGAGTGCTTTGGGGTCCGAGAAGCCCCGACTCTGAGCAGCTCCAGCTCCGAAGTGCAGCCCCCCAGCATCTCCACGATCTGCGTGGGGCCCTTCTGCTTTCCGCTGCTCACCGCGTTGTTTGGCTACTAGCCCGTTGGCTTGTGGCCTTTCTGACGACGCCCGACGACATTTCTGCTGCTGGTCTGGTTGCTCCAGACTGGCCCTTGCTCCCTTCCAGAAGAGGAGCACCCCGGACCCTCCTGGTCCACTCAAGACGCCATTTTGAGTCCACCGCGTGGGCTTGAATTAGCCAAGGCTTGTTGCCCAATCCTGGGTAACTTCGACGCCAACGACTTCATCCTTCGTGGGACAGCTCGCACCTCCATCCTGGTCGCCGACAACGCGTCCTGGTCCGAGAGACTGCAGAGCCCAGCAGCGCCCACTCACCTGACTGCGGTGACTTCGCCCGGTGCCATCCTGGTGCCCACTTAATCACTGGCTAGTGATTCAAGAACTTGGTCCCCTCTGCTTTCAGGTTTTCTTCTTCCTTGATCCAGGCTTGGATCCATCGAACTTTTCTTCACTGGTCGCCTACCAGCAACTTCTTCCTTCCAGGCTCCTGGTCCGGCAACGAGATCCCCGACGTCTTTTCAGACCTATGCAGCTGCAGCCCCTGGGCTAGGTAACTTCGGCACTCCGGTGTCCCAGCATAGCCTCACTATCCAAGGGTCAGGATCCACTGTCGTTTTCTCCCTACCAGGTCGGGTTCGCCCGTGAACACTAACTTTGTGAATTCTAGCTTCCATAGACTTTGTCCCGCATCCCGCGTGAGAGTGCACACTCTGCACCCGAGTCCCCTGGGCCTCCTAGTAGTAATCTAACGATTCCCTAGTCCAGTCCTAGCGATTCCAAAGCCTATTAGAACTGTTACTTACCTGCTAGTAATTCGCATTCCACTTTTAGCGTATATGGTTTTTCGTGCCCCTCGGGCATTTGGGTAACGTGCTAACTTAAAAGTATTTTCGTAAGAGTTTTGTTGTGTGCCTAGCACCCTGTCCTCATAAAGAGTACAGGGTTGTTGTGATTCAAATAAATACACTGTTTATTTTCATAACTACTTGTGTGGTGTCCTTTCACTGGGTGTTCAAGGGGTAATGTGATGGTAAAACAGCTGGCTTAACACGCCCTCTAGAGTCTTAGCCTTAGACTGCTCGTATCCATGCTACTAGGATAGCTGGTCTATAAGGTTGACTTACAACCAATCATCAATAAGGGTTGTTTGGACTGATATATAGTGATCACTAGAATAGTGAGCACTGCACATCAGGCCAACTTCTCACATTGGTGAGCAGCGGTTGGGATTTGAGCTTGCTGTTGTTTTACCACACATGCCCTAAGAATATCTTGTGAAAGATCACATAAGTACTAAAGGTACATATAACTTAGCTTAGAATACTCTGAGTTCTACTGAACCAGCTGTTGTAGCTCCTAGGGCTTAGCACACCCTAAACTACAACTCTAGCAAGGGATCAGTAGGCAAACATATAGTGTAGGTAAGTGCACCACTTACACCTCACTAGAAAAGCATGTCTACCCAGGGAGAATCTACTGAGACTCCCCTGGTCAGTGTTGACCCTCCACAGGTCACTTCAAGATATGCAGCTCTCAGCTTTCAGGAGATGAGACAAATCTGTGTCTCCAGAAAACTGAAGCAGGGGTCTAACCCCACCACTCCCTTTCTGATAGGTCTCTTAGAGACATATGATGCCAGAAAGCTTTCTCAGTTACATGAGAACATGCCAGCCTTAGAGGGAACCTCTGGGGATCCAGATCTCCCCAACACTGATTCAGCAGTTGAGGAGGAGGATCAGGAGGTACTCTCTGGGGATGAGGTAGACAAGGGTCTTGAGGTAGTCAGAAGGCTAACTAGGACCAACTTAGACTTACTTGGGCTAGGATCTGGGGGCCCCCCAGTACTAACCCGAAGTGGGCCTAACCTTGGAGTTAGGAGAGATAGATCTCTTTCTAGGGACTCCAATAGATCTCTGCACTCTAATGCCTCTTCTCAGGGGAGAAGGAATCCTCCACAGAGGAGATTTACTTCCCCTCAGAGAAAGGAGCATGAGGCTAGGATGAGACAAGCTGAACTGAGGATTGAAAGGGAAGAAATTGCCCTGGCCAAAGAGAAGCTTGCCCTGGCAAGAGAGCAGCAGATGAGTGGGCTAGCTCCCACTGGTGGCAGCAATCTCCCAAGAGATAGAGAGAAGGGTTTAGATACTAAACACCTGACTAAAATAGTGCCCCCCTTTAAGCAAGGGGATGACATCCAGAAATGGATGGCTGCTCTGGAGAGGGCCTGCACTGTGCAGAACATTCCCCAGAGTCAGTGGGCAGCTATACTGTGGCTCTCCTTTGATGGTAAAGGTAGAGATAAGCTCCTCACTACAAGAGTGGAGGATGCTAACAATTACCAGGTCCTGAAGAATACACTGGTTGATGGGTTTGGTTTAACCACTGAGCAGTACAGGTTGCTGTTCAGAGACACCCAGAAAACTCAGTCTCAGGACTGGTCTGATTTTGTGAATTGTGCCACTAAGGCTTTGGAGGGCTGGTTGCTGGGTAGCAAGGTTACAGATTACACAGGATTGTATAATCTAATGATGAGAGAACAAATTTTGAACAATTGTCAGAACCAGTTGCTGCACCAGCACCTTGTTGATTCAGATCTGACCTCTCCCCAAGAATTGGGAAAGAAGGCAGACAAATGGGTCAGGACAAGGATCAAGCAGAACCAGAACCAGAACCAGGGTGGTCAGAAGAAAGCAGACCAGAAGGGTAATGTTAAGAATGAGCAAAATGACCAGAAGTCTTCACCAGGTCCCGAGCAAACCAAAGAGGGTGGGGGTCAGGCTTCCCAGAAGAAGAAGACTCAAGAAGGCCAGTCAAAAAGGTGGTGCCAGTACTGCAAAAGTAAATCTCACTGGTTTAGTGAGTGCACCAAAAGAGGAGGAGGACAAACTCCTGCCACTACAGCTCCTAAAGCAACTGCACCCCCTAGTACAGTCAGTAGTGGTAGTGTCACTCCCAAGGCATTAGTTGGGTTAACCTTGGGTACTGAGGGGTCTGACAACTTAGTTGGCACACTCACTCAGGCTGTCCTTGTCTGTACAGGGGATATGGATATGTCCCCTGAAATAAGTCCCAATACTTTGGGCAAATACAGGCAGACACCTTTGATTAATGGCAAGATGGCTCAGGCCTATAGGGACACTTGTGCCAGTGTCACCATGGTGACACCTAACTTTGTGGACCCTGGACAGATCATGCCAGGTACTGATTTCCTGGTGACCAATGCCAGCAATGTCACTACTAGTCATAGTGTGGCAATTGTGGCTTTCTCCTGGGGTGGAGTGAAGGGACACAAGAAAGTTGTAGTCAGTTCAGACCTCCCAGTTGATTGTTTGTTGGGCAATGATTTGGAGTCATCACAATGGTCAGAAGTGGAGCAGAGGACTCACATGGAGATGTTAGGCTTGCCAGCACATGTGCTTGCTGTGACTAGGTCAAAGGCCAGAAGATGCCCCACTGAACAGGTGCTGGATCCTGAAACTATGGACCAGACACCTCCCAAGAAGAAGAGCAGTAAGGGTAAGGCTTTGCCTTCCCCCTTGCCCCAGGTTGAGGATCAAGTCTCTGAGGAGGCTGATCTAGAAGAGCTGAGGGAAACTGAGCCTAAAGAGCTTGAACTTGATCAAGTTGAGTTTCTGGGCTCAGGGGGACCCTCCAGAGCAGACCTGGGGAAGGAACAGTTGAGCTGCCCTTCCCTTGAACCCCTCAGACAGCAGGCTGCTGCTGAGGCTGCAGGGAATGCCACAGGTGCCCACAGGGTATACTGGGAAGATGGACTCCTGTACTCTGAGTCAAGAGACCCCAAGCCTGGTGCAACCAGGAGGCTGGTCATCCCCTTGTCTCTGAGAGGTTTCCTTCTCACCTTGGCCCATGAGATTCCCCTTGCAGGTCATTTAGGTCAGACAAAGACTTGGGACAGGCTTGTCTCACACTTTCACTGGCCCCATATGAATGAGAATACCAAGGAGTTTTGTCGCTCATGTGTCACTTGCCAAGCCAGTGGTAAGTCAGGTGGCACAACAAAGGCCCCCCTCATACCACTACCTGTGGTGGGGGTTCCCTTTGAAAGAGTGGGGATTGACATTGTTGGTCCAATGGAACCCCAGACAGCATCAGGACACAAGTTTATACTGGTGGTGGTGGACCATGCCACCAGGTACCCTGAGGCTATTCCCCTTAGGACCACTACAGCCCCTGTAGTGGCAAGAGCCCTAGTTGGAGTGTTCTCCAGAGTGGGTTTCCCTAAGGAGGTCGTTTCTGACAGAGGTACAAACTTCATGTCAGGATATCTGACTGCCATGTGGAAAGAGTGTGGTGTGAACTACAAGTTCACCACACCCTATCATCCACAATGCAGTGGGCTTGTTGAGAGATTCAACAGGACCCTGAAAGGGATGATTCATGGACTACCTGAACCTCTTAGGAGAAGATGGGATGTCCTGATCCCCTGCCTCTTGTTTGCTTACAGAGAGGTCCCACAGAAGGGGGTTGGCTACAGCCCTTTTGAGCTTCTGTATGGGCATCCTGTAAGGGGACCCCTGTGTTTGGTGAAGGAAGGATGGGAGAGACCTCTCAAAAAGCCTGCAACCAACATAGTGGACTATGTACTTGGTCTCCGCTCCAGGATGGCTGAGTATATGGAGAAGGCATCTAAAAACCTTGAGGCCAGCCAGGAACTTCAAAAAGCTTGGCATGACCAAAAGGCTGTACTGACTGTGTACCAGCCAGGACAGAAGGTGTGGGTGCTGGAGCCAGTGGCCCCAGCAGCTCTGAAAGACAAATGGTCTGGGCCCCACACCATCATTGAGCAAAAGGGAGAGGTTACCTACTTGGTGGACCTTGGAACTCCCAGGAGCCCTCTCAGAGTGCTCCATGTTAACAGGCTCAAGGCATATGTTGACAGGAAGGACATGAGCTTGCTCATGGCCACAGATGAGGGACAGGAGGAAGAGAGTGACCCTCTCCCAGACCTGCTCACTCAGAATCCTGATGATGGGTCAGTTGATGGTGTTGTCTTTTGTGGCAGCCTCACTGAACATCAGCAACAGGATTGCAGGCAAGTTCTGCAATCCTTTCGACATATGTTCTCTCTGACACCCAGCCAAACTGATTGGTGTACCCATGATGTTGACACTGGAGACAGTCTGCCTGTCAAGAGTAAAATCTACAGGCAGCCTGATCATGTTAGAGACTGCATCAAAACTGAAGTGCAGAAAATGTTGGAACTGGGAGTCATTGAGCCCTCAGATAGCCCTTGGGCTAGCCCAGTAGTTCTAGTGCCAAAGCCTCACACCCAGGGTGGTAAGAGAGAGATGAGGTTTTGCGTAGACTACAGAGGCCTCAATGCAGTCACTAAGACTGATGCCCACCCAATACCAAGAGCAGATGAGCTTATAGATAGATTGGCTTCTGCCAACTTCTTAAGCACATTTGATTTGACAGCTGGGTATTGGCAAATCAGGTTAGCTGAGGAAGCCAAACCTAAGACAGCATTTTCTACCCCTGGAGGGCATTATCAATTTGTGGTAATGCCCTTTGGACTGAAAAATGCACCTGCCACCTTCCAAAGGTTGGTGAATCAAGTCCTCACTGGGCTGGATGACTTCTGTGCAGCTTATCTTGACGATATTGCTGTCTTTAGCTCCACCTGGGAGGATCACCTGGTCCACCTGAGGAAAGTGTTAGAGGCCCTGCAAAAGGCAGGCCTCACTATCAAGGCCACCAAGTGCCAGATAGGGCAGTCACAGGTTGTATACCTGGGCCACCTTGTAGGTGGAGGCCAGGTTCAGCCACTGGAGAGTAAGATACAGGCCATCAAGGACTGGACTCCTCCAATCACCCAGACTCAGGTTCGAGCTTTCTTGGGCCTGACTGGGTACTATAGGAAGTTTGTCAGAAATTATGGGTCCATAGTGACCCCCCTTAATGACCTGACAAGCAAAAAGATGCCAAAGAAAGTTCAGTGGACAGCAAGCTGTCAGAAAGCATTCAATGACCTAAAGCAGGCCATGTGCACAGCACCTATCCTCAAGAGTCCAGATTACTCCAAGCCATTCATTGTCCAAACAGATGCTTCTGAGTTGGGTGTGGGAGCTGTTCTGTCTCAACTGAATTTTGATGGTAATGATCAGCCTATTGCTTTCATTAGTAGAAGGTTGACACCCAGAGAGAAAAATTGGTCAGCTATTGAGAGGGAGGCCTTTGCTGTGGTCTGGGCCCTGAAGAAGCTGAGGGCCTACTTGTTTGGCACTCACTTCACCATTCAGACAGACCATAAGCCCCTCTTGTGGCTAAATCAGATGAAGGGTGAAAACCCCAAACTGCTTAGGTGGTCCATTTCCCTACAGGGGATGGATTTTACAGTGGAGCATAGACCTTGGACTGATCACAGCAATGCTGATGGGCTCTCCAGGTATTTCCACTTAGAGCAAGAAGACTCACCTGGTCAAGGTTAGTTTATTGTCCCAAAGTTTGGGGGGGGGGTCATGTAGGAGAGTAGGGTCTGCAATCCTATGATCACCCAGATTTTTGCTTTTTGCTGCACTGGTTTACGACTTTCCCTGGCTGTGGGCCTGCTAATCAGACCCACAGCCTAGCTGTTCTCTCTATCCAAATTGTACTCAGGTACTGAATTGGCACTGGGCCCTCTCCAAGTCCCTGTACCCAGGGCTGAGGTGCACCCAGAAGTCTCCCAGGGGCTGAAGCATGTATTATGCCACCCCTGGATTGACTAACTAAATCTGACACAACTGGCTGCTTGACAGCTGGGGCAAGGTGGTGTAATCACCCTTTGCTTTAGATATAGTATACCTATATCTAACCCTAAAATGGACACACAGATCTCCTATCAGTCACTCCTATGGCAGGCCTTAACAATCCTGAAGGCAGAGTGCTTGGAATCGTGTGAGATGGTGCTCTAGCATGAGCTGAGCCTGTCTGCGGCTTTCGGGATCCATCCCTTAGCCGTTTCCATGATATCGCATACCATATACTCTTAAGTGCATTATAATCCTCGCGGTTATGTGCCAACTCTGGTATCGCTTTATCAAAACATGTCGAGTAAGGTGTCATACGAATTGGAATACTAACCCCTCGCCAATTCTGGCGACGGGGTTAGCATTCCACCCTTCTAGAGGGACACGACATGTATGTAACCCCTAACCCCGGTTAAAGTCAAACAGAGCCTCAGCTCCACAAAATGGATGCTGCCACCGAGACACAAGTCTGCCCTCCTGCTGCTGGGAGTCCTCCCAGAGCAGGAGATAAGGACAAAGGGTTTCCTGCCAGGGGCGGTGCCAGCACCGTCCCAGACAGGGTTTTGTGTATTGTAGGTAGGCAGGGCTTTAGAGGAAGGTGACTGCAAGTGGCACCCCGGTGCTCACTGTGCATAGGCCGGCTGAAACCAGTTCCAGGGGCACTCCAGCCCCTGGCCTGGGGAAAGCCCGCCAAGGAAGTGGGTGTAACCACCCCCCTCCTGGTCCCACCCATAGGGCAGGACCTAGTCGCGTGCCAGCCCCCTTTTCCCAGATAAAGGTAGGAACTGGCCCCCTTCCAAATCAGATCATCTTTGGAATCAAGACACGACTTTCTGCGAAAGGACTTCAAGATTTCCTTCTTCAAGATTCTCCCTTGTGACTAAGGAGTAGTCACCCTGCATCCGCAGGCACCATCTAAAGAACACTGCGGTCTGCTGTAAGTCCTTCCTCCGGAATCCGACTGCCCAGCTCGACGAGAACCGGCTTCCCTGGCACCTCTGACCTCTACCCACCTCTACAGCCCAGCTGAGAACCGTGGGTGCGACGAGACCTCAAGGGACCGGCCATCTGCAAGACTGCACGACTTCTTTCCAGCAAGCCCGCCGAGTAATCTACTGGTGAGTGCTTTGGGGTCCGAGAAGCCCCGACTATGAGCAGCTCCAGCTCCGAAGTGCAGCCCCCCAGCATCTCCACGATCTGCGTGGGGCCCTTCTGCTTTCCGCTGCTCACCGCGTTGTTTGGCTACTAGCCCGTTGGCTTGTGGCCTTTCTGACGACGCCCGACGACATTTCTGCTGCTGGTCTGGTTGCTCCAGACTGGCCCTTGCTCCCTTCCAGAAGAGGAGCACCCCGGACCCTCCTGGTCCACTCAAGACGCCATTTTGAGTCCACCGCGTGGGCTTGAATTAGCCAAGGCTTGTTGCCCAATCCTGGGTAACTTCGACGCCAACGACTTCATCCTTCGTGGGACAGCTCGCACCTCCATCCTGGTCGCCGACAACGCCTCCTGGTCCGAGAGACTGCAGAGCCCAGCAGCGCCCACTCACCTGACTGCGGTGACTTCGCCCGGTGCCATCCTGGTGCCCACTTAATCACTGGCTAGTGATTCAAGAACTTGGTCCCCTCTGCTTTCAGGTTTTCTTCTTCCTTGATCCAGGCTTGGATCCATCGAACTTTTCTTCACTGGTCGCCTACCAGCAACTTCTTCCTTCCAGGCTCCTGGTCCGGCAACGAGATCCCCGACGTCTTTTCAGACCTATGCAGCTGCAGCCCCTGGGCTAGGTAACTTCGGCACTCCGGTGTCCCAGCATAGCCTCACTATCCAAGGGTCAGGATCCACTGTCGTTTTCTCCCTACCAGGTCGGGTTCGCCCGTGAACACTAACTTTGTGAATTCTAGCTTCCATAGACTTTGTCCCGCATCCCGCGTGAGAGTGCACACTCTGCACCCGAGTCCCCTGGGCCTCCTAGTAGTAATCTAACGATTCCCTAGTCCAGTCCTAGCGATTCCAAAGCCTATTAGAACTGTTACTTACCTGCTAGTAATTCGCATTCCACTTTTAGCGTATATGGTTTTTCGTGCCCCTCGGGCATTTGTGTAACGTGCTAACTTAAAAGTATTTTCGTAAGAGTTTTGTTGTGTGCCTAGCACCCTGTCCTCATAAAGAGTACAGGGTTGTTGTGATTCAAATAAATACACTGTTTATTTTCATAACTACTTGTGTGGTGTCCTTTCACTGGGTGTTCAAGGGGTAATGTGATGGTAAAACAGCTGGCTTAACACGCCCTCTAGAGTCTTAGCCTTAGACTGCTCGTATCCATGCTACTAGGATAGCTGGTCTATAAGGTTGACTTACAACCAATCATCAATAAGGGTTGTTTGGACTGATATATAGTGATCACTAGAATAGTGAGCACTGCACATCAGGCCAACTTCTCACAGACATCACCAATCACTATGCAGGGATCAGTTTGTTCAAATGATTTAGAGATGGAGATATCAGCTTCTCTCTGTATGCCATTAGCGCCTACCCAAATGGCAGCTCCAAATCAAATGTTAAATCAAGCAGGACCTATTACTGATGTGCGGTGTCAGAAACGAACCCCACTTCCTTACATGCTCATACCTATCAGAATACAAGTTTTCACTGCTGTGCCCGCCAAGCAGAAGTAGCCCAGAGGAATAATATTAATTTACAAGGTCTTCCAGGACAATAATTAAAAGAAGGGTTAAACAATCTGAGCCCGCAAGGTGCAGCAGGTGGAACAAATGGTAGTGTTAGAACATAAGAGACACGATAGAGACACGGGACAGTGAATGTGTCCAGATTGAAATTAGAGTTAAATGAATTGATTTTAATAATGCTAGGCATGGCTCAAATTGCAATTCGTATGCAATGATGTTATACAAAGAGCAGGACAAGCTTATGAGAATTTAGCTGAATTGGCAAAGAAATATGACATGGATTTACAGAAGTCAAAACCCCTACAGAAGAGAAGTTCTAGATTAGCGTTCAACACTGAAGACCTTATGAATATAAGATCACCTGGAGTAAGAAAGTACATAAAAGTACAGTACATTTAGTGTATTTCTCCCCTGAGGCAGAAGCCGGGGGCTCTTTGCTCTATCTCTGCACATTTGATTTACTGCACGTTATTGACTAGAGAATAGCGTTATTTTAAAAACTTGTACATATTTTAAACAGCTCTTTCTTAATATCGCCCCCTTACCTCGGCGTGAGATTAGCGTCGCTCCAAGGCCGTTAACTGGCTCTCCCTTCCCACAGCGCGGCCGATTTTCAGGCGCTGACACCTGACTCGACCCACCTCAGCCGCCATCTTGCTGGGAGGTAAGGGTTGCGGTGTAGTTGTTGGACCCCTCCCGCCCTCCCAGGATACTTAAGGGTGTGTACCAACATTACCGTGACATTCGTGTATTTCTCCCCTGAGGCGGAAGCCGGGGGCTCTTTGCTCTATCTCTGCACATTTGATTAACTGCACGTTATTGACTAGAGAATAGCGTTATTTTAAAAACTTGTACATATTTTAAACAGCTCTTTCTTAATATCGCCCCCTTACCTCGGCGCGAGATTAGCGTCGCTCCGAGGTTGTTAACTGGCTCTCCCTTCCCACAGCGCGGCCGATTTTCAGGCGCTGACACCTGACTCGACCCACCTCAGCCGCCATCTTGCTGGGAGGTAAGGGTTGCAGTGTAGTTGTTGGACCCCTCCTGCCCTCCCAGGATACTTAAGGGTGTGTACCAACATTACCATGACATTCGTGAATTTCTCCCCTGAGGCGGAAGCTGGGGGCTCTTTGCTCTATCTCTGCACATTTGATTTACTGCACGTTATTGACTAGAGAATAGCGTTATTTTAAAAACTTGTACATATTTTAAACAGCTCTTTCTTAATATCGCCCCCTTACATCGGCGCGAGATTAGCGTCGCTCCGAGGTTGTTAACTGGCTCTCCCTTCCCACAGCGCGGCCGATTTTCAGGTGCTGACACCTGACTCGACCCACCTCAGCCGCCATCTTGCTGGGAGGTAAGGGTTGCGGTGTAGTTGTTGGACCCCTCCCGCCCTCCCAGGATACTTAAGGGTGTGTACCAACATTACCGTGACATTCGTGTATTTCTCCCCTGAGGCGGAAGCCGGGGGCTCTTTGCTCTATCTCTGCACATTTGATTCACTGCACGTTATTGACTAGAGAATAGCGTTATTTTAAAAACTTGTACATATTTTAAACAGCTCTTTCTTAATATCGCCCCCTTACCTCGGCGTGAGATTAGCATCGCTCCGAGGTTGTTAACTGGCACTCCCTTCCCATAGCGCGGACGATTTTCAGGCGCTGACACCTGACTCGACCCACCTCAGCTGCCATCTTGCTGGGAGGTAAGGGTTGCGGTGTAGTTGTTGGACCCCTCCCGCCCTCCTCCAACTCCCCCTTACACATGTATAAACGCACTAGACCTTCCCGACCGCGCAGCGGGCGCACCGGCGGTGCGCCGAAGGCGCGCCAAAGGCAAGCCCGTCTGCGCCTGTCCGCGCCAGGACCGGGCCTAGGGCCACGACCCCTGGCCGGGCTCAGACTGAATACAATCTGGTCTATTCCCGTACTTCTCTGATGGAACTTCGACCCCTGCCTGCTCCCGGCTGTATAATGCTTGACCCAGCACTAGCATTAAATGATGCAACCTCACTCTGCCCACACTGCTATAGCGCAATACCAATAAACAATTCTAAGACTCACGGTAAGCCACAAACCAATTTTAAAGAAACCACCATTGTTATGGCTCTCATTAATGCGCGATCACTGTGTAAGCACAGCCAGGAAATAGCGGACCTCATTATTGACAATAATTTAGACATTCTCTTTATTACGGAAATATGGACCGACGATTCGTCGGACCCTGACGTAGTAATCGCAGCTCCCAATGGATATAAAGTCTATCGACAGGACAGAGTAAGAAAAAGAGGAGGTGGGCTGGCCATTATAGCTAGGGAACGGTTCGCATTTAGAACCTCACCCATTCCCACTACTACATGCGAAGCCCTGCAGTTCGGAATTAAGCTCAGTGCTCTTTGTAATTTTAAGGGGGTACTCCTATACCGACCCCCAGGGATAAGGACAGGCTTTCTTGCTAATTTAAGCACTATATTGGAATCATTAGCTATCGAAGAGTCCTTCATGGTCTTGGGCGATATGAATTTTTACTTAGAACAAAATAATCACAAGGATACCTCCGCACTTATTACAGACATGGAGACATTAGGGCTTAGACAATTGGTTGCCTCTGCTACCCACCTGGCCGGGCATACCTTAGATGGCATATTTTCCAACGTTGAGGGTTTGTATATATCAGATATCCTACCCATGCCTTGGACCGACCATTATGCTATAATTAGTAAAATGACAATTAAAGAACACTCGAGTAAGAAAGTCACTCCCCCTGGCCTAGGCTCCTTTAAAGTTTGGAAGAACATAAATCAGCTAGAACTAAAAACACAGTTGGACAGTACGCGTCCACTGGTGTCCACTGATCCTAATATGGCAACACGACAATTCCAGGACTGGTTAGGCCACGCTACCAATCTTTTAGTACCTATCAAGTCTCATTCTAGGAATAGATCCACACCGACTGCCCAGTGGTATACCGAGCAACTAAGAATGCAAAAACAACACAACAGGAATAGAGAAAGGCAATGGAGGAAAACGTATGATACAGTGAGTAAGATCCGTTACAAAGAATCATTTGCTGTCTACAAAGCAATGACCGTAAAGGCAAAAAAAACATTCTTCTCAGAACAAACTGAAAAAGCCAAAAACTCAAGTAAGCAATTATATGAGATTACCAAAACTTTGTCAGGTAACGTTCCTGATCTTACTCCGCCCCATCACAATTACTTTGTGATGCTTTGGCCAATTTCTTCTTCTCTAAAGTGGACGACATCTACCAAGCCTTTACTTCTAAACCCACCACGACGACAGCTTCTCCTTCTAGTACACCTCCGGCAAATGCCTTCATCAGGTTTAAAGCTCTTACAACTGATCAAATAAAGACGATTGTCTCTACAATTAAAACAGGATCCGCACTCGACCCTTGTCCTTTTTCAGTCCTCCCACCAGTGATGGACTCTATCATTCCGGTCATTACACAAGTATGTAATTCTATACTGGGCTCCGGGACATACCCTAACTCTCTAAAAAACACTTTGTTGAAACCTTTATTAAAGAAACCAAGCCTGGATAAAGATGAACTAAAGAACTACAGGCCCATAGCAAGCCTCCCTTTTATAGCCAAAGTAGCTGAAAAGGCCATGAACCTACAATTGTCGGAGTACATCGAGAAACTCCGACTGCTGGACGACACACAATTCGGTTTTCGAAAGTATCACAGTACCGAAACTGCCTTAATTAAAGCCACAGACGAGGTTAGAGCAATTCGAGACCTTGGCGGGACAGCAGTTTTGGTACTGCTTGATCTATCAGCGGCCTTCGACACGGTCGACCATAAGATCCTGGTCGACCGTGTTCAAAAGATGGGCATTTACCATACTGCAAGAGATTTGCTCGCATCTTTTCTGGCAGACAGAACACAGGCTGTCACCCTGGGGCCTTACCAATCTGCAAAGCTCTCGCTGCCGTGTGGGGTTCCTCAAGGCTCATCCCTTAGTCCGACACTATTTAATATCTACGTGTCGGACCTTGCTAATGTTATCAAAGCACATGGGATGAGCCTAACCTCCTATGCGGACGATACGCAATTGGTATTGGCCATCAAAGGTGACGGAGGTGAGGTGGCACAACGCTTCCAAAATGGAATGCTGGAAATTGGAGAGTGGATGGCAACAAACTGCCTTAAGCTTAACTCCGAAAAAAACTGAGGTAGTTATTTTCGGACCCCTCTCACCAGGTTGGTCAGCATCCTGGTGGCCACCAGCCTTTGGAGCACCCCCAAGCCCGGCATCTAAGGTCAGGAACCTGGGAGTTACTTTTGATGAGGGCCTTAACTTTATGGATCACGCGAACAAAGTAGCAACCACAGCCCACCACAAATTAAGAATGATCAGGAAAATTAGCCCGTTTCTGCCAGAGGCATCCACTAAAACATTGGTCAGCTCTTTAGTCTTATCGTCCCTTGACTACTGTAATGGCCTATTCCTAAATGCTCAGGTTAGGGTCACGACGAAGCTACAGGCGATACAGAATGCCGCAGCACGTTTGCTCTCAGGAACACCCAAATTCGCGGCCATATCAGATACCATTAAAAAATATCACTGGTTGACGATCCGGAATAGGATCAAGTTCAAATCACTCTGTATAGTGTACAAGGCACTTAACGATCAAGGACCGCACTTTCTTAAGGACCAGTTGATACCTTACAAACCTTCCAGACAGCTTCGCTCCACCACTCTTAACCAGCTAGTGATCCCACGTTCTAATACAGTATCCTGGGGTGATCGCCGCTTTTTAGTCGCGGCACCCAAATTATGGAACACCTTGCCTCAACACATCAGGCTAAGCCCTTCACTTCTCCAGTTCCGCAAGAGAATAAAGACATGGCTTTTTAATCAGTAACATCTATTAAAAATCCTTTGGAGCTATTAACATTGAGCTGAAGTTATGCGAATTGTCTAGCGCCGAGACGCCTGCGGGTATTCGTTGCGCTTTATAAATAGCAAAAATAAATAAATAAATAAATCGATTGCATGCATACATACATAGGGAACATTAGATAAATGGGTAGGCAGAGGGGTGAAGAAAAGGGATCAGAAGAAAACAAAGCAAACCGTGTCTATGACAGGAGCCAATCAAGATGAACACAAAGCAAAAATGCTGCCTTTGTGAGGGATATAAGGTGGATGTTATGTGTATGTCACTTGGAGTAGTAGGAGTGACATATTGTCATTCACAAATGATCACCCGAGCTTGAGAGAGATAAGCCAGTGAAATGGTACCAGCAGGCAGAGAGGTTTCTGAAGCTTTCAGGATGCTTGTGGGAAAACTTGAATACCTTGCTTTATATTGTGATTCCAGCTGACTTGTAGACTGAGTACAAAGGGAGGGCCGATCGACCTGATCATGAACCGCCGAGGCTTCTGGTTACAGGTGCTCCATCTGGAGAGGTGATCCTATGGTATGGGAAAAACTTTAGTGATGAAATTGAATTGAAGCAGAGAAGGTTCAAGGAAAAAATTATGGTGATCCAATTGACAGCTTCACAGAAAGTGAATCCGAGCCCGCAGATGATGGTGAAAACAAGTGGAATGCAAGGTGTGCAACAGCAAGTGAGCAATGTGGTTCAGCGTAAAGGTAGAGGACGTGGTATTCAGGTAGATCAGAATGGAAATATGGTTGACATTCAGTCATGGAAAAAGATTAATCCATGTCATGGGTACAGAAATTTAGGCCATTGGTGGAGGGAATGTCCCTATCCTTATGTGAATAATTTGATGCAGAATAGTGGTGTTGCTCTGGTTCCTGGCAATGATCAGGTTCAAATTCAAAGTGTTCAGAGACACCGAGTTCAAAACTGTTAATGTGTCCACAGGACAGCAGATGCAGATATCACAAGCCCCGATGACACAGCAGCAGGTGACTGTTCTTCAGCAAAACATGAATCAAGTGGTAAATGCAAATGCAAATGCGAATCAGATAGCATTACAATTTCCCTTAATTGACTTGAGTGACGAGGAATTCACAGAAACATGTCATAGTGATAGCTCTGATGATGAGAATCGCATGCTATTTATTTGCATATGGCCATGTCTGAACTGGGGTGGCGGAGTGAGCTAAAGAACTGTGATGGATCAAACCCAGATCAGTTGACTGGGGGTGAGTGTTTGTATTTTCAACGCTCCGTCCATCACCACCTTTGGTTTTTCGAGGATCGCATGCTAGCCACATCCTTTGAGGTAGATCAATGTGTTCCCCATGTAAATGCTAACATGATGGGACATGGCGTGTAATTTTTGGTTGACATTGAAGCTACACGTTCCACTGTCAGAACAGCTGAAGTACTAAATCTAACCCTTTCAGGAATGAGAATACATGTGGGAGAAGTTACAAATAAGGAGTTGTCAAACCCTGTAACCAAACATGTCCCTGTAAAAATAGGTTCATTTGAAGATGAGGAACCAATTTCGGGTCTGTGATTCAAGTCCTGTGAGTTTGTTAGTACTTGATCTGTTATGTAAGCTAAATTATTCCATTAGCTACACACCTCGAGGAACAGAAATTCAAACCAATGAGGAAGAAGATGTGCCCTGACAAGTTATAGAATAGTACTCACTTGTCTTACTGTACACAATGATGAAATGGAATGATTTGCCCGAAGAATTTCAAGGGACAGTTATCCCTAAGCTTGGGATTTTTCAGGAAAGGATATAGGACTTGTAAATTGAGTTGAACCTGTCAAAATAGCAGTGTGGCCAAATGCAGTGTATCGGAGGATACCACCTTACAATATGACCCCAGAGACAATTGCAGGAATAACACCCTTGATTGAGAACTTGATTGAGCAAGGTGTTCTGAAAGTAAATCTTGGAAGCTTGCGTAATTCTCCTGTATTGGGAAATTACTGGATGGTCCAGAACCTGAGAAAGGTGAACGAGGTTGTCATTCCATGTTATCCAGTGGTACCAAATCCAGCTGTGATTCTGTTTAATATCTTTTGTGAAACTGAGTGGTTTACGGTCAGTTCAAGTCCCTAAGAAAGAATCATAGTAATTATGCAGATGAGTCCCCCAGTTACTCAGTGGGAAGTCAGGATGTTTCTGGGAATATTTGGCTACTGTCGCCTGTGGATTCTGAATTTATCTTTTCTGTCTAGGCCTTTACAGAGGCTGACACACGAGGATGTGTCGGATCCAGTACCATTTGATGGCAAATGCATGCATGCCTTCCACAAGCTGAGAGGAAGCTTGTGCCAAGCCCCAGCTCTGGTAATCCCCGACTGTAGCAAATGTTTTTCATTGTTTTGTTGCGAAAGGGATGCAAGTGCTCTCTCTGTTTTGACACAGCTATATGGAAAGGCAAACAAGCCTGTAGCATTCTTGTTGGCCACACTTGTACATGTGGCTTCTTCATTGTCCGATTGTTCAAACCCTGTGGCAGCCTTGAGCATCAGTATTGAAAAATGCGAATGCATTGTTCTGGACCATCCACTCAATGTTTTTGTCCCCCACTGAGTGGAAATTTAGTTAAAACGTACCAAGACTCAATATTTCACAAATGCACCTTTGACCCACTATGAGCAAGTGACACCTTGTTCCCCAAATGTCAAATTAAAAAGGTGTAATGTAGTTAATGTGGCTACTCTCTTGCCAAGTGCATTTTACTATGATGGGGTTGAACTTGACTGTCTTGATGTGACTGAACAGTTCACCAGACCTAGACCGGAGTTTCAAAATGTCCCCTTGGACAAAAATGACTGTCACATTTGTTGATGGCTCCCAGAGACCCAGATGGAAATCTGAGAGCTGATTATACAATTTGCACAGACTCAGGAGTGATAGAAGCTTCTTGGCTCCATGATTTTTGTGTGGCCAAGTAGCCGAATTGATTGCTCTTACTAGGGCATGCTGTGTTTCAGAACAGCTTGAAGGGACTATTTTTTATTGATAGCCAGTATGAGTTTGGTGGTGTTCATGTTTCTGGACAGTTGTGATCTCAGAGAGGTTTTATGACCTCTTCTGGATTCCCTATCCAATGCAGTGACAAAGCTTATCAGTTGCTGAAAGCATTACAGTTATTTGTAAAAATTGCAATTGTTAAACATGCAGCACACCATAAGTCAACTGATTATATATCTTTGGGCTATCCCTATGCTCACAAAGTTGCTAGGTGCTGTGCCCTGCATTCCACTCCCTTTAATAAGGAGTGGAGTTATGGAAGCAACGTTGAGACAAGTCAAACTTTCTGCATGACATCCATTGATACTTGAGAAGAGGTTAAAAGATTTCAGCAGGAGGTGACGGAGGAAGAACAACAGGGCTGGATTAGAGTAGGATGGGCCAAAGGAGAAGAGGATGATGTATGGGTTTCTAATGATGGGAAAGCAGTGATGCCAAATCGCTTGTTGTCCCTGATGGCAAGATATTGGCATGGACAGTCACCTATGGGCAGAGATGCAATGATCAGAATGTTCAGGCAAATATGGTACAATCCAAGATCCAGATTGGTTGCAGAAGATGTGCGTTGCAGACATGTAACGTGTCAGCAGATGGATGTAGGGAAACCCACAGTTGTCACAATGAGTCATATAGACAGAATGCAGCTTGATTTCATTGAACTTCCACTGAGAAATGGGTTGAGAGATATTTTGGTGGTGTAGGTATTCTCTCATTGGGTAGAGGCTTGCATAACTCGAAAGAAGGATAGCCTCACTGTTGCAAAACTGTTATTGAGGGAGTTGATATCTCGATACTGGTTTTCGAATTTCTGGAGTCAGACTGAAGAACCCATTTCAACAGCAAAATTCTTACATTTTTGTGTGCGGCATTAAAAGTTGAGCAACGATTGCATTGCTGTTACAGACCTGAAGCTTTAGGATTGGTAGAGCAGATCCATGTAACGCTGAAGTCCAGATTGGTGAAAATATGCGCATCAACAACTTTGAAATGGCCAGACACTATGCCTCTTGTCCTGATGAGTATGTGCAGCACACCAGACAGAAAGACGGCCTTGTCACCTCAAGAGCATCATGGGGTGAACCATGAGAATGTCAGCAGTGCCTGCAAATGGTCTTGTGAACATTACAGATGACTTGGTACTGGATTGTTGCAGACGATTGGCTGGTGTGGTTCGTTCTTTGGCTATCCAGGTTGAAGAAGTGACTGCACAACCTCAACAGGAACTGCACCACAACCTGAGTCTCTGTGACTGGGTGCAAGTGAAAAGGTATGTGAGGAAAACGTGCTGGAGCTGGATCAGAACGGGCCTTATCAGCTGGGTTTGGTAACCACTTCAGCTATGAAATGTGCTGATCTCCCGTACTGGCTTCACGCTAGTCACACGAGCAAAGTTCTATGTCCCCTTGATAAAATAGCGCCTGTTCCCCAAGGGCTGGTCACAGAGAGAGAGAGAGATAGGGCCCAGGCTAGCCAAGCTGCGGGGGTTGGACAAGTGGCTAATGCAGAGCACATAACAGTCTGGTGAAATTCGGAGCAGGTCAACCACAGTGGAAGATGCAAGACCGAGTCAGGTGATTCCTGCTCACTAAGATCACATTAGAAGTCCAGTCGAGCATGAGATAACAGTTGTGCTCGGAGATGAGTGGCCTAAGAAAACCCCAGAACCAGTGATAAAGGTGCCTCCTACAATAGCTGAAGTAAATGAGAAATTGCGTCAACGCGGCAGTGAAACAGAGGGTCGTGTAACAAGGAGGCTTTTACTTTGTTCAAAATTTAAAGAAAAGACTGAAAAGAAATGGTGGAATATTGACAGCCTCTTCACATTTTTTATAATTTGATATTTTTCTTTTTTATCTGAGTTATAATGTGGTCTGAATCTAGACAAGCCGTGAAAGCCGATGATCGAGAGAAAAGGAGATAAGAAAATACATTGCAAACCTGACTGGACTTGAAAAAAGGGGCCTGGATAGTGAGACGGGTGCATGGGAACCTATATAGAAAGAGGTTTTTCAGCCATTAGAAATTGTTTTGGAAATCTGTGAAAGGGAATAGTGGGAACCATCATAAGACCCCTGTTGATTGTGGCTTTGTGTGCTTTAATTGCAATTAGACTTTACAAGTAAACAAGAAATGAAAAGAGAAAAGAGTCAAGACTAGACAAAGGGGAGAAGAGATAGAAGTGGAGACGGGGGAAAGCCTCTATTATTGTAACCTCACGGGAGTGGAGGATTGCAGCAGACCTTATCGGAACAAGTCATTGAAGTTGTGAATTGTCTCATTAAAATGAGAATGTGTTCTTTTGTGATGGCATATATTTTTCCATCAAAGGCGAAATTGAGAACGTGTAATTTCAGCGATGTCCCTCGTGTCACAAAAATTATTAGAACGTGACAGTTTATCCATCCTGAAGATCAAAGTATTAACAGATAAACATAGAAGCTGCTCTGACACGCAATTTGAATGTGCATTTGTTTGTATTGTAGAGATCAACTTAGGTGGCATTAGTATTGCATTACATGGTAGAGGTATAAAACTGATGTTATAGTGTAATTTAGGCTCTAGACCAACAGTGCATATCAAAACAATATTGAATTTCTAATGATCAATGAATTAAAAATGCATGCACAAATGTGAGAAATGCCCTTCTCTGTTCTATTTAATGAAATGCACTAACAAAGCCTTTTCCATTTGAAATGACATGTATTACTCATATTAATGAAATATTTGACTCCTGAATTCATAAGTTTGCATATTATTTGTGTTTTACCAAATGTATTATTAGTTAAATGTGTTTAGTCTCCAGGGTTAGTATAAGTGTGGCCTGCAGACCTGTTTTCGCAGTCACGTGAAAATGATGAAACATTATTTTTTAACGAGAAGGCTTCTTTCAGATTTCGTGAATATGAGAAGAAAACTTCTTGTTACAGACCTCATGTTCAAAGGAGTAGAGATGTACCCATTGGACTTGAATGTAATTTATTTGTTTCAACCCTGCCTGGACTTACACGGATGGAAGATGTGCTTGTGGAAAGCTTGGGAAGGAGTATGTGTCAACACAGAGTTGTGTGATTTTGTTTTTTTACTTTTGACATATCCAAATGTTTTACGATTTTGAGATGACCTTGCTCAGCTGGACTTTGAGGAGAAATGCTGGTTAAAGTCCTGATCCAGTGGATTTTGCTGATGAAGAGTTCCTGAATGCTGCACCCTTTGGAGAGGTATTTTCCTCTCTACTTGTAACCCTTCATTGCCCTTTTCGGACCTAGAATTCTTTACCTTATCCCATTCAGAAGACTCTTTATCCAGCTTCTGATATGCTGGCACTCTTTTTTTCACTCTCTACATTTTTTTTGTTGCCTACCTTAGGGGTCGATTATGATGGCGGACGGAAGGACGACCGCCGGTCTTGAGTAGGCGGAAAATGCCTTTTTTCAGTCCGCCTGCCGCGGGCACTTCGTCCGCCATATTAGGATGGGAAACACTGTCAACTGTCCGTACGCGGCGGAAAAGCACGCACCGCCGCGGAAGTACACCCGACCCCGCGGCGGACTGAACCAATCCAGAGACACCGCCGTACGGAATGACGTCTTCGACCGTCCTCCAAATCACGATGGCGGAAAACACACATCAAATCGCTGCGGAAAAACAACGTGCCTGAACACGGCGGAATCACCACAGCGGAGATACAACACATTGCAGAGATACCCACCACAAGCAGATCGCCGTCATGGACCCAGCGCTACACGCATTTCCGATACCCTTCGTGCTCCACCACCAGCAAGTCATGGCCCATCGCCGACGGCGACGCAGGTACGCCAATACACCAATTGTTGTCAGAAGGGGAATACCTGCCAGGGCTGTGACGTAGGGAGGGGGAGTGTCATGTTTGAGAAACTGCATGTACGATCGCACCAATATATCAACAATTCAAGTACACAACCAGGAATGACAACAACACACCACGACACATGATTGACTTGCTTTATTAAACATAATAGGGGTATAATAGTACACTACCCAAGAGCATGGGCACTGGGTAGAACAGAGCAGGTACATCTGAAGCAGCACATGAGGGCACAATGCAGTATCATAACAGCAACAGGGCAGTGTTTACAACTGAGCAGGTACATCAGAGGCAGCACATGAGAGGGCACAATGCAGTATCAGAACAGCAACAGGGCAGTGTTTACAACTGAGCAGGTACATCAGAGGCAGCACATGAGGGCACAATGCAGTATCAGAACTGCAACAGAGCAGTGTTTACAACTGAGCAGGTACATCAGAGGCAGCACATGAGGGCACAATTCAGTATCAGAACAGCAACAGGGCAGTGTTTACAACTGAGCAGGTACATCAGGGGCAGCACATAAGGGCACAATGCAGTATCAGAACAGCAACAGGGCAGTGTTTACAACTGAGCAGGTACATCAGAGGCAGCACATGAGGGCACAATGCAGTTTCAGAACAGCAACAGGGCAGTGTTTACAACTGAGCAGGTACATCAGAGGCAGCACATGAGAGGGGCTAAGTGCATCAACAGTCCATGGCAAGGCACAGGTACATCAGAGGCAGCACATGAGAGGGGCTAAGTGCATCAACAGTCCATGGCAAGGCACAGGTACATCAGAGGCAGCACGTGAGAGGGGCTAAGTGCATCAACAGTCCATGGCAGAGAACAGAGCAGGTACATCAGAGGCAGCACATGAGAGGGGCTAAGTGCATCAACAGTCCATGGCAAGGCACTGGTACATCAGAGGCAGCACGTGAGAGGGGATAAGTGCATCAACAGTCCATGGCAAGGCACAGGTACATCAGAGGCAGCACGTGAGAGGGGATAAGTGCATCAACAGTCCATGGCAGAGAACATAGCAGGTACATCCGAGGCAGCACATGAGAGGGGCTAAGTGCATCAACAGTCCATGGCAGAGAACAGAGCAGGTACATCCGAGGCAGCACGTGAGAGGGGCTAAGTGCATCAACAGTCCATGGCAGAGAACAGAGCAGGTACATCAGAGGCAGCACATGAGAGGGGCTAAGTGCATCAACAGTCCATGGCAAGGCACTGGTACATCAGAGGCAGCACATGAGAGGGCACAATGCAGTATCAGAACAACAACAGGGCAGTGTTTACAACTGAGCAGGTACATCAGAGGCAGTACATGAGGGCACAATGCAGTTTCAGAACAGCAACAGGGCAGTGTTTACAACTGAGCAGGTACATCAGAAGCAGCACATGAGAGGGGCTAAGTGCATCAACAGTCCATGGCAAGGCACAGGTACATCAGAGGCAGCACGTGAGAGGGGATAAGTGCATCAACAGTCCATGGCAAGGCACAGGTACATCAGAGGCAACACAAGTATGTGGGTCAAGCGCCCCGGCCCAAGCACAGTAACAATGCAAGGGTGGTTACAATGGACAATCGAGACACAAAGTCAAATTACATGTGAGTGATGGGAGCTACACCTCACAGCACAGAATCTGGTGGACTGCTTGAACTAGTCGCCTCGGACACACTGCCAGCACCAGATACAGGAGTGTGAGACACAGCCACAGCTCTAGTGACTGACACATGAGCCATAGACCCAGACACACTGCCAGCACCAGAAACAGGAGTGTGAGACACAGTCACAGATGTAGTGACTGACACATGAGCCATAGACCCAGACATACTGCCAGCACCAGAAACAGGAGTGTGAGACACAGCCACAGCTCTAGTGACTGACACATGAGCCATAGACCCAGACACACTGCCAGCAACAGAAACAGGAGTGTGAGACATAGCCACAGCTCTAGTGACCGACACATGAACCATAGACCCAGACACATTTCCTGCACCAGAAACAGGAGTGTGAGACACAGCCACAGCTCTAGTGACTGACACAATAGCCATAGACCCAGACACATTGCCAGCACCAGAAACAGGAGTGGGACACAGCCACAGCTCTAGTGACTGACACAGGAGTCATAGACCCAGACACACTGCCAGGACATGTCCCTGTACACTGACCAACAAATACCATGCCAGTATCTGACATATGAGAGTGGCTGACACACACAGTGCCAGTACCTGAAACAGGAGAGGGCACAACTGACACAGTGCTACTACATGATGCATGACAGCGCATAACAGACACAGTGCCACTATCTGACACATGAGAGTGAACGGCAGCTGACCCACTAGGGCCACTGAAATGATGAGCCAAAGGGCTGTATGAGCCAGGAGGCAGGGTGGCTCTGGGAGCTGGGGAAAGCTGTACTGAAGCGACATTGGGGTGGTCAGGTCTCACTGGTGTGTGTCTCCGTTTCTTTGTGAAATGTAGGGGCACCCTGGACATGACTGGACTGGTAAGTGTTGTGGCCTCATCAGACATCTAAGAAGTATCATGTGCTTGTGGTGGTCTTCTCTCCTGGGACGTGCTGGACCCTGCTTGACATTTGCTGTGGCCCTGCCTTCTGCCCTCTGCATCATGTGTAATGGGGGATGCAACAACAGTGTACTCCTTATTCTGCTTCTGCGGGGTGTGGATGGGAGTTGAGGTATGTGGGGACTCCACCGCTGACACATGTGTTTTACGTTCCTTCAACAACATCAGCCTCAGGGCAGCCAGGGGTGATGTATGCCTGTCCTTGATGGAGCTCGTGTCCATGGGAGAACCCTTGGCCCTGGGATGTGCCTTGGGCGTAGGAGGTGTCCTGTCTCTGGAATGTCCCTGATCCCTGGGCGGTGCCCTGTCCCTGGGAGCAGACTTGTCCATTGTAGTGTACCTGTCCTTTGAAGTGTCCTTGTCCTTGGGAGTGTCCCTGCTCTTGGGAGGTGCCCTTTCCTTTGAAGCGGCCTTGTCCTTGGGAGTGTCCCTGCTCTTGGGAGGTGCCCTTTCCTTTGAAGCGTCCTTGTCCTTGGGAGTGTCCCTGCTCTTGGGAGGTGCCCTTTCATTTGTAGTGTCCTTGTCCTTGGGAGTGTCCCTGCTCTTGGGAGGTGCCCTTTCCTGTGTAGAGTCCTTGTCCCTGGGAGTGTCCTTGGCCATGTGAGGTGCCCTTTCCTTTGTAGTGTCCTTGTCCTTGGGAGTGTACCTGGACTTGGGAGGTGCCCTTGCCTTGGGAGTACCTTTTATGGGGGGTGCGTCTGTTACATGTGAATCACTTTCCCCCAATACCCCTTGAGGATCCTATGTGTCAACTCCAGTGTAGCTCATGTCGTGATGGGTGAAAGATTTCCCTGTCCTAGGGGATGGTGTTTGTGCCCTCCGTGCCCTGCTGCCTGTGGCTGCTTCTAGTGCAATACCCCAAAAATGACGCCTGGTCTGAAGTTTCACTCTCCCCTGAGACATCTAGTGGTGTGGATGGGGGAACAGAAGCAGCCCCCTGTCCATGCGACTGAAGAATGGCTGAAGACACAGTGTTTGCTAATGACTGAACTGTTCTGTGGAGACCAGCAACATCGCCATGCATCCCCTCCATGAATGCTACCACCTGCCCCAACTTCCTATCGTGGTCTTGGAATGCATTGATTATGTTGGTCTGCCCTACACACAGCTGTCGCAGCAGATTAACAGCCTCAGCACAAAGTGCACTTTGTGGCACAGGGGCAGGGGCAGCGGTGCCTGCGCCGAAGGCAACTCTGCTCCCCCTACTCTGGCGAGCACGAGCAGTACTTGCTGCAGTTGGTGGGAGTGTGGGCCCTGTGTGTTGTGTACCGACTGAAGGTGTTGAGTGCCCACTCCCTGTCTGTGACAACAGTGCTGACTCACCACCACTGTCTGAGGATGAGGACGATGGTGTGTCCACATGTGAGTCCTCAGGGACGGTTCTGTCCCCCTCTCCCGGGCTGCCCCCTTCAGTGTCAGTCTGCGTGTGTCTCCCGGGCTGCCCCCTTCAGTGTCAGTCCGGATGCATTGCCACCACTCATCTCCGTCGTCTGTGTGTCAGTGCCCTCGGCCAAAGCTGGAAGAGAGTGAAGAGATGTTAACCTAAGTGCCAGACTCACGTACTGAAGGTTACAAGTTCACACCTTTCCTTACAGTCGATTGACATGTAGCACCCATCCTGCACACGAACTACCCCTACCAGACATCCTCATATCAAAGAACCGGAGGTGCCTGTGAAACATGTACATCATACAAACAGGGCAAGTGCATGCAGACCACCACACATGTCATGCCATGGGACCACAGACCTCAACGGCATGTCCTGGAACCCTCAACTACAAATCAACTGATATGTCCACCAGCGCTAATGGCACCAACATGCAATTGCTGCAAAACATACGCACCACGGATGTCACTACTGTGTCTGAGCAAGAAATACATGCATGCACTCACAAGTTACAGACACATACAGTCTGCTTACCGCTAGTTTGCTGTTGATCCCCTCTCAGCCGGGCGGACAGGTCAGGATGCGTCACAGCAATTATACGGTGCATTAGAGGGGTCATGGTGCGTCGGGCAAGGCGGCTTGATCTTGGAATAATCCCCAGTGTCATTTCCGCAACATTCTTGCTGAGCCTGGATATGTCATCCCAGCGCTTGTGGCAGTGTGTGTGTCGTCTATTGCACACCCCCACTGCCCGTACATCACTTGCTATGGTCCTCCACAAGGCCTTGCGAAGGTGCAGCTTGACCTACCATGATGGGAGACAAGAGGGGAACGTCAGTGGACAGTTTGACATTCACAAACATCGTAGAAACACGTAATTTTCATGCAGCCATGCTCAGTACAACACATGTGAAGGTCCCACAGCACACGGCCAAGCTTGCAGAATCCAGGAGTCAGTGACCCCCTCATGCCCACCAACATGTTACACACTGCACTTACCACCTGTCCGGGGGCACCGTAGAGCCGTTCATAGTGGCTGAGCACACCGTCCACAAGGACATCCAGCTCCGCTGCGGTGAAGGGACGAGACCGGATCTCTCGCACTCTCTGCAAGGCAAGGTCCAGGACTGTGGCACAACAGCAGCAGTTGTTGGATAGCAGCAGCAGGTCGAGGTGACGGTCGCAGGCAGCAGTTGTTGGATAGCTCAGCAGCAGCAGGTCGAGGTGACGGTCGCAGGCAGCAGTTGTTGGATAGCTCAGCAGCAGCAGGTCGAGGTGACGGTCGCAGGCAGCAGTTGTTGGATAGCTCAGGAGCAGCAGGTCGAGGTGACGGTCGCAGACAGCAGTTGTTGGATAGCTCAGGAGCAGCAGGTCGAGGTGACGGTCGCAGGCAGCAGTTGTTGGATAGCTCAGGAGCAGCAGGTCGGGGTGACGGTCGCAGGCAGCAGTGGCTGGATAGCTCAGGAGCAGCAGGTCAAGGTGACGGTCGCAGGCAGCAGTGGCTGGAAGCAGTGAATGTGTGCAGAAGAATTTCACACATATATAGGGCCCTGAGCTCATATCTGTGGCACATGTCTGCAGCAATTGGTTTTCCCTGGATGAATCATTCAAAAAGAGCCAATGACTCGCCCTGGTGTGGCGGTGCACGGCTTCTGCTATTTTTGAATGCGCTTACACGCCCCGCGTAACCTGTTTCCATTGGCTACATGTGCACGGACCGTCACGGTCACACACCGGCAACCGCATGTGTGCGCTACCGCGACGGTGCATCATTTGAAAATATTGACTCACTGGCTTCACTATGGTGGTGCACGCATTCCGCGGGGCCGGTGCAGGCTAACACATACATTTGAATGTGCAATTTGAAATGGCAGTTGAAACCCCCCCTTACAGTCACATTGCGTCACCCACCGCTGGCCCTGGCCAGTCACCCACCGCCAGTCCTGGCCGGTCACCCACCGCCGGTCCTGGCCGGACACCCACTGCCAGTCCTGGCCAGTCACCCACCACCAGTCCTGGCTGGTCACCCACCGCCGGTCCTGGCCGGGCACCCACCGCCAGTCCTGGCCGGTCACCCACTGCCAGTCCTGGCCGGTCACCCACCGCCAGTCCTGGCCGGTCACCCACCACCAGTCCTGGCCGGTCACTCACCGCCGGTCCTGGCAGGGCACCCACCGCCAGTCCTGGCCGGTCACCCACCGCCAGTCCTGGCCGGTCACCCACCACCAGTCCTGGCCGGTCACCCACCGCCGGGTGCTGGTGGTGGGTGACCGGCCAGGGCCACCCATGCCATGGTGACCTCAATGCACAGGCCGCTCACCCACCGCCAGCGGCCGGCGGTGGGTGAGCAGCTAGGACTGGCGGTGGGTGACAGGCCAGGACCGGCGGGCTGCGGTGGGTGCTGCAATGTGACTGTAAGGGGGGTATCAACTGTCATTTCGAATTGCATTTTCAAATGTATGTCTTCGCCTGCACCGCCCTTGCGGAATGCGTGCACCGCCATAGCGACGCCAGTGAGTGATTAGTTTCAAATGATGCACCGTCGCGGTAGTGCGCACATGCGTTTTGCGGGGTGTGGCCGGGATGGTCCTTGACCATACAGCATATGTCATGCTTAATTGCTGTGTCATCGATCATCTTCTGTGTTGGTGGAAGGCGTCCCCAGATGGCGTATGTACACACACTGCATGTCTCCGCACACATGTAATGTTCATAGTTGTACATGTGTGTCAGGACATGTCCGGAATGCTGCAAGAATAATGATGTCAAGTCAATGGCCCGTGTCCACGTGTGACATTCATGTCCATTTGTTGCATGTGTGCTCATACTGTTGACCTTGCCAGTGGTTAACAAAGGCTAGTGATGTGCACCCAAGTTGCGTCAGATGTGCATGGCGACGTGTTGACATCTTGGTTTTGCGGACACACGTTTCCATTTGTACACATCTACACAGTACATCAAGGGTGTGTACCCACATTTAGAAGCTGTTGTGAGTGTGTGGTTTGTGTGTGCAGGTAACAATGATGGGGGTGGACATGCATTCTGTGTATGCGTGTCTGTTGTTGTGTGTCCATGCATGTCATGTTAGGATGCCCAGTATTGTAGGTGGTGTCATAGGTGCATGAAGGCAAGGAGGGTGTGTTCCATGTTCGTGTTGTGTGTGCACCTACATGTGTGTCTGTGTGGACGCTTGTCCACATTTGGGCCCTCAGTCATGTGTTGTTGCCAGATATTTCAACATGTGTGCACGTTACATTGGACATGTTTGCACACAGGATGTTTGTGGTTGAACATTGTGTGAGTAGTAAGCTGTATTGCCTTATATATTGGTCACGTCACACATATAATCACTGTCTGCAACATGTATTTTTTGCACTGTGTTGGCCAAGTTGTGATAGTGTGGCACAGCTATGCGTTGTTGGTCAATTGACATCTGCTACCATCTACTCCCACACAGGAGGGCTCCAAATGTGCATCGACCATACACTGTGCTGGAGGACATGGTTAACGAGGAGGTGATCCGCAAATTCCGGCTTGATCGACGTAGATTGCAGGACCTTGTAGCACAATTGTCACCTCATCTGCAGCCACGCTGGACATATCCAGGAGCTATTACACCCACAGCAAAGGTGATGGCGGCACTTCACTTCTTTGCAACTGGCACTTTCCAGTACACAATTGGTCATGCCGGCGGGATGTCCCAATCCATGTTCAGCATGGTACTGCGGGATGTTCTGAATGCCATGATGCATTACAAGGATGATTACATCCATTTCCCACGTCCGGCAGAGTTGGCAGCAGCCAAAGGGGACTTCTATGCCCTGGCCCAGATACCACACGTAGTGGGTTCCATTGATGGCACACATATTGGTCTCATTGCACCCCAGGCACGTGAACCTGTATATAGGAATCAAAAGCACTACCATTCGATCAACGTGCAAGTGGTGTGCCTGGCTGACAACATCATCTCACATGTGTGTGCAAGATTTCCCGGCTCCGCCCATGACTCACACATCCTGCGGAGCAGCATTGTCCCCCAACTGATGGCTAATCTGCGTCCAGAACGTGCGTGGCTTGTAGTTGAGTGTGCTGTGAGGATAATTGTGTTGTATGTGTGGCATGGTGTTCCTACCAATCCTGGTAATGATATTTGTGTCTGTCATCCCCCCACCTAGGCGACTCTGCGTACCCAAACCGGCTGTGGCTGCTGAGCCCCATACGGAATCCTACTACCCCTGGTGAAATGCGTTATAATGATGCCCATGGGAGGACACGTCGAGTGATAGAACGTACTTTTGGACTGCTGAAGTCTAGGTTTCGCTGCCTGGATAAAACCGGAGGGGCCCTGCCATACTCACCAGGCAAAGTATGCCAAATCATGATTGCCTGCTGCATGCTCCACAACCTGACCTTGCGCAATAACATTGAACTGATCATGGACCCTGAAGACCAACAGGTTGCTCCGCCTCCCATCCCATCCATGTCCACTGATGAGGATAGTGGGGAGGAAGAAGGTGTGGACCAGAGGCGTCAGCTCATTGATCGATATTTTCCTTGAATGTGAGTAGCTACCTCTTGTGCAGCTAGACAACGCGTGATGGATGTTTGCTGGTGATGTGTGGGTGTGGTGTGTCTATGCTGCCTGTTCTGGTATGTTCTGTTTGCAGATGTGTGTGTGAGATGTTGTACGTGCAATGCTCCCTGATGTGTGTCCTGTGATCCACTTAATTGGTGATGAGTGTGGTTTGTGGGATGTTGCAGTACAGTGTGTTGTGATGGGTGTGAATATATTTTTATAATTGCTCGTCGGCAGATACCAGCGCTTCTATATGCCGACGATGCTGTAATCCTAGCAAGAACACCAATTGAACTCCAATTGGCATTAGATAGATACTGTGCCTTTATGGCGAGCTTAAATTTGAAATTAAATGCAAAGAAAACATACACGATGCATGCGGGGAAGGGAAAGAAAAAAGTAAATAATCGGAGACTGTATGTACAAGGTGAGCCATTGGACACAACCGTAACCTATCCCTATCTAGGGATAGTTATAGATGAAAAATTTAAATGGAATTCAGCTATTAACGCAAGGAAACTTTCATTCTTGCGAGAGACAGTTTCGTTAAAAATGTTTTCACAAAGACTGGGTCAACGACCACCAAGAGAACTGCTAAAAATATATAACGCGAAATGTGTAAGCACGGCCACATATGGGGCGGGGATATGGGGCTTCGCGAATGTGGACTCAATACAAAAAGTAGAGAATTCCTTTTTGCGATACCTGCTCGCGGTACCTAAAAGCTGCTCTACGTATGCTTGTCACACAGAGCTGGGTATTGATTACATTGAAGACATTATAAAACTACAACCAGTAATGTTGTGGCACCGAATATGGGTCACCGAACAATGCCAACTAACTAGAGCGATCATTCAAGATATCATGACACTTGACCAGTGTAAGAATATCAAATGGCTATGCTATGTTAAAGCGCTACTAACAGATCTGGGCCGCAGGAAGTTTTTTGATCATCCGATAATGTTAAATGAAATCTCTAAAAAGGACCAAAAAAAAAGAGTGCCTTGTACATTTGCGCCAGCTACGATTACTATCTGAGATTCATAAACCTTCTGTTCAACACTCTTTAGTAGCGCAGACTGTGTTCTCAGCTGAACCATACTTGATGTTTAATTTAACGCAATATGAAAAAATGCTGCTTACCCGTTTTAGATTTGACATATTTCATTTCCTGGTCGCATTCCCAATACAAAATGTTTGGCCACCTATTCGTTCTATGTGTCCCTGTGATCTGATGTCCCCACAAACCACCATGCATATTATATTTTTCTGTAAATTTTTTATTGAACCTCGCAAACGCTGGATACTGCCCATTTTGAAAAGCTGGGGGTTTCGACAGTGCCGTCCTGCATACCTGGCACTCCAGTATCTTGAAAATGAAATTTATGCGAAAGCGATTGTTTGTTTTCTTAAATTTTGCATTCGACATCGTGCGAACCTTTGATTATCTATCATACATGAGCCCTGCGTAAATGAAAGATTGTCAGATAAAAGGAAAACTGTATGTGATGTTATGACTGAAAAATATATAAACTGAGATGCCTCTTTTTAACTGTTTTATAACAACTGTATTTTTATTGGTTTTAAACTCTTGTAAATTTTATAATTTGTTTATTGTGAACTTTTATGGTGTTTTTTTTAAACTACCGAATAAAGTTATTATTGTATTGAATATTGAATTGGGTGTGAATCACTTTCCTGACCTGTGCTTGTTGTTCTCTCATTATCCCTAGGTCACTCCCACAGAGGCATGATTCTCCAGAACATTGATCCCTGCACCTGGTAATGACAATTTATTAGACAAACATGTGATTAAAACATGGAGGTCACACAGCATATAGTGTTAACTTGGTGTTTATTTACAGGTTGTGGATTGATGTTGGTGCATATTTACAATTAGGTGTTGAGGGAAAGTGAGAGTTGAAGGTCATGGCAGATGAAAACACAGTGGGGACACCACATTGTGTGATGTCCACCTAGTCCAACAGACGTGTGCCAATGCTTGGCATTGTGGGGCAGGATAGTTGACAGGGTGAATGGCAGGCTCAAGGAAGGGTGAAGTCAGTGGCGGCCCCTCTTCGAGCGGGTAGATGGTGCACTTCCACTGCTCTCAGCTGCATCCAGCCTCGGACGTCCCCTTCGTCTTGGAACCGGAGCGGGGACAGCTGTGGGGGCCGGTTGGTCAGGGTCCACCTCCCTGTCCGTGGCCTCAGGTGATGGTGGCGGTGGTGTTGATGACCTGTCCCGCTGAGCACTTGGGTGAGGGGGTGGTGGTGTGGCGCGGGACAACCACTCCCTCCACAGAGCAGTTTGCTGGCCCATGAGGTCCACAATTTGGCCAATGCGAGTGTCGATGGACCGCAACAGCTGGCTGCTCTCTTGCGAGTCTTGGTGTGCCCGATCGGACTGTGCCTGCGACCGCTCATAGGAGGCATTGGCTCTGGCGATGGCTTCCAGGGTCTCGGCCCCAGGATGGGGTGGGTCTCCTTCCTGACCTCGACTAGCAACTACACTCCTGGTTGTGAGCTGTGGCCTCACCTGTGTCCTCTCCCGCCCACTCTCCCTGCTAGCCTGGGATGTCGATGGCCCATCATCGGGCGATGGGTCAGGCAGGGTAGCACAGGCAGGAGTGGTGGTGGTGGTGGTGGTGGTAGCTGCACAGCTCACAATGGCAGGTGTTGGTGTAGTGACACAGGCCAAGGTGGTGGAGGCCGGGATGTCCTGGGAGCCTGATGGCCCTGGGAGTCTGCTTGGGCCAGCATCGTCCTCTGCACACAAACTGTCAATAGGATCGTCCCCGGAGAGTCCTGGCTGTGAGGGGGGCGACTGGTGCTGGCGGTTGCTGCTTTCGCCGGTCAAGTTGCGATCACCTGAGGGACAAGATTTTCAAAATTAATGCTGTGGACATGACATGTTTTTGGTAGCAACATTACAAATCACTATGGAATCAGGACATGGTTGTTGTTGTCATCATGTTGTTGTGGTTAACAGTACAGGGCAATATGGTGGCGTGGAGTTGGGACGGCAATACTTGGATATGTGTGGTCCTGTCCTGCTATTGGATGTTCCCCCTGAGAAGATGTCTATCTACCTGTCAGTTTGCAGGGGGCGATGCACTGGTCACCAAATGGTGGGCGGACTCAATCTTGCTCTGGGGTGAGACATGGGTGCTGGCCTCTAACACACCCCACCCACCTCTCTCACACACCCCACACACCTCTCTAACACCCCCCACCCACTACCACCCTCCCTGTAGACATGGGGGCCTGTTGGGAGTCGTAGTGCTGGTCTCTCACACCCCCCACCCATCACCACCCTCCCTGTAGACATGGGGGCCTGTTGGGAGTCGTAGTGCTGGTCTCTCACACCCCCCACCCACCTCCCTGTAGACATGGGGGCCTGTTGGGAGTTGTAGTGCTGGTCTCTCACATCCCCCACCCACCACCACCCTCCCTGTAGACATGGGGGCCTGTTGGGAGTTGCAGTGCTGGTCTCTCACACCCCCACCCACCACCACCCTCCCTGTAGACATGGGGGCCTGTTGGGAGTTGTAGTGCTGGTCTCTCACACACCCCACCCACCTCTCTCACACACCCCACACACCTCTCTAACACCCACCACCCCCCACCACCATCCCTGTAGACAGGTGGGCCTGTTGGGAGTTGTAGTGCTGGTCTCTCACACACCCCACCCACCACCACCCTCCCTGTAGACATGGGGGTCTGTTGGGAGTTGTAGTGCTGGTCTCTCACACACCCCACCCACCACCACCCACCCTGTAGACATGGGGGCCTGTTGGGAGTTGTAGTGCTGGCCTCTCACACACCCCACCCACCACCACCCTCCCTGTAGACATGGGGGCCTGTTGGGAGTTGTAGTGCTGGTCTCTCACACCCCCACCCACCACCACCCTCCCTGTAGACATGGGGGCCTGTTGGGAGTTGTAGTGCTGGTCTCTCACATACCCCACCCACCACCACCCTCCCTGTAGACATGGGGGCCTGTTGGGAGTTGTAGTGCTGGTCTCTCACACCCCCCACCCACCACCACCCTCCCTGTAGACATGGGGGTCTGTTGCGAGTGTAGTGATGGTCTCTCACACACCCCACCCACCACCACCCACCCTGTAGACATGGGGGCCTGTTGGGAGTTGTAGTGCTGGCCTCTCACACACCCCACCCACCACCACCCTCCCTGTAGACATGGGGGCCTGTTGGGAGTTGTAGTGCTGGTCTCTCACACACCCCACACACCACCACCCACCCTGTAGACATGGGGGCCTGTTGGGAGTTGTAGTGCTGGTCTCTCACACACCCCACCCACCACCACCCTCCCTGTAGACATGGGGGCCTGTTGGGAGTTGTAGTACTGGTCTCTCACACACCCCACCCACCTCTCTCACACACTCCATCCACCTCTCTAACACCCCCCCACCCACCCCCCCTGTAGACATGGGAGCCTGTTGGGAGTTGTAGTGCTGGTCTCTCACACCCCCCACCCACCACCACCCTCCCTGTAGACATGGGGGACTGTTGGGAGTTGTAGTGCTGGTCTCTCACACACCCCACCCACCTCTCACACACACCCCACCCACCTCTCTAAGACCCCCCACCCACCACCACCCTCCCTGTAGATATGGGGGCCTGTTGGGAGTTGTAGTGCTGGTCTCTCACACACCCCACCCACCTCTCTCACACACCCCACCCACCTCTCTAACACCCCCCACCCACCACCACTCTCCCTGTAGACATGGGGGCCTGTTGGGAGTTGTAGTGCTGGTCTCTCACACACCCCACCCACCACCACCCTCCCTGTAGACATGGGGGCCTGTTGGGAGTTGTAGTGCTGGTCTCTCACACATCCCACCCACCTCTCTCACACACCCCACCCACCTCTCTAACACCCCCCACACACCACCACCCTCCCTGTACACATGGGAGCCTCTTGGGAGTTGTGGTGCTGGCTGCTTGGACAACATGCAAGGCTGGAAACGTAGGAGGCAACATTTGTGTTTGGTCATGTTGGGTGCATTTGAGCCCAGGACTTCACATTTGGGTGACTATGTGGCACACATGCATGGATTGGAGCCAGGGAGATGTGTGTTGGCAGTTGTGCAAGGCAGACCATGGCAGTGTGATAGTGATCATTGGTTTGTACTTACCAGCCTCTAGTCCCTCCTCGATTCCTTCCAGGCTCTCAGGGTGCAGTATGCCCAGCACCTTCTCCTCCCATTCTGCAAATGGTATGGGCTCCGGGGGAGTGCCGCCGCCAGTGTGGTGTGCCCGTAGGTGGTTCTTCGCCCTGATGCCTTTCACCCTTGCCTTGAGGTCGTGCCACCACCTCTGGATCTCATGTTTGGTGCGTGGCACGGTCCCTGACACATTCACTCTGGTCACTATCCTGTCCCACATGTTGTTTTTGGCTGCCAAGGTGGTCTGCTGGACTAGGGTGCCGAAAAGATGTTGTTCGACACGGATGATTTCATCCACCATGACCTTCAGCTCACTGTCTGTGAACTTGGGATTTTTCTTTGGTGCCATGGTGTGTGATGTGCAAGGTGTTGGTGGGGTGCGGTGTGCAGGTGTGTGTGTGTAGGGATAGTGTTGTGGGGGTTTGTGTGGTGGGTGTGTTTGTGTGCAGGTTGTATGTGTGTTTGTGTGTGTCTGCTGTTAGTGGTTTTGTGGCTCTTGCTTGCAGCTATGCTGTAATGCAAAGGACTGTGGTAGTGGGAGGGATTCGTGTTATACTCTGTGTGGTGGTGGTGTCCCAATGGTTGTTGGCAATCAGGTGTTCTGTGGGTGTGGTGATTTTGGTGCATTTTTCGGTGCTTGGGGGGGTGTCATTGGGGCGTGTAGTTGCTGGGGGTGGGTGTTTCAGGTGGTTGGGTGTCCTGTTTAGTGTGTTTTCTATTTACTTCCGTCTGCCATTTTGTAATCGGTTTGACGGCAGGGATGGTGTTTGTGTGGTCCTTCCGCAGTCATGGTCCGTTTGGCGATGCATTGTTTCCGCGGCGGTCGAGGACGGTGGTGAGTTCCGTTGGAATGGCGGCGTTATCCTAATCGCGAGCCGGACTCTCCGCAGGTATGGCGGCGGTTGGGCCTGTTCCCGCGGTCATGTTCGCCCGCGGCGGAGGTGTTTCTTTGGTACCTTCCGCTTACGGCGGTTTTTGGTGTGCTCCGTCCGCCACGGACAGTGTTTGTTATGATCCGTCCGCCGCGGTCAGAGTTTCTTGACATAAATATCATAATCGCAACCGGTCGGGAGTGATTTTGCCGCGACCATGGCGGACGGAACACATTTCCGTCCGCCATCCTAATAGGCCCCTATGTTAGTAGTTTACACCCCGAGATGATCCTTTTTCCAAATAATGTTTTGCCCTTTTAGTGCTTTTTTAAATGTGCCCATATGATTAATACCCAGAGATATAGTATTTGGGTTGTTTATGGCCCCACCTGGATGAACCAGATATGTTAGACTTTTTAAGGGTAGAATTGTTGGACTGGGCAGTGGAACTGATAGTAATGGGTGATTTTAGTTGTGTTATCGAGTGTAAAGTTGATTCTACTAATTGACAACCCAATATTCGGATGGCTAAAACCCAGGCTTCAATTGTGGAATTGAAGAGGCTAAGCGGCTACATAGGCTAGAGGATGCATGGAGAATGTTATATCCTCGGTTACCTGGTTATACATATCACTCTTCTTCCCACAGGCAATACTCCTGTATTACTTGTCCTGCACAACCTTTGGTATGCAGGAGGAATGTGGGGTGTCCCAGATAAAAGACCCTCATGCACGTGATGGGTATGGTGGTAAAATTAGCGGTATATCTTGGTTTTCTGCTTCTTTAATCACGTGTGTGCATAATCATCAGGTCAGTGAAGTTATGCAGCCTCCACCAGGAGGTTCTTACCCAAGGTTGGTACAGTAGTGAGCCAGTGATAGGGGGGGAAAAGGAGGGCTAAGACAGTCTAAAAAGTCCCGAAAAGTCAGATAATAGTTTTATTGGTACTGTATTTGGGACCAGTAAACTCCATAATAGTGCATTCTAGAGAACTGGTTATGAGTAATAGATGCACTCGGAGTATGAAAGGTTATTTTTTTTAAAAAAGGGGGGTGGGCTAAAAAACGGTCGACATGTTTCTGCCTCAACAGCCTTAACTAGGACTTACAGGCATTCATCAGGACCTACGGGTGAATAAAGTGAGAAAAATATATACATATAGCAGTGCTCTGAAAGTTGTGGTAAGAAATAGGAATACGTTAAACCTGTTTCTCTGTTATTGAGGTCGCAGTGTACCTATGGAAAATAAGAATAAGGAGGGTTGCGTATCAACAAACAAGGGGCGGGGTACAATGGGACGCATATAGAGCGGAAAACTGCTGCAACCGTCTATTTCAATGATAGACACATTCACAACTGAAAAAATGGCAATACTTTATAGAACAGCCAGTGTATGGCAATGTCAACTCATTCATCTCCAATCCAAACTCGTGTGAGGGACCTTAACATGCTTGCAGTTGGAACAGCATGCGTATATCAGTCATTATACCACTTAAATTTCGGGTGTACCTCAGATAATGCAGATACCTGTGAGCATGCGTGCAGTCCACACTACTCGTTTTGCAAAGTGACTAAGGCTAGGTGATTTACTCTTAAATCATGTGCGTTTAATCATGCGTTAGTTCCAAATCGATCTTGAATTCTTAGCGAATGCAGTTACCTCACGCGCTTTGTTTACGCGCTCCAATCAGGTAGGGGAGCTGCGAGCAGACTAAGGGAAAGAAATATCGGGTTAGGGGTTTGCCTATGTCTAAGTATACTTGCGGTTTTCGTATCTTAGGCTTGTTGTGGCTTGCACCTCTTGCGTCTTGCACCGTCAGCTTCGTTGCGCGTTCTGCTCTCCCTGACCCGGAAACAGTGAACTGTGTTTCCGGGTCGGGATGAAGAGACGGCGCTCTGGGCGTAGTCAGCGCTGATTGGCCACTCCGGGGGTTACTATGGTAACCATGACAATGAAATGACTATTGGTCTCCGTAAGAGTGTTTTTATCAATGTCAACATACACAACGAAAAGCGGGGTTCTATTGTTACATTGAAGCTTGTTTTTCTGCATAAAATGCTGCGTGCTGAAAGGGAACGTGGTTCTGGTGAAACCCTTTATCTTATCATTATGGTTGAAAATGATTATAGGAGGCTCCTACATTACCTCATTGTTGTCTCTAGAGGCAGATTACGGAGTGTGTTTTATTTTACTGATGAATGTTTGGACACTCAATTAGCTTCGTGTGAGACTGAGCCATGGAATATTATCGTTCAATCCGTCACTATGGGTACTAAGTCTATGTACCCATCTCTGTTCTTTTTCATAAAGAATCTTTTCTGCATTTCTGTCTTTCATGGACAAGGTCTCGAGGATGACCCACTGTAGATCTTCAGTGGTGTGGCCCTTCTCTAGATAGTGACTTGCCATTTTGGTGGTGCTTTTTTTGCACTTCACATTACTTCGGTGCTCACATATTCTCTGTTTAATTTTTCTGCAGGTCATTCCGATGTAGCGGAGATGGCAGGGGCATGTGATCATGTAGACCACATGACTAGTGTTGCAGTTTGTGTGACTCCTTAGGTACCATTTGAAGTCAGGTCATAGTTGTAACTCTTTGGTAGCTTGTGTTAGATTACAAACTGAACATGACCCGCATGGATAATGTCCTGTTACCTGTGGATTCCCCCATGGATTCATCATGTCTCTAGATTTCTTCGGGGCAGGTCTCGTGTGGACCAAGATGTCCTTCAGATTTCTGCTTCTTTTATTGGCGAATCTTGGTTTTGGCCAAGTCAGATCACCCGATATCAAAATTCTCCAGTTTTTATTAATCAATTTCTTAATATCATTCGTCATTGGACTGTATGTTGTCACACAAGTCAATATTCCTTCAGCAGGTTCTTTTTGGATAGTTTCAAGAAGTGATTCCCTATTCTGGTTTCTCGCCCGTTTCCTGCATCTGTTTATCGTTTTCCTTGGGTAATCACGGGCTTCCAATTTTTCACAGAGATAGCTAGCTTGTAGCTTATACTCGCCGGTGTTACTGCAATTCCGCCGCAGCCTGAGAAACTGGCTGTATGGTAGGTTTTCTCTCAGGGAGCGGGGATGAAAGCTGTTATATGAGAGCAGGCTATTCTTGGCCGTCGGTTTGAAGAAAGTTCGGGTTTGGAGTGTATTGGCCTCAGCATAGATGGTCACATCTAAGAAATCGATGCTTTTATCATCCGCAGAGTAGGTAAATTGAAGGCATTCATCTCTCTCATTCATCCAGGTGTGGAATTGTGATAGATTGTTCTGATCTCCTTGCCAGATTACGAAGACATCATCGATATATCGTTTCCAGAAAAATATATGATGAAAAAATGGATTGGTCTCTTCATTCAGGATGTACTGGTCCTCATATGTGCTAACATAGAGTCCAGCCACACTCGGGGCAAATGTACTGCCCATCGAGGTCCCGTGGCATTGTAGGTACAGGGTGTCTCTGTATTGGAAAAAGTTTTCCGTCAGAGCCATCCTACAACACTCTAATACGAAATGCCTGGGAGTTTTGTAGGTCCATGCAACGTTGAAGAGTATGTCCTCAAGAGTATCCATCGTTTTGCCCTGTGGAAGGCTAGTGTAAAGGCTTTCCACATCAAAACCAACTAGGAGCATCGTGGTTGGTGAGTACTCTATGTCTTTGAGTCGGTTCAAAAGATCTCTTGTCTTTCTTGTGTCTGTAACTTTGTTTGGGTCAGATATTCATGGGTATCGCTCATTTCTTTGTTGATTTCCTCCAATCTTTTCTTGTATATTGTGACATTCACAGTGTTGTTTAATTTTGTCTCCAATATTTCGATTTTCACCATTAATTCGTCTGTCAGTCTGGTTGCCGTCTTGATGATCAGGACTAAATAGTCTCTGGTGCACTTCCATGAGATTGCAGACCAATCTCTTCTAAAGGGTAAGTCCTTCAGGAAAATTCTCGGCGCATTTGTAACCCAGAGTCCTCTGGGTGCCGCATTAACTCTCAAGTACTCAGTCATTATGATGCCGTGAACGGCTGTTCGTATTAGAGTGTTGTAGGATGGCTCTGACGGAAAACTTTTTCCAATACAGAGACACCCTGTACCTACAATGCCACGGGACCTCGATGGGCAGTACATTTGCCCCGAGTGTGGCTGGACTCTATGTTAGCACATATGAGGACCAGTACATCCTGAATGAAGAGACCAATCCATTTTTTCATCATATATTGTTCTGGAAACGATATATCGATGATGTCTTCGTAATCTGGCAAGGATATCAGAACAATCTATCACAATTCCACACCTGGATGAATGAGAGAGATGAATGCCTTCAATTTACCTACTCTGCGGATGATAAAAGCATCGATTTCTTAGATGTGACCATCTATGCTGAGGCCAATACACTCCAAACCCAAACTTTCTTCAAACCGACGGCCAAGAATAGCCTGCTCTCATATAACAGCTTACATCCCCGCTCCCTGAGAGAAAACCTACCATACAGCCAGTTTCTCAGGCTGCGGCGGAATTGCAGTAACACTGGCGAGTATAAGCTACAAGCTAGCGATCTCTGTGAAAAATTGGAAGCCCGTGATTACCCAAGGAAAACGATAAACAGATGCAGGAAACGGGCGAGAAACCAGAATAGGGAATCACTTCTTGAAACTATCCAAAAAGAACCTGCTGAGGGAATATTGACTTGTGTGACAACATACAGTCCAATGACGAATGATATCAAGAAATTGATTAATAAAAACTGGAGAATTTTGATATCGGGTGATCTGACTTGGCCAAAACCAAGATTCGCCAATAAAAGAAGCAGAAATCTGAAGGACATCTTGGTCCACACGAGACCTGCCCCGAAGAAATCTAGAGACATGATGAATCCATGGGGGAATCCACAGGTAACAGGACATTATCCATGCGGGTCATGTTCAGTTTGTAATCTAACACAAGCTACCAAAGAGTTACAACTACGACCTGACTTCAAATGGTACCTAAGGAGTCACACAAACTGCAACACTAGTCATGTGGTCTACATGATCACATGCCCCTGCCATCTCCGCTACATCGGAATGACCTGCAGAAAAATTAAACAGAGAATATGTGACCACCGAAGTAATGTGAAGTGCAAAAAAAGCACCACCAAAATGGCAAGTCACTATCTAGAGAAGGGCCACACCACTGAAGATCTACAGTGGGTCATCCTCGAGACCTTGTCCATGAAAGACAGAAATGCAGAAAAGATTCTTTATGAAAAAGAACAGAGATGGGTACATAGACTTAGTACCCATAGTGACGGATTGAACGATAATATTCCATGGCTCAGTCTCACACGAAGCTAATTGAGTGTCCAAACATTCATCAGTAAAATAAAACACACTCCGTAATCTGCCTCTAGAGACAACAATGAGGTGATGTAGGAGCCTCCTATAATCATTTTCAACCATAATGATAAGATAAAGGGTTTCACCAGAACCACGTTCCCTTTCAGCACGCAGCATTTTATGCAGAAAAACGAGCTTCAATGTAACAATAGAACCCCGCTTTTCGTTGTGTATGTTGACATTGATAAAAACACTCTTACGGAGACCAATAGTCATTTCATTGTCATGGTTACCATAGTAACCCCCGGAGTGGCCAATCAGCGCTGACTACGCACAGAGCGCCGTCTCTTCATCCCGACCCGGAAACACAGTTCACTGTTTCCGGGTCAGGGAGAGCAGAACGCGCAACGAAGCTGACGGTGCAAGACGCAAGAGGTGCAAGCCACAACAAGCCTAAGATACGAAAACCGCAAGTATACTTAGACATAAGCAAACCCCTAACCCGATATTTCTTTCCCTTAGTCTGCTCGCAGCTCCCCTACCTGATTGGAGCGCGTAAACAAAGCGCGTGAGGTAACTGCGTTCGCTAAGAATTCAAGATCGATTTAGAACTCATGCATGATTAAACGCACATGATTTAAGAGTAAATCACCTAGCCTTAGTCACTTTGCAAAACGAGTAGTGTGGACTGCACGCATGCTCACAGGTATCTGCATTATCTGAGGTACACCCGAAATTTAAGTGGTATAATGACTGATATACGCATGCTGTTCCAACTGCAAGCATGTTAAGGTCCCTCACACGAGTTTGGATTGGAGATGAATGAGTTGACATTGCCATACACTGGCTGTTATATAAAGTATTGCCATTTTTTCAGTTGTGAATGTGTCTATCATTGAAATAGACGGTTGCAGCAGTTTTCCGCTCTATATGTGTCCCATTGTACCCCGCCCCTTGTTTGTTGATACGCAACCCTCCTTATTCTTATTTTCCATAGGTACACTGCGACCTCAATAACAGAGAAACAGGTTTAACGTATTCCTATTTCTTACCACAACTTTCAGAGCACTGCTATATGTATATATTTTTCTCACTTTATTCACCCGTAGGTCCTGATGAATGCCTGTAAGTCCTAGTTAAGGCTGTTGAGGCAGAAACATGTCGACCGTTTTTTAGCCCACCCCCCCTTTTTAAAAAAATAACCTTTCATACTCCGAGTGCATCTATTACTCATAACCAGTTCTCTAGAATGCACTATTATGGAGTTTACTGGTCCCAAATACAGTACCAATAAAACTATTATCTGACTTTTCGGGACTTTTTAGACTGTCTTAGCCCTCCTTTTCCCCCCCTATCACTGGCTCACTACTGTACCAACCTTGAGTAAGAACCTCCTGGTGGAGGCTGCATAACTTCACTGACCTGATGATTATGCACACACGTGATTAAAGAAGCGGAAAACCAAGATATACCGCTAATTTTACCACCATACCCATCACGTGCATGAGGGTCTTTTATCTGGGACACCCAACATTCCTCCTGCATACCAAAGGTTGTGCAGGACAAGTGATCCTTCCCTACTTGATTAGTATACAAATCTAGGAAACTGAATGGATCAGTCTTTCTACCTCCCTCTTGTGATTATATAATACTCATGTATTGACATGATATTTGTAAGAGGGCAGATGTTAGATGGGGTGAGGATCGAGATATGCCCTAAGATTATATCTGATCATAATGCCATAATACTTACACTGCAGATCCTGCTTGCCACCGAATTCACTAATTAATTTGCCAAATTTTGCAACTGACTACCATGATTTGGAAAATACTTTTTAATTTTCAGTTTTTAATTTTTGATTTTCAAATCTTTCTCAAATATATTTTTTCCAACATTAAACCTTCAATTCTGGAAAAATAAGTGTGCCTCCAAAAAAAGCGGCATTAAGAACACTATTTCCCATGTTTTACAATAGTGTAAACACGTAGGACGGCGCAGTCCTCTTTCTATTTCCACGATTGAAAACCTCAAAATACCGACCCGGAAGCTCAGTTCTGTTACTTCCGGGTCGCAAGAGGCAGCAGAAGCGCAACGCGAAGCGCGAGGACAGGAGCGTTAGGTACTGCCACGAGACCCTTCTGCTACAAAACCGCAAGTATACAGAGCCCGGCCTCACGCTAACACTGCGTTATTCCTTCTATCTAGCCCCCTCGAAGCCCTTGCCACACCCGAAGGAGGTGTAATTAATATACATCTCAGGTATGATTTTGGCGCGCAGGGCGCACAGAGCACATCGGTGTGAAAGATTTTTCACTACGCGGGGAAAACATTATCAGGCTCAAGATAGTAGAAAACTGTACATTTTTACGAATGAGTTATCTTGCATGCGTTGTGTGAAAAACGATTGCCACATATTTGATTCACCACTATAGTCATCGCAGTGACGGGGCATCATCTAACCCCTACGCATTTTGCATATGAGTATATATGCCCTTGTCACACTCGAAGGAGGTTTAACTACTGTTGATTTCAGGTATGAATCTGGCGCACAGAGCACGGCGGTATGAAAGATTTTCACTACGCGGGGCAACCGTTATCATGCTAAAGACAGTAGAAATTGCACTTATGAATGAGCATTGTCTGCATGTCACGTGACAAATAATTGCCACTTTTGACTTACCACGATAGTCTTCTGAGTGGTGGGGTATTTTCTGGACCCTACATATCTGCATATAAGTATGATTCATTGTCTATGAACCACTTTTTGCATGCACTAGCCTGTTGGAGAAAGAGAGAGTTGACACTGCCAATTACTGGGGGTTGCGAAGTATTGCTATTTTAAGTTGCAACAATCTGCATTGTCTAGAAGTGAATTCACTACATTATGTGTCTCCCTTACCCTTCTATGTGTGTATGTTTTTTGTGTATGTCTTTTATCATTATGTCTGAACTATAGGTACATCGTGACCTCTAAAACAAAGAAACAGGTTGATAATTTCCCTTTTTCTACACACCTGCTTGCTATAAATATAGTAGTCTAGCATCACTATCACCTTTCACCACGGGTCCTGAAGAAAGCCCTAAAGTCCGATTCACGGCATAGAGGGCTGAAACATGTTGGCCATTTTAAATTATTTTGAATGCTAGTGCGTCCTGAAAACTTAACTTTTTCAACAGAGCGCACACTACTGGAGCATTCCCCTAATGGGATCCACCCGAACCCAGACTTAATAAAATTCCGACTACTGGGTCTCCGGGGGATTTTTATCGTCCTACACTCCCTCCACATCACTGGGTCACTACTGTTTTTACCGAGGGTAAGATCCTCCTGGTGGAGGCTGCATACCGAAAACCCGATGATTATGCACACACGTGTCAGAAGAGCGGAGAATCAAGATATACCGCTTACCACGCTACCCTACACGTGCATGAGGGTTTAATTTTGGAGACACCGTTGTTCGATCTCCTGCATACCCTGGTTCACGCAGGACAAGTGATCCCTCCCTCTTGATTAATTGTAATTACCTAAGGAAACTGAGGGATCAGCACTTTCCTTCTCCCCCTTCCATTTGATTAGCACAGATCCTGCAAGTAGGGCAGAGAGTTCAGCTATTATTCTCTTTTACTTGCCATCTGCTCGCCAATTTGGAATATAGACACTTAAAAACTGTATTTGCTGAATTTATTCCGATTATTAAGGGCACTGACTCTATTGCTATCATGTGGGATTGCATGAAGGCTTATATTAGGGGGATCACATTGCAGTTCATCTTAAATCAGAATAAGTGTAATGAACTGGAGCTGGCTCAATCGCACAAGGAGTGTTTAGACCTAGTGTTGCAACATACTCAGGCAATTTTAACATGCAACCCCCTTGAACAGGCTATACATCTTATGTTAAGGGAGAGGCAACAAATGGTAAACCCAGGGGGTAATTGAGAAGGCGGCGGCAAGTTATCAGAAGAATAGGACATGCCAATAACAGTATGGTGAACAAGTGGGACGTATTGTGGCCCATCATATAGCTGATAAGAAGGCATGCAGTGCTGTTAAATGTATTTTGGAAGGAGATGGGGTAGCTATAGTTGCCCACAATTAATAGCTGAGAAATTTGCTGTTTTTATCAAACGGTTTATGGTAAGCATGCTAGTATTGATAAGCAGATTGTAGCCTATCTGGAGGAAAATAGGATGCCCCGGATAGATCATCTACAGAGCTCCATGTTAGAAGACAGGGTGGGGCCTGGGGAGGTGGAGGCATCTGTATATGCTCTATCATCTGGTAAAGCCATGGGAGAGGATACTTTTCCCTTAGAAATCTATAAAGTATTTATGGATATTCTTGCCCCAAACTTATAGAATTGATCAATTATATCTATAGTGGGGTAGAAACTCCATTGTTATGGGGGGTCGTACTGTCCGATATCTTTTATAAATGCGGATGCAAAGATTTACTCTAAAGTGTTAGCTACACGCTTTGCCCCTTTTATGCACAGGCTGGTTTCCATACAACAGTATGGGTTCGTACATGGAAGGGATACCACGGCGCACATTAGTACTGCAATTGCAGCGTTTGGTGTTGAATGTCAAACCAGGGTTCGAATGGGTATGTTAATGTTGGATGCTGAGAACGCATTTGACCGGGTCACCTGGGAGTCACTCTGGACGATCATGGGGAGTTTTGGAATCAGTGATAGATACATAGCATTAGTGCAGGCATTATATATGAGTCAGATGGCCAAAATCTTAACATGTGGCAAGGCATCTACTCTATTTTCCAAATATAGGGGAACACGTCAGTGATGTCCACTCTCCCCATTGCTGTTGCTCTCTATATAGAACCTTATATAAGGCACCTGATGCTAAACCAGGGCATACAGCCAGTAAGATTAAATGGTGTTGATTTGAAAATAACAGATATAAACAAGGAAAGGAGTGAAGAGGTTCAATAGTTAGTGGACTTCTCCTCCTCTTGTAAATTATGAAAAACCAAACAAAGTCCAACTTTTAGCTATAAAAATGTTACTATCCTTCTTTCTTCAGTATTAGAGAAAGCTGGTCAGTTTTCCTAAGTATGTATTGGAAAAACACACTGTTTTGTTAAAAGAACCCTCACCCACCAAAAGGTCCCTTGGTGTCATGCTTCATCATCAGGTTCTTCCCGCCCTGCTGTGGGACGGGCGTGCTACGACCAATGACGACGAGGGAGCACTTATTAGTGAAGTGATGCTATGTGTGATGTGAGAGTAGAAGGGTTTGAGTGGATATAGTGCGATTAAAAAAGACCTGGCTGTGTGGAAATGACATTATTATATTCCTTGTAGCTGGTATTATTAAAAGTGGGGAGTAGAGGTAATTGACATTCATTCCTATGGGCCTCCAGGCCCATAGGAATGAATGGCAATTACCGAATCGGTAAATACTGATTCGGTAAATACCGAATCTTAACGATTCGGTAATTTTTACCGAATTATTACCTACATAGGATTTACCGATTCTAAAATACCGAATCGGTAAAATTCGGTATTTTAGAATCGGTTAATCCTATTTACCTACATCTAGCCCTTTACTCCTGGCTGGAGCATTCTTGTATGGGCTAATGTGTCATACAGTTCAAACGTATTTTTGTTGGTGGGTTTTAATTTATGGTTCTACCACACTCTATAACTGGGTTGAAAGTTCCATTTGGCCTCAGTGAGCGTTTGATGCCCACGAAGGGTGAAAAACGCAACAGCAAGTGTGAGCATCCAACAGAGTCCGAGATGTCTTGCTGATGCAAAGCTGTAGGGCAACAAGATGCCCCCATGAAACCTAGTAAATTCCCTTTGGTAAGGGGTAGCCTTTAGATCCATATAAATACTACACTTTTTTGCCGAAATGACAGGCACAGGATCCATACAATATTTTTTTTTTCTTGCAATTTGTAACTCCATGCTCCTTTCGGTCTGCTTCTTACTGTGGTCCTACTGTAGTACACTCCCCTACCCTCTCCCCTCCCAAATAACAATCTCAATATTTTTTCTACTTTTCCTTTGCATAGTTTCTGAAAATGTATGTTCATAAAATAGAGAGATGTTGGTAGAAAGCATTTGTTTTACTGTGGCTTAGAATGACTGAAAAACCTTTTCAGCCACCTTACCTGCCGCGCCTGCTGCTGTTTGCCGCCCACTGCCTCACGGACGCTCCACGGAGGACAAGGGTCGAGCGCCAAGGGCCGCCATTGTGTTGTCGACGCCTGGGGAACCGGAAAACTACATTCCCTAGCATTCCTTGTGGCTGCTGACGCCGCTCTATGCGCCAGGAGGCGCTTAAAACCTGGACCAGGGCTCCCGCATCGCGAGATGCGCGCGTGCGTGCCCAGGCCAAGGGCGGGCCCGTCCGCGCCCAGAGTAGCCCGGAGTAGGCTGGACTGGGCCACCCCCCTTTCATCTGTACTGTGCGCATCGCAAAGGACTTGGTCAGTGACATTTATTGCCTTTATTCTTTTTTTTGTGTGGACTCTGTTTACATGTTCAAGGGCCACCAAACGTAAAATAACTGGGCAGAGGGTTGGGGGTGGTGTGGCAGGCACCCTAGATGCCTTTTTAAATAGGGCAGAATATGTTTTGCAGCATGAGATACTGTTAACAGAGAGAAGACTCTCTCTGGGGCCGCTTATGGGGCAAAAAAAAACATCTTTGGGGGCCATCAGTAAAGCGAAATCACCAGTGGCAGCTCCTCAACCCATAACCTGTCTCAGTGCACACACTACTAACGCAGGCTTGGCTGGGCCCGTCGCCACTGAACTGAACCGTGACGTGGGTGTAGCAGAAACACCAACCCCGAGGGATTCCAGTGACCTGGCTATAGTTATTTACCCTGGTGTAACCACCCAGAGGGCCTCGTTGGGGCCATCCCAGGTTCCTGTGTCAGATTCCCCTGTTGCTCTGACCACCCAGCAACCACCCCCGTTAAAATCACCAAGGGTAGACAGAGGTGATCGAGTCACCAGATCTAAAAGATCGACTCGCGATAATGAAGCCACGGGAGGTGCTCCTAATCCAGGGATAGAACGAACCCAAGAGGGGGGAACCGGGGAACCGTCTGCTAAGCGTGCAAGGGGTGGGATTGCCTCGAGGCCCAGAGCTAGTGCTAAAATCAAACCTAAATCTCAATTTTCGGGGGCTAGTGGAAAGTCGACTTTGAGACCTGCGAATGGTGTTCCCGTCACTCATAACGCGGATAATTTAATGGCAGGGGAACAAGAAAGTAACTTAGATTACTGGAAGCATATTGAGTCTCTGATTACGTTTTTTTTAGCACCTTTCTTGAATAGATTGAGGGCAATTGAGGAAAAATTATTTCTCCTGACACAAGGCACTTACCTGACTGTGAATTCAGAGGTGGTTAGGACCAATAATAGTCATGTAGAGGTGGGGGGGAGCCCTGAAGCATCCACTATACTAAGGTCTGGGGACGAAGTATTGAACGGGCCCACGAAGTGTCGGAAAAGTTTGCTTCTCATGTGCGTACTGATCGCACGCAGGTCCAGCAGCGTCTATCTGGCACTGCGGGCCATCGTTCACAATTGAGAACAAGCTCCCAAGGGATGAGTGGTTCTGTGAAAGGGGTGCAATTAGGTTCCCAAATTCTGCTCCCCCAGGAGTCCACCCAGAGTGAAGCCAGGGATGTACAAGCACCACATAGGGATGGCCTTAGATCGTTACCCCATGTGCCCACCAAGCCTGCTCAGGACATTCTAAATCTCCCTCCGGCGGCTTGTCCTCTGGTCGTGGTCCTGGCCGGTGTTCCTGCGCTAAGACCCGACCAAACTGAATCTTGGGGACAGCTGAGGAATAAAACAGCCGATTGGCTGACTAGACACAAAGGGTTTAGGGCAGCTATGTTCAATGATATTATTATGGATCGTAGAGTAGCGTGGGTGGGCCAATCTCCTAAGAGTATAGCGGGGGACTGTGTGGTTGTTCATTTTCGGACTCCATTGGTTGCTCAAATGATTCTAAAGGCCGAGGATCATTGCCCACTATCTTCTACCTCTATTTGGGCACTGCCATTGGGCTATTTTTATAAACCCCCGAAGAGAAACCTAAATGAGATACCCTGCTTTACACCGAATATAAATAGGTTTGAGGTGCTATCCGGGCTTGACAATCAAGACTGACTGAATGTCATTAATATAGCAAATGATAGGGCAGTGGTAGAGGTTCTCCCCCTTTCTGCTGTGCCTAGCATTCCACTCATGCCCCCCCCCCGGTGGGAACATCTAGCCCCAATTTACATACAGATCCTAATTCCAACCTGACTGGGTGTGCCTCCAGGGAGGATATTTAAAAAATCTTATCTTGGAACATAGCCGGTCTTAAGTCCAAAAGGGGAGACAGTAATTGGGAGCAATTTCTTGCTGGTGCAGATATAGTAGCCCTTCAGGAAACGTGGGATGCGCAAGATTCTTATTTTTTGGACTGTTTTTCAACATTTTGCAAACATGCTATACCGCCCAGTATGGGGTGAGCCACAGGGGGGCTCTTGCAGTTAGTAAACTTGAGATTAACATATAAAGTCAAGTTAATGGATTCACATTCTTCAAATATTTTAGCAGTCGAACTAACAGCCAAGAATTTACCAACTCTGTTATTGATTAACTTTTATCATTCTTTCACAAGGGATGATGACCTAGAGCATCTAAGATCTCTCTCTAAGTGTTTGATTGATTACGAGTCCACGGCCAACACGCATTACCACACACTAGTACTAGGCGATTTTAATATTCATGTCTGCCCAATTGATTGTTTTTTAAAGTTAGATGAGGAATATTCCCCGCAAGGGATAACGCACTTTGAACATTCCGCCTCAGGAATTTTTCTAGAGAGTCTTTTATCTGACCATAATTTGATCTGCCCAACTCAGGGGTGTTCATCATCCCCAATACCCGCATATATTGGCCATGGCCATCATAGTACCATTGACTATATTTTAGTCTCCGGTTCTATGAGGGACCTTTTAGGCATATTTGAGGTAATGGACAATTACCTAAGTGATCACAACCCACTGACATTGAATCTCAACATCCGTGCTAGGGGTAAAGCGAGCCTTTTGGGTCACATAAGTAATGGTGACATTGTGCCAAAAGATCAAGCACGCCGGCTAAGATGGATATATCACCCCAGATAGTTTCATTGAAACCTTAACCGGTGTTTGCTCAGAGGAGTTTGGCATCTGTTCAGACCAGGAGGCTGACCCCGTAATTGTCCTGGATGCTTTTGACCGCATTACTAAACAAGTGTCGGCCAACTTGACAATTCCCTATAAAATTAGGCCCTTAAAAATTAATTTGATGACAACTGCACAAGAGCTCACAAAGCTCTCATGGATGTGCTCAAAGGGAAACCAAGAGACACAGACAGGATTAAGGAGGCAAGGAGGGCATACAAAATTGTTGTAGGTAGCTGGAAGAAACAACTAACAGAGATGGCCTGGGAGGAGCTTAGCCAAGCTAGTGTCCTATCAAACAGCTCCAGGTTCTGGAGCGTGGTGAACAGTCCTATCTTTGACAAATCTTCCAATCTTGTCTCTGACTGTCACATCGCTCCAGAAAAATGGGTACAACATTTTGGGAGTGTTTATAGCGACATTAGGCAAGGCTCCCCAGGTTGGATAGTGGACAGTGGGTCTGTCTCGTCTCCTTTTAATTTTACTGAAGACGAAGTAATAGAGGCAATTAGGTCAACAGCGGGTGGAAAATCACCAGGCCCTGACGGTGTCTCAGCAGACCTTTATAGAGCTGATCCTATTTTATGGTCTAAAATCTTAACTCAGGTTTTTAACGCAGGTTGGCTTCCCCCTGTCTCGGGCTAAAGCAGTTATTATTCCGATTTTTTAAAAAGGAGCCAGAGATGACCCGGCCTGTTATAGGCCAATATCTCTCCTGGACTCCGCAGCCAAAATCATGGGGAAAGTTGTCCTTGCCCGACTAACGGATTGGCTGAATCAAAATAATATCATCTTTGATCTCCAATATGGGTTTAGGCAGGGCAAAGGCACCGTGAGTCAATGTCTCAATCTCCACCTAATAATTGGAAAGTACATGGTCGCTAAGCAGGGGGGGCTTGCATCTGGCATTTATGGATTTATCCTCTGCCGTTGATCTTGTAAATCGATCAAAGTTATGGGCGATGCTCCATGGAATGGGTTTAGATGCAGTTTTGGTCTCCTTGGCGGCCATGCACGAGAACACCATAGCTTCTGTGTGCTATAATAAAGATGGCAGTCTCACAGATCCTTGGCCCGTCAAAAGAGGGGTGAGACAGGGGTGCATCTTGGCACCCCTGTTGGTCACCCTCTACATTAACAATATAGGGGCGGCTTTAATTGCCAGTTGTAAAGACATCCCAAGCACTGGTTCAATATTGATCCCTGCTCTGCTCTATGCAGACGATGTGGTTCTGCTGGCAAGGACCTCAAGAGGGCTTCAAATCCTTTTAAATTGTTTTATTGATTTTATGGACTCTCTAGATTTGGTTATGAATTTTAAGAAGTCCCATTCTATGTCCATCGGCTCTGTTAGAGCAAGGAAGGCTACGTTCTGGTGTAAGAAATCGGAACTAACAAAGGTGCCTGCCTTCCCTTATTTGGGGGTTCTTTTTGACGACCGACGCTCTTGGGTTACCCCGCGTACGCACAAAAGGAACATCTTAGCCCGGGCCTCGGGAGCCATTATGGAATTTGCAAAAAGAATTGTCTCGAAACCCCTCCCTGCTCTTTTATAAATGTATAATGCTAAGTGCGTTCTAATGGCGACTTATGGGAGTGACTTATGGAGCTATTTAGAGACGGGCTATATCCAGGCAGTAGAAAACGTTTTTTTTTCATAAACTACTGTCACTCCCTGTCTCTACCCCTGTTTTTAATATTCATGAGGATCTTGGAGCTGGGTATATCTCAGACCAGATTGTGGTTGCTCCCATAATGTGCTGGCTAAGAATTTGGGCCCAACCGCCACCTAACCTAAATCAGCTGATTATACAAGACTGCAATTTGCTAGACAAGGGTTTAGATATACCTTGGATTCGCTACATCAAGTCTCAAATGGCCATCCTTGGCTGTCCTGAATTATTTTTAAGTCCAAGAGCTATGGCTAAACCGGCGATTAAAGACTTGAAGTGGCAGTTTATCAATAGATCCATGCTGTGTAGGGAGTAAATTGAATTAGTGAAACCTAAAGTGAGCAGTTTTGTCACACTGAGCATAAACAGTTAGTTGCAACCATATCTAACATATATAAATAGGCCTTATCACCTGTTTGTATTAGTTAGTTTTAAGCATAACATGGTTCCCTGGCTACTGGTCTTTCCGAAAGGGTTTTTCAAAAAAGGTTTGTTAAGACCCTGCCCCTGTGACAACTTCTCAGATCAAAATCTTCTTCACATGGTATTTTTCTGTGAGTTTTATGACTCGTTGCACAGGAAATGTATTATCCCCCTCCTAAAAGGTCAAAACTTTGAAAAAGTTAGACCAGTGTTAGCCTATCTACAAATGTTGGCATCGCCTGTGGTGTGTTTTGGGGTTGCCAGCTATTTAATAGGCGCCATTATGTGCAGGAACAGGCTGATGATTGCATAAATGGGACTATGTCTTAAATGAATTTATTTATGACTTCGTTATTCTAGTATTATTATTGGTATTTATTAACTTAGGACATAGTGTGTTGGACAGGACTACGTCGTACCTAATGGGTTTCAAAAATTGCGCAATACTATGAAATAAGAATAATAACGGATGTATTTATGAATTGATTGTATGCATGAATTGATTGTATGCACTTTGATGGTTTTAATTTAACCAAATAAAGTTAAACTTGACTGACTGACTTACTGAAAATCTTGGCATACTACACTGACTTAAAAAGTCACTTTCCAAAACAATTCATGCTTCTCAGCTGTTAAACTTGCCAGCTCCTTCCCTGTGCTGACAATAACACTTCATACACTTCATCCAAGGAGAATGATTTACTGAGGAAGAGCCTGGTTGCAGGCAAGGTCATTTGCTGAAGGGATTTTCAGTCTAGTGAAATATGGTTTGTTATGATTCTAAATAATGGCTTGTCTGCTTGGAGATGTCCTTGATGTGGTGTACTCAGGGCCGCGCTGTACTCTTCATTCCAACAATCATGGGCAGTAGTGAAAGTTTGCACAGAAAAGGTGTGTTATAGATGTACTGTATCAGGCTTTCTAAATGCTGTTATCGACTGCAAGTACGTTAGAGCAGTCGTAAACAAAACTTGCTTCCGACTGCTGTGACGTAGAACACCACTTGCTTACAATTGTCTTATAACATTTTTGATCAAAAGTTTTCAATTCTATGAAGGACACAGAGGTGAGGTTTATTCATTCTATTTCTCATTTTAATTAAATAGCACCCATGTGACAACAGTACAAATTTCACAAAACAGCAAAGAAAACTACAATGCCCATAGTTCTTTGCTGAAAAGATACAAGTCCCATGATAGTTTAGATACCAATAGTGTGTCAGACAATAGTAAAAACATCCAAACAACTGTGGCTAAGCCTCTTCTTGCTGCGAGTACACAAACGTGTCTTGTCTTAGTGATGTTACTCAGTCTTCCGATCTGATGCTGAAATTAGAAGAGAAAGTCAGTAATGTACACAGTGTGACGAATATGTGGATCCTTCCTTCCACTTCTAATGAGGAAGAAAACTGAATTCTCACCTGTGTAGGCAGAAGGAGGTGGACCTTCTCTGGATAGACTGTGGAAGCCTTGCCATCTCGTAGCTCTGGGTCTTGAAGGGAAGAAGATGTCTCCACAGTAATCATTCCAGTTTCCCCTTCATCTGGAAAATTCTCCAGAGGCCTGTGCATGGGGTGTGGGCATTCAGATTTTAGATAGCTTCTTACTTCCTTTTGGAAATGTTTTCTTCATCTGGCTTGTACATAGGTGGCATCTTATCTGAGGGCACCCAGTTCAAAACCGGGGGTAAATTAAGTCTTCTGGGGGAGAGGTCTCTTAGCAAAGTCAGAGGGGGCACCCGCATTGGATGGGCCATTCTCCAAATCCTGGTTGTCCCATCTTTGGCATTTGGCCAAAGGGTGCCAAAAGCAATTTTCCTCCCTATCACAGGCATCAGATTCTCCCTCATCTTGGGGGTCCAGTTCAGATAGAGCCTCATCTTAATATAACTCTTCATGAGTATCTAGAGGTTCTATAGGAAAGGAATCCAAACAGGCAAATGTTATATTTTCTATGGCGGCCATCTTAGGCAGTCTCTGTTTTTGTTTCTGGAAATCAGAGGACGGATTGGTAAGGGTAAACCCAGAGGGAAGCTCATATGCTGGGAGCAGGGAGAACATAGGTTCAATTGTTGGGTCAAGGGACCTTTGAATGAATGAATGAATGATTAGAGCCTTATATAGCGCAACTTTGCCCGAAAGCGTCAAGGCGCTGAAGATGGAAAGAAAAGGCTGAGTGAGAAAGGAGGAGGGATACCGGCTAAAGGTAGGCTTCACTGAAGAGCCAGGTCTTCAAAGCCTTCCGGAACTGGGAATGAGAGGGTTGATCCCTAAGTTCTGCAGGAAGGGCGTTCCACATCCTAGGGACAAGGGAGAAGAAAGCCCTCCCGCCCCATCTTGCCTTCAGAATTCTGGGAACAGCAAGAAGGTTTTTGTTCGCGGAGCGGAGGGTCCTATCAGGGACATAAAGGGACACAAGAGAACTGATGTCTTCCGCCCCGAGCCCACGAAGGGCACGATGAGTGAGGCATAAGGCCTTGAAGTCAATCCTAGCTTGCATGGGGAGCCAATGCAGATCTTTCCTAATGGCTGAGCCTGATGAACGCCTAGGAGCGTCAACAACGAACCTCGCGGCCGCGTTTTGCACAATTTGGAGGCGCTGGACAAGTTGTTTGGTAATTCCTAGAGAAAGAGCATTACAATAGTCCAGGCGGGAGGCTAAAAGGGCTACCGTAACTTGTTCACGGGCTTCGATAGAGAGGTAATGTGCGATTTTCCTCAGAATTCGCAGAACCCCGCAGCAGGTTGAGGCTGTCCTGCTGCACCTGCTTGTCGAAAGAGAGTGAGGAGTCAAAGATAACGCCCAGATTCCGAGCGGACTGGGTGGGTGTAGGGCAGGCACCGAGGGCAGGGGGCCACCAGTCCGCCGACCAAATTTCCTGCTTTCCTCCAAAGATGATCACCTCTGTTTTCTCCCCGTTAAGTTTGAGGTAGTTTCTTACCATCCACTCCGCAACTGCCGTCATACAAGTTTTAAAATTAAGGGCAGTGATGTCAGCGGTATGTGAGATGGAGACCATGATCTGGGTGTCGTCAGCGTAGGATACGACTTCCAGACCAACGGATCTGACTAGCCTGGCCAAAGGTGTTACATAAATATTAAAGAGTGTGGGGCTCAGGGACGAGCCCTGAGGAACCCCACACTGCACAGGCTTGACAGGGGAGAGATGATCGCCCAACTTGACCCTTTGTTCGCGCTGAGTCAAAAACGATGTTAAAAGGCTAAGCGCCGGTCCGTCCACTTCTATTTCCTGCAGACGCCCAGCCAAAATGCCAGGGGACAGAGTGTTGAATGCGGCAGTGAGGTCGAGCAGGACCAGCAGGGTAGTCTGGCCACTGTATACCTTTGCATGTATGTTACTGGCGACAATTGTCAGAGCGGACTCGGTGCTATGGGCTTTACAAAAGCTGTGTTGGGACGGGTCAAGTAGGCTGGCATAATCTAAAAAGGCGCTCAGATGGATGTTTAAGTGAGTTTCTAGTATTTTCTCTGGGGCAGGGAGCAGGGAAATGGGGCGAACATTTTTAAGAATGCCAGGATCTAAGGTGGGTTTCTTAAGGAGGGGCTTGACGATGGCCAATTTCCAGGGTTTTGGGTAAACGCCCTCACGAATAGCTTGATTGATCACCTCTAGAAAGGGAGGAAGTAGGACATCCCTGCATTCTTTGAAAATTTTAAGAGGGCAGGGGTCAAGAGGAGATCCAGATTTCAGGTTGTCCAGAAGTAGATTGATTTGTTCTAAGGTAAGCAGAGGGAAGTTAGTGAGATAACCCCCCTGAGGTGTAATGGAGGTGACAGCTGGTGAAGGAGTCTCCAAGTCGGAGGGGGGCCCTAGATCATGATTAAGAGCTTTTAGACCCGAGTAGATGTTTGTGATTTTCTCATGGAAATAGGTAGAGATTTGATCGCAAAGGTCCTGTGAGGCCTCAATGGGGTCAGGGGATTGAAGGGCACACAGAGAGTCCACAATTTTGAAAAGCTCCCGAGGGGAGCTAAGAGAGGTGGTGATCTTAGTAAAGTGGGATTTCTTTTCTCCCAGGGTCAAGGTGGAGTCTCCAGAGCCTCTCCTGCTTTCTGCAGCCCTGCCTAAGCACTCTGAGAGTGTCTGAGAACCAGGGTGCTGTGGGGCGTTTCCTAGCAGTATAATGCTGCTTCAGCGGGACCAAAGTGTCAACGGCTATAGTGATAGCATTGTGGAGGGCAAGGGCCGAGGTGTCAGTTCCCCTAGAAAGAAGTGGCACAGAACTGGGCAACAAAGGGGCCAGAGTTTCATTATTTATCCCCTGAAAATTTCTCTTTAATTCCCATCTGCTGGAGTTTCCCTGCGCAGTATTGGAGGGAGGGAAGGAGAAGGCAAAAGGGACAGTTGAATGATCTGCCCAAGATAACGGGAGGGGGGTCCCTATAATTAATCTGGGGTCATTGGAAAAAACCCCGTCCAACGTGTGTCCAGCAGAGTGAGTGGGCCCTATCACAGATTGTGTTAGTCCACAGGAAGTCATGGAGTCCAACAAGTGGGTAGTATCTCTTGAGGTGTCATCCTCCAGATGGAAAATAAAATCCCCTAGGATGGTTAGATTGGGCCTATCCATATAGGGTTCCAGAACTTGCGATAGGTCATGGCCGAAGCTGGACCTGGGGCCCGGTGGCCTGTAGATCAGGATGCCCACAAAGGAGATAGTAGGAATGGGGCAGAGGACAAAATACATAGCCTGAAAAGAAACTGCGGGGAGATGTTCGATATGGCATTTTATCGAAGTTCTGTGAAGTATTCCTAATCCCCCTCCTCTCCGGACCTGCCTGTCCATTCTGGCAAGGGAATATCCTTCGGGAATGGCATTTACAAGTTCAGGCCCAAAGCACTCAGAGGCCCAGGTCTCAGTAACAAATGCCCATGCGGGGTTTCTTTCCGAGATGAAATCCCTAAAAGCAAAGTTGTTTTTAACTAGGGACCTAGCGTTAATGAGGAACCCAGTCTCAATGATCAGCAGGGAGGGCTCAGTTTTCTCATCCCTAAAACATTTATGGGGCATTTTGGAGGCAAAAAAATAATTTGAGCATATTTTTGTATAGCCCGATCCATGCCTGACTTATCTCTCTCTAAGATATGATCTAATGCACCTTTGGGTGTGAGTTCAGTGGCCGGTGTTGAGGGACACCCATGCAACTTGGTTTCAACATGGAGGAAGTATATGTATGATGGCTGCGCTGTGGAGGAAAATATAATAACAATAGATATTTTTAACCCTGATTTAAAAAACCTAGTCAATAATTGTTCCAAGCAGGAGCTCTTTAATTAGGCTAGCATCAATAGGAAAAGTCCTGTCAGAGGTAAAACTGAGGATTTGAAAGGAAGCACCACCTTGTGAACTGCTTTAAAGTCTGTATTATAGAAGGGAGGACGAGCGAAGCAAAATAAGGCTGACTGGTATGTGGCAAGAGGAGGAATACCACTAAGAAAGAGGCATGCAGTCAGGCAGACAGAAGAAAGAAGGATTATGGCTCTCTCAGGAACTCAGCTTCATGTCAGGTGAAGCTATAAAAATGGTTCTGACACAGAGCAGGTCACTGACGTACTGCCCGGGGGAAATGAAAAAAGGCACAAAACAAGTCCCACAGCAAAGGGCAAAGGAAGGCATTCAGAGACCCAGATAGCGGTCCCGGTGGTACCAATCCTGGCTGCACAGAAAATGCAGTCACAGTACGAGCAGTTCAATCTGAAGAGAAAAGCAGGGGAGCACCCCAAAAAGGGGTGTGATTCTTCCCACCAGGATTAGCGAGACTTTGGGAGGTTGCCATCTTGCAGTCAGGTCATCATGCCCAGTAGTGTAATTTGCCTTGTGCAGTCCATGGTGGGCCCTCCTTCTGCTGCCCGCCGCGGCGGAATGTTAGAGTAGGGGGGTGCAGGGGTTTTTCTGCGTTTGCCACCCAACGGCCACAGGTAAGAGCGGAGGTTGTAGGCCACCGCCCCGGCCCCCCTTGTTATACTACGGTACATATATGGTGTTCCGATGCGCTGTACTGCTCTTTCATATAGTGTTCCATTTTCATTTGGCTCTCTACATTGTTACACATTATGGTATGGCTTATTATACGACATCATATTGCACTCTGGGCAGACAGATTTTCAGTGACTATAGGTGTATATGTGTGAGAAATTCCAGTAATTTGCTTTTGAGCAAATACTTTAGATTCTCCAAAAATTGTCCAAAAATGTGCAAAATGCAAAACAGGTACTTAGCACTATATTTTAGTGCTAAATGGATCCTTGTGTCCATTTTGGACGAGAAGACAAATTTTGCACTAAAACATAGCATAAAATGTGGCATAATATCGCGATTTGGGGGAATTTGCACAAAAAACCATAACGAGAAATTTGTGAGGCTATGCCAATATAACAGGAATTTCACCCAGGCCTATATGTGACATAAAAATTGTATCTCACATGGGAGTCCCATACCTGTACAGTGAACAAACACAAAAGGCTCCTTCCAGGCTCACCACTCACTTCTAACTTCCATGGACAGCCCTTGGCTCTATACACAGTGTTCTCCGCCTGCATGCACCAGTCCATGTCTGCCCTCCGCTACTCGAGCATTGCTGGTTCAACATTTCTCTAGAGGCGGGCAATGTCTCTTCTGGCCACTGCAAGAGCCACATTGTCTGATAGTCTAACATATTTGGACCCCATCTTGTATCCCAGATGCCCAGAGTTGCCAATTTTTCCCCGATGATTAAGGTCTCTTTTATAACATCCAAAGCACCGACCCACCCAGAACCAGTAGTCCTTCAGCCTGGGCAATCAAGCAGCATATGTATCAGTGTCCCCTGGAACCCACAGCCTTGTATACAATAATCATATTTGGGGCCACATGCATCAACCTAAAAACTTGTCGCAAACGGGCAGATTCGCAGAATCTGCCCCTTTGCAACCGGTATTTTAGCATTGGGGATGCATCACCCCAAATGCAAAAATCGGAATTTAAGTAATCGCAAAGATTGCGTTTCTTAAATTGCGATTGCATTTAAGAAATCACTAATTGGAATGCCTTAAATGCAATGCCTTAACCTAAAAAAAATGCAATTTCGCAAATAGAAATCACAAATTACCGTCAATCTGAAGTTGATGGTAATTTGCGATTTCTATGAAAAATGCAAGTTGCAAATGGTGGTTTAGTTTGTTTTTTCAGTCACTCGATATTTACAGTCAGATGTCCAGTGAGGTGATTCCTGACCTTGAAGCCCTGACGAATTTGCCGTAAAGATATACAGGCAATGAAGCATATTGGCCTACCTCGAATTGGTTTATATACATGCTGTGTTTTTAACATTGACCAAGTTCATTGTTCGAATTAAAGAGGGTCAAACCATATATGTGAGTCTTAGCTTAATTTTACTGTTTTTTTGAGACATTCTGACTCTTGTATTTCACAGGGCCTTTTCTCTTTGTCTTCTTAGTGATATATCTATCACTAATTACACCTCTTCACACTTTCTTTACTGGACACAATTTTTCACTTGACATGAGAAAGTTACCGATGATGATAAAAACGTGGGCAAACTGGTGAGAACCTGCCAGTAGCTCCTCTGGTGTTGCACACGTGAGGTATTTTCTCTTTTCTATACACCTTTTCATTGTGGCATACATACTTGATTATTGATGGTATGTTTTGTTGCGAGTTATCTGATGTACATTCTTTTCTTTCTTTCATGAAGTAATTAAAATAACGGGTATAGAGGACTGGATTTGACTGTGTAATTGATGAATTAATTGTTGGGCTGAGGTGGATACCTCCCTACACCAGTCCGACTTAAAGCAAATGGATATTGCCCGGTCTAGCCAGATTCTTGCTTTTTAAATATTGCACTGTTGTGCTCTGTAGATCTGTGAAACATTGTGTTTGCGTAGGGGCGACTGTGACAACCTGGTACTCCAGCAAGTTTTTTCCCCACCACGTCTCATAGATTATCTGTATATTTTGTTAAGGCATGTTTCATTTGTGCATATTGAAAATATTGGCTGCTAACCAGCTCATACTGTAGGTCTTCGAAGGAGAAGTGACTGTGTACATCCCATATGTCTCCTAGTTTTGTTATGCTAAGCCCCATTGCCAGTGTTATCAATTCTGCCAATGTACCTTATTCCCACAAGGGAGTCTCTAGTGTCAACCATCCCCCGCCAACCCAGTCTTTTTGTGGCTTATTTTCCAGAGGAAGATCACCATCTCAGTCAGTGAGGGGCACTGTGGGGTATGAACCTGGTAGTACAGCCCACATATATACTCACTTGGGTCCATAGTGTAGCGCTCTAGTGCTCCGAGGGTCTCTCCTGAGCCCCGGAAGCACCTGCACACATTGTTGCACTCTCTGGCCAGGCGTGGCCAGAGAGATATAAAATAAACGGGCGGAAGTGGCTCGGCACTTTCCCGTCCAGACCAGTACAGTGTCTGCGTGTCCCCTCTATGTGTGAGTGCCACGCATGTGTGTTGTGACCCCCTGAGCACACGGGGTGACAGTCCCCACACTGGCGACGAGGGTGGGATACACTCAAATCCCACGAAAGGAACAGCAGACGGAGGCGCCGAAGACGCCGAACCCTGAAGCGGCATAGACTGCCGGCCCGGCACCAACACGAGGGACCCAGCGACGAAGAAAGAAAGAAATCGCCTACCGGTAAGCAGCATAGGCCAGGAGCTGCGTGGGGACCGGTACCGGCGACGCTCTGAAGCAGAGCGAGAGAGCGCTGGAGGAAGGCCCGACCGGCCGACTGGAAAGTGCGCGCATGCGCAGACGAGTGAGGCCGACACAGGCTTCAAGCCGGCATCGCGTGAACACGCGGGCGGAAGCAGAGCAGCACGCAGGCCCAGCATCCCTAGGCGCTGGGGGAGAAGCACTGACTGAGGGGCACGCTGCACTCCAAAGGGACGCCGAGCCACACGAGGAGAGAGATAATACCTACACAAAACTAAACAAGCACAAGGCAATTCAACTGCTCACACGGCCACAGTACCAACAAGCACAAGACAAGCCAAATCAACACACGAACTATAATTAAGGCTTTGCTCACTTAAGCATGTCTCAAGACCAAGGAGGAGCCACCGGAGGAGCCGATGGGGGTGCCCCACAGGTGGCAGCGCCCCCTATAGCTCAACCCCCGACGCCTTCTGCGCACGCACAGCTACAAGCACTACCGCCATTTAGTGAACTGATTGACCCGGGAACAGCGGCGCCACGATGGGCAGTGTGGCTAGGGCAGCTCAACAATTATTTCACAGCTACCCGAGAGAAAGACAATGAGGTGAAGCGTTCACTACTTCTCCACTTCGGAGGCACAGAACTATACAAACTGTTCAGACACCTCCCCGACACAGGTGCCGCCAATGACTTTGATGCCGCTGTCAATGCGCTGAACGCCCATTTCGACCCCCAGCTGAACCCGCACTACGAAAGGTTCAAATTCAGACAAGCCAAACAACGCGAAGGGGAAACGATGGACGCGTTTCACGCACGTCTAAGAGATCTGATAAGCACGTGCACCGAAGACGACGAAAAGAAAGAAGTCACGGCACAACTCATCCAGGGCTGTCGAAACAAACATCTACGAACATTAATCCTGAGGCAGCCGCGAATATCCCTCGACGAAATCCTGATCCTCGCGCGATCTCATGAGCTGTCTGACGCTCGCGCCACCGCAATGGAGGCAGCCCTCAACCCTCACCGTGAAACAGGAACAGTGATCAAAACGGAACGGGTGGATGCCGTGCGCATGTCGACCCGAGGAAGCAGAGGTCGAGGGCCAGCGCGAACACGGCGCCAAACGCCATGCGGCTACTGCGGCAGGGATGAACACACACAAGATGGCTGCCCAGCACGTGGCAAGACGTGTTCCAAATGCGGTATTCCCAACCACTTTGCTAGCGTGTGTAGAGGAGGAACCCGAGGACGGAACCCGTCAGGGAGGAGATCAGCAGCAGGAGCAGTCAAACAACTGTCACTAGATGAGCACTCAACGTCACGCTCCACTAAGTCACACAGATCACAGCAATCACAGTACGATGAGTCATCCACTGATGATGAAGACGAGTGCTACTTCGTGTCCTTCGTCAAGGAGCTGAAGAGAAGCCGACGGCCGCAACCAAGGTGCCAGATACAGATCCACGGATCACCAGTGATCGGAGTCATCGACACCGGAGCCACGGTGAATGTAATGGGAATTCAACATTACAAAGCACTAGATCCGAAACCCGCACTCGTTCCATCAAAAGCCAGAATCTTCACTTATGGCAGTCAAGATCCCCTCCCACTGCGAGGCAAGATGGTAGTACAGGTCCGAGCAGAAGACCAAGAAGTCACAACCACGTTCCACGTGATCGACAAAGAGGCCGACCTGTTAGTTGGAAGCAACACGGCGGAGGACCTAGGCCTCATTGCCTTCGCAAACGCAGTGCGGGCGCTGCAGGTTGAAGACATCCTCCTAATGTTCCCCAAGCTCTTCACAGGCCTTGGCACCATCAAGCACCCACCCATCAAGCTCCACATAGACCCCTCGGTGCAGCCGATTGCACTACGACATCGGAGAGTGCCATTTCACCTACGCGACGCAGTCGAACAGGAGCTGAACCTGCTAGAAACACAAGGAGTGATCGAAAAAGTGTCCGGACCGACACCATGGGTGTCCCCCATGGTCATAGCTGAGAAGCCGAAGCAACCGGGGAAAATCCGGATTTGCATTGACATGAGGATCCCTAACAAAGCCATTTGCCGTGAGAGACACCTCACACCTACAGTCGACGACATCTTGACTGACCTCAACGGCGCCCAGTGGTTTTCCAAACTGGACCTCAATGCAGGATATCACCAGCTAAGGCTAGACGAGGAAAGCCGATACATTACAACTTTCTCGACGCACCTGGGGTTAAGACGTTACAAGAGGTTGAACTTCGGGATCTCATCTGCAGCTGAGATCTTCCAGAACACTATCAAAGAAATCCTTTCTGGGCTGCAAGGGGTGCTGAACGTCAGCGACGATATCTTAATCCATGCCAAGACGAGCGAAGAACACCACCACCGGCTAAAGGCGACGCTACACAGACTGGCACAGTATGGCGTAACCCTCCACAAAGACAAGTGCCAGTTTTTCAAAAAATCCATCGAATTCTTCGGCTATGTGTTCGGATCTGAAGGAGTCGCTGTTGACCCTCGCAAATCAGTGGCCATCAAGAACGCCCCTGCACCCACCACGGCGTCGGAAGTGCGCAGCTTCCTGGGGATGGCGCAATACTGTGCGAGGTTCATCCCCAACTTAGCCACAATAGCAGAACCATTAAGGAACCTGACGAAGAAGGAGACCGCATGGCGATGGACAGAGGTCGAAGCCAAAGCATTTGACCAGATAAAAACAGCACTGCTAGACAGCACCACGATGGCCTACTTTGACACTTCCAAGCCCACCGAGATAGTAGTGGACGCCAGCCCGGTTGGTCTAGGGGCTCTGATATCTCAAGAAACTGAACCCGGCACATGGTCGCCGCTAGCATTTGCGAGCAAAGCACTAACCTCGACTGAATCGAGGTACTCCCAAGTCGAGAGAGAGGCCCTGGCAGTGAAGTGGGCATGTGCCCACTTCCACTTATACATCTCAGGACACCCCTTTCGCATGATTACAGACCACCAACCTCTGATACCCTTGTTCAAGGGCACCGCTCCTCATCCACCCCCGAGAATAGAACGCTGGGCAATCCAGGTGCAGCAGTACCAAATGGACCTCGCCTACCGCCCCGGGGCTAAAACCCCGCAGACTTTCTATCTAGACATCCCGGACCAGAGGAATGCCGACACACGGAACTTGAAGGCCCCACTGAAGACTTTGTAGACATGCTGTCGGCTGCCTCGTGCCCACAAGCCCTCACAGCGGACGCCATTGTCCCTGAATATGTGAAAGACGTGGTCGTCCAGCGTGTGGCAGATGCCATACGGTCGGGATCCTGGGAGAACTTCCTGCGAAATGTCAGCACATGGAGCGAGGAAGACCGTGCCCGCCTGACACAATTCTGGAGAGTGCGCCATGACCTGAGCCAGGCAAGCAATGGCCTCATCCTCAGAGGCCACCGAGTAATCATCCCAAAAACTCTACAGGAAAGGGCAACCGTCTTAGCGCACGAGGGGCACCAGGGCACCCGCCGGATGAAGGCCAGGATGAGAGAGAAGGTTTGGTTCCCAAACCTCGAAGAAGCTGTCGACACCGTGGTGCGCCAATGCCGAGCATGCCAGATCACCAGCTCTGCAGACGCTCCTGCGCCCGTCATCACAGAGGAACATGCCCCTTCACCGTGGTCGTGGCTCAGTTTAGACTTTGGAAGCTTCCCAGATGGGAGAGTCACTGTTGTGCTAATTGACAATTACACAAAGTACCCAATTGTGGATATTGCCACCTCAACCAGCTTTGCTAACATCCGGCCCCTCCTGAGCAAGTCCTTTGCCATGTTTGGAATCCCTCTTGTCATCAAGACAGACAATGGGCCTCCATTCCAGGGAAGCGAGTTCCGAGAGTTCCTCCACAACCTGGGTATCCGGCACCACCGAATCACGCCACAATGGCCCCAAGCAAACGGGGAGGTGGAGCGATTCATGAGGACAACCAACAAAATCCTGCGAATCGCCACCGCTGAGGACAAAGACCCAGAGGAAGCTCTTCAACTGTTTCTACGGGAGTACAGAAGCACGCCCCACAGCACCACGCAACAGTCACCGTGGGCGCTGATGTTTGCCGGACCAAGAAGGGACCTCCTTCCAATGGCTGACAACTGGGAGCCGGCACCCTACTCCCCTAGGCGCACTCAGGAACGGCGAAGACGAACAAATGAGAAAGCAAGCCGCAAGAGACGTGCTCAGTCCCGAAATGTGACACCGGGTGAGACTGTGCTAATCCGGACCAGAAGGCCCGGTGGGAAATTCAACACCATGTTTGAACCTGAGCCGTGGATTGTCAAAGAAACGCGGGGCACTGCAGTCACAGCTCGCCGGGACGGAGAAGAAGTAACTAGGAATGTATCCTGGTTTAAACAGATACCGGCTGCTCGACAGTGCACCCCTGGACAAGCAGAACCAGCAGAAGGCGAGTCTGAGACCAGGGCCGGAAGGTCCAATGATGAAACCACGCCTCTGAACACCACAGACCCGGGCGAGGCAAACATTTCAACATCCAGCCCGAGAGCTGATCAGGTACCAGCCCGAGGACAATGGAGGTATGATCTTAGACCTAATCCCAAGCCAAGCCAGAAGCTGGCTGACTTCAGATGCTGAACTATACATATGTTGTTTTCAATCCAAGTTTTCAAAAATCCAAGTTGGGAAGGGATGTAGCGCTCTAGTGCTCCGAGGGTCTCTCCTGAGCCCCGGAAGCACCTGCACACATTGTTGCACTCTCTGGCCAGGCGTGGCCAGAGAGATATAAAATAAACGGGCGGAAGTGGCTCGGCACTTTCCCGTCCAGACCAGTACAGTGTCTGCGTGTCCCCTCTATGTGTGAGTGCCACGCATGTGTGTTGTGACCCCCTGAGCACACGGGGTGACAGTCCCCACACATAGCCTGCTTGTCCGCCTTTAGCGAAGGCTCTTGCGATGTTGAAAAAGCTCAAACGTTCACAACGAGTAGATAAGTTGGCCAGTAATGCAGTCTAAGATCAGGTAGGGCCAACACCCCCTCGTAGGGATTTCTCATCATTGCTGGTAGGGTGATACGAGGTATGTCCCCGTCCCATACTATTGTTCATGTGACCACATCTGCAGTCTTATAAAAACTATCTGGGACCCCATGGACTGTGTTCTGAAGGGTGTTTTAAAATGTTGGCAACACTATCATTTTATAGAGGACTGATCTGCCTATCAAGGATAATGGGGTCTCTTTCAATACTGAATATCTTGTTTATAATCATCTAGTAGCAGACCCAGATTTAATTTATTGGAACTCCTCATAACTGAGGGTACAAGACACATTGAGCAACGACTTGCCCTCTTTATGGATTAGGACTATTGTGCAGTTTGTAGATCTCAAGGTAAACATGTCTTTGGTTTGGTTTTGGTTTTGTGTTGCATCTGCTCACACACATGCCACCCGTACCCTTAAAGAATTCGGGTGGAGGTCATTAGACCCTGATGTTTATCCCTTCTAAGCGGTCTTATTTCGTCCTGTATTTCCCCCACTGTAATTTTCGCATCTAGCCTCTTAGCGTCATCAGAGTTCAGTGTTCGGGTCGGATATCATTTATAAAGTCTTGTAAGTCTGGGGTCTGGTGACCCCTTTTGGGATTGCATAATTACATAAAATGTCTTGCGAAGGCTTCAGCAATCTTGTCAGCTGTCTCTACTTCCTCCCTGGTGTCACTGACTACCTTGTGGACCTATCAACCCTCCTCGCCCTCCCTTCTTGGCAGCCATGCCATCAGTTTACCTGCTTTATTGCCGATCTCGTATTGCTGGTGTTGTTTGGAAAGGAAGTACACCAGCGCCTTGGAACTCCACTCTGAGCACTGATGTACAGTGGAGCAACTCCAAGGAGGGATGTTGTGTATATATTCCTATTCCTGGGCCTCTAACATAGCTTCTAATGCAGTCTCCTCTTCTAGTCATTTCCTCTTTTACCCCCCTAAATGCGAGATGAGGTCACCCGTTATCACAGCTTTAAATGTCTCCCACACCAACATCGACCGATATTTTGTTTTGTTTAAAGTAGTATTCCATATGGTTTTGGATAAATCTCCAGGTATGCCAGTCTGTCAGTTCCCAAGGGTCTAGCTTCCATGTGGCCCATCTCTGCTCACCCCTTGTGTGCCAGCTATATACAGATGGGTGTGATTAGATATGCCCTAGGGTAGGTATTTGGTGTTCTGGAAATAGCCCCCTTGCATACAGGGAACCAATATGTAGTCCAATTGTGACCAGGACCCGTTGGTTCCCGAAGCATAGGAGTATTGTCAAGTCGTGGGGTGGTCCTCCCTCCAGCCGTCCTAGGGCTTCGGTGAAGTAGCATAGTGTAGTATCCGCTTTCGGTTGGCACCCTGGTTTCATTGAGATGATTTAATACACCCTCCATGGTGAGGTTTAGATGAGCAGCAAGCTCTCGTTAGGACGGTTAATTCTGCCACTTGCGCTGATTTTACACTAGGTAAGGAGGATGCCTCAAGTGTCACTGTAATGGAGCATACTGCATAAGCAGCTCTTAATCCTCCATATTGGTCACTTAAACAAAAAACATCAATGTGTCAAATCTGCCAATTCCAATTGAACTTCTTTTATGTCTGGTCTTATTTTGTGCAGAATTTGGTCACCTATATACAGTTATGGTCCAACTTACAATCATTTTCATCTTCCCTGTCTTCGCAACTCTTGTCTGAAATCAAAGGTAATGTTGCTAGATTTAGGAAATTACACCTTCGAATTTAGATATTCTCTGCTGAAAGAATAGTTTGCTCAGGTGAACAACCTTTACAACGAACCTTTTACAACGCACTACCATTACAACGCGGTCATTACAATGCAAACCATTACAACGCATTGCGCTGGGGGGCGCTATAGGATAGGGAATACGTTTAATTTACTATCCAACACCTTCCCTAGTGTCCACGGGGACTGGTGTTGGAATAGTAAATTAAACTTTTCACTATCCAGCACCCCAAAGCGCTATGCGTTGTAATGGATTGCGATGTAAAAACCGCGTTGTAAACGCAGGCGTTGTAATAGCTTACGTTGTAACGTCATACATCCGTTTGCTCATAACATGTCAATATACTGTTGTCCTGTGTTCTGGTCTTTGGTAAAATGATCTCAACTAAATGTGGTACATAGACTGTTACCGTATGTTTCCTTTGTTCAATTGCCAGACAAACTGTTGGAGCCAATTTTAAACATCCTGGAAGACTAACAGCTACTGGATCCAGTACACCTGAAAGATATGCTACTGGCTGCATAAGTCCTCCATTTTCCTGAATGAGAATTGAAAGTGCACATCCATCATTTTTATGACAAAATAGGAAAAACATCTTATTGTATTCAAATATCCCAAGTGAGGGTGCATGACGCAAATTCTCATTAAATTCCTTGAATGCCGCAAGGCCCCCATCATCAAATGGTACCAGATCCTATACATCATTACATGTCAAACTTTGCAATCAAGGAACAATTTGTAATCCACCGACAACAGTAGCCAACAATTCCCGAAAACTTCCTAACCTCGCTTTTAGGTTGGTTGGTAGGCTAAATTTCAGAATTGCAGAAATGCGTTCTTTGGAGACTTTCCTCACAGCCTCTCGATATGGTGTCCAACAAAATGAACTTCTTTTTCACAATACTGCATTTTAGTTAGGAAAACTTTATAGCCATTTTCAATTTGATGATTTAACAGACCATTTCAATCCAGTTTACAGTCCTACTTTGTCTTAGATACAAATCATACATATATATATATAAATATATATATATTATGACTCTCGATGTGTGTTCTTTATACACTAGTATTAGACACACTGACGGCCTAAATGCAGTTGAACATTTTTTGAAGAATAGAAACATAGCATTTTATAATCACAACAAAATGTTGCTTAAAATGATTAGTCTATGTTTAAATAACAATCTATTCTTATTTGATAGCAAAGTGTTTAAACAACTGCAGGGTGTTGCCATGGGTGCATGCTTCTCCCCCAGCTACGCGTGTTTACACGTGGGCTGGTGGGAGGAGCATGTACTAAGAGGACAGCACAGGTTATTGTCTGATAAACATCTAATGCACATCTGGAGATATATCGATGATATTTTTATTGTTTGGAGGGGGAGTGTATCTGAGGCAAAAACGTTTGTAAATACCATCAATGAAAATGATTTAAATCTGCAATTTACCGCACATATTGACCAACATCAAGTGAACTTTTTGGACATTGCAGTAGTCATTGAGAATAATCATATAAGTACGCAACTGTATCGCAAACCCACAGCAGGGAATTCCCTGCTGCATGCATCCAGCTTTAACCCACAACACACCATCACAGGGTTACCATATGGGGAATTCTTAAGAATTCGCAGGGCATGTAGTACCACCGCAGCCATGAATACAGCACAACAAGCAGCCAGACGCAGAATGTTACAACGTGGCTATTCAGCCACTCTGTTGGACTCAGCATTAGCTAAAGCCAAAGAGAGAAATGATTTGCTATGTCCAAAAACGGTGAGTAGTCCCCCATCAACATCAGAATCAGTGGGTAGTACCCATGATGTTGATAGCACTATCAGTAAGACATCACCATGTAGGTTCATTTCGACCTTTAGCAGACAGGCAAAAGCAATAAAAGGCATTATCAACGCTCAATGGCCAATTGTTCTGACTGATACTGTTTTGGCCCAAACTTTACCTATCAGGCCTAATTATACCTATCGTAAAGCTAGATCCATGCGAAGTGACCTGATTAGAACCAGCCCAGAACAACAGATCAAAAAGGACTGGCTTACAGCCAGTATGGGCTTTTTCAAATGTAATACATGCCAGGCATGTAAGTTTAGTGTCAACACCAAAACATATATCGATGGTTTTTCAAACACACTGACCAAACTAAAGGGACACTATACATGCCGCACAGACCATGCGGTCTATGTGCTTCAATGTGGGTGTTGTCTCCGCTATGTGGGGAGCACGAAGCTCCCGGTCCACCAACGAATACTGCAGCATCTGCGAGCCACTGTGAATTCAGACGTTCAATACCCTGTGGCACGTCACATCAATGATGAGCACAGTGGCAATCTCAATATGTAGCAATATTTTGTAATAGATAATGTGCCCTTAAGCAAGCGAGGTGGTGATCGCGAGAAGAGGTTGCGACAACTTGAGACCAAATATATTCTGAAACTCAATTGTAAGACACCCAATGGTTTGAACATCTGTGAAGATATTCACCATTTTTTGTAGTACTATTGGTCCTATCTTAACAATTTAGCTGTATTTCTGTTTTTCTCTTTGACATACAATACACTGCAGTATCCACAAACAAATGGTAGACTTCTAGAGATTTCAATTCGCTATTTGCTTGGTTTGATTGTACATTGTGGTTCTGACGCTAGATCCACTTTATGAAATTTGAACTTTTCTGTAACAATATCAACTGTTTAGATTCTTATAGAGCCTGCCTACGTTTGTGGGTTATGTTTATATATGTCATTCTTTATTCCCAACTCACACATAGGTGCTCCATTAAATTGATGGATATTTGCCGCAGTAAAAATAACCTTTTGAAGTACACAGGCATTTTCCATTACTTTTCGAATAGTTATACTTTAGGCTGATTCTTCTCAACCAGTTTATTCTAGTGTTTGGTAAACACTTACTGGTTTAGAATTTTGTTCATTAGAACAAGTTTTGTTTTTACTACACGTAACATTATTTGCACTTTAGTATCACTGTAACTCACCACACAAAATTCTCTTTTGCTGCGAATATAGTATGGGATTATAGGCGTTTGTCTTTGTCTTTTTCTGCTTTTTGATAGCTAATTGATACAATCTGTACAGATAAACTTTGCTCAAATGCTGTCAGATTTTGTTATTACTTGACAATCATATTTATGCATTTGTGCGTTGGATTTGTGATCAGCATCATGGATTTAGTATCGTTCCTATAAGCGTTAAAGAATTTTTCTGTTTGAAAGCAATCAGATAATGTTATGAATTTGGAAATGTTTTTCTGCATTATAATATATCTAATTTAAACAGCATTATGTGCATATCAACACTTTTCCAATTCGAAATTATGCTTCATTCCATATATGAGCACCACAAAATTGTGGCTTGAGTTTGTAAAAAATACAATTTCTAGACCAATTGTACTGTCCCAGACAATTGTTGCAGACATGGCACCATTAGACAATACCATCTGTCGTTTTTTAGGTCTCGCCTGTCGATGCGCATGCGCATCGAGCTTGCGAGCCTATTGCGGCTTAAACAACGTTTAACTAAGAAGCAAGGAATCGTGGCGATTCCTTGCAGTGCCCGTGACTTTTAAGCTCAATGCGCATGTGCATTGAGCTTAAAAGCGCGTGCACATCAGTTCCCTCAGCCGCACTCCAGGCCCCTGCTGTTTTCACACCCCCTCCCCGCTCCGCCCCCTCCCCTGCCCGCCGTGTCGCATTTCTCCTCCCCCCTCCCCTTCTCTGCCTTCCCTCCGTCTTGTCTCTTCACTTCGCCGTGCCTCCCCTACTCTCCTCCCCCTCCTCCTCCTACTCTCCTCCCCCCTCCTCCACCTACTCTCCTCCCCACTCTCTCTCTCCCAGCACAACCTTGTTTGCGCTTCTTCCCCGTCATTTGGCCTCATGTGTAGTCAGACTTCTCTTCCCTTTTACAGAGAAGCACGTTGTTTAAATGTGAGGAAGAAATGGAAAGGGCAATTGCATTTCCCCATTCATATTTTGATCCTCCAAAATACAAACAAATGAACTATAGATGAGAGCCTGCAGCGTTTCCCTTTTCAAGCACGTTTTGAGGCTTCGGGGTTGTCGTGCGCTCACAGCACGCACCCCCTCCCCGCCCTCCATTGCACGGGCAGTGCGTGCTGTATAAACACAGTCAGCAACAGTGGTAACATCTCTTGTTTATTTTCTCTTCCTTGTTTGTTATATCTTCCTCCGCATTGCTGGCTCGCCCCTCCCCCTCCACAGCGGCCCTTATTGTCACCTCGGCTTACACTCACCCCTCCTTTCTCCCCTTTAGGCTGCTTTCGGATGCTTTGTTCGCAGCTTGTCATTTACTTTTGCATTGTGGGCGTATTATGATTATATTTCTTAGGGAAGGGTAGTGCTAGTCCAAGGTACATTGCGCGCTCCCACCTTTCTCTGGCCTCGTCTTAATTTGTCTCTGTAAATAATTAAAATTTAGCATCTGAGGTATTGCGGGTTACCTGTAAATGTGAAGCGATCTAATTTTAGTTTCTGATTTGACGTTTCTGAATTTAAAAGTTTGTTTTCATTTATCTGAACAAACCTTTTACTGGCACAGTTGTAACTGTTCTCACTGTGGATACAATCATGTTTGCAAGCGCTGCTTCTAGTTCGAACCTTTGTAGACAGGGCCTATACTGAGCGTGTTCTTGTGCTAGGGCTTAATTTCAGCCGGGGTTTACCGGTGCGCACATTGGCGTTTAATTCCTACTCTGGGCATGTTGTAATACATATTACTTAAGGAATATGCTGTTTCCGTTTTTTAACACCCAAAAGTGTAAGTTATCTGTGTTCTGCTTATTATGTTATTCATCCTAGGTGTCTGGGCCACGGCAACATTTGTGCTCTTGTGCTGCCCACACAGGAAGCACGATACAGAAAAGGGGGTGGTGATGAACAGAGTGTCTGAATTAAGCAGACCACTCTTACCCAGTCTAAAGATCAGGGCTTGATCCATCACCGTTATTTATCTCACTGCCCCATCCCAGCTCAGAACCTGGCTATATGCAAATTAGTCTGTCCCTGGCCCAGTGCATCATGGGAACAGGGCAGACCAAACTACCAAGCCAATTCTTCACCAGAAAGGAGACAAGCTACCGGGGACCGGTTTCTTAAGGAACACACAGGAAGCACACCAGCCCCCTCACTGTAATAGGAGGCAGACCCAGCACCTCTCCCATACTTCTAACAAACAGCTCTACAGTAAACAGTCTGTGTACTGCTTCTTATCACTGCAATCTATCTCCGTTCACTGGCTCCTCACCCGCCCCCTTCACTCCTCTCTAAACATTCCTTCCCATGGCGTTTGGATCTCGGGAGAGAGCAGTGGCACACAGCTGCATTCCTCCCCTGTTGTTGAAGATTTTACCACTAATTAACACAGTGCAGTCGAGGTCGCTTTCACTTTTGTGTCCGCGCTTCTTTTACTGGTGAATTTCATGCCTATCTGTGCTCCTCACATTCACGCATAATAAAGTGTAATTCATAAAGCACATTCGGTACCCCTCACTGTGCAGGTCGCAATAACTGACTTACTTTAATAATTGGGTGGCAATAGAAATATCCAACACTCCAACATGTATCACAGTGAGCTGAGCACGTTGTTATAACTACTTCCCTTTTGACAAACTGCGATACACACTGTGACAAAGGCACACTTCCACGTCTCTCTGACCTTCTTTTTTTTTGCCTCTGTAAATAATTAACATTGGCACCTGGTGGATTGCGGGTTACCTGTAAATGTGAAGGATGTAAATTCATTTTCTGTTTTCACGTTTCTGAATTTTAAAGTTGTTTTCATTTATCTAAACAAACCTTTAACGGGCACAGGTGGAACTGTTCAAACAAATAGATACAATAATGTTTGTAAGCGCTGCTTCTACTTAGAACCTTTGTAGGCAGCGCCCAGAATGAGCGCGTTCTTGGGCTGGGGGCTTAATTTCAGCAGGAGTCTACTGGTGTGACCGTTGGCACTTAATCATTAACACTTGCATTTTGTGTGTATTATGAAACATCTTTCTTATTTAATCTTCTGGATACTGTTGGACTGCTGTAGTAGAGGTAAGATGTGTAGCTACCTCAGCAGTTCATAGTCTTCTAGCTGCCATTGGTAGGGCCCATAACTATACCTTTTTATATTGTAGTATGCTACATTTAGTTTGTCTTGATGAAGACACATGAAAAGGTGTTGCAAGGGGTCAAAACGCTTATGCTTCCACTGATACCGTTTGCAAATAATTCTATGCATTGCAGCCTTCACATTGGGTGAAGTCTGTGCCCTTGCAAATAATTTATTGTAGAAGCCAAAAAAGAGACGTTGTTTCTCTTTTTAATTAACTTTCTCCATGCACCTAATACTTGTTCACTTGCACTGTGCTGCGACTTGGAGCACATTTTGATGAACTATAGTTTTTGTGTAGTTGTGACAAATCTATAAATAGCTTATTTTGAATTTTATACAAGTGTTTACTCTATATCAATTTTTTCTCAGCACTTCGTCGGAGACCATTTGCTTTCTTGCTCCCTCGTTTGTATACCGCTTCCCACTCACAACCACCAGTATTTTATTTTATTTTTATTAACATGCTTTCCTCACTCACCCTCACTCACCCTCACCCTCACTCACCCTCACTCACCCTCACCCTCACTCACCCTCACTCACCCTCACCCTCACTCACCCTCACCCACACTCACACTCACCCTCACCCTCACTCACCCTCAACGCCTCACCCTCACTCACCCTCAACCCCTCAACCCCTCACCCTCACTCACCCTCAACCTCTCACCCTCACCCACCCTCAACCCTTCACCCTCAACCCACCACTCACCCTCACTCTCACTCACCCTCACTCACCCTCAACCCCTCAGCCTCACCCTCACCCTCACTCACCCTCAACCCCTCACCCTCAACCCCTCACCCTCACTCACCCTCAACCCCTCACACTCACTCACCCTCACCCTCACTCACCCTCAACCCCTCACCCTCACCCTCACTCACCCTCACTCACCCTCACCCTCACTCACCCTCAACCCCTCACCCACCCTCACCCACCCTCACTCACCCTCACTCACCCTCACTCACCCTCACTCACCCTCACTCACCCTCACTCACCCTCAACCCCTCACCCTCACTCACCCTCAACCCCTCAGCCACCCTCACCCACCCTCACCCACCCTCACCCACCCTCACCCACCCTCACCCACCCTCACCCTCACTCACCCTCACTCACCCTCACTCACCCTCACTCACCCTCACTCACCCTCACTCACCCTCAACCCCTCACCCTCACTCACCCTCAACCCCTCACCCTCACTCACCCTCAACCCCTCACCCTCACTCACCCTCAACCCCTCACCCTCACTCACCCTCAACACCTCACCCTCACTCACCCTCAACCCCTCACCCTCACCCTCACTCACCCTCACCCTCACTCACCCTCAACCCCTCACCCTCCACCCCTCACCCACCCTGACAACACATATTGTGTTACAATAGGTGTCACATTTGCGAAAGATAAAACTATCTAGAGATGTAGCATAACGACCAGAGCTGCCATATAAGTCACGTAAATACAAAACATGTTGCATTCCAAATGCTATAGGTGTCACATTCGCAAAAGTTATAACTATTGGCATTGTAAATGACAAAGCCATCAATTTAGCAATTTTAACAATGAAAAAATAAATAAATTATGTCATTTACAAGACCAATAACTACAACTTTTCTAATGCGAAACCTATTGCATTCCAACCCCACTCACCCACGCAACGCCACTCACACACGCAACGCCACTCACACACGCAACGCCACTCACACACGCAACGCCACTCACACACGCAACGCCACTCTCACACGCCACTCATCCACGCAACGCCACTCATCCACGCAACGCCACTCATCCACGCAACGCCACTCATCCACGCAACGCCACTCATCCATTTGCAAAACGAAAAAAGTTAAACTCTTCTATTGCGAGACCTATTGCATTTTCAATGCTTGTTTCAATTTGTCAGTATTGTATTAGGACTGTTAATATTTGCAAATTAATTGACATAATGATATAAATGCATTTGTGCAGATACTATTTGTTTGGAAAACAGACTTGTAGTCCACTTCGCAGTATGTTTTCACTGTTTATTATTTGTGTAGTTCAACTTATCACCTGAGCACAGTTAATCAATGTATTTAAGCACAGTTGTTTGAGCAGCGAGGTTATGTGAGCAAGGCTACACGTTAGCCGAAACGCGTCATCCTGCCCGATATCTCGCACCAATTATAATTAAATAAAGTCACTGCATCCAGCAGTGTATGCTGATTTTGGAGTCCGTGTCTTTCTCCGTTGGTGGATACATGCGCCGGAGCGGTAATTGGTGATATATATATATATATATACAAATATCAGCATTTTTATTTCCATGTACCAGGAATCCTCCACGCCACAGAATCACGCAGACACGGAGCGATTAAGGTGCTAATTTTATTTATCCAGTGCAAATTAGCCGCATGACGTTTCGGCTCCGAGGAGCCTTGTTCACATGACAGTGTTTACAATTGTAAAACGTTCTTTTAAAGTGCCAGTGATTGGTGTAAATTAGGTCACATGTGGGACTAAGCATAGATATGGTAGAAATACTAAGGTTTCCACAAAGTTCATGTCATTGCATTAGTTACAGTACAAATTATTTCTCTTTCCAATTTGTAACATATCTTTAAATCCAGTCCTAAATACTGAAGTAAAACATTTTGAATCATGGTTAAATACCTGTTGTATGTATCTATCAAAATATATATAGGTCAATAAATTCTTATTGAGCCTGCAAATGTCCATTTCGGGATGTGATACAATTAATAAATATAATCAATAAATATATATTTAAAAACCATTTCATAATATTTACATCCAAAGTGCAAGTGCCACAGTATATATATATTGTTTTGTTTTTACTAAAACTGAGTTAACTGCATTTTAAACTTTCTAAATCTGCCTTCAGTATTTGGAAGAAAATTGAAGGACTCTCAGTATACCCTTGTGGGATTCTACACCACACAACACAAGAGCTTTATTCAAAAATATAAATGCAGAGAAGTCATGTAATCGAATTTAAAAGAATGCTTGATGTAAGCCACTGACTGAGTGCCATTCTACTTTGGATGGATCCGAAACAATATTACTGCTGGATTCGGTACCACCAGACAACAAGACACAACAATTGTATTTATTTTCCGGATGGCTTATACGATCCTCCATTTGCCATTTGGATTTTTTTTAGTCACTGGAGAATTACAATGACTTCCAAGCACATCTCAAAGAATCCCTGCTCTATCATTTTTTGGATTACTTGTTTCATTATTTCATCATCTTCTCTTGTAAGCCAGTACTGTCTAGTTCTAGGTAATATAGCATCTGGTTAAATCTTTATTTTCACCGATTCTGCCCTTTTAATCAGCCCAATTTCTTTCCCAATGAATTCCGATACATCTTCTTTGACTGCATAGCTTAAATTCAGAGGCAAGCCATCTTTTGTCAAAACTCTGTACAACTCCGCTCTAGTGCCTTCTGAATAAATTAAAAAAAACTGAATCTTCATCTTGCGTTTCAATTGCAACACCATCCAGTGTGCAATATATTACTCAGTTCATCTTGCAAAGAAGGTCCCTTCCATCCAAATTTACTAGAATTGAATGAACTAATATACACTGATTATTTACTCTTCAGTATTTTAACTGGTACAAATGTCGTAACCTAATTCACAATTTGTTTATTGCTGATCTCCACAACTTCTCTTCCTGAGAGGAATAGGTTTGGGATATCCACAGAACAAACTGTAGAATGGGTAGCTCCCGTATCAATCAAAAATCAAACAGAATGGCCATTGACTTCTCTGATGCTGAGGTCGTTCCGAATATACTTGAACCCTATTAGGATTCTGTCTACATTCTCTTTTCCAGTGTTCAATCATTCCACAATAATGACAGGCTGTATTCTTTTTTAACATCACAACATTTGCATTCATCCCGTCACCTCTATTGTGCATTCCTTGATTCATCCCATTCTCTACAAAATTCATATTTGAACCGATTCATTCTGTGTTCCTTTTTTAAACTGCTTAGTCAAAGCAATCATCATCTTTTCCTTCAATCTATTTTGTCTTGTTATAAAATAATCACTACTATTTTTTGTCAACATCAATATCTCACCAGTGTTCTTCCTTTGCCAACACAACTCAATTTGTTAAATGTGATTACTAATTTCTGATCTCAATCCTTTCGCAAAACAAAACCACTAGTTCCATTCTTTTCTGTGTTTTCGACTCCACTATGTTTCTTAAAAACATGCATCAACCTCTCATAATAAGAATGCACTGATTGTTTAGGTTCCTGTGTTTTTCTTAAAACCTTTTCCCAATTTATAACTTTTTCAGGGACTTGCTTTTGCAAATATTCAATCACAGCCTTTGTCTGATATCTCAGTTGTTGGCGCATTATTAGGACCAAGCGTAGCTGGTTCTTGTGTCAGCCATTCAGTAACAACTTTGCATTCTAACCACAGATCTCCAGGGACTACATTCTCAAACAACAAATTTAAATTGGTTGTATGATGGCACCACGCATTCCATTACATATAAATATAAATATATACATATATACATATATATATATATATATATATTCCAGCTCCAAGATGGCCGAACAGAGAAGAACGCACTTGAACGCCAACAACAAGCTGCAAGCCTTTAATAGTTATGAACGAAATCCAGCATGCCAATTCCATATGTAGCTTTCCTGTTTTTAATGCCGGGGGTGTTTCAGAGTTAATTTCTCCTTCCTCAGAGGCTTCGACAGTCCAGAATGTGCATGTCCTGTCACACCCCTCATTTAAATAACTGATTGCACGCCCTTGGATGGGCTGCTCCAATGAGTGCTGAGCATGGAATCCTGGGCTTTGTAGTGTCAGGAAAAAAACAAATTAATCCCCAAATGGGTGCACAAATTTAAACTGTTGGCAATATTTAAAGCCCTCAGATGGGCCTCAGCATGAGGGTCTGTTCTAAATCCTTTGTATGTATGTATGTATGTGTGTAAGGGATTTGTAAAGCGCTGGAATCACCCCCGCAGAGACACAGATCAATCCCCTATTAATTCCGTCTTCCGGAGTTTCCTGAAGCAAAAGAAACTGGGGCATTTGCGCAAGTCCTTCGGCAAGGTGGTCCAGTATTTCAGTGCAAGGTAGGCGACTGTTTTGCCACCTGTTCGTATTTTCCTGTAGCGGGGGACCACTAGCAACCCTTTACCTTCCGATCTGAGTCGACGATTCAGACAATAGACTTTAAACTTGTCCGCCAGGTAGCTATGGCTCGTACCATAAAGAGCTTTATGAGCGAGACAACAGAGCTTGAATTTAATTCTCTGGCAGATAGGGTGCCAGTGAAGTTGCTTTAACAATGTCCCTGGGGAGGTGCGTGGCGATTTTTCAAGAGCCAGGCATGCAGCAACATTCTGTACAATCTGTAATCTACTGAGAAGCGATTCATTAGCCGATGCCAGTAAAGCATTGCAAAAATCCAGGCGACCAATGATCCAAGCCTGAATCAGAGTTCTACGAACAGAAAGAGGTAGCCAGGGAAACACTCTGCGCAAAAGGCTCAGGGTATAGTAACAGGTCCCTGCAGTAATCATGATTTGATCCTTCATTGATAACAATACAGCCAAAAGGACCCCTAGATTTTTAGCCACTGAGGTAGGAGACGGGGCAGGGCCTAACACTGCAGGCCACTACTTCGGGGACCAAGAAGCTTGGGCCGAGCCGAACAGCAGGATTTCGGTCTTGGCCACATTCAGCTGGAGAAAATGTTCCGTCACCCAACCTGAAATGGCTAGCAGCCCTTTGCAAAACGCTGATCAGTTAACTATGTGTCCTTATCAAAGGACAGGAGTAGTTGAGTATCATCAGCGTAGGAAAATGGAGTAAAAACATACTCTCTGATGATCTTGACTAGGGGGGCCACATAGATATTAAACAAGGTAGGACTCAGACAAGAGCCCTGGGGCACCCCCATGATAAGCTTCCGGTTTTGTGATCGGAAGGGACCCAGATTGCTGGTCTGGGAGCGCTAGTCTAAGAAACTGATGAGCCAATTAAGTGCCTATCGCTACAGACTGCCCTCTCTCAGTTGAAAAATCAATTTCTGATGAGAGATCATATCAAAGGTCGCTGTCAGATACAACAAGATAAGCAGCACTGCTTTATTATTATCCAAGGCCATTTTATGTGGTCAGTGACCCCAATGAGAGTTGTCTCTGTGGAGTGGTAGGGTCTAAACCCAGACTGAGAAGGATCAAGAATGCCTTTGGAGTCCAGATAAGCCATTAACTGAGTGTTGACATGACCCTCTGCCATTTTACTCATAAGCGGCAAGAGTGAGATGGGACCATAGTTAGAGAACACTTCGGCAGGCAACTAAGCTTTCTTCTTGATTGGTAGCACTTGAGCAGCCTTCCAATCAAGAGGCATAATACCATCACGTAAGAAGTGTTCAAGATGTCCGAAATGGAAGGGGCCAGGAGAGGTGCAAGGAGAGCAAATATATGTGTCAGCATCAAATCAAGAGGCGATCCAGATTTCGCACTTCTAAGCATGGCTTCCACCTGAGAGATCTGGATGCATTGAAATGTTTCAGGCATTCATCAGAATCTCTGAGAGTTGAAGGACCATGGTTAGAGTGCTCCACGTGACACGAGGTTTGAGGAAATTAATTATAGATTAAATTAATTTTATCTTCAAAATACACAGCTATACTGTTACATAGTCCCTGAGAGGGGTAAATGTACTGGGCACACGCTGTGGAATTGGTAAAGGAGTTAAGAATTTTATAAAGATCCTTAGTCAAGTTACCGGCCGGGTTCAGTATTAGTATAACATGAACTTTGCGCTCCTTTTTTAAGTTCTTGTGATAAGCAGTGAGGGCCAATTTAAAATTAAACTTCTCTATTTCAAAATGGGATTCACGCCCACACACTTCACATCATATACAGGCTCATGGGTGCGACTTGACTATTGCTTCTTGACCAGAGAAATGGCTCTTGGGGTGACCATGGCTAGGCACTTGGCCAGAACCCGTTCGGGTCATTGCCCCGTGTTAATCACATTGACTGTGCCTGGATATGATCGCCCCAGACCTGCTTGGCGCCTGCACCCTTCTGCCCTGTTGGACCCCGTATTTAGGACAGAACTAGAAACTGATATAATAGACTTTTTTCCTAGGAATAAGGACACGGTTGATGATGTAGCGACGGTCTGGGAGGCCTTTAAGGTCACGGTTAGGGGGTGGTGTATTGCAAAGAGTTTTGGGGTGCTGCAAAATATACAACGCACAATCCGAAAGCTGGAGGATGAAATGAAGGAGTTAGAGAGCAAAATGCAAGGCACAGATTGGAGAGAGGCACACTGGCAGTTTAGGGTTAAATTGACGGATTACGAGGATGAGACACTTCGTGAAACTAAATTCCATAGCAAATACTGGATTGCCCGCAGATATGGTGAAGGGGAATGACCAGGGAGGGCGTTAGCGGAAATTATACGCACGACGCGTTGTACTAATGTAATTATGGAAATCGCAACCACTGATGGAGAGATTCGTAGAGACAATGATACCATTGCGGACGACTTTAAAACACATTATGAGCACCTTTACACTACGCAGGCTTCGGGAGAGGTAGATCTGAATGGATTCCTGGGAGACGTAGCGTTATGCTGGCTAAGTGACATACATAGGAAATTTCTGAGTGCGCCCCTGGAACTAGATGAGATTAGGGATGCTATTGATAGAGCGCGCGGGTCACCCGACCAATAATTTCGCCACTTCTGGCTTCGGGCCCATATATTTCAAATCACCATATACATTGATCAGATGACCTCACGCTCTGCTATCAGATATTAGTGAGTCCCTTTCGGTTTTCTCCAGCGTACCCGACTTACCATCCACCGACACGGGTAACTATGACCACAATGGATCAGGGAGCTAGCTGTAAAAGGAAAGGCAGCAAAATACAAACCCAACAACTAACATTCAATACCTTTTGTAAAATGACCACGGACAACTGGAAGTTTTAAAGTCTTTATCTAATTTAGTAAATTTCAGAAATAATCAAATTCACAGTAATTAAGCAATCGATAATCAGAATAACAGAAAGTACATAGCTGAATAGCAAATAAGTCAGAGCAACCATTTATAGACTAATGAAGTCCGGACACACTTAAAATAAAGGATCAGGAATTAGAACGTTTAAGATGAATTACTAAAAGATGGGATAGGCTTTGATTAGGATTGGTATTCTAGATTTATTTCAAGGGAATGGGACAGGAGTTTAGGACATCGATACAACTATAGGAGAGTCTATAGAGAGAAACACGCTATGCTTAAGGCAGAAGTGCTTTAGACAATTTAAGTAAGGAGGTCCTAGACCATATCAGAAAATGACAAACTGCAATGCAAAATATAATTTCTAACAGGTAGGGTAACATAGGAACACGTTATGAAACAAAATGCAAATGACTTTATAATTCAATGGTTGCAGAAAAGCATGGAAAATTAACATATGCAAAGATATGTCTTTATTAAAGCAAAAGACAGAAATTCAGGAAGGTGCAAGATTCAGAGTGATATTTACCTAGACTGGTGTGAAAACCAAACCCTGGCCACGGGTCAGTTAAGGACAGGAAACCCTCAAGGAAGGATACCCCTCAATGGACAGCAGGTGCAGAAAGGACACCCAGGACAGGACAGGAAACCCTCAGATTAGGAATCAGGACAGGACCTCTCGGACAGGACCCTCAGGACAGGACCAGCACCCGCAGTTCGGAAGCAACGCCTGCGCTCCACCCTCTCTGCAGCTATCGATCAAAACCCCGATTGGGTCTGCGAACTCCCAGCAAAGTGCTCCGCCAGCACTTTAAGGTTTAGTAAAACCTTAGTCTATGGTCAAATTTCGGACAGAGTGCTCCGCAGTACCCTGTATCTTCAGTCACCTATTGAGTGCGTTGGGTCAGTGACAGGTCAGCTAAACCAGACAAGTCGGACAATTTCCCTAGGTGAACCCAGGGTAGTTATACTGTTTGGGGACGGTGTACCACCCCCCAATGTTGCAAAGTGTCAGAATCCCTCAATTTGGATTGGTCCTAAGGTAGGCTTTGGGTAACACACCAATCAGAATGGACTATTTGGAGGCCTAATTTACATCTCTGGGTACCGCCTAGCGAGATTGGGGTTCTCATGAGAAAGTCCAGTGGAATACAATGAATTGTTAACAATTGTTTCAATATGGGCACACATGACTCCGTCCTGCTGGGTCGCAGGTCATTTTCTCAGGAGCATCTTGCGCATCTCTGCCAGCTGGCTGAGTTCCACTGTTCAAGGCTGAACTTCCCCAGGCTTTATGACCTGCGCAGAAGGGACCTTCAAGATGGTTCCCGGCTCAGTCAGACCCCCATTTCCCGCGGTACATGAAAAGTAAGCGAGAACAAATTAATACATAGAAATAAATGAATGTATTACACGTCGTGACTTTATACTTCAGATATATCATCATAAAAATATACTATGCAATTAGACATTAGTAATATATACACTGTCACAAGAGCAACTGCACGAGCAGTACCACGTTATTGCAAAAGCTGTGTATTACGCATGCGCACCCTTTCCCTCCAAATTTATAACTACGTCAGGACACGTGAGCATGACTGACGCATGCGCAGAAGCCATCTACTAAGCGGCGGCCATTTTAAAGACATTTATTAGTTGTATTAGAAATACACGTATGCAAGCTTCCTCTACCTTGTTCGAATATGAAAATAAAAGATTAGTAAGACGTACAATTTATTAATTGATTACACATGGGCGAGGTTCTTGAATCGAGCAAGTCGCGATGCGATGCTTGCTCTATCAATCCCCTCTTTGATGATATTTACTATCATCACAAAAATAATGGAACCAGATGCCAACTTCTTCACACTTTATACAGCTCTATCTCTTCCAACAAACGATCCAGCTTCTCTTTTTCATTTTTAGTAGGGTGAGAATTTTTCACCTTTTTGTATATCTGATTATTCATTTCCTCTAATTCAAGCTCATCCACACTTCGTTTCACTCCTCTGGCATTCACTTGATGCTTTCCGGTGTGTTTACGACACTTGCAACAGACAAATATGAAAAATAGGATAAGACCTATAATTCCAATTGGCATCAGTACCTTGAACAATAAGCTTTTACCTAAGCTAGCAAACCAATGACCTACATTTGAGAGACCATCTACCAGTCTCTTCCAGGCACTGTCAACCTCGAGTGGTTTGAGTTCCCTTTCCAAATTAGTAATGTTTTTCACGTATCTTTTGAGCTGCACACTTTTGTCCGGAATATAAGTGCAACAATGTTGCGCCTTCAACATCCGGCAGACTCCGCCCTCTTTTGCTAATAAGGTATCAAGAGCAAGTCTGTTCTGCAAAACCATTGATCTGATCGCAACCATTTCGGTATTGACCAGCAGGAATCCATGAGCTGTGTCAGTAGACAACACATCCACTATAGTGGACAATTTGCAAATTCTGTGAGTGTTCAGAACCACTCCCACTCCAGGTATCAGTGCACTGAAAATACTACCCATTATTTCACCTATGCTTTCTCTTTTACTACGCACTAAGCCATTAGTATTTTCACTGCTTCCAGCAACTTTGTTCACATGGTATATTTTCGGGAAGACAATGCCAAAGTAGCAGCTTCCATACCAGTGATCCGGCAATTTGAAATAAGCCTTGTCTCCACATATATAATAGATTCCAGGAAACACAGGCTCTGACCCATTTTTGAAACCCCATCCTCCAATTACCTTATAATTATGTTCACATTCACTGGAACCAATGAAAATGTTATTATAGTAGCTAGTCTTCTCGCGGTGAAGACATAGCTTTCCTTTCTTTTCAAAATCCAGCAACAGAGCAGGACCCGCCCCACCATTTGAGGTGCCTTCCATGTTCTCAGCCCATTTTGGCCTTTTCTGTGTTTCGTCATCTGCCTTTCTTTTTATTTTTATTCTCCTCTTCTCTGCCATGTTCAGGAACATCTTTTCCTGCTCACGCAAAGAACAGGTCAAATTATCTCTGTGTGCGTCACCTATGTCTATATTACCTATAGTCAGGAAGTATTCGCCCATATAGTGAGTAACGTCACTTTTAGTATGTACAGGATTCAAGTTCCCACGTATAGGAAGTTCAGAAAAGATCACGTCATTGTTAGAGTAATAGTACTGTAACGGTCCTCTTTTGTAAAATAAGCTTGCTAAAATGCTACAGGAAATTCCATAGGTCAGGGGCAGGTGATGGTATGTCACGCCTTCAGCCACAGAGGTAGGTAGCTTCATGCAGACATAGCAATCTTCAATTTCCATAGTCTCTACGTAGTGTATTAACAAGTTTGCGAAAACATTTAAATGCGTTTTATTCTTTACTCCATGATAATGTAGTCCTCCCTCATCTGATGCTTCTAGGTCTTGCTTTGTTTGTCTGAGTGCTCTCTCATGTATTGCTACACTTTGTGTTGTTAGTTCTTCAGTCTCAGTATTTACAATCTCAGTAGGGTCAACATTAGTATTTTTGCTCACCGCAAAAGGAATGAAAACTGTTAGTCCTATCCAGAGTAATATCAGTATAACTATACTACATACACATACCTTGCAGCATGTTTTGCAACGACTGCAACTAGGTCTACCATTCACGTTTGAATCAGACATTTTGGCTCAGAAGAAGTTTCCCGACCCCTCTTTGTGTCTTTACACCAGTAGCTTACTTTGTGCAAATTCACGGTGGCTCGTCTTCTTCTTCGGCAGAGTACTCAGCGACTGGTTCTCCGTCGCTCTCGTCAGTTATATCAAGGTCCTCAAATTCCTCTAAAACGAGCGTCCATTCAGGAGACTTGTACTTTTTGTTTTGTCTTTTTATTCGATCACTCCTTCTTTTGGAAGTGTCTTCTGGTTGTTCTGCTATGCGAGCACTTCTCCTTTCTTCGGCACGTTTTTCTTCTACCGTTTTTATTCTCAGTCTCAATTTCTTTATGTATCCAGGCTCAATGTGCTTTCTTTTCTTAAGTCTTTTAGTTGGCACTGAGACCTCGTTCTCTTCTCTTGCCCTTTTATTTTCATTAGTTTGTGGCAATTCTGCTTCTTCTATTTCCCTTCCTGTCTCACTAATTCCAGGGCTTGCATCTTTTCCTTCTGCCTGGTTACTAATCTGGCCTTGTTCAGGAGAATTTTGTTTTTGCTTTTCAAATGTCTCTGTTTCTGTTTCCTGAACACTTTCTCCTAATCCTATCTGATCCTGTTCGAGCACTTCGTTCTCTTGTGTTTCTTCCGCTCGAATCTCTTTACTAGGTCTAATCTGTCCCTTTTCGATATCAGGAGTCAGTGGAGGAGTATCGATCACTTGTTCTGTCCCTGTCTGACCTTCTCCTTCCTCAGTTTTGATGTGAATCTCAATACCCTGAGGTTCTTCGCCTGTGCCTTGCTTTTCCTCTCTATTCCACTCTCTACCTTTCCAAATTCGTTCGCTTGTTCTGATCGGGTCTTCGGTATGGTCAATCAATGGTATCCACTCATCTGGCCATATGCTTGTCAGCTCGTCATCAGCTACTTCTGGACCAACCTTTGGGAACCCTTCAGCAGGCTGGACTCTTGGTAGTTCGTCATCAACTACTCCTGGACCAACGTCTGCGGACCCCTCAGCTTGACTGGTACTGGGCTGTACGTCGTCAGTTACTTCGGGTCTTGCTTCTGCAGGCCCCTCTGCTGGACCGTCTTCTTCTCCAGGCTCTTTGTCGGGTTGTACCTTCTGGGTGTGGCTGGCGTGGATCCAATGGGGAACACCTGCACACTTCACTGCTGTGGTCGTTACCAGGATCACTTGTCGCTTCTCTCCCCACCTCGGTTCCAGGCAGCTCGACCGAGTGTGCTTCTTTATTTTGACCCAGTCTCCAAGAACCAGTTGGTGGAGAGGAGTCGTTGGATTGGCGACGGCGTCTATTCCGATCTGGCGAGAGATATAACGTACTTGGTCACCTAATCTCTTGCAGTATTCAAGCACCAAATCATCAGTAATACTCAACAGTTTGCTTCCTGGTACCCATGCTTGTCTCATCACTCTTCCCATCAAGATTTCATGAGGGCTCAGGCCTGTCTTTTGGTCTGGAATACTTCGGAGTCCCATCAGAACCAGAGGCAGGGCCTTTACCCAGGTCATGCCAGATGAATCACACAATTTCGCTAGTCTTGTTTTGATAGTCCCGTTTATTTGTTCCACTACTCCAGATGCTTCTGGTCGATATGCACAGTGGAGTTTTTGCGAGATCCCAAATGCCTTACAGAGTTGGTCGATTACCTCATTCTGAAAATGCCGGCCTTTATCTGATTCAATAGTGACTGGAACCCCGAATCTAGGTATCAGTTCTTTCAGTAAACACTTGGCTACTGTCAGTGCGTCACTTTGGGGAGTAGGGTAAGCTTCCACCCACTTTGAAAATAGGCAGACAATGACAAGGACATAACGCTTCCCTTCACAACGTGGCATGGTGATGAAATCAACTTGTACTCTCACAAAGGGACCCGCTGACCTCCCAATTTTCCCTAGTTCCACTATTGTTCTCTTGCCTGGGTTCATCTTTTGACATGACAGGCACCTCTGGCAGAGGGACTCTGCTACCTTCCTGAACTTTTTACTATACCAAGTCTGTTGGAATACCAGAATCATGGCGTCCCTACCAATGTGTGATCCCTCATGTATCAATCTCGCCATCGTGCCAAGCAAGTGTCTGGGTAACACAGGCATACCATTTGGGCCCAAGATGACACCATCCTCACGTCTTGGTCTACACCCGTCTTCCTTCCACTTCTCTCTCTCCTGCCAGGGTGCCGCCTGATGCCATTCTCTCACTTCATCCCAGGTAGGCACTTCTTCAAACACTCGAAGTTGGCAGCTGGTTCCAGGCCCCCCCCCGTTTTGGATTTATGATATATCGATCCCTGGCGCATAATTTTGCCACTCGATCCGCGAAATCATTTCCCAATGATACAGGGTCAAAGTCCTTCTTATGGGCAGCACACTTGACCACTGCCAGTTCCTTTGGTAACTGGATTGCCTCTAAAAGGTCTTGAACAACTTTTCCATTTCGAATAGGGGTACCTGATGAAGTCAGGAACTCCCTTTGTAGCCATAATTGGCCAAAGTCATGCACGACCCCAAAACAGTACTGACTGTCAGTATACACTGTTAGGCGTACGTTTTTCCCCAATTTGCAAGCTTTTATCATAGCGATCAATTCGGCTACTTGTGCAGACTTTACTTCAAATAGATAACCTGCCTCTTCAATTTTGGTTAAGGAGACTACCGCATAGGCAGCACTCAGGCCTCCTTGTTCATGTCTTAGGCATGAACCATCCACAAAAAATTCCAAGTCATGTTTAGGCAAAGGTGTTTCTTTAATGTCTGGGCGTGGCTTTGTGCTAAATTCTGTTAAATCAATGCAGTTATGCTCATCTTCCTCCCCATTTTCCATATTCATTGAATCAGGAAGCAGAGTAGCGGGGTTCAGAATGTTGCACCTGACAATGTTTATATTCGCAGCACCCACGAGAATCCTCTCGTATTTAGTCAGCCGACTAGGGGTGAGATACTGAGTTTTCGTTCTTGTTAACAAAATTACCACTCCATGTGGAACATACACAGTTACAGGATGCCCCATGACAATGGATTCACTCTGCTCTAAACTTGTGCAAGTAGCAGCTACTGCTTTCAGACATCCTGGTAATCCAGCAGCCACTGGATCCAGGGTGGCAGAGAAATATGCCACAGGCCTTCTGGTTGTGCCATGTTCTTGGGTTAGGACTGCCAACGCGCAATTATCGCGAGTGTCACAGAACAGGACAAATTCCTTGGAATAGTCTGGCATTCCCAACGCAGGGGCTGTACACAGACAATCTCGCAGTTTTGTGAAGGCTGTTAAGCTTTCATCATTCCATTCTACGATATCTGGTGTTCCTCTCTTGGTCATTTGTATCAAAGGCCTAGCTAGGACTGCAAATCCCACAATCCATTGCCGGCAGTATCCTATCACCCCAAGGAACATTCTGATTTCTTTCTGAGTACGGGGTAACTGCATCTTTTGAATTATTCTCACTCTTTCTGATGTTACTTTCCTGATGCCTTTCTCTATCTGGTGCCCCAGATATTTCACTGATTTTGCACAGAACTGTAATTTTTCAGGGGCCACTTTATGTCCCTTTTCACTCAGGTGATTCAGTAGGGCAATGGTGTCAATCACACAGTCCCTATGACTTTTGGATGCCACCAAGAGGTCATCAATGTATTGCACCAAGACAGAATTTCCAGGTAAGACCAAAGTTTCCAAGCATTTTTTCAAGATCTGATTAAAGATAGAGGGGCTCTCTGTGTACCCTTGGGGGACCCTGTTCCAGACATACACGTGACTGTTGAAGGCAAATGAGAAAAGAAATTTGCTGTCTGGATGCAAGGGAATGGAAAAGAATGCATGACATAGGTCTATCACAGTGAACCACTCAGCATCCCAGGGAATCTGGTACAGAATCACTGCTGGGTTCGGGACAATTGGGCAGCATGGAATCACTATCTTGTTTACCTTTCTTAGGTCCTGCACTACTATGTACTTGCCTCTAGGCTTTTTTATACCCATAATCGGTGAGTTGCACGGGCTACTCATTACTTCCTGTATGATGTTTCCTTCTAGCAATTTTTGTATTTCCAGTGCCACACCAGTTCTCATTTCGGCATTCATTCTGTAGGGTTTAGTATTAGGATATACTGCATTGTCCTTGATGGCTATCTGTATGGGGTGTAGTGTAGTTCCTATTTTCCCAATAGGCTCTGCGCATTGGAATAGTACCTACAGCAGTAAAGGCCTAGGCCAGACGTTAACTAGGTCTACTACTGTCGATACTAGACTTAATTTTTGGGTTTGCCAGCTAAGCTCAGAGTTCGCTAGAAACTTTCTCGAATGTTCAGGAAAGAATTACCTCCCCTGATTAGACAAGAAGGGATTTAGTTTCTGACAACCATAGAACATGACAACTTTGCTCTCCCCTAATCAAGAGTCAATCTCGAGAGTCGTGTGAGCACAAGGCAATTATTTTACTCAGTCAGTACGTGCATTCTTAGTCTCATCAGAATGTAGAGAAAAGGAAGAGACAGGCGTGTTCAATAAAAAGGTGTTATTTATTGATCAGTCTCTTTTCTCATACATGAGAAATGGATCGATATTATTGCAATACTTATAGTTAAGTAAAGTGCATACATTAAAAGCAATAGTATAAAATAATACTGTAAAAACATTGATATGGTTTCTGAGCCATATGATGTTTAAAATGATTAAAATATATTTACATACACATATACATTTGACTAAACGTACTCAACTGGTGTTTCTAAATACGCCTACCCCGTGTACCTGACCTAAGTCTAATGCGTGGGCGGGAATAGAAAGTTACAGTTTAAGTTAAGTTTGTTTTTGCCAAGTGAATAACTAAAGAATTCTCTGTGAGGGGTTATTCAGTTCTGTACCTGGAATTTAGGATGAATGAGGAATGGTATCTCTTTCTCTGCTCTCGATATTCCAGGCTGCCTGCGAGGGCTGCCCGAAAGCGCCGGTGCTGGGTCTCTCGGCTTGAGATAGCAGCGCGTCTCTCAGCGCGTCAGGAAGGCGGGGCTGCTGCCAGCGGGGTCTGCTTCTGCTCTCGGCTTCGGCAAGTATGGCTGCTCCGTCTTGTCACCACGCGTGTGTTTGCATAGGGCAAGGTCGGCAATATTTATACCTTAAAGGTGCCGAGATTGACGTAAGGATGGACATAGGTACGTCAATAAAGATGTCATACGACTTGCTCGTTAGCACATTCTTTTGCAAAAGTTCTCTGTGAAATCAAAACAATGGCCGCACGGATTATCCAGGTTGTCATAGGTTTGATTTGTTATGAGAACGTCGTATGCCTTATCAGGGGCTGGAGGAATGTCGCTTGTCTAATTAGATCTCAAGCGTTATGACCTAATCAGATAACACGTTCCTGTGCCGTAGTGTGACTGCGTCAGATAACGGTATCTGCATCATGGGGGCTTTTCTTGCCTCATGGGCTGACTGTTAGTTAACTTGATAGTTAGTTTAACCAGAATAGGGTCAGGAATAGGGGGACTGATTCAGAACCTATAGAAATACACGACACCCACTCCACGCTAACTATGGTCATATCTACTAATCTATGCATAGTATAACATAGTACAACATACTATAGAGTATAGTGTATACCTTACCACCCCAAAATACATAAATGCATTTTGAAATTTTCAAATATACTGAAAAATTGCAGTCATATATATTGTATGCACTTAAGCTATGAATTAAATGCAAAAGTAAACACGCATTTTTATGCATTATTGCTTATTGGTATATGAGAAATACACATGAAATGGCTCTTAATATGGCTATACAGAAAGGAAGTCCGAGACCATTTCATCACATAATAAAATATTTGTGAACATACCAGCGGGCAGCTAAAGTCTATAAAGTATCTAAAAATAGAAATTTTAGTTCTCTAGGAATAGTTCCTTACTTTAAGCAGAAGATCAGTGTCCCGGAAAAAAAATATATAGAAAAATATTTTAGGGGCTTGCTGAAAAAATTGCTGTCCGTGAGCTGGAGTGAAATTGTTCATGCAACTTTATTTTTAAAGTTGAAGGCCGAATTCAGGGAACGCCGTGTGCGAGTTTACTCAAAAAGTCTCTATTTCTGTTCTGGAGAGAACATCATATCATTCAGGCTTTCGAAAAAACTGTCAACAGCTTCATGGGAAAGTTCCACTAAGTCGGAAATAGGGGTAACCATGCATTCGTGCGCATGATTGTCTGCATTGACATTCTGATTCGCATTGCTGACAGAAGGTCGTACCTGTTCGATGCTGCTTTCATCTTGAACTTCACTACTCTTCAATCGCAGTGGTGAAAATTCCAGGAATGCCGTCATCAGGATTGGCAGCCTTTGAGGGCAGCACAAAGCGTGAACCTTGGTAGGAACCAACAGTGTATCTGCATCCACTGGCGCATCCGATTGTAGCGTCAGACAGGTGTCTAACACACATTCTTCTCCGCATAGCAGACACCTTAGTACAGGTAAAACACACCTTTGCCACATTGGTCGAAATGATAGAAACCAAGTCATGTTTAGGTCTCTAAGCCGGGAGAGTCCCAGGATTTTTGATATCCGGTCCCGGTATCCAATGGCTAGGATCGTATCTTCCATTGTCGCGAGAGTTTGATCTGTGACATGGGTTGCCATAACGAAAAATAAGGACTAGGAATAGGATTCCTGCAATTAGTCCCAGGATCAAGGGAAGTCCGCCAAAAATCGAATGGACGAAATCTGGAAAAATACCCAGTATGGCTTTGAATGGTGTTAATGCCATCGAAAATACTTTCTTAAATACCCCTGAGATCCCATTGGTATCAGAAATATTTAAGATTTCGCTCAGGATTTCCGCGAAATGTACGGGGGAATTAGTTGATAATAATGTATGTATCTCTGCAGTCGTCCTTGCGACTTGTAGATCATATGTTTCTTTTGATGACGTGAGCCTTGTAGGCGTCTGAAGAAGCACTGTTTTCATTCTGCTTAAAGTATCTATTCGAATAGAAGTAATTTTCAAACTGGGCCATGCCCTTGCCTCCCTGTCTGGAAAGGAGCTGGGGAATAAAGAACGTCCACAGCACTTGACCTTCGCCGTTGTGGTTACTAGATAAGGAGTCCCGGGCATAAGACTGCAACATCTGCGGTCTACAATAAGAATGTAACTCCCATTATAGAGTCTTTGAAAGAATGGTTCTATTTCAGTTGCAGGTGCGCCTTGCTGGTGACATGAAAGGTTGTATGAATTCCCTTCACAGGCTCCATGCAAACTAATTCCGTTACACAGAAGCGTGCCGCTTAGTGACATAGCACAATTGTTGCCACTAAGAAACACTTTCTGTCCTTTATTACTGACACATGCATGTGAATAGGGCAGGTTCCAAGTTGTTTTAAGGTACCCCTTTCCCAATTTCTCGTACATGCCAGCCTGTATATATTTTTGGCAGTATTGAAACCTGAAGGTTGAGATTGGAATATTTATGATTCCGTGGATTATCCATTCACTGACAGGTCGTTCTGACATTGTCATTGGTAATCTTTCTAGTTTTTCAATGCTCAAGATTGTATAATCAGCACCCTTTTGCGCCATACCGATTTGTCTATCAGTAAGGTTAAAGATTTGGAATAGTGACGTTGTGTTGATTAAACGCCAAGGCACATAGCCTGAACGCAGATTTTGTAACGTCCAGCCAAGCTGTACAATAGAACGCAATTGTGACTGACCATGTTGTAATAACAGTAAGTCTTGCGATAATATATCGATTGCTGAAGACACAATGCTGTCCAATGAAAAAATTCTGGAGGACAGAGTCATTAACCCATTGTCCACTACAGAAAGTGATTTTTCCAAATTAATACGATCAATTTCACGTATTCTCTCTGCTGTTTCAATTTGAGTAACCTTCCAGGCCTCATTGTATGCTGCATATACAGAGGCTGCTATGAAACGCTTTTGACGCTGTTTGCGTGGTCCCATTATGAAATCACGCAAGTCAGCACCATCAGTAAGTAATGTTAGGTGTTGCTTAATTTCAGGCAGTGTGGAAGTCTGTAGCCATTGAAGGCATAATTTGCCCACACTGTAGGTTGTTATTATCCCTGGGTGATGTCTTTGGGGATATCTAGGGTCGGGCCTGGTCATTTTGAACCCCTGTGTTTTATTCAGGAATCTGTCTTGACAGTTATTTGTATCTGTGGGCCAGATCAACCATTGTTTCCAATCAGGATGTGTTCTGTTTTGGTTTAATATATGGTTTACGTCTATCTCTTCATCTGTATTAGAGCTATTGCTAAACATTGTTGGCTTTGGAATAGACGGATTATTTAAATCTTTGATTTTGGCTAAGCCAAGACAGGTGGTTTGTTGAACAGTGTCATTTAAAAATATCATTTGTTCTGGGATCATGCAGGCTCTAAACAAAGCTTCTATACCCTGTACTTGCCATTCTTTTGTACCCCAAACACTTTTCAAATCAACATTTTTGTCCCAATAATCAAATCCAAAAGTATTCATTTTTTCAAAGAATGAATCTGAATATATCAATTTTGTGTTGGTTATCATGGTTTTCATCCCTGTCTTGTTTGACAATTTAAAATAAAATGTTTCAGCATTACTTATGTTAAAACCTGAAAAATATGAATATTTGTCATACACGGTTCTAGAGCTTCCTTTTGGAGGTGTAGCACAATGTTCCCATTGATTATAACTTAAAACATTTCTAGGTTGTGCAGATTTATGTAAAAAATGGTTACCATAATGGTTATAGCAATACATACTATCATAATTTGTAGAACCTTGCAAATAATCATGTTTTGTAAATTTAGCAGACATTACTAAGTCAGACATCATGTTGTTAATACTTTCGAAGTCCCAATCATCAGCAAATGAGTTTGGTTTTGCAAAGTCACTCAAGGAGATCTTGATTTGGTGTGGATATTTCAGGATCTCGACCGGACCATAAATTTCATAGTCAGTGTTGTCCCAGGCTACCCCACCAGGTATCGGATTGGCTGTGAAGTTGGCTGAAGAAAGTTCTGGAGAGAGTTCTCTTTTCTCGACGTGTGAAGATGTGTGTGGTCTGAGGACCAAGTTGATGTTCTGACTTGCTGTGTCCATTTTAGCATATTTTCCCTCAATGAAGCGTCCCAAAGTAAATACCATGATGAGCCAAAGTATGAGGATAAATGCACCAAAACCCACCCAAAATTCAATCCATGGAGAAACCAGATATGTTTCTTTCAGATGTTTCAAAAGTTCCTTAGCTTTGTCTTTAAAGGATTTTGATGATGGCTGTGTCTTTGATTCACTGAAGCCGTCAGAGGAATCATCGAAGTTGATGAAGTAACCGGATGCAGTTCTGTCAATTGTTCCAATTGGTTCAGGATTTTTGTTTCTTGCATTGTCACTCGGTACTTCATTGTAGATTGGTGTGTCTCTGCCAAATGTTTTTATTTGGGTTTTAAGAGGTCTGAGTTCTATTGCATTGTTGCATAGTCCTTCTTGTTCTTCTTTAGGCGTTTCGAATGTGATGAGCCTTTTTGTTAGGACCTCTGTACTGGTAGCAAACCTTGGTGTTCTGCTACTTATTGGGAGTCCACTTGGCCTACTGTTTGTTATCGGCCACATGTTGTGGTTTTACCAGGTCGATGGATACAACTCGGTTCTCCTTTTTACCAGCAAGTGGCGGTAGTACAACTGATCTTGTCCCGTTGACAGACAAGACAGGAACTGCTTTTCTGTAAGAAGGCCCAAATTCCTTCTTTACCGCGATCTTTTCCCTGACTAGATCCCCGACTTTTGGAATCCAGACAGGTCTTGCTGGGACAGGTGGTGATTCTTCAGTGGTTGTTGGCTGTTGTTTCAACTGTATGTTGCTCAGGTCTTTTCTTGTTTTGTTTAAGTCCTGCAAAATAGCCAAACGGTCTTTGACATCAAAGGTTTTTTCTATTACCACTGAAGTCTGACTATCAAGGTCAGAGATCAACATCCTAGTTCCGAATAATAATTCGTACGGACTGAATCCCTTCAGAGAATTTCTTGGCAAGTTATTTAGACTATGTTGGACACTTATTAGACGTTTGACCCACCCAGCTCCCGAACCTAATATCCTTTCTATTATAGATTGCTTTCTGCCTTGGTTTTTTCTTTACACCATCCCGTACCCTCAGGAAGGAAGTGAGAAGATTCCCGCTGGGCTGTGCTCATTTGGCCATGTTTCCCCCCAGGCTGGTATGCCTGAGTGAAAACAATGGTCAAACGTAACATGCTCTTAGCGTATATGCCAATTAGACTCGCAAATCTTGTATAATAGTCCGGACGTCAGCCGAGTGCTGAGGATCTACATTATAAGTGGAAACTAGCCTGTATATGTTAATCGCAAGCCATTCTTTTTGCTGGTAATATTATCTGCCTTGATACGACGAGGTATTAAACTGCTTCTCTCCCCACTGCGATCTCTGTTGCAGTTTGGGCAGTTTTTTACAAACATGGTGTAGTGCAGGCTCATGCCTGGCCACCAGTACCGTGATTGTAATTCTTCCAGAGAATTTTTTAATTTAAGGTGTCTCAGACCCTCGCCCATGTGTGCGTCTGCGATTAACAAGTTTCTCCTGTCCATGTTTGGAATCACTCTATCCCCCACTCCAGGGATTCGAGCAAAAGGGACGGAGTTTGCATCGATTATGTATGTATAATTGAGTGGATAGTTGATCGGTAACGCTGAGCAGTCGCCTTTTGATGACGTTTTCACCGCCAGCATTGTTTCACCGTCAATGTATTTTAATGTACGCTTTTTTCGATCTACGGGAGCCGGTTTAGTGGCTGCCGCTGCGGCTGCTTCAGCCAATGAATTCCCCACAACGTGAACGCCATCACGCTGATGACTCAGTGAGTGTGTCACGTGAGTCTTTGGTAGTTCTTTTTTCAAAAGAGCTACTTGTTCCCAGAGCAGTTTCTGCTTTATTGGTGCATCTGTGTCATCTTTGTAACCGTTCTGAATCCATGTCTGCAAATCCTTGTTATATGCTTTGACGCAGTAATATGAATCTGACACTATAAGTGTCGGGAATTCGCGATCCGCATTATCTAGCGCCATTTTCAAAGCTATTATTTCAGTTTGTAGTTCTGAATTAGTTTCTCCTGAGTGTGATTTTGTTAATAGAGGTCTTAGTTTACCTCCGCGCCACACTTCTTTTGTAATCTCACATGTGGGATTGTATGCATGTTCTCCCCAAACGGAGGGTTGAGCATGTCCGTCTGTATAGATTACACAGGCGTAATGTCGTAGAGGCAGAATGTCGATTGGCAGAGGATACGTCTTTTCATATTTTAGATTTTTTAATTCTTCTAGTTCTGGGTCAAAGTAGTAGTATACTTTGTCCGTTGTGATTGAATTCACCCATTGTATCCATTCCGGATTCAATGTTGTAGTGGGTAAATTACACGGTGTTGTTAGTGCCTCAAAGGCTGATTCTGCTGTTCTGACTGTGATATGTCTACCGTCAGCTATGTCTTTTTCTCTAGCTATTGCGGTTTGAACTGCACGAATTATTTTTTCTGTATTACTGAATTTCTGTTCAGCTTCTGTGTACATGTGTGATTTGAATGCAATTGGTACCATTTCTCCCTCATTAGAGGTCAGGTATGTGAATCCGCATCTCCCTGGGATGACTCGGATCACAAGGTTGCGTGTGTTATCACGTGTTTCTAATTTTGTTTTAATTAGCATGTCTGTTTGTAAGGATCTCAAAATTTCTGTGTGTGTTTGAGTCCAATTGGATCTTTTAAAGTCTGGTTTAATTAGATCATAAAGGGGTTTGACCCTTTCTGCGTAATTTGCAATGTATGTTCTTCCGAAATTTAGGAAACCTAGAATTGACTGTAGGTTTTTTAGTGTTTTAGGAGCTTGGATTACGGCACATTTCTCTAGGAAATTGTCTGCCAGGCTTTTGCCTTCACTTGATAACTCATATCCTAAGAATAGGACCGTCAGATGGGCAATTCTGGACTTTTTGAAGTTGAATTTGTAACCCTCTGCAGCGAACCCAAGTATTATGGTGTTCACCCTTTTCAAGTGAGTCTCCAAGTCATCATCTGTTAAGTAAATGTCATCGACATAAGATAATGCTTCATCATCATATAGTTGTAGTAATTCTGTTACTCTCGCTGAGAATACCCCCGGGCTGTTCTTGTACCCCTGGGCTAACCGACAGAATTGCTTTTGAGTGCCATTTACTGAGAATGCAGTTAAATATCTGCTCTCTGGTGCTATGTTTTGACAAAAGAATCCATTGGAGATGTCCAAGGTTGTTTTGTATTTTTTGCGCACTATGTTATTCATTAGTGCAGCACTGTTTGAGTTTAGCACTGCAAAGGTTTTGCAACATGTGTTAAGGTGTCGGTAATCCAAAACTAGACGATATGAGTTGTCTGGTTTGGCGACCGGAAACAAAGGATTGTTCATTTGTGAGGTGCAAGTTTCAATCACCCCCTGGTATTCTAGCTGATCTAGTATTTCATTTACTTGTTTTTTAGCTTCTTGCTTAATTGGGTACTGCCTTTGTGCAGTAGGTTGTGATTTTAACTGGATTTTGTGAGGAGGAGAATCCTCATCCTATCCTACGTGATTTTTATATAAAGCAGGTGCTAAGGCCACTGCCCACTTTCTAGCAAGTGTATATTTTTTATGAATCGGTATTTGATTCGAGAAGGCAGGCATAATTACTTCTTCGCCATGAGGGCACTCCCTGACAAACTCTGGTGGCCAGTCTTTTTCAGCTAGAAGGATGTCATAACCCTTTGAGAGGTTATCCCAAAATCGTCCCCTTATTTTCCTAGTCTTATCTCCCTCTATACGTAATGTTATCTCGTATATCTTGTGGGGCTTGCTAACCCTGGTGTCTGCAGTTTCCACTTGAAGGTATTCATTCGTGTCCACTGTCTCCAGATGATTCATAAGGACTTTGCGAGCTATGCTCACCTCTGCTTCGCTGTCTAGCATTGTCTGAGCCCATTCTCTGTTTTTCAGTTGTGTCCTCAGTATTCTCGGCATTGTTAACTACCTTGATACTGGCTACCTTCTTTTTTGGAAATTGTAATTTCTTTTTTAGCTGAGCAGGTTCCTTGTCTTTGGACTTGGCGTGCTCTTCTGATCGTCCTCTTCTTTCCGATTTCTGCGAGGAATTCTGAAAAGATTGAGAGGGACGTGTATCAATGTCTTGATATCTATCAGGTTTTTTAATATTATCTCTATTTCTAAGGTTATATCTATTCCCCGAGGGGTCACTCTGCGGTGACCTCTGTCTTTGGTTTGGAGATTTCTCTCTTCGCCTAGGAGACCTTCCTCGGGACTGGAATTTCTTTTCTTTAGGATTGGATTGTTTGTTTCCATCCCAGTTCTTTTTTGTTGAATTATTATTATTAAAAAATATTTTTTCTGGACTTGTAGTCAGTTGCGGTTTTACTGGTATTCCACCTAGACTATCTCTGCCTAGTTCTTCATAGGATTTTTCTATGATTCTGGCAATTTCAGCTGGTTGGTCTGCTATATCTGTCTCTTTTAACCTCTGGCGGATCGCCACGTTTGCTGCTTCACCTTTTATGTTGGCTAATAATATAGCCGAGACCTGCTTGAAGTCTTTTAGTAATTTCATACCAAGAGTTAAAGCAGGTTCTGGACCGTATTCATCTTGAATTTGTTTTAGCACATCTGGTATTACCGAAATGGATGGAACACAGTGCGTTTTTGTGTAGATGGAAGCAAAGACTGTACCCCAAGTGTCACAGTCCTCAATGTGTGGTGCGATTCCCATTGGGAGACATATAGTCAGAATCCTGTGTTTTTCTAATGGGGTGGTGTCAGGAAACACCGCCTCTATTTGGGTGATTTTCTGTGCCAACCAGAATGGTATCTGTTCCCGTTTAGCTGGAACTTTACCTAGGCAGGATTGGATGTTCTGTGGTGTAATTTTATTTGTGTTCCCCTGGTGAGGGGTCAGCTGTGGAAGTTTAATCGCTGGCTGAATTGTTGAAGTCCGCATTACATACTGAACTAATTGTCTATGAATTTTTAGTAGTTGTTTTAGCTGTATTAACAGCTCTGCTGCAGGCATTCTTTCGATGTCTGGATGTGGTGTGTATCCGGCTAAGACCGGCCACGTTGCTCCTGGTCTTCCTAAAGGACCGAGCCTTGTAATGTGATTGTTATGTATTAGGGCGCCATCAAATAAGAGCAAATGCTCTTGGAATTTGAGTGGTACTTCCACCTCCTCGAAAGGAGTGTACGTTTCAGGAGGTTCCTCTACTTTGTAATAGTGGAAGTACTTTGTTACAGCATTTGCTGCTGGGAAATGTATCCATGAATAGTATACCTCTGTCTGCCGATATTCGTGTGCCTCAATTACGAATATGACTGTGCCACCTCTAGGTGTCAGTCCATTTTCTATAAGTTTTAAGGTTATAGATCTCCTTTTTATGACCGGAATGAGTGTTATATTCGGGTCTGCTGCTTGCATGGTAGCATCAGCATCTGTGAGTTCAGTTGCTAATCTAACTGCCTCTCTTTCATCATCACTCTCTGCCATTTTACAGACAGGATGGTATTATGTTTGTTTGCAGATCAGGTTTCTTTATGGAACAAAGATTAGATGCACAATATTTTGGAACTGTTTATCCTTCAACGTTGACTTGACCAAGAACCATACATAGGAGTTCCCTCCTGCGAGGTTTTGGAGGATATAACCTTTCACCCACTCCAGACGTCTTTGGAGTATTTGGGAAAAGGGGTCTGAGTGAGAAAGCACGACTGAGTTACTCTAAATGTCTTACGTTAGTTTTATCGCCCTTTCCAAACGCGTTGGGCGCCATGTAGTGTAGTTCCTATTTTCCCAATAGGCTCTGCGCATTGGAATAGTACCTACAGCAGTAAAGGCCTAGGCCAGACGTTAACTAGGTCTACTACTGTCGATACTAGACTTAATTTTTGGGTTTGCCAGCTAAGCTCAGAGTTCGCTAGAAACTTTCTCGAATGTTCAGGAAAGAATTACCTCCCCTGATTAGACAAGAAGGGATTTAGTTTCTGACAACCATAGAACATGACAACTTTGCTCTCCCCTAATCAAGAGTCAATCTCGAGAGTCGTGTGAGCACAAGGCAATTATTTTACTCAGTCAGTACGTGCATTCTTAGTCTCATCAGAATGTAGAGAAAAGGAAGAGACGGGCGTGTTCAATAAAAAGGTGTTATTTATTGATCAGTCTCTTTTCTCATACATGAGAAATGGATCGATATTATTGCAATACTTATAGTTAAGTAAAGTGCATACATTAAAAGCAATAGTATAAAATAATACTGTAAAAACATTGATATGGTTTCTGAGCCATATGATGTTTAAAATGATTAAAATATATTTACATACACATATACATTTGACTAAACGTACTCAACTGGTGTTTCTAAATACGCCTACCCCGTGTACCTGACCTAAGTCTAATGCGTGGGCGGGAATAGAAAGTTACAGTTTAAGTTAAGTTTGTTTTTGCCAAGTGAATAACTAAAGAATTCTCTGTGAGGGGTTATTCAGTTCTGTACCTGGAATTTAGGATGAATGAGGAATGGTATCTCTTTCTCTGCTCTCGATATTCCAGGCTGCCTGCGAGGGCTGCCCGAAAGCGCCGGTGCTGGGTCTCTCGGCTTGAGATAGCAGCGCGTCTCTCAGCGCGTCAGGAAGGCGGGGCTGCTGCCAGCGGGGTCTGCTTCTGCTCTCGGCTTCGGCAAGTATGGCTGCTCCGTCTTGTCACCACGCGTGTGTTTGCATAGGGCAAGGTCGGCAATATTTATACCTTAAAGGTGCCGAGATTGACATAAGGATGGACATAGGTACGTCAATAAAGATGTCATACGACTTGCTCGTTAGCACATTCTTTTGCAAAAGTTCTCTGTGAAATCAAAACAATGGCCGCACGGATTATCCAGGTTGTCATAGGTTTGATTTGTTATGAGAACGTCGTATGCCTTATCAGGGGCTGGAGGAATGTCGCTTGTCTAATTAGATCTCAAGCGTTATGACCTAATCAGATAACACGTTCCTGTGCCGTAGTGTGACTGCGTCAGATAACGGTATTTGCATCATGGGGGCTTTTCTTGCCTCATGGGCTGACTGTTAGTTAACTTGATAGTTAGTTTAACCAGAATAGGGTCAGGAATAGGGGGACTGATTCAGAACCTATAGAAATACACGACAGGGGTCTACGTTTTTCATTAATCCTACATCTTTTCCGGTAAAGTCCCATACTTCTGGCTTCACTGTTTCTTGGAGTTCTTTGGGCAAATCCTGCATAGTCATACGTTTAATTTCTGAGTCCGGTCTGATTAACATTAATTTATAAATGCCATCTTCATCTGGGGTCTGAATTTCAACACCCTTTGGTGTGCAAAAGATGGTACAGTTCATTTTGCACAGCAAATCACGTCCCAGTAAGTTCACTGGGCTGGTGTCACAAACGACAAATCTATGCATTTCTTTAAAGTTTCCAATTGAGATCTCCATGGGCTCGGTAACAGGAGTACTAATCAATTGATTAGATACACCCACTACTTGGATGGCTTCTCCCGAGAGGGGTAGGTTTGGAACGTCCACTGTTCTCACAGTAGAACGGGTAGCGCCAGTGTCCAACAGAAAAGTGACATCATTTCCGTCAACCTTTCCTTCAATGTATGGTCCGGACTGGTCTACCGGCAAGGAGGCGCCAAGTACGCACTCCTCGTCCTCCTCTCTCAGGCCCCATCAGTACTGGTCATCACAAAGGAAGGTATCGTTTAGTAAATACTGCGAAGTTGCTGTATTTCTGTTCTCATTGCTTTCCCAGACTTCTACGTCATCACCCTGCGTGGATTTTCCCTTAAATACTTGCTTTGGTGCTCGAGGCAACTGAATCGTTTTTACCTGTGGTTGAGTCTTTCTTGGTCTTTCTTTCTGCGTCTGTGGAATTAAATCAGGTGTTTGGGAGTTATCATCCTGCAAATAGGGACACTTGTTTCGCCAGTGTCCAATTTCCCCGCACTGGTGGCAGGGAAATTTCTTCATTGCCTCCTCCCTGCTCATTTTGGGCCGGGGCTTGCCTCCTCCCCCACCCCCAGGACCTGGATTCTGAGTAGTTTTGGCCATTTTATTCAATTGTTTTTCCTGCTGTTCTGCGAGCTTCACTTGAGCCCACATAACCTTCTCCTTGAGAGCCTTTTTCTTTTCTGCCATCTCGTCCTCGCAGTACTTTGCGTACCGCAGGACCTCATCCATCTTTTTAGTATGCCAACAGATTTTGTTATCTTTTATCCACTGACAAATTTCGGGTCTTAAACCATTTACAAACCTGTAAATAAAATGTGTCATATCCTTCATCTCAATGTTGTCTATACCGCTGTATGTTTTGAACACCTGCAACAGCCTTTCATAAAAGGAGTGCACTGTCTCGTCTCTTTCCTGTGTTGTTCTATCTATCTTGGTCCAATCAGTTTCCTTTGCTGGCACCTTTACTTTCAAATGCTGTATTACTTGTTCATATTTTTTCATCACTTCTTTCGATGGTTCCCCTGTGTTGCCATCTCTCGGGTATTCCTCACTAGGCCAAGCTATGGCTATTTTACACTCAGTCCACAGATCTACCGGGACTACAATGTCGAAAAACCCATCCAGGTCTTTCCACAGGCATTTTTGTACTTTTACGAACCTTTCCACCTGTCTGTACCAGTCTACTGGTTTTTCGCGCAATTTTGGGAAATCGTTAGTAAAGGACACAATGTCCTGTCTGGACCATGGAACGTGCACATACTTTCCACCTGGTACTTCGCGCATAGGGCATAACTGCTCGGGTTTTTCAGCTTCCTTTAGCAAAAATTCGGGAGTTGCCTGCCTAGACCTGGCCTCATCCTTTTTCTTGACCCATCTAGCTTTCCACCTTTCCACATCTCCCATTTTTGCAATACTGACAATAGTTCCTTGACCTGTGCTTTCTTTCCCGAAGCATTCAAGTTTTCCAAATCTTTGTCTGAGAAATCTGCTCTATATGGTTTTTGCAGCGGTTTCGATCTTGAAATATCTATACCCATGCTAGCAGCAGTGTCTGTCAGTTTTTCATGAAGTACTCGGGTATTTCGGGTGAGACTTTTGCAGATAAACAGCATTTCGTCTTCGGAGTAAGTATTTAATCTGTCTAATCCTACGTTTCCTGCCATCAATTCCTCTATTTCTATTCTCAGCTTGTAGAGATCTAAAGGTTTCGTTGGGGACGTTTGCTTTTCCAATTCCTGACTCCATCTTTCGATTTCTTCAGGAGTCACCAATGTGACACTTCTAGTACCCGAGGTCGATTCCATCTGAATTGCCCTCGTACTAAACGTGTGCGGCTTCGGGATCCTTTTCCCAGTCTTTCTAATGGGCAGATCTAGCAGCGAGACCTCCGACTCGCACTCACTGGTCTGATCATCTATAATTAAGGGTTCTGGTCTGGTCGGTGCAATGACAGGGGTAATTACGGGAGTTTTTGGAGTCCCTTGACAGTCCCCGTACAGCGGAACCACCGGTCCGATTGTTACTGGGATCGTCAAGGCTTCAGGACTTGCATTTAGCTGTGACATTTTCCGTATTATTTCAGCTCGCTGATTCCCCAGCGCTTCTCGCTCTTTCTCTTCTAATAACCTGTCCAAGGAGTTTCCATGTAACACCTGCAGGGTCAGAATGGGAGCATAACTCGGGGCAGTGGGATGAGTCTCACTTGGCCCTCCGCCATAATTAGGTTTCTGAAACAGACTTCCTGTGCCTAGAATTCTCTGATCTTCCTCATCCCGGGACTGTAATCGTGGCATTCCTGAACTCAAGGACCTCACCTCACCTCCGTAGGGGGGGTGAGAGCAAAAATCTCCTTCACGTGAATATCTTGTCTCCTCACCCACGGGTCTCCTGGGGTATATACTTCTGGTTTCTATGGGTCCCAGATTCTCAGTATAAGGAGGAACTATATAATCCCCTCCTACACTTGCGGACCTGACCTCTTCCCTTTGTAGGGGTCTCCGGGGAATATCTCCTGCACTCGAAGGTTGGTGTCCCTCATTATAAGGAGGCGGACTTCTCATGCACATGTCATCTAACAATTCGTCATCTGACTCTCCCAGGGGCCCCCAATGTTTAGTCTTTTCTGTTCTTTTCCCCCCCCCAGGAGGATCTTCTGCTGGCATCATGGGAAACAGTCCCTCAACAATCATGCTCTGTCTCCATTGTTTCATCTTTTTATCTCGGGATTCTTGTCTCAGCTTTGGGTAATACTTTGTCAGCCCTTTGTCCATTCGGGGCTTCTCTCTTTGGAAAGCCTCAATCTCCCATTCCTCTAATGCCTCATACTGCGTTAGTCTCGGTCTGGGATGTAATTCATTCATTCGGGTTCTTAAGTTGAACAAGATCCTACCATTAAAGGTACCTTCTAATGGAAAGGCCATTATTCCGTCGTCTTCTGTGTACTTCACCCAATTTTCTAACCACACACACGTATTGTACCCTCTGTCAAACATCATGAAAGAGGCGGGAGTATTTGGTGGTGGAATAACAATGCCCTCTCTAGTTTTAATCGGCTTGTCCTTTTTAAAGTAATTCTTTACCTTCTTTACAATGGACATTTTTCTCTTAGTTCCGTACATAATATCGTATCTATTAGCTTTCCACTGATCCCTTTCAAACCCTTGGTTTCTTGGATCGGGTCTAGTTTCTGGAGAATACGAGTGCCACATACGATTTATACGCTTAACTTTGTTTACAAATTACCTCCAATCAGAATGCGTCTTGTAAATCCGTGCGACCAATGGGTGCACGCGTTCAAATATTTTCGGCCAATGGGTGCGCGGCCTTTTCGCGAGACAGTTCTCACACTTCGGCGCTCACCCCTCCTTCACAATTCCAGCCCCGCTACCCGCCCGCTGTATCTACCAATCCCAGCGCGGCACGGAGTGACGTCAGAGACGCTTCGCGACTGACTCCCTCCCTTCACAAGGTAACGGAAACTTTCTTTCTTTCTAAAGTGCTTAGTACTTGGTTATTTTACAACGAATACACATTCGCCACAGTGCTTAAGTGTCTAGACAGGAAAGATGTCTTTTACTGCAAGTAAACTACTTCCATTTACTTTTCACACGCTGCGGGTAGATCTCTTCCGCCTACCCTTCACTCTAGCATCAGTGAACCTGTTACTTCCCTAGACCCATCCACTCTTTTCCGGGATATATCTGAGTCTAAGGTTTCCCAGCGGACCCCTTTGCTTTCACTCAAGCTCCGATGAACCTGCTACTCTTCCGATGTGACCCTTACTAGGTTACGCCACTATTGGAATTTTGCCAATGAACCTCGTTACTAACATTTATTCACACATGCATTCAGAAAAACCCTAGTTAGTGCTTCTGGTTTTCTACTTAACCTGCACCTAACTTTCCTTGAGCCTGCGACCTCAAGGCAATGGATTCTATTCACCACTTGCCTATTCAATTCCCCGGGGAGTTCTGACAACACTGAACAACACGTTTTACGTACGCATGGATTAATACATATAACAATATAAGAACAAGAATAACAATTTTGAAACAATTCATAAATTTCAAAAACAGCGCATTCTCAAGAGATTGATCAGGTCCCTCGAAATAGCCGCTCTTATAGCAGCATCAATATACTAGCAGCTACCGACTTGACTTAGCTTAACTAGTCCTACCTAACCTTTAACTATTCCCTAACCATCCTCTGCTTACCAGAAATACTGATAGAGCGCGCGGGTCACCCGACCAATAATTTCGCCACTTCTGGCTTCGGGCCCATATATTTCAAATCACCATATACATTGATCAGATGACCTCACGCTCTGCTATCAGATATTAGTGAGTCCCTTTCGGTTTTCTCCAGCGTACCCGACTTACCATCCACCGACACGGGTAACTATGACCACAATGGATCAGGGAGCTAGCTGTAAAAGGAAAGGCAGCAAAATACAAACCCATCAACTAACATTCAATACCTTTTGTAAAATGACCACGGACAACTGGAAGTTTTAAAGTCTTTATCTAATTTAGTAAATTTCAGAAATAATCAAATTCACAGTAATTAAGCAATCGATAATCAGAATAACAGAAAGTAGATAGCTGAATAGCAAATAAGTCAGAGCAACCATTTATAGACTAATGAAGTCCGGACACACTTAAAATAAAGGATCAGGAATTAGAACGTTTAAGATGAATTACTAAAAGATGGGATAGGCTTTGATTAGGATTGGTATTCTAGATTTATTTCAAGGGAATGGGACAGGAGTTTAGGACATCGATACAACTATAGGAGAGTCTATAGAGAGAAACACGCTATGCTTAAGGCAGAAGTGCTTTAGACAATTTAAGTAAGGAGGTCCTAGACCATATCAGAAAATGACAAACTGCAATGCAAAATATAATTTCTAACAGGTAGGGTAACATAGGAACACGTTATGAAACAAAATGCAAATGACTTTATAATTCAATGGTTGCAGAAAAGCATGGAAAATTAACATATGCAAAGATATGTCTTTATTAAAGCAAAAGACAGAAATTCAGGAAGGTGCAAGATTCAGAGTGATATTTACCTAGACTGGTGTGAAAACCAAACCCTGGCCACGGGTCAGTTAAGGACAGGAAACCCTCAAGGAAGGATACCCCTCAATGGACAGCAGGTGCAGAAAGGACACCCAGGACAGGACAGGAAACCCTCAGATTAGGAATCAGGACAGGACCTCTCGGACAGGACCCTCAGGACAGGACCAGCACCCGCAGTTCGGAAGCAACGCCTGCGCTCCACCCTCTCTGCAGCTATCGATCAAAACCCCGATTGGGTCTGCGAACTCCCAGCAAAGTGCTCCGCCAGCACTTTAAGGTTTAGTAAAACCTTAGTCTATGGTCAAATTTCGGACAGAGTGCTCCGCAGTACCCTGTATCTTCAGTCACCTATTGAGTGCGTTGGGTCAGTGACAGGTCAGCTAAACCAGACAAGTAGGACAATTTCCCTAGGTGAACCCAGGGTAGTTATACTGTTTGGGGACGGTGTACCACCCCCCAATGTTGCAAAGTGTCAGAATCCCTCAATTTGGATTGGTCCTAAGGTAGGCTTTGGGTAACACACCAATCAGAATGGACTATTTGGAGGCCTAATTTACATCTCTGGGTACCGCCTAGCGAGATTGGGGTTCTCATGAGAAAGTCCAGTGGAATACAATGAATTGTTAACAATTGTTTCAATATGGGCACACATGACTCCGTCCTGCTGGGTCGCAGGTCATTTTCTCAGGAGCATCTTGCCCATCTCTGCCAGCTGGCTGAGTTCCACTGTTCAAGGCTGAACTTCCCCAGGCTTTATGACCTGCGCAGAAGGGACCTTCAAGATGGTTCCCGGCTCAGTCAGACCCCCATTTCCCGCGGTACATGAAAAGTAAGCGAGAACAAATTAATACATAGAAATAAATGAATGTATTACACGTCGTGACTTTATACTTCAGATATATCATCATAAAAATATACTATGCAATTAGACATTAGTAATATATACACTGTCACAAGAGCAACTGCACGAGCAGTACCACGTTATTGCAAAAGCTGTGTATTACGCATGCGCACCCTTTCCCTCCAAATTTATAACTACGTCAGGACACGTGAGTGTGACTGACGCATGCGCAGAAGCCATCTACTAAGCGGCGGCCATTTTAAAGACATTTATTAGTTGTATTAGAAATACACGTATGCAAGCTTCCTCTACCTTGTTCGAATATGAAAATAAAAGATTAGTAAGACGTACAATTTATTAATTGATTACACATGGGCGAGGTTCTTGAATCGAGCAAGTCGCGATGCGATGCTTGCTCTATCACTATCATGTCATTGAGCAATGGGAAGGCACCTGGCCTCGATGGTATACCGGCAGAATTCTATAAGTGTTATAAATATCATGGCTCCGGTCCTTAAGGAAGTATTTGAGGATTCCTTGGAGGTTGGGATATTGCCCAGATCAATGCGCGAAGTGGTGATCACGTCCCTACTGAAGCCAGGTAAAGACTCTAGGTTTTGTGACTCCTATAGGCCACTGTTGCTAATAAATTGTGATGCGAAAATATTGGCCAAGGTCCTTGCCACACGACTGTCCCTGCTCATGACGAGGATTATACTCCCAGACCAGTCGGGGTTTGTCCCGTCCTGGGTGACCTCACATAACCTGCGCACTCTCTTTTCACTCATACAGACGGTAGCTCCCCATTTTCCTCTCGCTGCAGTTTTTCTAGACGCAACTAAGGCGTTTGATTCTGTGGAGTGGCGATACCTCTTTACTGTGTTGCAGAAGATGGGGTTTCCACCTGTGTTCATAGCATGGGTGCAACTGCTCTATACTGAGCCTATGGCCAAAATTCTAATAAATGGACACCTGTCAGACCCAATAGTAATAACAAGAGGCACGAGGCAGGGATGCCCACTGTCCCCGCTCCTATTCGCGATCACGATAGAGCCACTGGCTTGTCGAATACGACCACTACATCAAGATAGCGCTTTTCGGTGTCTGCAGCGTCAAATATCGGTGTCCCTTTATGCTCATGATGTTACGTTGTATGTCGCTAACCCTCAGACTAAGCTAAATGCTTTACTGCGAGAATTTGTGGTCTTTGGTGGACTATCAGGAGTAACAATTAATTAGGGAAAATAGCCATTCTATCCACTAACATCTGCAGTGTCCGACTTTCCTTTAGACTACCCAATGGAATGGTGTCACACAGACCTGAAATATCTGGGGATACAAATATCTAGAGATAGGGAGGAGACGCTGAGACTAAACTATGGCACGGCAATCACCAAATTAAGCGATAGTATCACGTGATGGATTGCCCTTCCGCTGTCAATGGCTGGCAGAGTGTCAAGATGGTTATTCTGCCTCGTTTTTTTATATTACTTCCTCAACATCCCGTACTACCCGGGGGCCTATTTCTTAAAAACATTAAATACAGAATTGATCCGGTTGGTCTGGGGGGGGCGACAATCACGATTGAAATGGGCTGTTATGGCACAATCATATAACAAGGGTGGGTTCGACATACCAGACTTTGAAGCATATTACCTTAGCGCGCAAGCCCACTATCTGTTCCATTGGGTAAAACCCACCCCTTTTATGCCTCAAATAGCTGCAGAAGACTGGATAGCTAGACTTTTGCCCCTGACTGGGGTCGTTTACGCTCCTATCAGTGCACTGGATATTCCGTCGACCACGGTAGCAACTACGATAGATGCATGGCAGAGAATATCACGCAACCTAGGCGTTACTTTCCTATATGCACCACGTATGCCACTTACCTATCATCCCAGAATAGATTTATTGCGCAAAACTGGGTTTCAAAATATGTGTCGGCGGCTGAACATACTCACATGGGGAGATCTATTTCTAAATGGTAAATTTCGATCACGTGATCTTTTGTTTGGAAATACCACACCCACCCCATTAGAGGTCTTCTACTATATCAGACTGCGGGAAGGTATGAAGGCACTGCTTCCTGACTACCCCAAAGAGGCGGAGTGTGTGGGACCACTGCACATTGTACTGAACAGCGTTTGACGGAGCACATTTAGTGTCACACATTTATAGTAGCTTGCGGACACACACGCCGGAGATAGCGGGGTCATCTAGAGGGCACTGGAGTGAGGACCTAAAAAGGGAGGTGACTGATGATCAATGGGAATATTGTTGCGATATTACGGTAAACATCACATCTAGCTGCCGCCTTAAAATTATCCACTATAAATTCCTGCATAGGATATACTATACCCCAGCACGCAAATATAGGTTCAATTTGGCAGATAATGACTGCTGCGAATGATGTAAACGACCTGGAGCTGGCTTCCTCCATCTATCCTGGGAATGTCCCCAAGTGGAGCAATATTGGGAACAGGTCCATAATGCACTGGAATTAATGTTGGACACTACCCTTACCAAAGACCCATTGATTTTGTTATTAGGGTACACTGCACAGATACCCAGAACTTAAAGAAAATTCCTAGATGTTGCTTTGCTACAAGCCAAGCGACGGATTGCCTGTAGATGGGGGAGGGGGAGGGCCCCGAAGTTCAAAGACTGGCTACAAGATGTATTGTACTGTCAGGAACAGAATAAGATTTATGCAGAAACTCAACCTATTGCGTCCAGGCCTAAGGACATCTGGGGGCCCTTACAGAATTACATGCTACGAGAAGAGACAACGCAGATAGGAAGGAAGACCCCCTGAGGGCCTAGGATGAGGGATGGCGTGTGACTGCACTGCGGTGGACTATGGACGCACTGCTGCACCATAACTATATTGGCGATACCCTATAGAGAAGTAATGATGTCAGAATATTGTCCGCCACATTAGTTACCCGTATGCTACCCGCCCCTATATGTTTTATGATGGATTCCTATGCGATTGGTAATTAGCTGGCCTTGCATGTAACCATGGACTTTAATGACTTGCTTGATAGATGTCATCTATGTACCTATTGGAAAATGTAAATGTATGGTATGTCTGTGTCTTTATACAGCTTGAAAATGACAAAAAATAAAAAAAAATTAAAAAAAGTTTTTAAAAAATGGGATTCACGCCAGATTTTATCCAGGTGTTTGCATCTGTTTTTTTTCACTGCGTAACACTGCAGTATACCAATCTTCACTTATTTCCGGGAGTTGCTGTGTCGATGTTTCACAGGAGCCAGCGTGTCTATTACTGCACTGATGGCGTCATAAAAAACCCCTAGGTTTTTTTTAACCGTCCATGTGTTCATTAAAAACAGGAGGGACATATATTTTGCTTAAAGAGTTATACGTGACTTTATGCCATTGCCTTTGGCGACCATTCATGGGACATCTAGTAATTTGGTTTCTAAGGAGACTATTAATCCTAAATGGAATCATAGAGTGATCTGACCACATCAATGGGCAAGGGGGATCAGCCAGTATGAAGGATGAGTTAGTAAATATGATGTCCACGGTATGACCTGCCGAGTGAGTAGGGCCAGAATTGATCTTACCCAGGCCGAGGGAAGCCATATCAGCTAAAAAAATTAGCAGCATCTGTGTTCTTCACTATGAATATTAAAATCCCCCAATAGCAAAAAATGTTTGGAGGTAATAAGGTGAGGGGCGATTTTCTCTATCATGTTTAAGTTAAAAACTTTCAATGGCTCAGGGGGACGATAAATAAGAGCGCTGTTTACATTTTCCTGAGGTTTCAACTCATTTTTAAATATACAAATGTCCACTGAAGTGTCCACAGCGGAGTCAATAACTGTGACTTTTAATGCCACTGTCCCACGTATGTGGCTTCGCGCGATACCAAACCCCGTGGCCCTCAGGGATAACAGGGTGGTGCGTCTTTCACAGCAGGGCTGCCGCATATAGATTCCAGCTCCAAGCTTGCCCAACAGACAAGAATGCACTTGAAAGCCAACTACAAACTGCAAACCTTTAATAGGTATGACCGAAAGCCATTATGCCAATTCCATACACAGCTTTCCTATTTTTAATGCCTGATGCGTTTCAAAGTTCATTTCTCCTTCCTTAGAGGCTTTGCCAGTCCAGAATATGCACGTCCTGACGCACCCCTCATTTAATTAACTGATTGCACACCCTTGGATGGGCTGCTCCAATAAGTGCTGTGCATGGAATCCTGGGCTTTTATAGTGTCGGGAAAAAACGAATTAATCCCCAAATGGGTGCACAAATGTAAACTGTTGGCAATATTTCAAGCCCTCAGATGGGCCTCTGCCTGCGGGTCCATTCTAAATCCATTGTTGGTGCGATACCAAACTCCGTGGCCCCCAGGAATAACAGGGTGGTGTGTCCTTCGAGGCAGGGCTGCCGCGTATAGATTCCAGCTACAACATTGCCCAACAGACAGTTTTAAATTTGGCCAACAGCATGATTGAGTGCACCCATTTGGTAAAAATCTTTTGCTGAACACTTCAAGACCCACAAATCAACGCAAGCTCATTTGAGCAGCCCATTGGAGGGCGTCAATTTTGTATTTATTTGTGGAGGTGTCAGCATAGCACACAAGACTGTCGAGCCTCTGAAGAAAGTGCAGGAAGCACTGAAACGGGTCTGGCGTACACGACACGAATGCTGTAATTTTGCATTGGCATGCAGGTTCTGTTTCTACCTAATAAAGGCTTGCAGCTTCCAGATGTCCAAGTGCGTCTATGCCTAGGGGGCAACTCGGAGCTTTTATATCTATATATATATATTTTTTTTTTTATTTGACCCTTTTTGAACTGCTACCAGCCCACTGGGGTGTTATTTTCGGACTTCCAGCCCCACGATGCATCTGTAACAAAGGAACTCACCTGTGATTGTTTGATGTGAATAAATTTGGGACACAGTCTGGTAAATCCATATGCTGGCAGTCATTGGGGGAGCAGAGAGCCTATGAAGAAGGGTGCAAGACCCGAAACGCGTCAGGCACTGCAGACGGCGAGTGTGCCTTGCTTTCCAAAACCAGAGACATGCCGAACATTGAGTGCGCTTCGCCTTGGGGGCAACTGTGAACTTTAATATGTAACGGCCGGCCCGGCCGTGAAGTGCACCGCCGTTGATTGTAACAGCTCCGCTGCTGGATTTTGTTCAGCGCAGCGGGACGACCCGGCATATGGCATATTATGGGAAGATTCATGGGGCACACCCGTGATATATTTTTATTTTACCCTTTTTGAACTGCTACCAGCCCACTGGGGTGTTATTTTCGGACTTCCAACCCCCCAATGCATCTGTAACAAAGGAACTCACATGTGATTGTTTGATGTGAATACATTTGGGACACAGTCTGGTAAATCCATATGCTGGCAGTCATTGGGGGAGCAGAGAGCCTATGAAGAAGGGTGCAAGACCCGAAACGCGTCAGGCACTGCAGTCGGCGAGTGTGCCTTGCTTTCCAAAACCAGAGACATGCCGAACATTGAGTGCGCTTCGCCTTGGGGGCAACTGTGAACTTTAATATGTAACGGCCGGCCCGGCCGTGAAGTGCACCGCCGTTGATTGTAACGGCTCCGCTGCTGGATTTTGTTCAGCGCAGCGCGACGACCCGGCATATGGCATATTATGGGAAGATTCATGGGGCACACCCGTGATATATTTTTATTTTACCCTTTTTGAACTGCTACCAGCCCACTGGGGTGTTATTTTCGGACTTCCAGTCCCACAATGCATCTGTAACAAAGGAACTCACCTGTGATTGTTTGATGTGAATAAATTTGGGACACAGTCTGGTAAATCCGTATGCTGGCAGTCATTGGGGGAGCAGAGAGCCTATGAAGAAGGGTGCAAGTAGGCATGGGCGGATTTCACGGATCCACGATCCGCGGATTTTGCGGATTTGCGTATTGTTGATCCGCAAAATCCGCAGATCTGCGGATTTGCGGATTTTGTTGGTTTTTTTTTGCGGATTGCGCTCGTGAAAGTCAAGGATGCAAAGGCCTCTATCCAGCATCACAGCTGATTTCCGACGGTAGATTTGGGAAGAAAGCACACCTGCCCAGCCTCGACAATGCTCACGATTGTTTTTGGGCTGATTTATGCATCACTGAATTTGAGCTTCAACTGTCCATCATAGTGGGTAAATGGCGGGAAAACGGTTCACACCGCAAGTGTGTGGGCGGGGCCAAACGGGCGGGGATTCCATGCGAGCACACATTCCTCTGGTGTGTATAAAAGATCAGAGACCGATCAGAGCAGCAGATGAAGAGAAAGAAGCTCCTGGTCACAGCCAGGGGATTGCGCTCGTGAAAGTCAAGGATGCAAAGGCCTCTATCCAGCATCACAGCTGATTTCCGACTGTAGATTTGGGAAGAAAGCACACCTGCCCAGCCTCGACGATGCTCACGATTGATTTTGGGCTGATGAATGCGTCACTGAATTTGAGCTTCAACTAGGGCACATGCTTTATTGATATCTGTAAGTGCTTCCTGTTGAGGTTTAATTTTTGTGACAGGAACATCGTGCCAGAAGGAACCCTGCCCTTCATATCCTGTAACTATTTTAGGATGGCGCCGGCAAGCTGCCAGCGCCATCCTGAAATAGTTACTAAGTTAGCTTCAACAGGAAGCACTAATAGATAAAATAAAGCAGGTGCTCGAGCACCAGCTTTATTTTATCTATTTGTGCTTCCTGTTGAAGCTAACTTAGTAACTATTTTAGGATGGCGCTGGCAGTTTGCCGGCGCCATCCTAAAATAGTTACAACTTCTTCAAGCTTGAAGGCTTGAACTTTTGCCCCCCGGATCCGCCGCTCGCGGATTTGCGGATTTTTCGTAAATTCGCGGGAGTTCGCGGATCGCGAATTTACCGAAAATCCGCAAAATCCGCGAGCGGAACGGATTTTACGCCCGCCCCTAGGTGCAAGACCCGAAACGCGTCAGGCACTGCAGACGTCGAGTGTGCCTTGCTTTCCAAAACCAGAGACATGCCGAACATTGAGTGCGCTTCGCCTTCGCGTCAGGCAAAGAAAGAACTAAATACGGGATCGTAAGCTGCCTGTTGACAGAAATAAAGGAGCCTCCTTACTTGTGTGTTGTGCGGCCTCATTCTGCTGGGAATTGTGATGAATATATATATATATATATATATATATTATTGCTCAGTTTCTCTTGCTTTGGCAGAAGAATGGACCGCACTCCGTGGTTCAAGATTTAACGATTTATTCACGTTCTAAACCGAAAACAGGACGCGTTTCGGCATCGCGCCTTTTCCCACTGTTACTGCACAATGTGTTTAAACTTTGATTAAATAAAGTTACACATGATGGGTTCAAATGATGTCACATCCTTTTGGATAATCAACACAAAGGAAGAACTCAAATTCATTAGGTTTTAAGAGCGGCCATCTTGGAGTGTACCTTCATCATATACATTTCTACAACTCCTTATGATACCCGTCATCAAAGAACAAAAATTGAGCCCTGGATGGGCATTTGATGTACCTAATTTCGACCAATCATTATTTACAATATAAATTTATCAGTCAACAATTACCAATTTCATTGCACTGTATCTGATTTCAAGAAATTCAAACAATTCAACAATTTAAATATAGAACAGGGCCAAGTATATGTATACATTATTATGTGGCAATGGGGGTAGGACCCAGAGAGAAAACATCATTTCATCAACTTATTTGCCTAGATGTATGGCTAATTCTTCTTCAGTACTAAGACCTCGCGGACTCTTAGTTTGAAGATCGAAAATAAATCTAGATTCTAATCTCCGCAGTTGGATCTCTCTGTTGCCTCCGCGATCTTTCATGGGAACCTGGTCTAGACAAAAGAACCGTAGAAGATTGCGATCACTTTTGTGTTCTTGAGCAAAGTGTCTCGCAACGGGATAATTATATATATTTATATAGTTAGATATATAGATATCTATATCTAGCTCACCAAGGAACCCAACAACACCAAGCACAACTTCAAAGAATGGCTAAAAGCCGTCACCACTTGGATGAAGAACAGCTACATGAACTCAACTCAGAGAAAACAGAAGTCCTCATCCTTGGCTCCACCTCCTCCACATGGGACAATTCATGGTGACCACATGCCCTCGGAAATCCCCACCCCCACAGACCAGGCACGAAACCTCAGAATCATACTAGACTCATTGCTCACAATGACCCGCCAAATCAACACTGTATCATCGACCTGATTCAATAACCTCCTCATGCTTCGAAAGGCATTCGGATGGATCCCAAAGGAATCCAGAAAAACTGTCACATACTCTCTCAACAGTAGCAGACTGGACTACGGCTATGCTCTCTATGCCAAAATCAACAAGAAACTCCTTCGCAGACTCTAGCCTGTCCAGAATGCCGCAGCCAGACTGTTCCTCAGCATCCCCGCCATAGCCACAATACCCAACACCTTCGCAATCTCCACTTGCTCCCAGTCAAAAGAAGAATAACCTTCAAACTCCTCACCCATGCATACAAGGCCCTTCACAACACCAGACCAACATACCTGAACAAACGCCTCTCCACCGACGCACCCAAAAGACACCTCCGATCAGCTGACCTCTCTCTGGCCACTGTCCCACACATCTACAAGGTCAGAATGGCAGGAAAATCCTTCTCCTACCTCACTGCCAAGGCCTGGATCAACCTCCCCTTCCACCTCTGGCAAACCCCCACACTGCACCAGTTCAGGAAAGACCTCAAAACCTGGCTCTTCGGATGACCCCACCACTCAACTGAGCCACCCCCCTGCGCTTTGAGACCCTCGCTGGTGAGTAGCTGCACTTTACCAACCCTGATTGATTGATATATATATATATATATATTTGCTGAAAAAACACAGTTAGGCTGACATTTTACTCATACAAAACCATAGAAATTCAGAGCTAACTATAAGTCGTGCCACCGTAATGCACTGCTGATATCACTCATGACATCTCAAATTACATCACTGATGACATCATCCAGAGAGTGTGAGTGGTCCTAAAAAGTTTAAGAATGTTATATATATGTACGCCAAGGTGTTTTGAAGAATGAATGGGTGTATGAGTGTCTGTATGGATGATTCAGTCAGTGTGTGACTGACTCTAAGTGAGTAATTATATGTATCTCAGGGAATGTATGGGTGACTGACTACTCTGTGTGAATATCTATATCAATAGGTCAGTTGGTGGGTAAGTAGCTCCATAGCTTTGTGAGTTGCTACATGAGTGTCTAAATGGGTTATTGATTGGTTGTCTGAGTACCTGGTATGGGTGCCTGAGTGGCTGTGTGGGTGGGGGGGGTGACTCTCTGCAGGGATGTGTGAGTGGGTGATTCACTAGCTGTATGGGTTCATGACTGCATTTGCGAGAGGCTGTATGGGTGAGTGAGTGTACGTATGACTCTGTCATTGAGTAAATGGATGTCTCAGTGATATATGGGTGAGTAACTGCATATGTGTCTGTACGGGTGTATGAGGGCTTATATCTGTAGCTTTATTGATGAGTCACTGCATGGATGAGTGACTGTATGGGTGAGTGAGTGGATGTGTGTTTGTAGTGAGTCAGTCAGTCGAAAGTCAACTTCATTTGGTTTATCACAACCATAAAGCATAGAATAAAATGTATAACAATCGCAATTTAAAAAACGTCGTATTTTCAGTAAAACTTTTAAATATTTACAAATTCTAAAAAATCCCTAAGCTGTTCCACCCCTAGCATTTATTCTTTATCTGCTTTCAATAAGAGGTTGTCCACTTGGGTCATGAATTTTACACCACAACAAATTAAAACATTGGAAGAGCCCCCCATCCAGCTTGTTATCGCCTGTCTGCAGGTACGAATTTGTAAGTCCTTAAAAGGTGACATTAGCAGCTTCCTTCTTTCTACTTTTAAAGAGTCGCAAACGCACATCAAATGGCATATTGATTCTTTACGATATCCGCACAGATGGCAATTTTCAGCTTGTTGTTTTCTTTTCCAGGTAGGGACTAAATCCTTCGAATTATGGTCGCCTAATCTGTATGCCGTGAACCTCTTTTTTAAAGATAGCCGAAAATGCGTCACTAAGTAGGGTTGCGGTTTTAGTGTAGTATACAAGTTTATTACCGCCCAGGCGTAGCGTCTTTTAGTCAATCTTCTTTTGTCTTCCATGAATGACAGTTTCTTCGCCGTGGCGTTACACACTCTATTTAATGTTGTTCTATCCAACTTTCCATTCCAGGCTTCGTCCATCTCTAATACATCCAGTGCTATTCGCAAGAAATCGCCTCTTGAGTTTTGTTTTTTAATTGAATTGGGATTATATTTCGGTCTAGCATAAATTATTCAGCGATCCAGTGTGTTGGTAGACCTATGAATCAGTGAATGGGTATTTACTAACTGATTTTGGTTTGTCCATGGTTTCGAGAATGGTAGTCTGTATTTTAGAGTGGGTGTATGAAAGGGTATATTGGGGTGTGAGGAGGTGCATCAGAGATTAAGTGGAGGATGTCATTAGTGTTACTCTTGATGAGGCGTCAGATCACTTTTTTGTAGAGTAAAACCAGGGCCGGACTCGCCGTAGCGGGCACCGGGCAATCCCCCGGTGCGCCGCACAGGTGGGGGCCGGTTTTGGGCCCTTGGGGGCCGATATTGTTTTAGGACCGTTTTTGCAGCATAGCTGCAAAATCGGCCCTGTAACAAAATCGGCCGAAAACCGGCCCTGGCAAAGAGCTCGGCGGCACCCCTAACCCCCTGATGGGGGGGGGGGGCAAGCACTTTGCCAGGGCCGGTTTTGGTTCCCAGTCCGGCCCTGAGCAGAACGCTACTCTGGAACCCAAAAGGATTAGTGGTGAATGTGTATTGTATTGTAATTGCATTTTTTATTGCGCTTACTACCCCGGACGAGGCGTCGAATCGCTCTTTTGGCAAGTAGCATGCTACTCCGGAGCCCATAAAGGATCAGTGTTTAATTGGTATAGTGAAATATAATTGTAATTTGAGTGGTGGGTATTAGTCAGTTATTTGGATTGAGAAGGATAGCGGAGGGATAGAAGAGGGAAAAAGATATGCATTTATATAGTGCATGCTACCCCTAATGAGGTGTTGAAGCGCTTTTTTCAGCCAGTAGCATGCTACTCTTCAACCCATAAAGGATGAGAGGTGAATTAGTATACTGAAAAAGGAAATTTGAGAAGTGAACATGTTAGTCTGTTATTTTGATTGAATAGGATAGTGGAGGGATAGAAGAGTGAAGGATTTACTCCTGGTAAATAGTACCCCTGGAGGACCCTTTAGAGAGTACCCCTGGGGGACCTAGGGTCCGGTATCCCTGGGAGACCTAGGGTTCGGTACCCCTGGGGACCTAGAGTTCGGAACCCCCGAGGGACCCTTTAGATAGTATCCCCGGGAGACCCTTTAGATAGTACCCCTGGGGGACTTAGGGTTCGGTACCCCTGGAGGACCCTTTAGATAGTACCCCTGGGGGACCTAGGGTTCAGTATGCCTGGGGGACCTTTTAGATAGTACCCCTGGGGGACCATTAAATTGTACCCCTGGGGGACTAGGGTTTGGTACCCTTGGGGACCTAGGGTTCAGTACCCCTGGGGACCCTTTAGATAGTGTCCCTGGGGGACCCTTTAGATTGTAACCCTGGGGGACCTAGGGTTACATACCCATGTGGGACCCTCTAGATAGGACCCCTGGGGGGACCTAGGGTTTAGTACCCTTTGGGCACCCTTTAGATAGTACCCCTGAGGGACCCTTTAGATAGTGCCCCAGGGGGACCCTTTTGATAGTACATTTGGGGGAACCCTTTAGATAGTACCCCTGGGGGACCCTTTAGAGAATACCCCTGGGAGACCCTTTAGAGAGTACCTCTGGGGGACTCTTTAGATAGTACCCCTGGGGGACCCTTTAGATTGTACCCCTGGGGGACCTAGGGTTCGGTACCCCGTGGACCCTTTAGATAGTACCCCTGGGGGACCTAGGGTTCGGTACCCCTTGGGGACCCTTTAGATAGTACCCCCAATTTGCGCATCTCTGAAAGTATTTAGTGCCAGGATGCCTGCAAGGTGACAGTGCGCTTTAGAAATATAATAAATAAGTAATAGAAGATAGTATTTCCGGAGGACCTAGGGTTCAGTACGCCTGGGGGACCTAGGGTTCAGTACGCCTGGGGGACCTAGGGTTCGGTACGCCTGAGGGACCTAGGGTTTGGTACCCCTGGGGGACCTAGGGTTTAGTACCCCTGGGAGACCTAGGGTTCGGTACCCCTGGGGGACCCTTTAGATAGTATCCCTGGGGTACCTAAGGTTCGGTACCCCTGGGGGACTGAGGATTCGGTACTCCTAGGGGACCCCTTAGATTGTATCCCTGAGGGACCTAGGCTTCCGTACCCCTGTGGGACCCTCTAGATAGTACCCTTGGGGGACATAGGGTTCAGTACCCCTGGGGCACCCTTTAGATTGTACCCCTGAGGGACCCTTTAGATGGTACCTCTGGGGGACCTAGTGTTCGGTACCCCCAAGGACCCTTTAGATATTACCCCCGGGAACCCTTTAGATAGTACCCCTGGGGGACCTAGGGTTCGGTACCCCTGGAGGACCCTTTAGATAGTACCTCTGGGGGACCTAGGGTTTGGTACCCCTGGGGGACCTAGGGTTTGGGACCCCTGGGGGACCTAGGGTTTGGTACCCCTGGGGGACCTAGGGTTTGGTACCCCTAGGGGACCTAGGGTTTGGTACCCCTAGGGGACCTAGGGTTAGGTACCCCTGGGGGACCTAGGGTTCGGTACCCCTGGGGGACCTAGGGTTCGGTACCCCTGGGGACCCTTTAGATCAGGGGTCCCCAAACTACGGCCCGCGGGCCAAATCCGGCCCGCCTAATGAAATCAAGTGGCCCTCCTGGTGCGTCCAAATTCACAGGGTTATTCATGTGAAAATGGTATTCCTACGTGCTCTATAATGATTTGCATCGGGACACATGTGCAGATCGAAAGCGCAGATGCCTGCACTTGACTGGCGTACGCGCGCGTCTGACGTCACGCGTATCTGTGCGTGGAGAGGGCGCGCGCGAAGAGTCAGGTGTCGGGGACAGGCGCGGAGACCGGCGGTGCGGGAGCCTTGTGAGTCGGTGAGTCGGAGAGTGTTACCCCAATTTACCGTAGGTGTGATTAGCTGGGGGGTGGGGGTCCATGGTGGAGACTAAACTAGTGTTATTGATGTTACGTTTTTGTTATGTAGCGCGGCCTTTACCCATTACCTACCACTACATGGGGAAGACGCCATTTTGTGATCGGAAGGTCTGATATAGTGGTGTGCTAATCTGCAGCCATAGGCCGAGTTTTCAAGATCCGACTCAGGGCCTTAGATCTGGCCCACGGCACTCCGGTGGGGGTCTGACCTCTTCGTGTTGCTAAGTTTGGGACCTGCAGGTCAGACTTTGGAATGGATCATCTGCTGGAGCTGGAGTCTCTTCTCGCACAGACTCCGGTTCTATCTTTGGGGGTCGGGACTAGTTTTTGCCAGGTTGTCGTGCAGCACTTGTTACCCCAATTTACCCGGAGCATAGGAGTGATTAGCTGGGGGGTGAGGGTCCATGGTGGAGACTAGTGTTACATGGGGAAGACGCCATTTTGTGATCGGAAGTTCTCTAATAGTGGTGTTGCTAATCTGCATAGGCTGGGTTTTCAAGATCCGACTCGGGACTAGTTTTTGCCAGGTTGTCGTGCAGCACTTGTTACCCCAATGTACCCGGAGCATAGGTGTGATTAGCTGGGGGGTGGGCGTCCATGGTGGAGACTAGTGGTATTGATGTTACGTTTTTTTTATGTAGCGCGCCCTTTACCCATTACCTACCACTACATGGGGAAGACGCCATTTTGTGATCGGAAGTTCTTTAATAGTGGTGTTGCTAATCTGCATAGGCTGGGTTTTCAAGATCCGACTCAGGGCCTTAGATCTGGCCCACGGCACTCCGGTGGGGCTCTGACCTCTTCGTGTTGCTAAGTTTGGGACCTGCAGTACAGACTTTGGAATGGACTCAGACTTTGGAATGGATCATCTGCTGGAGCTGGAGTCTCTTCTCGCACAGACTCCGGTTCTATCTTTGGGGGTCGGGACTAGTTTTTGCCAGGTCGTCGTGCAGCACTCGGTTCTTGCGCAGCCCTGGACACGGAGATGAAGATGACGCTAACAGAAAAACCCTCTCTCCTATTGCTCCAAACCCAGTACCAGACTGTACCATCTATGTGGGTATACCCTTCCAAGTGGTGCCACCTGCTTGCTGCCCACGACCTAAAATGGCCCCCATGAGACCAACCTGCACTGATCCCTCCATTTCGTGGCTCCTCCAGTCTGCTTTGGCCTGCACTATGAACACTACCTAAAATGGCCTCCTGAGGACTTGTTCAAATTGTCCCCCATTTCAGGACTATTTTCTTGTCTATATTTGGCCTAAAATTTAAAATCTGTTGTTTGAACCCAGATTTCGTGTTGACCTCCTTGTTGACGACCATTGCTTCGCCACACACACGTCCTCATTTTCACTAACTTGGTCACTATGCACCTGTTATGCTTTTGATAACCTAATAATTTTTCCTCTTGTGGCTCCCTGTGTTCTCTCATTGCTACCCACTCGGATACATCTGATTTTGAAAACTGCCTGTATGACCATACGCACTATTCTCTACTAAAATTACTCGCTCATTGAATCATCCCACAGTGTACACCCGCCCCCGAATCTATTTTCTCTTACTGCCTTTCTCACCTACGCCCTCATGCCTCCTAGCTTTTATTAACCTCTCTCCTTCTCCTATCCTGAGCGCTTACCTCACCCCCCACTGTCGCTAAATTCTCTTTATCTCCCCTTTCTCCCCTCCGCCTCCCCCCTTTCTCCCCTTCGCCTCCCCCTATCTACTGATTCATTCATTATGTCCCTCCTCAACCTCATTCATCCATCCCTCCTCGAGCCCAGTAGTACAGTGTTGATGTGCCCAGTACTCCTTGCTATTCTAGCGCTGTGATCCTGTGCCAAGCACTCCTTGGTATTCTAGCGCTGTGATCCTGTGCCCAGCGCTCTTTCCTATTCTATGCCAGCTCACCACAATGTGCCAAACCTGTGTACACCCTGACTCACATAACCCCAATTTTTACTACAGCGATTTTGAATAGAGCTCTTAGTGCAGCCCCAGCACCCCTTGCTGTTCTAGCGCAATGATCCTGTGCCCATTACCTCTTTCTTTTGAAGAGCTGTGAAGTGAACCTGTGCCCAGTACTCCTTGGTATTCTAGCGCTGTGATCCTGTGCCCAGCGCTCTTTCCTAATTTATGCCAGCTCACCACAATGTGCCAAACCTGTACCCTGACTCACAGAACCCCAATGTAATCACATACTTGAATTGAGGAATTAGAATGCTGGGTACAAAGTACAAGTAGAGTTATAATACTGCAATAAATGGAGGACACAAGAACAAACGTTACTTGGGCAGTGGTGGCATTTGTGCAAGTATCGAAAGTGAACAAGAGGTAGCAAATGGTCAGTGTGTTACAAGAGAAAAGTACCCAACACAGAAGGATAATACTGCAATAAATGAAGTTTTGTGAGATAGTGTTTTAAAAATAAAATCACTGTATTTCCCTGCATTTACTTACTATGCTTACCACAATTGCGATTGTCTGACTCTGAAAGGAGGAAGGGGGATGTGGGAGAGGGGAAGGTGTTGTCAGATACTATGGATGTGTGTTCTGAATATACTAGCTTGGACAAAAGGCTATCTTTTTTGCTCGAGTTGATTGCGGTCATGGAGTTGTCTGCCTGTGGTGAATTGTATCCATGCCAGACAGGTGTGAGGCGATAGTGTGGAGAGGTATTTCCATTTCGATTAGAAAGAGTGAGTTTGTGATCACTTGACACAAGTCTATCCCAAAGAAGGCCACGTAAGAACTGTGTGCCCATTTTAATCAGTTCTCCCTTATTTCCTCTACCAGCCCGAGAAAGAACGGAAGAAAGAAAGACAACAAAATGTCGAAACTGTTGGGGAAACGGAAAATAGATTCAGAGTGCAGAGTTTTTAAACAGCAGTGGACAGAGGACTATTTTTTTGTCCAGTGCAAGGAAAAGGCAGTTTGTTTAATTTGCGAAGAGAATGTGGCGGTGTTTAAAGAATTTAATATCCGCCGACACTATGAAACCCGCCATGGAGGGCAGTATGCTAGCTTGCTGGGCCAAGTGAGGAGAGACAAGGTGGCTAAGCTACAAAAAGGATTTGCCGCCCAGCAGAGTACAATGCTACGCCAAACACAGGCGAACCTGTCATCCGTTCGGGCCAGCTTCAAGGTAGCTAAACTGATTGCAAGCTGTGGAAAGTCGTTCAGTGATGGGGAGTTTATTAAGAAGTGCTTGAACGCTGTTGCGGAGGAGGTGTGTCCGGACAAGAAAGATGCCCTGAACGCAGTGAGTCTGTCCGCATCTACAATTACCAGGCGAATTGAAGAAATGGGGCATAATGTACATGTCCAGCTGAAAGACAAAGCTAAAGGTTTTGAGTGGTTTGCATTGGCAATGGATGAGAGCAATGACGTGCAGGACACAGCACAACTGCTGATTTTTATTCGGGCAGTTAGTTCTAATTTTGAAGTGTTCGAGGAGCTGGCAGCTCTACAAAGTCTCACGGGTACTACGACAGGAGAGGATATTTTTGGTAAAGTACGCCAAACGATGGAAGAGTTGGATTTGGACTGGGCTAAGCTGGCTAGCATCACAACAGACGGTGCTCCTAGTATGGTTGGTGCGTCGCGGGGGCTAGTGGGGCGCATAAAAAGAGAAATGGAGGAACGAGGACTCACCCCCCCACTACAAGTCCACTGCCTGATTCACCAGCAAGCACTGTGCTGCAAAGTTCTGAAGTGGGAATCTGTCATGAAGGTGGTTGTGTCTTGCATAAACTTTATCAGAGCAAACGGACTAAAACACAGGCAGTTCCAAGCTTTTCTATCCGAGCTGGAGTCTGCCCATGGAGACGTGCTTTACCACGCGGAAGTCAGATGGTTAAGCCGTGGTAGAGTTTTGAGGCGCTTCTACGAGCTGCTACCCGAAATCAACACCTTTCTCCTGACAAAGGGAAAAACTGTCCCAGAGCTAACCGACATAGAATGGAAATGGGACCTTGCCTTTTTAACAGATATCACAGAGATTTTAAACGGCCTCAATTTACAGCTGCAAGGCAAGGGAAAATTAATCAGTGACATGTATTCCCACATCAAAGCATTTGAGGTTAAAATGGAGCTGCTTGTTGGACAAGTGCAAAAACAAGACTTCACCCATCTCCCTTCTACTCAGAGCCTCTCAGCTGAGGAGCCAGCGGTCCCGTTTCCAACCAAGAAGTGCAAGGACGCACTGGAAATGCTGAGAGCGGAGTTCAGTATGCGGTTCCGTGAGCTTCATGCCCATGTTAAAGAAATTTGCATAATCCAGAACCCTTTTACTGCCGACATTAATGACACCCTGCCTTCTCTTCAATTTGAACTGGCTGAGTTGCAGACCTGTGATGTGCTGAAAGACTCATTCAATCCCAACTGTCTAATACAGTACTATGCTTCCCTCCCAAACGAGACCTACCCCAACATCAGAAAGCACGCTATGAAGATGTCCACAGTTTTTGGGAGCACATATATCTGTGAGCAAACTTTTTCACGCATGAAGCTGATAAAAAATCCGACAAGATCAATTCAAGACTCTCAGATGAACACCTGCATCAGTCTCTGAGGCTGGCTGTAACTGGAATGGAACCTGACATCAATCTCCTCACCAGTCAGAAGCAAGCCCACAGCTCACACTGATATGGTAAGCCTGCTGATTTCAGTAACTATGAATATGAAAAAATGTCAGTATAGTATTGCTCTTTTATAGGCAACATGTTTCTTGAACAGGGATGTCACATACAAAATGAGACTGCAGCATGTCATCTGCTGATGGGCTGCTTTTGTTTTTTTATCTGCCATTACTGAAGGGCCTGCATGCTTCCAGGACCACCCTAAAGTCAGCCTGTTTATTACAATTATTCTGTATTAATGTTATTTCACTGTTTGCCACACAAATTATCATCAGCTTGTGGTTTTATTCGCGAATCCGATCTATATCAAGGAGTATCTGTGATAGTTCAAATAAACTCGCGAAGACTTTCTATTATTACTTTTACTTTTTGCAACAGGTAGCGCCAAGGCCAAGCGAAGGGCAGCTGCAAAAAAATGTCATTGTAATCTCCACAATGAAATTGGTTGTCACTTTTTGTCCCATATCATTTCCTGTTATAAGACTGGCCCCGGCCCTTCATCACAGAAAGAAAAGTTGATGTGGCCCCCGCCTAAAAAAGTTTGGGGACCACTGCTTTAGATAGTACCCCTGGGGGACCTAGGGTTCGGTACCTCTGGAGGACCCTTTAGATAGTACCCCTGGGGGACCTAGGGTTCGGGACTCCTGGGGGACCTAGGGTTTGGTACCCCTGGGGGACCTAGGGTTTGGTACCCCTAGGGGACCTAGGGTTAGGTACCCCTGGGGGACCTAGGGTTCGGTACCCCTGGGGACCCTTTAGATAGTATCCCTGGGGTACCTAACATTCGGTACCCCTGGGGCACCGAGGATTTGGTACCCCTAGGGTACCCTTTAGATTGTACCCCTGAGGGACCTAGGGTTCCGTACCCCTGTGGGACCCTCTAGAAAGTACCCTTGGGGGACATAGGGTTCAGTACCCCTGAGGGACCCTTTAGATAGTACCCCTGGGGGACCTAGGGTTCGGTACCCCTAGAGGGCCCTTTAGATTGTGCCCCTGGGGACCCTTTAGATGGTACCCCGGGGGACCTAGGGTTCGGTACCCCCAAGGACCCTTTAGATATTACCCCCGGGAACCCTTTAGATAGTACCCCTGGGGGACCTAGGGTTCGGTACCCCTGGAGGACACTTTAGATAATACGCCTGTGGGACCCTTTAGATAGTACCCCTGGGGGACCTAGGGTTCGGTACCCCAAGGACCCTTTAGATAGTACCCCTGAGGGACCCTTTAGATAGTACCCCTGGGGGACCTAGGGTTTGGTACCCCTGGAGGACCATTTAGATAGTACCCCTGGGGGACATAGGGTTCAGTACCCCTGGAGGACGCTTTAGATAGTACCCCATGGGGGACCCTTTAGATAGTACCTCTGGGGGACCCTTTAGATAGTAACCCCTGGGGGACCCTTTAGATAGTACCCCTGGGGGACCCTGTAGAGAGTACCCCTGGAGGACCTAAGGTTCGGTACCCCTGGGGGACCCAGGGTTCAGTACACCTGGGGCACTCTTTAGATAGTACCCCGGGGGACCCTTTAGATAGTACCCCTGGGGAACCTAGGGTTCGGTACCCCTTGAGGACCCTTTAGATAGTTCCCCTGGGGGACCTAGGGTTCAATACGCCTGGGGGACCTTTTCAGATAGTACCCCTGGGGGAACTAGGGTTCGGTACCCCTGGGAACCCTTTAGATAATATCCCTGGGGGACCTAAGGTTCGGTACCCCTGGGGGACCGAAGATTCAGTACCCCTGGGGGACCCTTTAGATTGTACCCCTGGGAGACCTAGGGTTCGGTACCCCCGAGGAACCTTTGATAGTATCCCCGGGGAACCCTTTAGATATTACCCCTGGGGAACTAGGGTTCGGTACCCCTTGAGGACCCTTTATATATTGCCCCTGGGGGACCTAGGGTTCAGTACCCCTGGGGGACCCTTTAGATTGTACCCCTGGGAGACCTAGGGTTCGGTACCCCCGAGGAACCTTTGATAGTATCCCCGGGGAACCCTTTAGATATTACCCCTGGGGAACTAGGGTTCGGTACCCCTTGAGGACCCTTTATATATTGCCCCTGGGGGACCTAGGGTTCAGTACCCCTGGGGGACCCTTTAGATAGTATCCCTGGGGGACCCTTTAGATTGTACCCCTGGGGGACCTAGGGTTCCATAACCCTGTGGCACCCTCTAGATAGTACCCCTGGGGGACCTAGGGTTCAGTACCCCTGGGGCACCCTTTAGATTGTACCCCTGAGGGACCCTTTAGATAGTACCCCGGGGGACCCTTTTGATAGTACCCATGGGGGACCTAGGGTTATGTTATGTTACTTTATTTTTGTATAGCGCAAATCACCACTGGTCTCTAAGCGCTTTTAAAGAAAGGAACAAAACAGATAGCCACCGGTGATCCGCCTGCTACCAGGCTGGCAGTTTAAATTGAGGCTGTTGTCTTTTTAACAAGTAGGTCTTCAGAGACTTCCTGAAGGATAATAGCACCGATTCCCTTTGTAAGTTTTCTGGTAGCTCATTCCAGATTTGAGGAAGGAGGACCGACAGAGCTCTACCACCCTTGGATTTGAGTTTAAATATCGATGGGGCAAGCTTACAGGCCTTGGAGGAGTGCAAGGCTCTGCCTGGGGTTGACTTTACCAGTCGGTCTTTAATGTATTTAGGAGCCTCTCCATAAATAGCTTTGTGGGCTATACAAAGGCACTTAAATTGCACTCGGTGTTCAATGGGCAACCAGTGCAGTTTATGTAGAAGCGGGGTAGCTCGTGTTCTCCTCGGTAGGGAGAAGATGAGCCTGGCTGCATCATTTTGAACTACCTGCAATTTCCTGAGGAGTTTCCGAGGGAGGCCTAGATAAAGAGCATTGCCATAGCCCAGCCGAAAAATAACTGTGGCAGACACAATGGATTGTAATGCCGGTACAGAGAGAATGGGAACAAGTTTCCGCAGGTGCAAAACAACAGATTTTGAGCTACAGATTCATTTGGGCAGTCGCAGGCAGGCAAACCTAAAAAAAATTAAACTGTGAAGCGCACAAACAAAACAGCTGAAAATGAGGCATTCACAGGTAGAGGAAAATCGCTTTTAAAGTTTCAGGAAATAGACACCAAAAAAGTCTGACTTCTTACCACCTTTTGATCCTTGGTTCACTGCAATGTTGGCTACAGGGAAGCTGTAGCTCACAAAATCAGCAACCTCAGGCTGCTAGCTAGGGAGCTGCTCCTGAGTTCAGAATCTCCTTGGAAACAGGCAGGCTCAATCCACACTCTGGATTTCTGCAGGGTCTGCAATGTTAGAAATTAGGTTTCTGGTTGGCTAGGGTCTGCACCTCGGCCAGGCAGAACCCACCACTCGAGTCAGGATAAGGGAGTTACAAAAATATCTCATAAATTGTATATGAAACACAGACCACAATCACATAAATCACTTTGCTAGTACACCATTGTCATCAAACTAACATTCAGGGTGAGACTGTAACCATATTTCTAGATTACATGAATTCTCATAGGTCATCTATGTAATAAAATGTAAGGAAATAGACCGACCTTAAAAACGCGGACATTGACGTTAAAGAAATCAATTTTGTAAGGTAGGCCAGGGCACAGGAACGCCTGCTTGCTACCACCAGTAGTGCGGTAATACTTTAGGAAATGCCTCCACACAGAGGGTAAAAGCAGAGGTGGCAGCACAGCTGGCAGCACAGCGGCGAGTGGCTTCAAGAAAGAGGTAGGAGAAGGGTGCTCACTCAGTCCCCAGTAGAACCAGCTGGCAACTTGCAGCGAGGCCTCTCCGCCTGCACAGGTACAATGTTCCCCTCTACTGGGTGCAGCGTACTGCCTCTGTGTGGCTGCGAGGATCCTGCTCCTCTTTTCTTCTGCAAGCGTTTTCACTCTCCACTGCAGTCGGCCTTCACTAAAGATATGCTGGGGCCAGGGCCGGACTGGCTACCGAGCATTTTGGCATGCTGCCAAGCTTGGGGCTGATTCCGCTGATGGGGACCTGCGTGTGCTGAACTAAATTCGTTTTGCTTTGTTTATTTCGAAGCACACGCAGGACTCCATCTACAAATTAGCCCCCCACCGCAGTGACATCAGCCCCCAGCTCGGCAGCATACCAAATCGCCCGGTAGCCAGTCCGGCCCAGGCAGGGGTTCTCGGTGTTGAGTCCCACTCGGAGCTGGGCTGCAAGGAGCAGGGATCCTTCTTACAGCTATCCCCTCCGACTTCGGCAGCTGTTTGCCAGGCAACGCCTGGTACTCCTGTAGCACTAGCTCCTCTGACGATTGGCCGCACGGACTCCGCAATCTCTCAGGCTCATGACAAGCGGGTGGGGGGCTCAGCCCAGAACTCAAGCCCACGGCGGTGTAACAGGTCACCTAAAGTAGATTGCTCTCAGGGAAGGAAGTGGGAGCCTCCCCTCGTGAAGAAAACTACACAGAGTTCCTAGTAAAGCACAGCACACAGAAACAGCACTAGAAAGTTCCCAAGGAGAACGTGAAGCACAAGGAAGTTCCAATATGTACAAGGAACTTTCAGGAAAGTAAAAGCACAAGGAAGTACCAATAAGCATCATGAACTTCCAGTAAAGTAAAAACACAGGAAAGTTTCAATATTCACCAGGAACTTTCAGTAAAGAAATAGCACAAGGATAAGTAGTCACGGGCAGGTGCAAAACAAGACTTTGAACTACAAAACCCACAATGCTACAGGTAAATTGAGTCAGTCACTGGCAGGTCAATTCAAATATTAAACTATAAATCCTAAAAACAAAACTGGCGAAAATGAGGAGGTCACGGGTAGAGGAAAAAAAAACGCATTGAAACTTTCAGGAAATAGACAGCATTTGTCATCTGAAAGTTAGAAAGTAGTGTTATATACCTCACTCCAGCGTAATGGTATTTACCACCTAATTTGTAATGCGGGCCTTAGAATAGGAGCTATTTACCACACCAGGCAAATAGCTCACTCACTTTCGGCTCCCTCATATTTAGGGCTAAAGATACATCTTTGTGACTTAGGGGCATATTGTCAAGAAACGGCGTTAAAATTATCGCCGCTTTAGCGGCAGGAAACTGCCACTAAAGCGGTGATAATGGGCTTGATAATATGCCCTTGTGAATTCCCATAGAAACCCAGTGTTAGACCTGTCTGCTTCTGGGAAGACTCTAACCATCGTGATTTATTTTTGTCCCCCTTAGCCTCCCAGAGTTTCTATTTTTATTTTTACATATGTCCATCAGGAATTTTTTAATGCTGTCAGGGGGCTAGGTGTTCCTTGGCGATGACGCCATTTTTCCCTCATAACCTGTGAGGCCTAGTCAGCCCCCTTGAAAATCTAGGGATCTCCAGAAACCTAAGATGGTGTCCTCCAACTGCCATAACGGACACTACTGGAGGACAGGTCCATAGGATAACATTAGGGAACTTTCTAGAATTGACTAGAGACTTCTGCAGGTCTCAGGCCACCATATATAAGGCCAGTGACCAGCAGCCATTTTGTGCTGACCCCAGAGTAGAGGAGTGAGGCAGTGGTGAGAGGAGGTGGACACACTGAGAGCAGCTAGTTTGTCACTGAGGCTGACAGTTACTTCAGAGGATTGTTCCCCCTTCAGCCTTTGACCGATCCCTCTCTCAAAACATCAACTATTGGAAAAGAAATCGAGCTACTTGAGGAAGCAGCCACTCACATATTGGAATCCCATTAAATCCATTCAGGATACCCCTAACTGAAGATATTCCTGGCTACCCCTAATCAGCGCTGAGCTTACCAGGGGACGTGGAGTAGCTGAAGTGAGTGCGGGGGTCTGGGGCACCCTGGCGACCTGTGGAGCGAGGGCGCCGTGTGTGGACATCCTTCCTGTGAAGCCCCAGTGAGAGACGACTGGAGGGAAGCAGCGACGTTGCTCTGATCGGCATCGGGACCCCGGGGGCACCGGCCGCGTCAGAAACGAAGAGATCAGCGCTTCCGCGCATGACCGGCAACTAGACGCTTTTCGTGAGGCAGGAGGGGCCTATGTTCGGGCAGGCCCGGGAGAGCAGCGTCACCAGAAGACCAGCGTCCTCCCTGAGAAGTGAGTGCAGAGGCGGGAGAAGAGCGAGCGCTTCCGCGCATGCCCAACGGAGTAGCGCGACTGAGGAGAAGCCGAGCGCGACGGAGCACCGGTAGCTGTTTCCCCAGCCTGAGGAGGCAGAAGCGCCACTACAATTGACCCAGTAAAGAGCCGGTGGGCCAAGAGAAGCTCCCTCGATCCCTCCCGACCGCCGACTGCTGCCAGGCTTCAACGCGAGTGAGAAGAGCCCTCGCAGCACTTACAGGAAGCTTACAAGTAAGCCGGGTAGAGTGGGGACGGGAGGCAGCAGCACCAGGGAAAAGGATTGAGACAGTGGGACTGCAATTGAGAGACACACTGAACTGCACACAGAGGCATAAATGAAGAGAACGGGCTAGTGCTCAGCCCAAACCCTACTAAAATAACCCCAACAAGTAACTGAACAGTGGAAAGCCTAATTGAAGGGAAAACAAGCTAGTGAACTGGCCAGTAAAGAGTAAAACCGATCCAATAACGGTGCAAGTGGGAGAGAGGTGAAAGTGGTAAAGGGAGCCACAGGGTTCCTGGGCTAAAGCCCTTACAGAGCTTTTGTAGCGGAGGGAGTAGATCCTCTACCAGTTAGGTGTACCTTGCTAATATTATGGTGTCTTTCCTTCTAGTCACATTATTGGTGGGAAATGCTGTGAGGTTCTACAACCAGGTCATTCTGTTGGGCTGAACAGTGCTTAAGAGCTGTGGGGTAATGTATCTGCAAGTGTATCGTTAAAAACATATTACTCTGCCAGACTGTATATTGCCTTCCTGTAAAATTATTAGTGAAGTGTCTTGTGTCCTAAATAACTACAGAACCTAAATGTACCTTTGATTCTCAAATTCTGAGCAGGAGAAATATTGAAGAGTGATTTAAATTTCATGTAGATGTGTAATTAGATTGTCTTTTAACCCTGACTAAAAAGCATAACAAGAAGAGCATATTATTTTTTATAAAAGGTATCGGTATTTTTCCAAACAGAGGTGTTGTGTCTTTATTTTAGTGGTTCATCACTGAGTTACTGTGGGTAAGATTTGTAAGTACTTAGCCAACGCTTGGAGTTAGCTGTAAACCACTACTGTGCCAGGCTACCATATGTAGGCTTGGGTAATCTAGGTCCAACATAATTGGTGTTTCAGCGGTGGGATAACGGATTTGTACTTACACTCACTTATTAGTAACGCAGTGCTAACCACAAGACCTCACCTGGAGTTTTCTCCCTGCGGCCCTCCTAATTTATATTTTTGATTTTTCTAAATTTACTTCTGGTGGTGGGTGGAGGTTAACCTCAAGTCACTTCGTGGTTTTCTCCTGTGAGTAATTTTATACCATGGCAAAGCTGGAGGTGAATCTTAAAGAGTTGGAAGCCAATACTGTGGCCCAACTCAGGGATTGGTGTCAGCAAAACGGGGTATTTTTCAATAAAGGTGCCAAGAAAGGAGAGTTGCTGACAAGCATAAGGGCATGGTTAGAAGCTCGCCTAAGGGAGGAACCAGAAACGGAAATGGGTGATGGGGACACTGTTACTGAGGCTGCATTGCTGAACCAAATGGGGAGAGGGAATCTTCTGACAGGTCCCAGGCTACCTTCAAGGGCAAGCAGCAGTGTTTCAGACAGGGGCTTAACCGAAGCCGAGCTGGAAGATAGGAGGGAGGAGAGGAGGTTGAAAATAGAACTAGCCAGGATGGACATGGAAAGGGAGGATAGGAGGTTGGCACATGAGCGAACCATCAAAGAGATGGATTTACAAGCCCTAAACCGAGGATCCCCCAAATCAGAGAATGGTGGCAGCGATACCCAGACCAACATCAAAGAACCTAGACCGTACCTACCAAAAGATATTATGGCTTGTTATGTACCCAGTGACGACATTGCTAAGTGGCTAGCCGCCTACGAGGTCTCGCTAAGGGCCCATGGGATTCTGGAAGTCCACTGGGGAGGTGGGTTATACAAATACATGCCCCCCACTGGCAGGGATACTTTGTTGGCTCTTGACCAGAGTGAACAGACCTACTATCCGGCTATGAAATCAGCGCTGCTCAAGAAGTTTGGGTTGACCCCTGAGAAATATAGGCAAAAGTTCCGGGGTAGCTACAAGCTGGGCACGCAAAACTGGGTAGATTTCTTGGACTACGCCAGGAAGGCCCTGGAGGGTTGGGTAAGAGGCAGCGAAGTAGGAGACTATGAGGGACTATATGACCTCATACTCAAGGAACACCTACTCGAGAAGTGTCTTCCCGAACTAAGACAGCATCTGGTGGACAGCAAGCTGACCAGCCCCAGGAAGCTTGCTGAGGAGGCGGACATCTGGGTTAGTACCCGGGTGTCGACTAAGGGGACTGGAGGGAATTCCCAGAAGCAAGGACAGGGCGCCCCCCAGAGGAAAGAGGGAGGGGAAACTAAGAGGGAGTTCTCAAAAGGGCCACAAAATACTTCGCAAGGAAGGGGCAGAGGATTCATCCCCAAGAGTAACCCCCCTCGCAACCCTACCCCTGGCCAAAGCCAGCAGCCAAGGGTTGTTCATTGTTTTGAGTGTGGTGGTGTGGGACACTATAAAGGAGATGTGAGGTGCCCAAAAAGACCACCCCCTCCCACTGGAGGAAAAGCCCCGGGAATCACTAGTGTAGTGCTCGGGGAGGAGATACCTTTGGTTAATGGAGGGGAGCGGGCGGGTGTCACCTTAGTGTCCCTGGGAGATAAAGAGATGGTTCCCAAGACCCAGCTGCCCTCTAATACTACTAAGTATGAGCAGTGGGTCACCATCAATGGCCGAAGAGGGGAGGCTCTGAGAGACACAGGAGCCAGCATGACTATGGTAAGGAGTCAGCTGGTGTCTCCAGAGCAGGTCATCCCAGATGTACTCCATCCCGCCGTAATGGCTGACGGCAGATTGGGCCACTATCCTGTGGCTGAGGTTCCCTTTGAGTGGGGAGGGGTTGCAGGTCCACTTCGAGTTGCCGTAAGCCCTGCCGTGCCTGTTGACTGCCTGTTAGGGAATGATATGGAGCACAATGCTTGGAGGAGGGTGGAGTACCAGACTCACTCTGAGATGCTGGGACCCCCTGACTGGACTTGTGTCAGCACAAGGTCCGCGACTGCCCGAAGGGGGAGTTCATTGACGCTGGAGCCTGGAACAATGGCCCAGCCGGCTGCCAGAGAGGAGAAGGACAGGAGGCCGGAGGACCCTGCCTCGACATCTCCACCTCGTGAGACAACTGGACCACCTGCGGAGGTGGATCTGGAGTCCACAGGGGAGAATGTTGCTTCCCTGGAAAACCTACCCATCCCAACTGAATGGCATGTGGAGGGAGGTCCTTCCCGGGAAGAGTTCTGCAAAGCTCAGAAAGAGTGTCCTACTCTCGAGGGGCTGCGGCAACAGGCCAACGCCCAGGCAGCGGGAAACATTGAAGGGAGCTACCAGATCTACTGGGAGGATGGACTCCTCTACAGTGAGCCCAAGACACCTGGCCACGGTTCAGCCAGAGCCTTGGTGGTCCCTCAATGCTTTAGAGCCTTTCTACTGGAACTGGCTCATGAGATACCATTGGCAGGACACCTAGGACAGGACAAGACCTTTGCCCGGCTTGTCCCCCATTTCTACTGGCCTCGAATGAAAGTGGCGTCGGATACATATTGTCGGACGTGTGTGTCTTGCCAAGCCAGTGGGAAAACTGGGGTGAAGCTAAAAGCTCCCCTGGAACCACTACCCGTCGTTAGCACCCCCTTTGAGAGGGTGGGCATCGACATTGTAGGGCCATTGGATCCACCAACTTCAGCTGGACATCGGTTCATACTGGTTTTGGTGGATCATGCCACCCGGTACCCAGAGGCAATACCTCTGAGGACCATCACTGCACCTGCAGTGGCAAGGGCCCTGATGGGGATTTTCACCAGAGTGGGTTTCCCCAAGGAGGTCATTTCCGACAGGGGGACTAACTTCCTTTCAGCATACATGCGGGCCATGTGGAAGGAGTGCGGCGTTACCTATCGGTTTACTACTCCCTATCACCCACAAACCAATGGTCTTGTGGAAAGGTTTAACAAAACCTTGAAAGGTATGATACGGAGTCTTCCTGAGAGCCTACGGAAGAAATGGGACATCCTCCTACCCTGTCTCTTGTTTTCCTACAGGGAAGTGCCACAGAAGGGAGTGGGCTTCAGCCCCTTCGAACTTTTGTATGGGCACCCTGTAAGGGGACCTCTCAGCCTGGTGAAAGACGGATGGGAACAGACTCCCAGGAAGCTTCCCCAGGACGTGGTGAGCTACATGCTGGCCTTCCGGAGCCAAATGGCTAAGTTGTGGAAGCAGGCTTCAGACAACTTGGAGGCCAGCCAAGCAGTTATGAAAGAGTGGTATGACCACAACGCTCACCCAGTGGAACTGGAGCCTGGACAGAAAGTGTGGGTAATGGAACCTGGAGAGCTAAATGCCCTCCAGGACCGTTGGACAGGCCCCTTTGAGGTTTTGGAGAAAAAGGGGAAGTCTACCTATTTGGTGGATCTTAAGACCCCGAGGCAGCCCCTCAGGGTGCTGCATGCCAATCGTCTCAAGCCACATCATGAGAGGCCCGAGGTTGTCTTAATGCTGGTGACCGATGGAGCAGAGGAAGAAGAAAGTGAACCTCTCCCTGATCTTCTCTCGTACAAAGAAAAAGATGGATCAGTGGAGGGAGTGATTCTCTCGCCATCCCTGACTTCTGAACAGCAAAGTGATTGCCGCCAGATCCTGGAGCAATTTTCTCCCCTGTTCTCCCTTGTCCCAGGCAGGACCCACCTGTGTACCCATGACGTGGACACAGGAGACAGCCCACCTGTGAAATCTAAAATCTACCGGCTGTCGGACAAGGTGAAGGCCAACATCAAAAGTGAAGTCGCCAAGATGTTGGAGCTAGGGGTGATTGAACCTTCTGGTAGCCCTTGGTCTAGCCCGGTGGTTTTGGTACCAAAAGCTGCCCCACCAGGCACCACACCTGAATTGAGATTCTGTGTGGACTACCGAGGCTTGAACTCAGTGACTAAAACTGATGCACATCCTATCCCACGGGCGGATGAGCTTATTGACCGGCTGGGAGCTGCCCAATACTTAAGTACCTTTGACCTAACTTCAGGGTACTGGCAGATTTCCCTTACCGAGGAGGCGAAGGAAAGGTCAGCCTTCTCTACACCTGAGGGACACTACCAATTTCGTGTGATGCCCTTTGGGCTCAAGAATGCCCCTGCCACTTTTCAGCGGCTGGTGAACAGGGTCCTTTCGGGAATGGAAGCTTTTTCTGCTGCATACCTGGACGACATTGCTGTCTTCAGCAGCAGCTGGGAGGACCATTTGCAGCACCTGCAAGCTGTTCTTCATGCCCTACAACAGGCTGGCTTGACCATCAAGGCCAGCAAGTGTCAGATCGGACAAGGGTCGGTGGTGTACCTAGGTCACTTGGTGGGCAGGGGGACGGTGCAGCCCCTCCAGGCAAAGATTGAGACCATCATCGCCTGGGAGCCCCCCAAGACTCAAACTGAGGTCCGAGCCTTCCTGGGCCTCACTGGATACTACCGTCGCTTCGTGAAGGGGTATGGCACTATCGTGGCCCCCCTCACTGAACTTACTTCCAAGAAGCAACCCCGACGGGTAGTCTGGACAGAGGCTTGCCAGCGAGCCTTCATGACCTTGAAACAAGCATTGTGTTCCGCTCCCATTCTCAAGGCCCCTAATTTTGCTAGAGAATTCATTGTCCAAACAGATGCGTCGGAACATGGCATTGGGGCAGTGTTATCGCAGCTAAATGATGAGGGCTTGGATCAACCCGTGGTCTTCCTGTCCAGAAGGCTACTCCCCAGGGAAAGGAGATGGAGTACAATTGAGAGAGAAGCCTTTGCGGTGGTTTGGGCTCTGAAGAAGCTGCGACCATACCTGTTTGGTTCGCACTTCCTAGTTCAGACTGACCATCGCCCCCTTCGTTGGCTGATGCAAATGAAGGGGGAGAATCCCAAGTTGTTAAGGTGGTCCATCTCCCTACAGGGAATGGACTTTAGGGTGGAACACCGACCTGGGGCAGACCATGCCAACGCAGACGGTCTATCCAGATATTTCCGCCTTAGTGATGAGGACTCCCAAGGGGTTGGGTAGTTCTCCCCACTTTCAGCTGGGGGGGACGCGTGTTAGACCTGTCTGCTTCTGGGAAGACTCTAACCATCGTGATTTATTTTTGTCCCCCTTAGCCTCCCAGAGTTTCTATTTTTATTTTTACATATGTCCATCAGGAATTTTTTAATGCTGTCAGGGGGCTAGGTGTTCCTTGGCGATGACGCCATTTTTCCCTCATAACCTGTGAGGCCTAGTCAGCCCCCTTGAAAATCTAGGGATCTCCAGAAACCTAAGATGGTGTCCTCCAACTGCCATAACGGACACTACTGGAGGACAGGTCCATAGGATAACATTAGGGAACTTTCTAGAATTGACTAGAGACTTCTGCAGGTCTCAGGCCACCATATATAAGGCCAGTGACCAGCAGCCATTTTGTGCTGACCCCAGAGTAGAGGAGTGAGGCAGTGGTGAGAGGAGGTGGACACACTGAGAGCAGCTAGTTTGTCACTGAGGCTGACAGTTACTTCAGAGGATTGTTCCCCCTTCAGCCTTTGACCGATCCCTCTCTCAAAACATCAACTATTGGAAAAGAAATCGAGCTACTTGAGGAAGCAGCCACTCACATATTGGAATCCCATTAAATCCATTCAGGATACCCCTAACTGAAGATATTCCTGGCTACCCCTAATCAGCGCTGAGCTTACCAGGGGACGTGGAGTAGCTGAAGTGAGTGCGGGGGTCTGGGGCACCCTGGCGACCTGTGGAGCGAGGGCGCCGTGTGTGGACATCCTTCCTGTGAAGCCCCAGTGAGAGACGACTGGAGGGAAGCAGCGACGTTGCTCTGATCGGCATCGGGACCCCGGGGGCACCGGCCGCGTCAGAAACGAAGAGATCAGCGCTTCCGCGCATGACCGGCAACTAGACGCTTTTCGTGAGGCAGGAGGGGCCTATGTTCGGGCAGGCCCGGGAGAGCAGCGTCACCAGAAGACCAGCGTCCTCCCTGAGAAGTGAGTGCAGAGGCGGGAGAAGAGCGAGCGCTTCCGCGCATGCCCAACGGAGTAGCGCGACTGAGGAGAAGCCGAGCGCGACGGAGCACCGGTAGCTGTTTCCCCAGCCTGAGGAGGCAGAAGCGCCACTACAATTGACCCAGTAAAGAGCCGGTGGGCCAAGAGAAGCTCCCTCGATCCCTCCCGACCGCCGACTGCTGCCAGGCTTCAACGCGAGTGAGAAGAGCCCTCGCAGCACTTACAGGAAGCTTACAAGTAAGCCGGGTAGAGTGGGGACGGGAGGCAGCAGCACCAGGGAAAAGGATTGAGACAGTGGGACTGCAATTGAGAGACACACTGAACTGCACACAGAGGCATAAATGAAGAGAACGGGCTAGTGCTCAGCCCAAACCCTACTAAAATAACCCCAACAAGTAACTGAACAGTGGAAAGCCTAATTGAAGGGAAAACAAGCTAGTGAACTGGCCAGTAAAGAGTAAAACCGATCCAATAACGGTGCAAGTGGGAGAGAGGTGAAAGTGGTAAAGGGAGCCACAGGGTTCCTGGGCTAAAGCCCTTACAGAGCTTTTGTAGCGGAGGGAGTAGATCCTCTACCAGTTAGGTGTACCTTGCTAATATTATGGTGTCTTTCCTTCTAGTCACATTATTGGTGGGAAATGCTGTGAGGTTCTACAACCAGGTCATTCTGTTGGGCTGAACAGTGCTTAAGAGCTGTGGGGTAATGTATCTGCAAGTGTATCGTTAAAAACATATTACTCTGCCAGACTGTATATTGCCTTCCTGTAAAATTATTAGTGAAGTGTCTTGTGTCCTAAATAACTACAGAACCTAAATGTACCTTTGATTCTCAAATTCTGAGCAGGAGAAATATTGAAGAGTGATTTAAATTTCATGTAGATGTGTAATTAGATTGTCTTTTAACCCTGACTAAAAAGCATAACAAGAAGAGCATATTATTTTTTATAAAAGGTATCGGTATTTTTCCAAACAGAGGTGTTGTGTCTTTATTTTAGTGGTTCATCACTGAGTTACTGTGGGTAAGATTTGTAAGTACTTAGCCAACGCTTGGAGTTAGCTGTAAACCACTACTGTGCCAGGCTACCATATGTAGGCTTGGGTAATCTAGGTCCAACACCCAGGTTCTGGTGTTAACATGAGCTTCTATTGGAATTCTCAAGGGCATATGATCAAGCCCATTATCGCCACTTTAGCTGCAGTTTCCTGCTGCTAAAGCGGCGATAATTTTAACGCCCCTCTTGATAATATGCCCCTTAGTCCCACCGTAATTTCATTCCGCTGTTCAAGCTGATATTTAAGTGGATGCGTTCAGTGAGTAAACTTTGGGCAAGAGAGACTCCCATCCTGCGTTTCCTTGGGGTGTGCAACATTCAAAGGTGAGTGACATGTCCTTGCTTGTTAGCTGCGGGCCCGGACACCACTCTGGTATTCGCTGTGCAAGCAAGGCAAGCTTCGTCGGCAAACACACACATCCTCAACGAAAACCTTTAAGATCAAATGACTTGCCCCTTGCCTGGAACATAATCCTGCACGGCATGTAGTCAGAGGCCACGGGCTGACTCGCATGAGAAGCGTGGGGATTCCGCCCTTCAAGTCTGCCGAAAATCTGTCAAGTTGACCTGATTAAAGCAGGAGTGAATCGGCCCTAATGAACGATGTGGGAAAAATTCTTCTGCAACTTTGGACAAAAATATGTGCATTTGCTAAATATTTTGGCTCGTTCGTACAGATGTTAAACTGTTGTAGCTGGTGTAAGGTGGCCTTTTATAGAGCGGCCTTGTCTGTGTCTCCTCGACTTTTCACCTTACCCGCAGCTCTGAGCAGGCCGGAGGGGCTGGGGCTTCTGCCCTGCACACAGTATTGTATCTCCAGACTCCCCAGCCATAGAAAGGTGCGGGTGAGAGAGCCGCGTTCTCTGGGGCCCACTGAAGCCTTTAATAAACTAGTGGGAAAATAGGGGTCTTGAAGCTGTGGCTCTTATATCTGCTTCGGAGGTTACTGACATTAAAGGGGTTTATGGTGTGTCCGAGTTAACTAACTCTCCCTGACACCTGTGTAGAGAAAAGAACCAAACTAGGACATCTAAAAGAAATTCTGGGTACAAGGAGCAAAAACCAGGGAGAATAATAGAGTCAAATGGCCATGAATGCAACTAATGTAATAAATGGATTGTGAAGCATCCTTCACTTGTCCATGTCTTCTTTATATATGGTTCAAAGACTAACTGAGATCACATGAAAAGGTTCAACTTAATTTTAGATTGGGAAGCTCACACTGTAATCCCTGAATAGACCACCATCTTGTAAGCAGCACAAGGTTTAGCCACACCTCTTCTTTCAACAGAGGGACTTGGCGGGACACAGAAAGAAGAATTCCAAGTTTGCCATCTTTCTTTTGTCCAGTGTCAACCTCTGCAGTCCCACCGCTGCTCTTCCTGCCTGCCAGTCCTTGCAAGGCAGGTGGCTCCCCTTCAGGCAACTCCAACCACAGAAACTCCACGCGGTCTAAGCAGCGACAAAACCCAACCATGCGGTGAGCGTGGAGTCCAGTGAAGCGTTGCATCGCTGCACAACAAGTTCACCATCTGCTTCTACAAGCTCACTGCCTCAGGTAAACTCCCTGCACAAATGTAACAAAAGCCTGATGAGCGCCAATGTTTTTGTCCTGATGAGTCCCATGGACTTCTGGCCATAATTATCAAAATGTTGACAATCTTCACCCCCACATGACTGGATCTGTAGGAACATTACCTGAACAATCATATGGCAGATGGGACGTTTCACTGGATGCAACTTGGGCACATTTGATACATGTGACGCTGTCACTACTGTCTTTTTCCACTCATGTGTTCTGGATCAGTACACTGTGACGTCAGCACTTGATTCCATTGTTATGAATTGATCAAAGCCGAATGGTTTGGAGTTAAATGAGCTGTGTTACACTGATATAAATACATCAGTGGTCAATTGCAAAACCTGTGTAGAATATGAGAATAACCCAACTGTGCTACATTTGAAGAGTAATGCAAAGTTTAGGCTCTCTTTTTCAAGTTGCTCTCTTACTGCTTGTATCCTGTGGCATACACGCATTTGACGAATAGCTTTTTGTGAATACAATAGTCTCTGATGAAAGAAAACAATCTTATTTTCTTTAGTTATTTGTATAGTGTGTTGGCTAAAGAGTACATGTACCACTTTTGATATTTGAATATCATTTCATAAATGGATGGGAACCACTGTTCTTAATTGAAATGTATGAAACCAAGGTTCCCTCTTGGAATAAGGGTTAACCCTTTGTTGTTTGAGCGGGATGATTGTGTGCAGTGTTAGAACATAAATTGCCTACCTCATTACCATGAACATTAAGTTCTGAATGAAACTGATGTTTGAAGTTGGAGTCTTGTCAAGAGCGAGGTCACAAGTACATGGATTAGAAAGTGCACTCTGTTCGTTTAGTTGGAGTGAGAGACTGCTTATGGTATGCTGTACGTTACAACTGAGAACGTAGCAGCCCTTGTTGAATGTTCTTCTGAGTTGTAAACTTGGAGAAAAAAACCTTATTTCTCCACAGGAGTCACAAGCTGACCTCGTTTCCAAGTTGTTAAATAAGCAAATTGTGTTATATATCCTGAGGTGTGAATACATTCATGGTAATGATGTAATTTGACACGTTACCGGCCCTTTTGTATGAGGAATGGACAGATGGACCTGTTGCTGGTGTGCAGTTATGGTCTTGGTTATATAAATCTGGTGGTCCCGTAGAGTTGTAGGTCAGGTAGTGTATTTTCTGTATGTTGATGCCCTTTGGTCCTCTGATCTCTGACTGCAGGACTCAGGAGGACCAGTTGCTTTGGGGTCAGGAGTTTCTCCACAGGATCTCCACGAGTGGTTAGAGCAGTAAAATGTAGAATCTATGGGATGGCTGCAATAAGTAAACAAGCGCTGGGAAAGCCAATAGTTCTCTGCAGTGCCCGAGCTATTGGCCTTGTCAATGAGAATGTCTTTTAGCCATGCTGTCTAGCAGCACATCTGCTGTTCAGCTTGGCTGAAAGTTACTGAAAGTCCAGAATCACACTATGTTGAGCCAATGCCAAGTCTCTTCGCGCCAATTTTGAGTTTATTATCCTGCCCTTCCTAATGCAAAAATAGCTATGACGTGGCCTCTGCTGCCCATATCATAGTGCTTTTCAGTGTCTTTCAGCCATGCTGAACAACAGACATGCTGCTGGACAACATGCCTAAAAGAAATTCACATTGACGAGGCCAATAGCTCTGGCATTGCCGAGATCTTTTGGCTTTGCCAATGCTTGTTCTGTGTTGACGGGGTTTTGCTGAACAAATGTGGAAATGATTGTGAGAAACAGTTGAGGAACCTTGAAGTGAAGCACAGATCTGGCATAACGGCAAGAGTTTCTGACGGGGAAACTCTGGAATCAGGTTCAAATATCAGGGTCGGCTGAACACTTTGTGATTCTGGACTAATCACCAACACTTCTCCTTGCCTATGACTATGGATGAGTCATCGTGTAATGTAACTGGTGAGTACTTAAAGCACTCCAATACCATTGCCGGGTGTTAGCACTATGGCAAGATGGAGGGCGGAACAAGTGTTCCAATACCAACGGATCGTGCAAAAGAAAAAAGCAGCAGCGATGAGAGAGGTAGCGGGAGGATGATCAAGCAGGGAAAGAAGAGATGGGCAAGCAAAACGGGAAAAAAACCTTAATTGAAGCAGGAACAGAGACAAAAATGAATGTGTCATTGTTCAATGTAACTGGTGAGCACTTAAAGTGCTCCAATACCATTGGCTTTTGTTCGTGCTATAGCAAGACGTACAACGAAGCGAGCACTCCAGTACCATTAGATCGTGTGAAAAAAGAAACAAGTGCTGCTCGTGTTTTAATAACTTTTTTAAGAAATGCATATATGTTTATGTACACATGCATGCATTTTAGTGGTATGTGTGCAAGGGAGGTGGCCTGAAAACACAAGTATTCCTACGGAGTGCTTGAAAACAAAGAAAAAAAAATAGCTAAAAAAACTGCGAGCAGTGTAAGGAGACATGTACTTGGTACCTGTGGTGTTGGAGACCCAAACACAGGAAGAGTCAAGTCAAGTCAAGTCAAGAGATTTATATAGCGCGCTACATACCCATAGGGTCTCAAGGCGCTTGAGGGGGGGTGGGGAATTACTTGTCGAATATCCAAGTTTTAAGTTGCTTTCTGAATGCTAGGTGGTTCTGAGTGAGGCGAAGGTGAGTAGGGAGAGAGTTCCAGGTTTTAGCTGCCAGGTAGGAGAAGGATCTGCCTCCCATGGTGGTTCTGTTGATGCGAGGTACAGTGGCAAAAGCTTGGTTGGAGGATCGTAGCTGACGGGAGAGGGTGTAGAAGGATAGTCGTGTGTTGAGGCATTCAGGTCCAAGTTCGTAAAGTGCTTTGTGTGCGTGTGTTAGGAGGCGGAAAGTAATCCTCTTATTTACGGGGAGCCAGTGGAGGTTTTTCAGGTGATCAGAGATGTGTTCTTTACGCGGGATGTCTAGTATGAGCCTGGCTGAAGCGTTCTGGATGCGTTGGAGTTTTTTCTGGTGTTTTGCGGCCTTCGGCAAGTCCGTTGCCGAAGGCGTAGTGAAGGACCTTCACTACGCCTTCGGCAACGGACTTGCTTTCCGGTTAACATTTCTGAACTGCGGCAGATTTACTCCCGCCACCGACGAGCAAAACAAACAACCCCTAAATTGATTGCTTATCAAGACGGCACTCAGTATACTAAGAATGTGAGTGTGATCTAACCTTACAGCAGTGTACCGCTGGGCGGACGCCATTTCACCTCTGACATCGATTAAATTGCTCCAGAGAGTTATTGTCCTGGTTTACAGCCTTCGCTGTCACCCGTGCGATCATCTGTGCACGTTGTACAGCGATTATTCCAGTCCCTGTCCTGAGGAGAACCTAGAACTTTGTTGGTTCGAAACGCGTAGACCCCCAGCCTGTGACAAGAAGGAAGTGTGCGACTTGGGACTAATGTGTCCCACTGCAGTGGGCCCTAGTTTGCAACCATTTAAAATACAGTGTCACAGGTCTCGTGGATAGGCAGGCAGCCTTTTTCCATCGTACATTCCGCCTGTCCATTGGTAGTACAGTCAAAGGACTGGTTTTGTATTGATTCTTTATGTTATATGTTTCTGATTTTTCAATTGATTTGTATTGTTTGTATTGAAGTCGAAGTGATATTTTGGTGTCTATTCAATGTAAAAAGACTGATTTGTTTATTTTTCCAATGTTTGTATACTTTACAATTTTGGTGTATACAGTTGCCTGTTTTTGCTTTGTGATTTGACTGTCCTGATGGTGTGTTTCCTTGTATGTCATATTCTTATCAATTTTGAAGATTTGTTTTTTTAAATTCTGAATAAATATTTTGCTAACAAAAGGCCTGACCACTCAGCACTTATTGGCTGTGTGGGCCCTGAATGATATTGTAAACTGTCTGACCAGCCGCATTTTCTCTGTTTTTGCAATTATTGAGGTCCTGGCTGGCCAGGTTTTTGGACCCGCAACCTTTTTGTATTTCCTTGGATTCCGACGTTACTGAGGCGATGTAGAAGGGTGCTGTGGCAGACTGTGTCGAAGGCAGCGGAGAGATCGAGGAGGATGAGGGCGACTGTGTCTCCGTTGTCCAGTAGAGTTCGAATGTCGTCAGTTGCAGCGATGAGTGCGGTCTCAGTGCTGTGTTTGGCTCGGAAGCCGGACTGTGAGGAGTCAAGGGATTTGTTGCTTTCGAGGAAGGCGGCGAGTTGGTTGTTGACAGCTTTCTCTATGACTTTGGCCGGGAATGGAAGAAGCGAGATGGGGCGGTAGTTTTTGAGTTCGGTGGGGTCAGCTGTGGGTTTTTTCAGAAGGGCGCTGAGTTCAGCGTGTTTCCAGCTTTCTGGGAAGGTGGCGGAGTTGAGGGAGCAGTTGATGACATCTCGGAGGTGTGGTGCTATGGTGGAGTCTGCTTTGTTGAAGATGTGATGAGGGCATGGGTCAGTTGGGGATCCTGAGTGGATGGAGTTCATCAGGCGGATGGTGTCCTCAGTGGAGATTGGGTTCCAGTCGTTGAGGATGTTCAGGGGGGGTGAAGGTCCTGCAGAAGGTTGGGTGGGTTGGTCTCTGGGTCGGTTGTCGAAGCTGTTGTGGATGTCCGCGATTTTGTTGTGAAAGAAAGCAGCTAGGGAGTCGCAAAGGGCTTGGGAAGGGGTGATGTCGTTGGAGTTGGCTGATGGGTTGGTGAATTCTTTGACGATGTTGAATAGTTCCTTGCTGTTGTGGGCGTTGTTGTTTAGTCGGTCTTTGAATGCGGCTTTCTTGGCAGATCGGATTAGTTGGTGGTGTATGCGGGTAGCGTTTTTGAAGGCGTCCCTGGTGCTGGAGTTTGGGTCTTTTTTCCAGGCCTTCTCGAGGGAGCGACAGAGTTTCTTTGATTTCTTAAGATCATCGTTGAACCAGGAGGCGTTTTTGCTGCCTTGTTTGCTTTGATGTTTTTTCAGTGGGGCTAGGATGTCGGCGCTGTTGGATATCCATTGGGTGAGGTTAGTGGCTGCTTGGTCGGGGTTTGAGGAGTGGGCCGGAGGGTTTTGAAGAAGCGATGAGGAGATTTGGTTGATGGTGATTTTGTTCCAGTTTCTTCGCATGGTGGGTTGAGGATGGTTGTAGATTGTGGACTTATTGTATGTGAAGTGAACGCAGCTGTGGTCCGTCCAGTGAAGAGCTGTGGTGTGACTGAAGGAGACATGTTTGCTGGAAGTGAAGATAGGGTCTAGTGTGTGGCCAGCAATGTGGGTGGGGGTAGTGACCAGTTGTTTGAGTCCGAGGTTGGCAAAATTGTCCAGAAGGGTGGTAGTGCTGCTGTCGTTGCTCTTTTCCAGGTGGAAATTGAGGTCTCCCAATAGAATGTAGTCCTCGGAGGGGAGGGCGTGTGGGGTGATAAAGTCAGTGATGTCTTCACTGAATTGTGGACGGGGTCCTGGAGGTCGGTAGAGGAGGGTGCCTCTGAGTGTGGTTTTGGGGTCAATGTGGATCTGGAAGTGGAGGTGTTCGGCGTTGACGAGGTTGGCGTCAGAGCTGGTTGAGATGTGGATGGAGTTCTTATGGAAGATAGCGATTCCTCCTCCTGTTTGGTCGGTGCGGTCCTTACGGATGATCTTGTAGTAGTCCGGGATGGCAATGGTGATGTCTGGGGCTGAGGAGGCGTTCATCCATGTTTCTGTTAGGAGGCGTTAAGAGGGCATTACGCCCATGATGCAGCGCTACTCCAAAAATATTTTCTGAAACCATATCACTTATCCCTGAAACACCAGAACATACATTCACTCACTAGTGGGGCCCATATCACTGTGAGTTTCTAACAAACAATCTCTGCCTCACTCTAGGGATCAGTGAATCTCAATGGAGAGCTGCTGTATGATAGCGAAATGCCTAAATCAACTTAACGTTTATAGTATATACATCTGCAGTTTTTGTGAGTTTACCATGGTTTTATCATCAGAAAATATGCATTTAGACATATCGCCATAATGGTCGATGAGTCTGCTAGTAAGAAAATTAGGCGTAGGAAAACTCGAGACCAGCTTAAATTTCCCATTTATCTAATTTTATTAAAGCAATTTTAACATGTCTAAAAGTTTATTCTCTTTATTTATTTAATCTTCAAATGGCATTTAAACGAAAACTTAGTTCAAAACGGTTATTTTCATTTATTTTAGAGAACTTCAGAAACAACGTTAACATTTTAGGTTCAAAACGCAAGTATTAGCAAAAGACAGATAGTTCCCAAAGTCCATTCTCCTAACTCCCTAACTAAATCCTTCACTAAAGTGCCATTTCTGCAAAGAAAAATCATAAGTTGAGAAAAAGAGTCTTACGTTACAGGAACATCAGCAATCTGACAGCATCTCTGGTAGAAAATCAGAAGAAGTTTTTTACTCGGTAAAATCAGCACTTTTTATACCTTTTTCATTAGCTCTATCTATCTAAAAGAGTAACTTTTAAAGGAAAGTTGAGTCCTCATTGGTCAGTTCGGGGGTGGATGAGCATAACCTCATCTCCACATTATACAATTTCTTCCTGTCAGGGTATTTTTAATGCCCCCATTGTCTTTCATATTCCGGCCTAGTTGAGTTTCCTCAATTCGCAACTTCAAGTAAAGTTCTCACGTTCAGAACCATTGCTTTCATCTTTTGGCAGCCATCTAGACTACCAGGCCACAGCGGCCTTGAACTGCCTTCCGCACAGGCCCAAGCAGCTCGCATTCATTCTCATCTCTCCGGCTGCGCATGCGCTCTGCTTTTGGCTGTCACAGTAAACCAGTGACTCCATTTTGTCACAGGCCTCTCGAGTCAGAATCGGAACTATCATAGAAACAAACACAAATAAACGTTAATTTTAGAAAAATAGCCTTTCTGTTTACCTCCCCTTACTAAGGTATTCCCTATTAGTAATTACCTAGCAAATAAGCGACACTTATGCGTAATATACTTACTTAGGTCCAATTTTCTGGCCACAAATACATAGACAAAAGCACATTTATGCTTCATTCCGTTACATTAATGCAGGATTTTAGTACAGGACACGACAAAATTACATAGTTAGTTATAATTGCAACATAAGAAGAGATTAGTTCCCACGTGTGTGTGTATGTCTAAGTTTTTATTCTAGGTTGATTAGTCTCATGCACCACTCCATTAGTTCAGATTACATGTTATCGAAGTGTGACTTCACAAGGGGTATACAAAATTTTGTTTTCTCCACCTTGCTCCATCAACTCCCCCTTTGGTGATTTATCACCAAATATCTCCCAAAATTTTGAAAATGTTATTCAAAACATGTTCCAGGTACTTCAGGTTAATAAGCCTTTATACTTTAGTATCTTTTTCTTTAGTCTCTTTAAAAATCTTTTCTCGGAATTCCTCCATTTCTATGTCACCTTTTTCTCTTTCCCTTTCTTGTTTTTCTTGAATTATCTTCTTTAATGACCTTCTAACATTCCTTCTTTTTCTGTATATGCTACATAATCTTATCACTAAAATAGCTAATACTATGACTGTTACTGGAATTAGTATTTTTACCTATAATTGATCTACCTATTTCTTGAAACCAATGTTTAACTGCTGTAAAACTTCTACCAAGATGATCAAGAATACCATCAACCTCCAGTGGTTCGATTTCTCCATGCAACTTTGTAATGTTTGTTATATACTTTTCAATGTTCTGACTTTTATCTGGAATATAGGTACAGTAATGCTGCACCTTCAATATACCACAGACTCCTCCTTCTTTTACTAATATAATATGAAGAGCAAGACGGTTTTGCATTACCATAGTTCTCATAGCAATCATTTCGGTGTTTACCATTAGGAATCCACCTGCTGTGTCTGTTGACAAACGATCTACTATCGTTGACAATCTTCGAATTCGATTTGCATTGAAAGATATCCCCACTGCTGGTATCAGTGCTCCAAAAACATCCCCTATTATTTCTATAACACTCTCTCTTTTTCTACGACTTAACGGTTTACCTATCTCATGTATGCCATTTGTTCCCCTATCTGCATGAAACATTTTGGGAAAGACCAAACCCACATAGCATGTCCCATACCAATGGTCAGGCAACCTGTACTAAGCTTTGTTCCCACAGATAAAATAAACACCAGGAAAAACTGGATCATCTCCTCCTTTAAATCCCCAACGCCCTATTATTCTATAGGTATCTTTACATTGACTTGCTCCTACAAAGTAATTATCATACACAGTATTATCTCTCCTAATACAACATTTTCCCATCAATGGAGTGTCAATATTTATAGCTACATTCACATTTCTTTCATCAATATTTTCATCATTGAATGTCCAATATTTTGATTTCTCATGCTTCACCCTTTCTTCGCGTTTATAAGCTATTCTTCTCTCTTCAACCACGTCTAAAAATGCCTTTTCTTCCACTCTCATTTTACATGTCAGATTATTTTTAAAAGCATAGTCATGATTTAATTCCTCCATTTCTAGAAAGTATTCTTCCATAACTGTAGCAGGATTTCTTTTATTCAGTTTCTTATCAATTTTTAACCTTGCAAATACTTCATCTGAGTTAGAATAATGATATTCCAATTTACCTGTTTGGTAAAACAGGCTTGCAATCACACTACATGTAACCCCATATGTAAGTGGAAGGTGATGATAGGTCCCCCCCTCATAAACAGATGCAGGCAATTTCACACACACATAACAATCACTTGCATCCATTGTTCTGACATACTCTGATAACAATTTTGAAAAAGTGTTCTTTGAAAAGTCACTTATTGAGCTATCCTGATGTACGTCCGGCCTATATACATGCTGTTTGTTAGACTTTGACTCTATCTCTTGTTCACTTGAACTTACATTCTTTTTTAATTTCACTAAGCTATCCTGGAAAGGAAGTACAATAGCCAAAACTATCCATCTCATTGTTAATAATACAGTGCAAACCATGCATAACCTACACCATTTTCTAAATATAGAAAATGTCATCTAGTGCTCGTTATTAACCATTTTTTATTTTATTTTTTTACACAGCAATTTTCTCTAACAAATTTTTCTTCGACCTTGTATCGCCTACAGAGTTAGTTTTGTTACCTCTAACAAATTTTTCTTCAACCTTATGTCAATTACACAATTATTTTTGTTTTTCTCTAACAAGTTTTCTTCAACCTTATGTCACTTACAAATTTCCACTTCCCTTTATAATATCTTCTTCTTTATCAGGATTTTCAGGATCTATTCTTTTTATCTTATACTTTGAGCAACCGTTGTCCTATTCAATATTGTGTCGCTTTACTCACTTTTCCCACTTGTCTTTGGGTAACTCAAATCTTCTTGGCTACTCTTTACCTCTTCAATTGACGGTAGGACAATATATGTCCAGTCGAGTGATTTGTAGTTCTGATTTGGGCTTCTCACTCTTTTGGGTCGATGTATCACTTCAATCTTTCTTCCCAAAGATTCTCTTTGACTGGTTATTTCATGCACTTGCTCTTCCTGCTTTCTTTCTCTATTAACCAGTTTGATTTTCAGCTCGTCATTTTTCTAAGGCCAATTATCTCCTTTACAGAATCGTTTTGTCTTAGGCTCTGTGGTGTTGTGTTCCACTCTCCTGGCCCTTTTTCTTGGACTCCTTCTCACAGAAGTCTCATCTGCACTGTCGTCAGTTTCGCTTTCAGTGTCTTCGACAGTTTTGTTTATGATAAACTTCACAACGTCTTTGTCTTTTCCAGAGTTAATTTTCTGTTCTGACATTTCTTTCACTCTGTAAGGAACATTTCCATAACTGGTACTTGGAATTTCATCCTGGTTGATAGTTACTTCCGCTTTTCCAGTATCAGGATCTTCGTTCCTATCTTCCGAGTTTACAGACTGTTCTTCAGAGTTTCTCTGATCACCAGTTTTCTCTTTGATCTGCTCAATGTCCTCACTGATGTTTTCCTCTACCAATTTTCGATCTTCAGATTGATCTTCAGAATTTGGTACTTCAACAGTTTCCTCTTCTCCTTCAGACGCAGAACTAGCCTCTGAAACCTCCAGATGTCGAAGTTCTTGTCGAGCTTCAGAATCTGGACCTTCTTCTGGTTCACCTTCAGAGTCTGAGTCAGTGGTACTTTTACCTTCGTTTGGATTTTCAGGTTCAGGCACACAGATTGTATGGCTCGCATGAACCCACCTCTTCGCTCCAGCACATTTAACTGCAGTTCTGCTAACCAGGATAACCTGTTGTGGTTTCTGCCAACGAGGCACCAAGCAATTTCTCCTGCGGTGCACCTTGATTCTGACCCAGTCTCCAAGCACTAGGTCATGAGCTGGCTTTTTCTCTTTCGTGTCTGAATCAGTTCCCACCTGATGGAACACAGAAGTCACTACATCAGACAGATTTTTGCTGTAATCCAGTATGATGTCATCACTAATAGTTAATAACTTATCAACTGGTACATATGCCTGTCTCATTACTCTACCCATGAGAATCTCATGTGGACTCAGTCCAGTCTTCCTGTCTGGAATGCTTCTTAAAGTCATCAGAACAAGGGGCAAGGCGTCTGGCCACTTCAATCCTGTTGCCAAACACATTTTTGCAATCCTGTTTTCAATTGTCCCATTTACCTGTTCAACCACTCCTGAAGCCTCAGGCCTGTATGCACAGTGTAGTCTTTGGCGTATATCCAGTGCTTCACATACCATTTGTATGAGCTCATTTTGGAAATGGGGACCACGGTCCGTTTCAATGGTCACTGGAAAGCCGAATCTAGGTATAATCTCTCGTAGCAGTAACTTTGCAACAGTTATTCCATCATTCCTCCTTGTGGGGAAAGCCTCCACCCACCTTGAGAACAAACAGACAATCACCAGAACATATCTGAGTCGATTACACGGTGGTAACTCGATGAAGTCCAACTGCATTCGTGTAAATGGACCTCCCTCCCGTCCTATGGTTCCCAGACTCACAATTGTTTTCCTGTTTGGATTAAACTGTTGGCACACCAAACACCTCTGGCCCAAACTCTCTGCAATCATCCTAAATTTGGGATTGTACCACTTTTGTCTAAACAGACGCAGCATAGCATCTCTTCCAATGTGAGCCTGACCATGGTATGCTCGGGCCATATTTGAGATCATGCTATCAGGCATTACTGGTCTTTCGTCTTTGTAAACCCAGATTTCATCTTCCTCTCTTTGTCTGCACCCTGCTTTTAACCAAGTGTTTTTCTCCTCCTCATCTGCCTCTTCCTGCATTTGCCTCACCTCCTGCCAAGTTTCTACTATTGTGGTTAGCATTAAAGGACTTGGAACATGTTCTTTATCTCTGTCCTTATTAATTGAAGCCAAATTCTTTGCACAATATTTTGCAATTGCATCAACATAACGATTACCTCGGGTGATGTAATCATCGCCCTTTTTGTGTGCTGCACATTTAACCACAGCAATTTTATCTGGTAGCTGAATCACATCAATTAGCATTTTTACAAACTCAGCATTCCGTATGGGAGATCCCCCAGAAGTCAAATAACCTCTTTGGGACCACAGTTGCCCATAATCATGGACAACTCCGAAGCCATACTGACTGTCAGTCACTATGGTGACTTTGATCTCCTTTCCCAACTCACATGCTCGAATCAAAGCAATCCATTCCGCTATTTGAACAGAATAGATCCCTTTCAGACAGGATGCTTCCAGTACTTTTGCTACAGTGCACACGGCATAGGCTGCACTCAAAGCACCTTCATCCGTTCTCAGACATGATCCATCCACAAACATCACATAATCAGAATCAGGTAACGGCTCATCTCTGATATCTGCTCTTGGTTTGGTACAGTATTCAAGAACATCCAAACACTTGTGATCAACCTCACCTCTTACCTCGACTTCCTGAACATCAGGTAATAGTGTAGAAGGATTTACATTTACACATCTAAAAATCATCACAATTTCTGCTCCTAGAATTGTCTTTTCATACTTGGTGATCCTGCTGTTGGTCAAGTATTGGGTCTTTGTCCTAGTAAGAAGAATTTCCACTGAGTGAGGTACATACACCCTCACAGGAAATCCCATCAGTATCCCTTCACTCTGTTCTATACTGACACTTGTATCTGCCACTGCTTTCAGACAACCTGGCAATGCCTTTGCAACAGGGTCTAAAACAGCTGAGAAATATGCAATTGGTTTTCTCAGTTTTCCATGTCTCTGAATCAGTACTGACAATGCACATCCCTCTCGTTCACTGCAATACAGTTCAAACTCTTTTTCATAATTTGGCATCCCTAAAGCTGGTGCTTCGCAGAGACTCGTTTTTAACTGCTTCCATTTCAGTTTTAGTCAGAACAATAGGGTCTCGGATATCTGCTCTGGTTAACCTCTGCAATGGCTTTGCAATCAATGAGAATCCACTAATCCACTGTCTACAGTAACCTACCATTCCCAGAAACATCCTCACCTGCCTTTGAGTTTTTCGTGGTTTCATTCCCTGTATCATTTTAATTCTTTCCGCAGTAACTTCTCTGACTCCCTTGGCAATCTTATGACCTAAGTATTGTACTTGTTTCTGACAAAATTGTAATTTTGATGCAGACACTTTATGTCCATCTTCAGCCAAATGATTCAGCAATGCAACAGTATCAGTTATGTATTCATCTTTTGTCTTTGATGCCACCAGAAGGTCATCAATATATTGAACCAATACGGACTCTCAAGGCACACTCAAACTCTCTAATGATTTCTTCAGCAATTAATTAAAGATTGATGGACTTTCAGTATACCCCTGAGGAATTCGGCACCATGCCAAAATACGATCTCCGAACCGGAACGCAAATATTGGCTGGCTTTCTGGATACAATGGAACTGTGAAGAATGTATAACACAGATCTATGACTGTATACCACTCTGCATCATAAGGAATCTGATATAAAATCACTGCTAGATTTGGTACAATCGTACAACATGGGACAACTATCTTATTAACCTTTCTCAAATCTTGTACAATTCTAAAGGTTCCATTTGGCTTTTTCAATCCCATTATTGGTGAATTACAAGGACTACTCTCTATTTCTCTCAGTCTTCCCTGCTCAATCATCTTGTCAATCACTGGGGTTATTCCTTCAATTATTTCTGCAGTCATTTTGTACTAGGGAATATTCGGGTAATTCGCACCTTCTTTTACTGAGATTTTTACAGGGTCTACATCTTTCATCAATCCAATATCTTCTCCTGTGAAATCCCACACCTTCTCTTTCACTGTCCCTTTCAATGCATCAGGTATCTTTTCTCGGTCAAACACAGGGAACAATTTATTCTGCTGAGCCTCAACCATGAGCATAGTCATTTTATACAGGCTGTCATCATCTGAGGTTTGCAATTCTATGCCATCTGGTGAACAGTATATGGCACAGTTCATCTTACACAAGATATCTCGTCCTAAAAGATTCACAGGACTATTATCACACACCACAAATCGATGCATGTCTTTGAAATTTCCAATCTCTATTTCAACTGGTTTAGTCAAAGGGGTTTTTATTTGTCTGTTAGCTACTCCTACAACTTGGATGCTTTCTCCTGAGAGAGGAAGATTCTGGACTTCCACTGATCTAACAGTAGAACGGGTAGCACCAGTGTCCACTAGGAAAGTTATTTCTACATCATTCACCTTTCCATTCACATATGGACCAGACTGATCTACCTCAAGAGTGGCTCCAGGCACACACTCTTCTCCCTCTCTCAGGCACCGTCAGAAACTTTCATCCGACTCACTTCTACCCTCCTCTTGTAACCAATACTGGGGACACGCAATCACTCTGTGCGGTCTTGTTACCTGCTCACCTCCGCTGAATCCTGTCTCTGCACTGTATCTCTGTTGGTTTATACTGTGTGGAAGTGGCGTTTGTGGCACCTGACTTTGCTGATTTACTATCTGCTGTTGCTGCGGTTGCTGCTGGTTTACCTCATACTGCACCTGTGGATTCAATTATGTGTTTTCTGGATTAACTCTTGGTGGATACATACACTCTTTTCTCCAATGCCCTATTCTGACGCAATTATGACAGGGATATTTCTTTTTCAGTTCTTCTCTATTTCCTACTAATTTTGGTTTTGCAAAATTACCCTTTGGTTTGTCCTGATTTGCATCAGTACTCTTATTATCTAATTGCGCTACCTGCTCTGCCACCTTTATCTGTGCCCACATAGCCTTTTCTTTTAATTTCTTTTGTTTTGCATCAATTTCTTCACTGTAATATTTGGCCTTTCTCAACCCTTCATCAACTGTACTCGACTGCCACCCTATTAGAGTGTGTCGGATCATGTCTCCGATCTCTGGTCTCAATCCATACACAAATCTATATACAAAATGACTCATGTCTTTCTCACTCAATTCTTCATATCCACTGTACTGTTTGAACACCAATAATAATCTCTCATAAAATGCATGTACAGATTCTCTTGGGTTGTCCTATCTATTTTAACCCAGTCTGTCTCTTTTGGTGGAAATGTATTCTTCAAAAACACAATCACTTATTTCCGCATTACATCTGGTGATGGGGCACCTGTCACTTTGTCTCAGGGGTACTCTTCTCTTCGCCAATCTACAGATATTTTACATTCAGTCCATAGGTCTGCTGGCACAACTATGTCGAATAATCCATCCAAATCAACCCATAGTGCTTTTGAAACTTTCACAAATCGATCCACCTGTCGATACCATTCCACTGGTTTTTCTCTCAATCTAGGAAAATCATTTGTAAATGACAATATATCCTGTCTACTCCAAGGAACATGTACATATCCTCCTCCAGGTATTTTTCTCATGGGGAATTCATTTGCAACTGCCTCCTTTTCCCTGACTGGAAACGCTAGGGTAGATTTATCACTAATCTCTTTTTTCTTCTATGCCCATTTAACTCTCCATTTATTCACATCTCCCCATTTTCGCAACATCACAATTAACTCTTTTATCTGTGTTAGTGTTCCAGCAGTATTCATGTTTTCAATGTCTTTTTCTGAAAAATCTACTCTATAGGACTTCTGCAATGTTTTATTCTTGGAAAACCCCACTCCAAATTAATTTGCCAATCCCTCCAATTGATCATGCACTGTCTTTGCCTTCCACGTTATGCTTTTACACATGAACATAAGTTCATCATCCTGGTACGTCTTTAATCTGTCTGTTCCAATTGTTCCTATAATTAATTCTTCCATGTCTACTTTTAACCTAGCTACATCCAGTACTTTAGAATCAATCTCTTTTAATTTTAAAGTCTTAATCCAATCACTTAATTCCTGATCTGATAGTCCTACAGGGGTTTGCGTTAAATCTATTTTCTCTAGGCTTTTTTCAGGTGTAGTAGAATCTGATTCTGCTCCAGTTGCATATTTACAAGGTAAGCTCTGATTAAAAGTTAAGTTGGGCAGATTTACATTAATTACTCGTTTAACTGCTGACAAGTCTGGATACATGTTTCTGTTCGACTTTTGTAAGCCCTGCTGTAACGGGATTGTTAGACTTGGTTCTTTTACTCTCTGATTTTCAAATATTGGAATTACAGGTCCTATCGTTACTGGAACTGTCACTGCTTCTATATTTTTCGTAAGCTCTTGTATCTTTTCAGTTAATTCATTTGTAGTTTGTATAAACTCTGCAGTACTGGCTTGTTCCTCAACTAGTTTTTCTGCTCTTTTTACACTCTCTTGTCCATGACTCTGTTTAGGGGTACCAAAAAGTCTTGACTCTACTATTGAGGTATTTGGGTTGTATGTCACTTCTACTCTTTCTGATACATCTTTAACCCCTTCCATGCTGATGACAAACCCCAGCCGTCACGCTCCACGGTGCTCGTGTGCTGATGACGGCTGGGGATCGTCACGGCCCCGCCCTGTTCTTTTGTCTACCGCACAGCGGCGGAATCGGCCCAGCATGGAAGGGGTTAAAATTTGAAAATTGCCTTGGGGTTTCATTATTTCTCTCATCTGCCGATGGAGCATTGGGTGTAATCCATAAAGAACCTGGTTGATATGGTGGCGGTTTTCTATTTAATATTTCTTCTAGTACAGCATCCTCTGATTCACTATCACCATAACCTTGTTTCCCTGTCTCTATGTTTTTCCTCTTTTCTGTGCATTTTCGTCCTTCAAAATCATCCACCAATCTAACTGGAAACATGCCATCACACGTGTCAGCATTTCTCCATCTTCGCATTCTACTCTCATGTGTCTCTCCTCATAAATTTCGGAATCTACCTCTTGGTCTGACATGTCCTTTCAATCTTTCGCTTTCTAATTCATGCATCTCATCCTCCCATTCAACTAAAGCTTCGAACTGAGTTGGTCTGGGTCTTGGGTCAAGATTCATCATCTTTTCTCTCAAATTTCTCAAAACTGCCACATCAAAAGATCCTCCTTCCGGGAAAGCTAACACACCATCATTTCTGGTATATCTCACCCAATTCTCTAACCAAACACACGTATGGTAACCATATTTTGACAACATATTAGAAGCAGACGTTTTCGGCAGAGGAAGCAATGTTCCCTCTCTTGTGACTATCGCCTTATCCTTTACGAACACATTTTTCAATTTCTTAAACCATGAAGGTTTCTTCTTTTCCTCTCCGTAATAGTAATCCATTTTTCTGTAAATACCCTGTCTTTTCAAAAGATCGCGTACTTCCCTGTTGCTGTTTGAGCATTCAGTAGGCCCACTGAAAATTCAGGACAAGATCTGGTCTGGTGGTATGAAACCACATATCCAGGCCTCCAGAAATTGTTCCATATGCGCACCCTCCAGGCCCTCCGGGAGTTCCACGGAGCAGAGGTTGTGGCATCTCAAGCGGCCCTCTGTGTCCTCCACCCTCATCACCATCTCCCCTGCAGAACTTTTCAGCTTTTGGACTGTCTGGTGGGGGTCTTTGACCATGTTCTCCAGATCCGTGATAGATCTTTTGGCTTCAGTGGTGCAACCTACATTGTTGCATAGACCCTACCTTAGAAGTGCCACATCTGCTCCAAGTTCATCAATTTTGATTTCAAGTGCTTTTAGGGAGGGTTGGATGACTTGAAGGATGACGTCTGTACTAGAGTAGGCATTGTTGACGAGATCTCTGTACCCAGTATTTTCAGTTCTGCCAGTGGGCTGTGCATTACCAGTCTGAGGGAAGGAGTTGGAAACCTTGCTTAACTTACTTTGCTTTCGGAGGACTTTGTTATTGACCATTGTTATGACTTCTGAGGGCGAGGGAACACTCGCTGTCTCCTATCTTCCAGATGTGACTGGTTTATTGGCACACACAGGGTGTTAGATTCACCTGACCTACATTTCCCCAACTTCTGGGTGGCACGTGCAGTCAGATGGTCCATTGCCCCACAATACTAAACTATCTTCTCTGTTACCCTGGTGGTGTCCAGCCTCTCTACGTCTCTTCACCGAGAGTGTGGCATGAGGAGAGGTCAGTGCATGCCTATGGCCTCAGGCCACTAGATCCCTAGGCTAAGGTTCCACCACCCGATCTGAGGGCATGCAGAGGCAGCTATTTTCCAGTTTCACATTTCCACTCTACCACCAGACTACACCACCACCACTGTTTCAGCTGTGGTGATCCGATTTACGTGTCTGGTAAACCTGTGCAGTTTTGAGGAGTCATAACTGTACTTCCAATCCAGGTCTTAGTTTCCAATCATAGTGCGATGGGTGGTTGCCCCCCAGAATTCAATGAAAACCTCGGGAGGGGGGTCCCCTATGAGGTCGTTCCGGTGGGGATCCAAATCTGCTCAACATCAGTCTGCCTCCCCCACCACCAACAGCCTGCTGATTTGGACCTCACGGATTTGCAGGGGGCATTGCATGCGCTCGGTGGAGCTGCGTACCTTAGCTTCCCAAAGTTCTATCCCAAAGCTGTTAGCAGGCCATTGCTGATTACTGGCAGGTGAAACGCGCATCTCATCAGATCCTACTCTGGGCTTTTTGCTGATTCTTAGCCATTGGCACCGCCACCAGCGATCTCCTCAGATTTCTAGCAGCTTCTCAACTCCTACCAGTGCCGGGTGGTAGAATTAGACCTAGGGCATTCCTGTACCTGAAGTCACTCCTACCACCTGCCACAGTTTGCCATGAGCAAAAAGAACAAATGATGGACTGAATGCTGAACAAATCAAACATTCACCCCTAGTCACAGATCTGGGTTTAATCCATCGTTTTTTTGCTCACTACGCCACCCCAGTTTAGACCCAGCCATTTGCAAATCAATCTTGACCCTTCCCCCCATGAGAATAGTGCAGCCCGAACTACCAGGCCAGGTCCTTCCTGGAACGAAACAATCATCCTAAGACTGGAACGGATATCACCCCTCATCAGCCAGGTTAGCTTGAATCCAGTGGCACAGTGAGCACGAGATTCATTCCTGGACATACCCTTCAAACTTAGGGAGACAAAAGCAAAAAGAACAAATAATGGACGGAATACTGAACGAATCAAACATTTACCCACAGTCACAGATCTGGGTTTAATACATAATTTTTTTCTGATCACGTCACCCCAGTTTGGACCCAGCCATTTGCAAATCAGTCATGACCCTGCTCCCCATGGGAACAGTCCAGCCGAAACTGTCAGGTCAGGTCCTCCCTGGTTCATAAACAAGAATCCTGGGACTACTTTTGGGGTATCACCCCTCATCAGCCAGGCTAGCTTGAATCCAGTGGCTCCATGCGCGACAGACTTCTGGCATAATCGTCCCACTTAGGCCGGCAAAAGCAAAAAAAAGAAATGATGGATGGAATACTAAACAAATCAAACATTCACCCCCAGTCACAGATCTGGGTTTAATTCATCATTGTTTTGTTCACCAGGCCACCCCAGTTTTTGACCCAGCCATTTGAAAATCATTCTGGACGCTGGTCCCATGGGAACAGTTCAGCCTGAACTGCCAGGTCAGGTCCTCCCTGAACCAGAAACAAGAATCTTGGAACTAGTTTCGTGGTATCACCCCTCATCAGCCACGCTAGCTTCAATTCCCTGGCATAGTGCGGGACCCACGTTGGGGCATACCCTTCCCACTTAGGCTGACAAAAGCAAAAAGTACAAATGATGGATGGAATGCTGAACAAATCAATAATTCACCCCAAGCCACACATCTGGGTTTAATTCCTCGTCTTTTTTGCTCGCCACAAAACCCCAGTGGCTCATGCAGTGGACATCACCACGGCCCCACTGCGGGCCCTGTCTGTTTCCACTTCATCTGACCACAGGGCCTGGAGACAGACCCTGGCAACTCCACACCTGCGGCTGACTCTTCATCGCCCTGCAGTCACCACAACCCCAAGTCTGGTGGTCCACCCACAGCTGTTAACACCTCAGCCTCTCAGGGGGACCCCCTTCTCTCCACTTTGGTGGTGCGTCAACTCCAATCCCCAGGGTCTGCAGAGAAGTACAGGCACCCCTCCTGTCACTTGTTGCTTGACCGCCTCAGCTTTCTCACTACTGCAGCAGGAGTCTCAGGTCCATCCCAACCACCAGGCTTGTCTTGGGACTAACCCTCACAAAGTGGGTCTGACATTCAGCGCAGCAAGCCCAGCTCAAATGTTTCTCCCCTTCTTTACAGACGCTGTTGCAGTTATTGTCTATTGAAGTTCTCTGTTTCATGCCTTTGCTGTTTGTGTATATCTTTTGGCGGCAGGATTAAGCATGATGGTAGGTGTAAGTGCGGGCGCGCTAAAGATTGGTGTCTGCCATCTTGCACTGCCGGCCACGCTCCCCGGTAAAGCTGTTTTTGGCATATGCACCTGTTTTCAACTTAGACGTGTTAGTAGTAGATTTTGCCTCATTGTCAGTCAAAGCTTTTACTACGTGCTAGTACATCCCCACTAATTGAGGTTTGAGTCTAGAAAGATGGGTGATGGGATAGATACTGCACAGATTACTTACCAATAATCACTGAGGCGCTGTCTTCCCCTGACATAGGTACTCAGTGGTGGGATTTAACAGGGCATTCTTGCGGATGATCCAGAGATGCTCGTGCTTTCTCTGCTTAAGGGGGGTTTTCTTGTGTGAAACAAAGTGTTTTCAAGGGAAAGGCTCCGTCAGACGATAGGGATACAACCTGGCTGTTTTTTTGTTTTTTTTACTGGCCTGACGTATGTATTCAAATCCAAGCTGGTAAAAATAGTAAAATCTGGTATTTTGCACTTCTGAAAAAATAAACCTGATACATCAAATACATAAGTAACCCAGTTAAAAAGTATTTGAGAGCTGTCTACATCGAAAGGTGGCAACCCAGGGGATGATACATCATGATGATCTCACTAAATAATTAAATATTGGCCCGTGGAAAAAAGACTCAATGATGCTGACCAGTACTTAATCTGGACACAAGTGCTTTAATCTGTCAGGAGGTTGAGGTTTCAGCAGACGTCCAGGCCGGAATCAATATGCTTCACGCTGCGAGCGCGCGACTCCGCTCCTGACCTCTGACCGCACGCTGCGCTGGATTATGTGGATGTCATGAATTTGACCTCCAACCTAACATCACGTGATCTTGAAAGTGTATTTGGGGAGTGTGCGTCTGCTGTCGATGTATACCGTGCATCTGGTACATCTGCGGGATGTGTAGGTAGCCAAAATAGCATGAGAGTGAGCAGCATGGGAGTGACGTATTTACCTGGTGCTGCAAATAGCTCCCATTCCTAGTATTTTGTGGAATCAGCAATTAAAGCAAACAAATTCCAAACATGTTGCGTTTTTGGGCCGTTTTCTGTCAATGAATTTCTGTAGGAATTTAACCCCCCTGCTTGTAATCAGGGCCTCGTGTCAATCGCTCCCACTCTTTCTTTTTAAGTTCAAATGAAAAGTTTATTGAGAAAGATAGAGGTGTCCATATACAATACACAGTGGCAATTCTTATCAATACAGAATAAAAGCAGTACAATCAAAACTTCATGAATTGGAATAATAGATAAGACTAGAGAAAACAAAGTAATATAGGTGTAGTTGTACTATCATTGAAATATAAAACAATGTAGGAACAGTCAGGGGAATCAGGGTGGCTTGAGAACCTCTTGATGAAATGGGTTTAACTGAAAAGTTATTTTAGCACTTGCATCAATATAAATCGTAGCAGGTGACCATAAGTTTAGCCTTTTAGTAGCCAATTGTAAAGGATAAACAAAGGAGGTATCTAATCTATGGTTATGACAAACAACGTACCACCAGGTTTTACAAGAAAGTTTTGTAGAGTCTTTCCAATTTGTGGTAATCTGCTGAAAAGCAACTGCTAACAATAAATCAATAATCTTGACATTAGTTGTAGTATTGTCCCAAATAGGGGAAAGACTTCCTAAAAATATATGAATAAAAACAAACGAAAATTTAGTAGAAAAAATGGAATTAATTTGGTTCCATACCTGTTTCCAAAAAGAATGTACCCTTGGGCAAGAAAATAGCATATGAAATAAATCTGCATTAGGGAAAGAACAAGTCCAGCAAGTGTTCGGGAAAGCCGGGAACCTCTTACATAATGTATTCGGTGCTAGTAAAAGCCTATTATATACAAAAAATAAGGTTTGCGTAATGTTCGCCGCCCTAGAAGATTTGCGTATCTTAGTCCATATATTTTGCCAAAGTGGAAACGGGCAGGATATTTGGAAATCAGTCTCCCAAGCCTCTTCAATTTTGGTTTTCTGTCTTCCAATATGCTTATCCTGCAGAAACTATATATAGCAGAGGCTCTAGTTTTGGTGTTGAGCTAGTTGTATAAATGGGAAGAGGTGTCTGGATTATTGGAGGTGTCAGATAGAGAAGTAAGTTTAGTGTATGTGTCCAACACAGCCTCTTTCAACAAGTTATATTTATGACAGAAAGAGGCAGGCAAATTGAATGAGTGTCTGAGTAAGGAAAAATGTATGAAATGTGAATCTGAAAATAAGTGATGTATCCATATTAAGCCCTTTTGTCTCCATGATTTCCAATAGAAAGGGTTATTGCGAAATAGCACATTTTTGTTATGCCAGATTGATGAATTAAGAAAAAAAGTCATAGTCGTTATATGTGAGGAAAGAAATATTGATTCAAGAAGTTTGCAAGTGAATTTTATTATAGGGGTGGATAGGGATTGAGGTTTACATGAGAAGGAAAGATATTCGTGAAAAGAGAAGGGAGATAAGAATTGACGTTCTAGTGAGACCCAGAGAGGACAATCTTCTGTGTAGTCAAGTAGCTAAAAACAAGCTTGACGTAAAAGGAATGCCTTCTGGTATGTTGGGAAATCGGGAAAGTTAACCCCACCTTATCGCTCCCGCTCTTAGTTAACAGACTCAGTTGTAATGTCAGCTCATTCACATCAAAGGAGCTTTGAAAAATACATGAGGGTACAGGAAATGAGACAAGCTTTATTTTCTGAAGTGTGTTGGGGTTACAGCAGAGGATCCTAAAGACACTTGTGAAAAAAAAAACTACTCCATTTGTACATATTGGAGCTTATATTGGGAAAATGTAGCATAAAAGTAGTATAACAGTGTCTATTAATGTACAGTGGACATATTCTCAATTGAAACAGCCAGCCTCTTTGTTGCCTTCAGTCTCCTGTGCCGGTAACAGTTGCACATGGAGCTTGACCTCGAGACAGCTTCCTTCCCTCCTGGGAAGACGTGCTAATGACTCCCAGAAGGGAAACAATAGGGGCCTGCAGAGGAGAGAGGTATTACCTGCCTCCAGCAGGAAGTCACATGGTTGTTGGCCCAAAAGGCGAGATTAAAAGCTGAAGCCACTTTTGAAGGGAAGATGGGGAACACTTGGGAGAGAGGAAACTGTTGTCGAACCACTTTTCTAGAGACGTATAGCCCATTTTGTAGCTAAACCTCTAGGTTGGGCACAGGAGCTCTGGAACCTGAAGCCACTTTTGAAGGGAAGATGGGGAACACTTGGGAGAGAGGAAACTGTTGTCGAACCACTTTTCTAGAGACGTATAGCCCATTTTGTAGCTAAACCTCTAGGTTGGGCTCAGGAGCTCTGGATGCCGAGAGAGGGGCACTGCCATCTTGGGAGTGGGTAGACTGGTGCATCCTGGAGCATCTAGATGCCACACTTCCCAGGAAGTGGTCATCAAGAGGGAAAGAACCTTATAGCTCATTGGCTACCAACCGCATCCTACCCTGAGCCCATTTTCTGTACATAAATAGGGCACCCTTGGCAGCCAGAACTCCGATCTCGACTGGATTGGACTTGAAGAAAGGCCGGAGAAGGACTGCCTTGCTGCACCAAGTTCCCGGTGACACCAATTGTGACTGCACCTGCTGCACACCACATCAACATCATCTCATACACCGACACCCAGCTGATCCTCTCCCTCACCAAGATCCCTGCCACTGCCAAATCCAACCTCCACGAGGGAATGAAGGCCGTCATTGAGTGGATGAAGACTAGCCGGCTGAAACTGAACTCGGACAAGACGGAGGTCCTCATCCTTGGCTCCACCCCCTCTGCATGGGACGACTCCTGGTGGCCGGCCACAATGGGTGCCTCCCCGACACCTACCAACCACGCACGAAACCTGGGAGTAATCCTGGACTCAACGCTATCTATGACCCAGCAAGTCAACACAGTCTCGTCCTCCTGCTTCACCACCCTCCGCATGCTCCGCAAGATCTACAGATGGATCCCTACGGAAACCAGAAGGACGGTCACCCAAACCCTCTTCAGCAGCAGGTTGGACTACGGCAACACCCTCTATGCAGGAACCACAACCACACTCCAGAAGAGACTCCAATGCATACAAAACGCCTCCACTCGCTTCATCATTGGACTCCCTTGCCACAGCCACATCACCAACCACCTGAGAGATCTGCACTGGCTCCCGGTCAACAAGAGGATCACTTTCAAGCTCCTCAACCACGCTCACAAAGCACTCCACAACACAGGACCAGCATAACGAACGACTGACTACACCCAGAACCGCCAGCTCCGTTCAGCCAACCTCGCACTCGCCACCCTCCCACGCATCTGCCGAATGACCTCCGGTTGAAGATCATTCTCCCGCCTCGCCGCCAAAACGTGGAACACCCTCCCCATCCACCTGCGTCATACCCAGGACCTGCTGACTTTCAGGAGACATCTCAAGACCTGGCTGTTCGACCTGTAGCTGCTCCCTCCCTCCCTCAGCGCCTTGAGACCCTCACTAGTGATTAGTGGGCTCTACAAATGTACTAATTGATTGCCTAGCAAAGAAGAGGGGCTGTGCCTGCTGTGTCCTGCTCAAGAAGAAGTCATCTCTAGAGCCCAGTCAAAGCAGAGACCTCAAGGGTCAGCAGGTTGCCCTCCTGTTCGCAGCACAGGGACACAACAGCTGATGAACCTGCTAAGAGCAAGTGATAGCCCATACCCCCAGATCACTGCTCCCATCTACATGTACTGCAGAATGTAGAAATGGATAAAAACGAGGGGAAATAAAGATATTTCTCTTTGTTATGCCTTTCCTGGGAAGGCGTAGCATTTTGATGCATTCCCAGGTATACCAATACTGGTAAATCTGGGAATGCTTCAGAAACTAAGGGTGGATGCGTGGGAACACCCCGCTCCACCCATGGAACGCTCACCTGGAGAACAGTAACGCAAGACAGTGACTTGCGCTGCCTTGCGTTACTCCAGATTTACTATGCCCCACAGGCGTGGCCCTTCATGTCTTGGTAAATCTCATTATAGGTTGTGCATATAGGTAGGTGCAAAACCCTTGATAAATATGCCCCCAAGTCACTACGGGAGACATATGTACTACAAGCACTCTAAAACCTGCCAAACCCCCCCCCTATTGATACTAGCTCGTCAGTCTGGACCACGGCTGGAGAGCCTGGGCTAGACTCACCCTATTTTTCTGCTCTCAAATTAGCGAATAAAACTGCTCTCCCATCCACACTTGACGAAGGAGCCAGATCATAAAAAGCCTGTCAGTGCAAAACAGGCATCTTTTCAGAGACAGCAAATTCCTTTCTCTGGAACAATTCAGACGTGACAGGCAGATCACAGTTCCGGACATATTTGCTTACTTCAAGTTCAGGAACTCAAACCAAACCTGTGACCCACTTTCCCTGAGGACCGTCAGTGTCCTCCTCCCCCTCTTCCCAACACAATTCATAACAGCACAGCAACCACTCGCGGGTGGATAGCTAATCTGTACAAGTTATACACTGATAACATCCCACATACAGACAACGTGGTGCAGTGTAAGTAGGAGCAGGACCTAGGCGAAGACCTCGGCAACGAGTATGGACATACTGCTGCTCACAAACCAAATCCATCTCAATAAATTACAGACACAAACTGTTACATTTTAGGTGAAGTATTAGAATCTATTGCACTCCTAAACTCCTTCATACCACATACTTGCCATCTTGAACAAAACTCTCACCGCGTGAGGAGGGGACGGGGCCTTGTGCTGAAAAGTACCTACAAGGCACTTTTGCCCCCACGCAGCAGGCCGTCTCAGTGTGCCTGCTGTTACACCAATCCAGCTGGATTTCTCCAACTAGCATGGGAGTGCCCACAGATACAATCCTACTGGGAGGACCTATCACGAGCTGTGGATCAGACAATCAGCATTCATGTTGGCTGCTGCCACAGACTGCTGTTACTAGGCTATGTCGCACCCATCACATAATCCTTAAGAAGGATATTGGGTGAGGTACTGCTGCTGGCCCGGAGGCATCTTTTATGCTCATGGATGAAGGGTCCAACTCGACTATGAAAATTGGCTCAAGGACACTGCTTATTGTGGCAAGACGGCAAGGGCAATTCGAGATCTAGAAGTCCCTCAGGCCAGACCGAAAGATCTCTGGGGCCTCCTCAGGCAATACCTGAACGATATCACACTATAACTTGGCGTACTATCAAGGGCTGATTGTACACATGCCTCCTGTATAAGATGTTGAGAACAGACAATAATTTATTATGTGCTGTATAGCCATATTTGATATGTGTATATAAGTAGCCTACTGTGACATGACATCTGAAGCGTTCCTTCTACATTTTTAGGTCGAGCCTAGGCAGCGCATGCACTGCACTGTGAGCCATACTGTATTGGAGTATGTACTTGAAGCCCCACCCACTCTCCACCCAAATTTTCATTGGCTTGTGTCATTCATTGTCCTTCGTGAATGCTGGCTTCTGATTCGTTATTAGGCTTGTCAGTCCCTCCTGTGTACCGCCTTGTCTTCATTTGTAACCTCCGATGAGGACTGGCCCTTTTACTTCGGTTGTTACACAGTACATCTACCTTAGTTTGTAAGCACTATTTTCTTTAATGAGTTTCTCTTACTGCAGGAGGGCAGGAAGGTCTCTCATGCACAGTTGTTACCACCGTCTTGTTTATTTGCCTCGTTGCAAATGGGAAGCTCTTCAGGGGCCATAGGAGACAGAAGGGGCAACTCAGGGATGCCTTTAGGGAAGTCGAAGGTGCGTGATGTAAATTCCACTACATCTGGTGTGTTTAATTTCTGAACGAACATCTATGTTAAACATGAATATGCTTTAGGTTTGCTCCTCCGCTCACTTGCTAAAAACCATGACTTCAACAAAGGGCTCTAACCCTCTTTTCTCAATTTGTTCTTCTGTGAAATGGAATGAACCAGACCGGAAGGTATTGGAGCATTTCACTGAGCAGTTCTCCAGTTCCAAAGAGGCAGCTCGCCGCACTTTGGTACTCGGCCCAGATTACCGGTAAAGGGTGTGCTTTCACCCCTAGCTTAATGTTGCTCTTGCTCATTTAATTTTCATCCCCTTCCCGCCACATTGGTCTGTCTATCGTTTGCTTCCCTATGCCCTCTTCCCCCACTGCGTCATCATTTTTGCTTCCCCGCACCCTCAATTTTGCTTCCCCACACCCTCCCCTTCTGTGTTCCTTCTGCTACCTTCTGTTTGCAACCCCTCCCCACCATACACACTTAAACATGCATTTGGAATGCAATAGGTCTCGCCTTTTATTTATGTTTTAAAAACCAAAACATAAATAAAAGTCATTGTCATTAACAATGCCAATAGCTCAAACTCGCGTAGGTGTGAGACCTATTGCTTTGCAGATACTTGTTGCAAGATCTTGCCCTGTTGATAGAGAAAATAATGTACCTAGGGTGTGTTCCCAGTCGTACTAATATTGACTGTACTCGTCAACCCATGTTTCACCAAGATCATAGAATTGTACTTTGTACTTTGTTGGATGTGTTTATTTTAAAGGAAAATGAATAAGTAAATTAAAAATAAAATGTGTGTCATACAACATAAGTCTGAGAACTTGAAAGCTTGTAAGTGCTGAAATAACTTTAAAGTTTCCTATCTTTTCACATTAAGGCCTATTTGAGTGATATCATATGGCATTTGGAACTGTCAGGAAGAGAACACTGAAGAAAATGAAAGAAGGAACTGAAGGAAGGTATTTTATATATTTTATAAAATTCTTAAAGGACTTCTTGCAAACATTCGATACATTATTTGAACTGCCTCTAAAATGTATTTCTTTTAAGAAAATATCAGAAAATTGTGCGGATCATTGTGCACGGCAGCCACTTTTTACAACACTTTCTTGAGGGAGAAAGCCCCTCCACCTGGACCGGTTCTGAAGACCATTAAGTAATGGAACTTTTATTACTGTTCTCAAGAAGTACCTGAAAACCTATAGCATTTTAGGTTGCTTATTTCGAAAGTTGTGATCTACAATGACGCTCCTTTTGCCAAACTTTTATGAAAAGCGAAAATCCACCCAAATTTCACATGTAATAAGCAATTTAGATAGAATATGTATGCTCCATCTGTGTGGAAATGAATCAGCCTTTGCTAGAGGTGTACACAAGTTCAGCCTACTTAGAAGACAGGATGACTACCTCCACATCAAATCATAAGACCACATCAAAATGGCATACAACCTTCCTTAGATTTTGGATTGAAAAATGGACACGACAAAGACCTACCTCAATCAAGTGAAGCGCAAATCATACAAGTCTTTGGGGCAGCCTTTGAGGTAACAAACAGGCCTACTTATATCTGCCTTGAGTCTTAACTCGACCTCCTTTTGAGGTTTTGTTTTGGTTGAGAAGTCTCTCCATGTCCAGGTTAGTGGATATGGCAGCTTCAGTCTTCACAGTGCAATGAGTGTGATTCCAGAGGAGGCTTCTTATTCACCACATTTTCTCTCAATGTTCTGGGATGCCCTGATCCTAGTGACATCTTGCCTGGTGCAGGTAAGGAGAAGCTCGACAAGTGACATCACTATAAATGAATTCTTCCGGATCAACTGCAATCTTCGGCTCATCACCACAGGTGCCAGAAGGAATTTGGTGCCAGAATACTGTTGCCCGAATATCGCCTGAAATAAATATTGTGTCCTAAATATTCTTTACAAAAATTTCTCATTGGAGTCAATATTAGAAAGTCTACACTCACCCAGACAATGTCTTTGTAAAACAATGATAAGGACATAAGATTTATGTGGGACAATACAACAAAGGTTTGGGAGCGACCTTGGGCAGGTGGTCAACTCAGGAGATATAGTCAAAAAACAAGGCTGTCATTTCTTCCAATTGGAAGGTTCACTCACCGTTCCTCACACCTCTAATCGTCTCCACTCCCCAGACCAAGGGGTGTAGTGTTGATTCAGTCAGACAACATTGTGATAAAATGTTTTATTAACTGTTGGGCTACATAAATTCTTAAGCCTGTCTAATCTGTTACTGGGCTAATACCACTTGTTTGTCCATTCTGGCAGCCTTTATCCTAATAGTAGAGAATGCTTTGGCAGATATTCTCTGTTGTTTACTGAATTATCACAAATGTTTTCCGTGGGCAATAAGGTTTTTTGGCACACTTCCTGCCAGTTTGCCCAGTCATGGCTTCACTTGTTCCCGTTCATCAGAGATACTGTCCCTTTAATTTACTGCTCCAGTAACAGGTACTAACAGGCATGGCAATAAACTTCCTCGGCTTCCAATAGTCAAATGGCCAGATCGTTTTATCCCCAGTTCCAGTGATTTTCCATGTTGTCACATTCATTTCTGAATTCTCCCGCCTGATGGAATGGGATGTGACTCTTACTCCCCTTGCAGAGTCCAGACCTTTGTTTCAAGACCCTGAAGAGACTGACTTGCAGGTTGGAAACTGAAAGGATGGGGCTGATTACCAAAAGCATATCTTTAAAGATGACGTTGATGCTGCATCAGTCAGAGAGCCGATCACGATACCTGTCCACCCTAAAGTCCATTGGGAAACACTCCGGCTTTTTTTCTGCTCGGTACCTGAATAAAGTTTTTCGAACATTCTCATTCAGAAGTATAACAATTCTTTACTTCCAGCAAGAGGATTTTCACAGGGCCTGGCAGGCACAATTGACAGCTATTCATTTACAGAGAAGTTGAGGGGGTGGGGTGGGGTATCTGTAATCTAGTCTTATGCCCGCAGACTTCTTAAACGTTTATCAATCTCTTTTCCACCTGATACCTCTCTCCTTCCTCTCTGGGCCTCTCATTGGTGTGAAAGATCCTTCTCCTCAAATTGGCACTCCCAGGTGCTACCTGAATGCTTTCTGAAGGTTCTCTGCCATCCGCCCCCTCCTAGTCCTCTTCGTCAGCATCGAGATCTCCAGGAGCAGGAACAGGAAGCACCCAGGCACCCCTAGCCTAGTATGATGCTGCTGATAGCAGTGTTGTGATTGGTCTCAGCATCGTGGGTCGGCGCTCAGAGAGGGACTGGGAGGCTGTGCATGTTTTCTACCCAGGCTGTACAATACAGCATTGTGGAGAGCATGCAAAGTGCCCATGACTGTTTGGTCAGTTCATGCGCACTTAAGAGAGTGCTCACCACTCCTCCTATCACAGTCCAGCCCCGCCCCGCCCCTAACCAGCAGAACCACGGAAAAATAAAATGATAATACCAAAGCGTTATTATCATTTTATTTTTTCCTTTTTGATTTGCTCATAGAGCCGTAGTGCGAGGCTGCTCCTCCTTAGCGGAGCAACTGCCTGTGCCTTTGTGAGTGCCTTGCTTTCTTTAAAACTAATTGCAGTGTACACATACAAATTTATAGACTCAAACTTATAATAGAAACTACAAGTTCCAGCATGCTGTTGGCTAAATTGGCATGTTTGGCTATGGGTCTCTCATTAACACCAGCCCAGCTTTTATTTATGTACACTCAAAATAACCCTTAGGCCCCTATGTTCTCTATTGGATTCAATTGGACAACATTTTTGAAGCAAAATGTCACTGCAATGTGGTATCTGCACTTCTTGATGTAGGATAGGGACTCTATCCCGGCTACTGTACCTTGCCAACGAGTAAGGAATGGGTTAAAACCTGTCCCTGCATACCTCCACCCTCACTCTCAGTCAATGCGCCCTATACTTAATACTTAATCGTGTTTCCTGGTGATAATGATTTGTCACCTAGCACCAATAGGATGGTTAATTTTAGGAAAGACGCATGTTGGGGGGGAGGGGCTAGTGGCGCCTGGGGTGGAAATAACCTGTGCTGATCAGTAGGAATATACAGTGTGTCCTACCTGTGAAACAAGTGGCCTGGTCATCTTTGTGGCTCAGAGTGGGCACACTGGTGGTTTCCCTGGGGGTTCCAAAAAGTAGACTATGTATAAAGTATGGTGTGCATTAGTCTCCGCAGCGCTGCTGAGGATCACACATGGACAGAGCATCAGAATGATTCTATCTGCCCCACCTACAGAATAAAGGTAGGGTAGTGGGTGAGTGGGGCCTTACTGGCGTAAAAAGAAGAGGTCAATCAATAATGCAAGGAGCATCTCAATTCAAAAGGGCTGCCAAGGATAACCTGGAGGCAGAAATCTCCTGTGTTCCCAATATTGGTTAATGCAATCACTGCAGAGATTTTGTGTCTAACCAGAGAGAAACTGATTTAACTCCTGCTTGGCGCATTGGGAAATGGTGACATCTGTTTTATAGTACTATGAGGTCCTATCCTGCATCTGAAACATTATGAATATACACATTATTATGAAATTGTATTACACACAATATAAGACAGGCTGCTGCAAAACTTGGAGACATTTAGTGTTCATTAAAAAGCAAGTTGTATCCTTCCATTTCAGGAGTTTTATAGCAGTTTCAAAATATTTTTCAGAACTCCTCGTTGATCAAAAGGGTGTTATTTCTAATATTTAACTCTTTCGATGCATTTCATTGCTTGGTTTTACTTTCGAGAAAGTGTCACGCTTGGTGTCACACATTTGGCAGTAGAATGTCACTCATACTTGCACTGAAACCATGGAAAGGTCACACATAAACAATCTGGAAACTTGGCAGCTATATACTTTAAAGGGGAAAGTCTCCGTCGTGAGATTATACATTCTAATTTCACAAAATAATTAAAGATTGGAACGAGGAAGAGAGGTCTGAGTTAATGGTTTTTAGGTAATCTGGGAATTAGTGCTTTAGTCGGGTCAGCAGGTTAGGGGTTTCAGTAGCCACGAATGCATGCGCTTCTTTCTTACTCCGAGCATTCGAATCAATCCGTGACCTCTGACCTCACGCTGAGCACGATTATGTCGCAGCCAGGCACCCGCAGGATTTACTCAATTTGATCTGCAGCCTGACGTCCTTTTATCCTAAAAGTTTATTTAGGGAACGTGTGCACGCTGTCGAAAAATACCTTGCGTAGGGGACATCTGTAGGACTCGTAGGTCACCAGAAGAGAAGGGTAAAGGTCGTAATGAGGAACTGAGCCCTATTATGTTATGGCATCCAATAGCTTTGCCTTCCATGGTCAGTAGTTATCTCTCGCTCCTAAATTCTATTCCACTTTCATTATAAGCAGAATGTGGTGCTCCTGTCCCTGGGCCTCAGTTAGGTAAGAGAAGGGGATAACTGGGATCTCCTTCTTGATATCGTTGGCTCGTGCCATCTCAATTAAGGTGGATAGAGTATTGGTGTGTAGCTCTTAGGGTTGAACATATGACTGCAAAGCCCTCTGTGGCACCCTTAGCTAATGGCTTGGGAAAACTATCATTCTTGCACACAAGCAGCTGATCTCACCTCTACCCCAGATCGTTTGGGATCGCTCTACTAGAGGTATAGATAGATGTTGGCAGGGTGTCCATCACACACATTTGCCGTCCAGCTACATGGGCCTCCCCGCACACATTCATGGTTCACTATTTTTTAAAGTTGAGTGGGAGTGACAGACCACTCTCTGGTAAGGCAGCTCTTACCACGTGTTCTGTTTTCTCCACTTAGACCTGTCAGTTGTGGATTTTGCCTCAGCATCAATCAAAGCATTTCTTACTTCCTGGTACACTCTCGCGAACTAAGGACTATGTCGAGAAATAGAGGTGAGGGGGAAATGTGTATATTACTCGGGGCATGAGTCGGGGGTACGCGCAGGTACATGGCGTCTACCCACTATTTTCACAAGGTGGACGCCATCCCCCCTGCCAAATTTTTGGGCCCCAGAGAAATATGCTGAACTTGTCCTGATGTAAGACACAGGGACACGTTCAGCAGCCCCTTCACGTTGTCTGCTTTCCATTTCCAGCAACAACGTGCAGGCAGCAAGGCGTGTTTTTTTGTTTTTTTTACCTCCAGACAGGCCATGTTCAGGGACCATCAGGCCTCCTTTTCTTTGAATATCTTGACTGGAGGTGGCCTGGAACCTCACACAAATGTAAATGCCACAGAGGGAAACAAATGCACACAGCTTGCCTTCTCTTCACAGGTACTTAAGAGATGCATGCTTTTGCCTTTGTTCTGCCCTGTTTAAAACTGCAGACACTAAGACTTACGATGGGGGGTTCTGTCCCAGTACTTACACAAATAATTTAAATAGCACTATTTTATTTCTTTGATAGTGCTACCTCATGTGCTGTGATGGAACGCGTCATGATGTCACTTGCATAGTGTCTAACTTGGTTAGCCCCCCTACTTCTTTTTATAGGACTTGTGCCCTGATATTACTTGCCAGTAATTATCGCTCAGTACACTTTACCCTTCTCTCAGTCCCGTTTGTCACTCACAGGTGCCACCTTCATCTGATATGGGATGGGGCCTGCCTGGCTGGAAGTACCCAGGATTCTGGGAGATGGTAGAGGTGCTGATGCTTTCTCTGCAGGACAGATTTCCTCACTGAAAAAAAGTACTTTAAAGGGGAATGGCTCTGTCCGGGCTTTAAGTGGGCCGGGTCTCACCGGTGTTGAGCATCGACAGTTTTTTAAAGGGGGCCTCGAAACGGGTCTCTATCAAGGCTCTGTTTTGTTCCCTGGCACAGGTGGTCCATTTTTTCGTGGACTGCAGTGACATCGATTTGTGTGTACTCACTTCTCACTGGTGGAGAAGTTACGGCATGACGTCATGCCAGGTGAGTATTGTCGGGGAGGGGAAATCCTTTAAAGAGCAACATGTTCTCTCTGGATTTCCCTTCTCTTTTTAGGTCTTGCCTAAGCCAGCGCATGAGCTGCTCTGCAAGACATTTAGTAAGCGGCTTTTGAAAGTGCCACCACAGACTTATGGGGGCCTCGAGCTTGCGTGCACGTGTGCGTGCACGAGCGCAGCCGCCATCTGTCTTTCCTCCATCACACAACTCACGCTTCTCCCCCTCCTCCACCACAGATCGCTTCTCGCGGCCGCTCTCGCGCGAACAATGCTTGTTCATTCTTCTTCTCGCGTGCTTGGTATGCATGGCTGTCACGCTCCACAGACCGCCCCTGTCTCTGTAAGCACTGTTTCTATGTGCAGAGTAGCACTGAAACCCCGCCCCTCAAATGCTGTTCGGTGCACAGCAGCCATGCACTCGCCAGCACCCAAAGGGCCTCTGTTTTACTGCACAGCTATCACGCTCCACAGACCACCCTGCCCTGTGTGGGCATGGCTCCTACGCACAGACCCACTCTCGCCATATGCTGCCCGGCAGTCAGGCATTCACCAGCTCCTTAAGGGCCTGGGTTTTCCTGCACGGCTGTCACACTCCACAGACCGCCTATGTGCACTCCAGCAGCCTCAGCACGCCCCTCCCGCCTCACAACACTGCCTGTGTCAGTCCCATCTGCCAAGCTGCGCAATTAGGCCTTCTCCCTTCTGACATATGGGGCCTCCTCCATCGGCCCGTCCGGCCTCTTTGTCTCCGGGCCGCACTGCGATTCCCCACCATTGCCTCTGCCCATTTCAGATGTTAACAAGGGCTGCGTTTGTTTCAAACACACTGGAGTTAAAGGCCTTTCTGTTTACATTTGGAGGCCACGTTCGGTCTAATCAGTCTCATTGGAACACTTTTGGCAACGCCAGCCCCCGTTGTCCACCAATTACAGCCACAGTCGTCTCAAGTAAGGAGATTGCTCAGTGGGTAAAGGTGCCTAGTGACAGATCTATCACGCTCCTGTAAATATCCCCCCGTTCAACAGCCAATTACACTTCAACGCTTCCCAGGAATGGCGACATGAGGAGAGTTGGCAAATTTTCACTTAAATGTTTTAACTTCATCTAAGGTTGTCCTTGTAACAGGAACTCCCTTGCCTCAGCACAACAGTTTGTGAAGGCTCCCAGGCACAGATTTTGATCATAAAGAACTGAAAATACAGAGGCCAATCTTCTTGTGAAGAAGGAAGGCACAGGAGAACGAAAGGTAATAAAGAGGTAATTTATTAATTTATCCTCGAAGATTGCCCACGACCTGGACAGACCGCTTAGCTCGGGAACCCAATTTCAGCTGAGATAAGTCCACCGATCCATTACAGAAAAGGCACACAAGGCATAAGTAAACACAGACATGACCGTGCCTCTGATAATGCATAATAATAAATTAAATACACTACAACACCCCCTCCCCAAGAACAAAAAATAAATAAAAATAAAATATATGGTAAAACAATAAAAGGAAACATTCAATACAATACATATTCATGGAGCTTAGCAGGTTTTCTAATCACACAAGAAGTGCAATGAACAGGATTTACCACAACGGTGTAACTGTTATCTTCACCCACACTAGAACCTTGCTTAAGATCTGCACTAAAACGTGTTTCCCGAACATTTTCGTTTACTGGTGTTTGCAGCCAATTGCCTAATCTAGACCTGCTACACCCGACTCACCAATGTTTCTTCTGGGTTCTTTGACTGAGACAGCTTACTGGAGGTGAGCTTGAACATCTGTCTTCTGTTCCACCATCCCACAACTCCGCCCCTTTACTGGCTCTCACCACTTGTAAGGGCAATGGCAATCTTGATTCACCTTTCTTCATCATAAGTGTTTTTTTGATCAAAACCTAATCACTGGTCCTAACAAGTACCTCTTTTATAATATGCTTTGAACAAAATATCTCTTCATTGCTGACTGTTTACTAGCCACGTTGGACATTAATTCATCACAATTTGAAACATCCTTGTTCTAGCCCTTATTACACTTACTTCCAGCCAACCAGATGGTACAACATTGTAACTCCACACTTAGGCCTTCAAAAACCTAACTACATCAGCTCCTTAAGTGACAGAAGTTTGTATACCTTCCTTCAATGCTTTGTTTGCCCTTTCCATCAGACCATTAAATGAAGCGGAGTACAAGGCAACTCTCAAGTGTTTGATATCATGCTTTTTGAGAAATGCACACATGCCTTCAGAAACAACCTATGTGCTATTATCTGTCACAATTTCCTTTGGAGACCCTTCCAGACTGAAACTATTTTCTTAAACAATTACAGCAGCAGCAATGCTAGTGGCATCCAGAAAAGCATTATATATCCATTTTGAAAATCGAATTAAAAGCAGACTACACCAACAGCACGAAAAGGCAGTCTGAAAATTGCTGAAGAACGAAAACAGAGTCAGTGCTGTCGGTGGGCAAGGGGGTGGGTCTCCGCTCCTCGGCAATATGTGAAGAAAGAAGGCAAAAGAAAATTTAGAGTAATAAAGAGGTAATGTATTATCCTTGAAGATTGCCCATGACCTGGACAGACCGGTCTGCTCGGGAACTCAACTGCAACCGAGAGAAGTCACTGTTGAGTCCTCTGGAACTCAACTGCAACCGAGAGAAGTCACTGTTGAGTCCTCTGGAACTCAACTGCAACAGAGAGAATACACTGTTGAGTCCTCTGGAACTCAACTGCAACCAAGAGAAGTCACAGTTGAGTCCTCTGGAACTCAACTGCAACCGAGAGAAGTCACTGTTGAGTCCTCTGGAACTCAACTGCTACAGAGAGAAGTCACTGTTGAGTCCCTACCACCGATCCATTCCAGAACAGGAACGCCAGGCGTAAGTAAACAAAGACACGATTGTGCCTCTGACTATTTATTTTATTTATTTATTTTGAGAGTTTTATATAGCGCTGGATAGACCCGGAGGTATCAGAGCACTTTACATAAGGTTCCACAGAAATTACAAAATGACATCAGTTACACGTTACATCAGTTACTAAAAAAACATTTCAAGAGAGTAGAAGACAAAATAAATGGAGCTTAGAAAGGTAAGGGGGTGGGGTAAAGGGGTAGGAGGTAGATATCCCTGCACCCCAGGGTCCCCCGGTGTACGGTGGGGCTACACGTGTACACCTCCCTCGATGTTCTCTATTTTTAATGAATACTATGTGTAATAACAAATACACTACACTACCCCAAGCTGTTTGTAGGATGCTCTGAAATCGGACACTCTGGAAAGAGAAAAACAAGCATTAAAAATGCAATAGGCCTCACCTTTAATTAAGTTAAAGCCATTTGCTTTGCTATACAATACCATTAGCAAAGCAAATGGCTTTAACTTAATAAAAGGTGCGACCTATTGCATTTTCAATGCTTGTTGAAACTCGGGAGCAGCAACATCGTCATGGTGTCACCAGGGCTTTAAGTGGAAGCTGTTTCAATATTATGTACAAGCCATAGTTGCTGCTTGGTTACCTTATGCAACTAACAACCATTGTCAAAGCCAATAATTCTGACTTGTTGTAGGCATGATGTTACTTGTTGTATCATATATCTGGATGCAATGACAGTAAAGGCAAAATACAAGTCGGGCTGCACACTATGCTAAGGACCGATTTGTAGCTTAGGTGTTTTTAAGCAAAGCCCTTAATTACATTGGCCACGACCCTTTAAGAGACCCCCCCGGTTTGTTCATCCCACTTAAAGCCCTGGGCTCCGTCATTAGACTATACATCCCAATTTCACAATTTAAAGATTGGAACGAGGAAGAGAGGTCTGAGGTTAATGGTGTTTAGGTAATCTGAGAATTAGTGCTTTAGTCGGGTCAGAGGGTTGGGGGTTTCAGTAGACCTAAAGCCACGAATGCTTCTCGCTCCGAGCATTCGAATCAATCCATGACCTCTGACCTCGCGCTGAGCACGACGATTATGTTTCAGCCAGGCACCTAATGGATTTACTTAATTTGATCCGCAGCCTGACGTCCCTTTATCTTGAAAGTTTATTCAGGAACGTGTGCACGCTGTCTAAGTATACCTTACGTATGGTACATCTGTAGGACGCGTAGGTCACGAGAAGAGAATGGGAAAGGTCAAATGACAGGCCCCCTGAGCGCTGGGAAGATTATACAGAACACTTCTCGATTTTGCGCTCTAGGTAGACACGTGGGCATATTTACAAGCTCTTGGGCAAAAGTGACGCAAGGGCCTTGTAAATAAGCTGTGGCTTGTATGAGACTCCTACACCGAGGTTGCCTCGTAAAATTCATCAACCTAATTACCAGCCTGAGCAGAGGTGGCCGGGAAACACATAACTTGATGAGTGGTCTTCTGATTTAATTGTAGAAACGTGTAATCCTTTTTTTGCTTGGACTACCAGACCATATCCTAGCTCATCCTCTCCTGGGCGATTTTTTTCTTTTGTAGGATACAATGAAAGAGTTATTTTCAGGGTATCATATCAATATAAAAGTGAGAATTGGATGTTGTTGTCACTTCACTGCAGTGTTACCACCGGATTTGAGTTCCTGCGAAAAAACATGAAGGCAAAATGTCCCAGTTTCCACATAGCCAGCTCAGTAGTGCCCTTTTCCTTTTTTTCTGTTAAATCTGCACGTAGAGCTGAAATTGAGAGCAGTAAGGTCTGCTCTCTTCCTGTCATCCGGACCGCACCTGTGGTTTGTGCATTTAGAGCTTTATTTATGAGCCCCTGCATCACATTTACGCTGCTGTTGCGTCACTGTTTGTGATGCTGCAGCAGCGTAAATAATGTTGCGCCATATTTACGAATCGACACCTGCGCTATATTATACCTGCGTCATGTATGCAGGGTGGGCGTTCCCCGCATCAAATCCTCGTAGAAGTGTTGCATTGAAATCTATAAGACGCCATTGCATCAAATCCTTACGCCTGCCTCACAGCAAGGATGACGCAGGTCCTTTCACATGGCGCTTGCCCCATGTGAAAACACACATTGCTGGCATTGCATCTTTTTTCAGACACACTCCAGCAATGCGTCACTTTTGCTCCTAGAGATTCGTCAGTAATACTGAGGTATCTTTAACTCCTTGTGACATGATGCCCCGTATTGTAAATACTATTCAATATTCAAAAAGGGGTACCTTTGTGACCATTGATTTTCATACTTTTTGATCAGCAGAGGTTTTAATTTATTGCCTATGCCTGTTTTCACAAGGATCAACACAATACATTACTTCATTTCACTACTATGGTAGATAGACAAGAACTACATTCCTTTACTTATGTAGCAGTAATCAAGCACAACACATGGAAACATTTAATTTATACTTTTCAAACTTTTATTTTACTTCATATTCTCAGTTCAATTTGAGAACAAAAAAATGTGTTCATTACTTTTACAAAAATTGATACAAACTATCTTTTACATTCATTTCTCAGAAACTTGTGCAAATGTCAAAGAAACCAGCGCAAGAAATGTCAAAGAAACCAGTGCAACATATAATCACCATATTATTTTTAGCAACTCAACAATTTGGTAAGTCCTACTAGGTTTTACTATTATATCGGCATATCTAGTTATCCTCAACAATCTATAATTGAGTGGTCCTAAAACATGTGTGCTCAGAGACGTTTCTCAAGCTTCAACGGTTTAGCCCATCCTTTGTCTGCTAAACTTATATGCAATTTCCACTTTGCAGATTTGTGTATTAATCCTCTGAGTCACATGCAAGAAAAAAACTGTGAGTGGTGGTGGTGCCGACGCGTTTCGACCTTCGTGCAAGGCACAGTGAGGGTTTCAAAGAAGGTCTTCCTCAGGGCTGGGGCTGTGAGTGTAGGACTTGGAACTCTCAATGTCTTATATGGAAAAAAGTGGGGATTTTCTTGTTCTTCTGGTCTTCATGGCCAGTCTGGAATGTGTCTTTTAGGTTTTATTATTTATTTACAAGTGTAAGGCTGGATATCGTCAGTCTCTTCCGTCAGCGAATGCGGCGCATTTTCCGCATTTCTTTTCCGGGTAGGCGTACTGTAAATACGGCACATCCATGGTGTCGCAAGGAGGGCGCACTGAGAAGTGTTAAATTGCTGATTTGTCACTGCGATGCAACACTTCTCATAACAAGCATTTACAATGTAATGGTTTTGCCTTTGTTAAAGTTAGAGCTATTGGCATTGCTCTTGACATTATTTTTATTTATGGTTTTTTTTAACATAAATAAATGGCATTGTCATTTACAATGCCACTAGCTTTATCCCTCGCAAATGACACACACAAACACACACAGAGCCCCCCCCCACACACACACCCACACAGAGCCCCCCCCACACACAAAGCCCCCCACAGACACAGCCACACAAAGCTTCCTACACACACAGCCACACAAAGCTTCCCACACACCCAGCCACACAGAGCCCTCCACACACATCCACACAGCACAAGCAGGCAACAGGGGCACACGGAGGCACAAGCAGGCAACAGGGGCACACGGAGGCACAAGCAGGCAACAGGGGTACACGGAGGCACAAGCAGGCAACAGGGGCACACGGAGGCACAAGCAGGCAACAGGGGCACACGGAGGCACAAGCAGGCAACAGGGGCACACGGAGGCACAAGCAGGCAACAGGGGCACACGGAGGCACAAGCAGGCAACAGGGGCACACAGAGGCACAAGCAGGCAACAGGGGCACGAAAACAGGCACAAGCAGGCAACAGGGGCACGAAAACTGAGGCACAAGCAGGCGACAGGGGCACACAGAGGCACAAGCAGGCAACAGGGGCACACGGAGGCACAAGCAGGCAACAGGGGCACACGGAGGCACAAGCAGGCAACAGGGTCATGAAAACAAGCACAAGCAGGCAAAAGGGTCACAAGCATGAATTGTAATTTAGACGGGGCTGAAGTGGAGAACGGTCAGTAGGGAAGTAGTGCGGCTGGTGCAGTGGTACCAGGCCGAAAGGTGAGAGGGGCTGTCTGCACCCCAGTTTGGACAGTTTCCACTACCTAACAGGGATTGGTGGGAGGGGGGCGTACTTCTTGCTTGCTTTAGGGCTGTTACTTCGGGGACGCAGTGCACGCTGCTGCCTGCTGCCGCCGGGACACGACAACAGGCAGGGAGAGGACAGGCTAGGAGAGGGCAGGGAGGGGACAGGCTGGGAGAGGGCAGGGAGGGGACAGTCTGGGAGAGGGCAGGCTGGGAGAGGGCAGGGAGGGGACAGTCTGGGAGAGGGCAGGTTGGGAGAGGGCAGGTTGGGAGAGCGCAGGCTGGAAGTGGACAGACTGGAAGTGGAAAGGCTGGGAGAGGACAGGCTGGGAAAGGGCAGGCTGGGAAAGGGCAGGCTGGAAGTGGACAGGCTGGGAGAGGACAGGCTGGGAAAGGGCAGGGAGGGGACAGGCTGCTTATATTGATTTTCTGCCACTTCGGTGACCTGCAGATCCACCCCAAGTGTGGCCCCTTGCAGAATTGCGTTAGTTAGAGCCACAAGGCTGAAGAGAGAAAAAAAGGAGGGGGTTGGTTGCGGGGATTAAGCTGTGTGCTGCTGGGCGCCGAACCCCCTGCCTGACGTGCTGGGGGGGGGGGGATATGCAGGGAGGGAGAGAGATCGATACATTTATCTGCTTAAACTGCCTTTTTATATATGTTTTACTATAATAATGCCAAAATTTTCACAATCTCTTTCTCACTCGATCTTGTTCATTTGCGTGCTTCGTGGTTGCCATGCCTCACAAGTGTACCCCATAGTTAGTCTATTATTATTAAATGATTACTGGGACACTGCTCGGACGCCCGGATGAGTTATCAAGGGAAGTAGCATAGGCAGTGAGGTCAACAGAGCATTGGCAGGTTTAATAAAACAGACCTTTTTGCCGAATGCTGCATACTGTTTAAACTTGTCATGTAAAACAAGGATGGTTCATTAATAATGTTGTTTTCCTTATCAGTTATAAAAAGGGCCTCTTTGATGCGCAGACAGCATTAACAAAGACAAAATAGACTCTCAAAGAAGAGTGCTTTGAAAAGAAGTCTAAAGATACCGTAAGTGGTTAACAGACCTGCCGCATAAAATATTGAACAGTAGGTACTTGTGACAGAGGGCCAGTAATTCAATTGGATCTTTAAAAAAAAGCATGTGCTTGCAAATATTTATTTGTGAACCAAAAAAACTAAATCCAGCAGCAGGTTACCATGACTACGAAGTAAAATAAATGAGCATACGAGGATGATTAGTACTAGCTCTTTATGATAGTCTAAGGAATCCAAACACTACGTAAAAAACAAAAAGTAAATCAGAAAGTATATTAGCAAATTAAATGTTGCAGTGTCACATAATATCACATCAAAGGGACTGCTTGAAACCCCATTACCCAGACCTAAACAGGATAATGTAAACATCCACGAAATGGCATTGATGCCTTGATAAACAGCCCATTAAAGCAAGGGCAAACTGTGAAAAACATGAAAGCCAATGGTTTAAAAGGGCTCACTCAGAGCGCATCCTCTCCCTGCAAATCGATTGCGCTTTTTTTGAGGAACTGATGATTGCAGCCAAAGGTAAAAAGAACAACGGACACACGGAGAGCGGGAGGGGGGGGGCGGGAACGGACACACGGGGAGCGGGAGGGGGGGCGGGGGGCGGGAACGGACACACAACGGTCTATGGGGGCGGACATTTCCAGTGTCCTGCGGATCCTGCTTTGGAGGTGTTTATGGGATGGGGAAAGAGACGAACACCCCCACCCCCCCACTTTTTTTGTATTCAGTCTTGGTACACGCACTCTTCCTGCGCGCTGGGTTTGCCCTAGTTGCCTCCAAGTTATGAGCACGAGGGGCAAATATGAGTGTATCCAGACCATTCAATCCTTGGCCTCTATTTAGAAACAAGAACCTCCCACCCCCCCCCCCCCCCCACACACACACTTCTTCGGGCAAGAAAGTCGTGCCATTTCCAGGGAATTCCAAGGTTAGGAGACAGAGACGACTGCTGACATGACACCGTGCCAGCCCCTCCGCCTCGCCTCCTCCTGCTCTTCCTCTTTTTACCTCACCGGATCGTACCCGCAAGAACCTTATCTGTTTTGGGAGTCGCTGGTCCTCAACCCTCCGCGCTGCCAGATGTTCCTCAATGCCACTCCCTTGCCTACATGTTTGTTGTCCCTGGCCCTTCGGATTGTGGCAAGCCCTGGCCTCAGCCCACCCACTCTCACGTGACCAGCCCCTCTGACCACCTTCCTAACCACCCCTCCAGAACCCAGTTTGTCCGCCCAGGTTCCCAGTCACGTAGCAAATCAGGCCCGTCCCTTGTGGTAGCGGACTAAAAAGGTATCCTGATCGAACTCCATAGTTCGAAGCCTGTATTCCGCGATCTCGCGAGAAACTACAAACTACAGAGTGACGTCATTACGTCCTCTCGTGTAGTTCTAATTACCATACGTCCAAAATAATGCCCAAAAATAGTGACACTGTGGCGGAAAGATAACATATATTTTATAGTCTATGCCCACGCTTAGTAGAGCGACCAGGAATCAATGTTAGAATTTCCAAAATAGAGGCGCTTTACCCATTGAAATGCCTGCTCTCGTGAGATGACTCAGGACTACAGAGTGACGTCACAGCGTCTGCTCCTGTAGTTCTAATGTGTCGTTGTTCACAGGAATTTGCCGTCGATGCCGGACCAGATTCGGGGGCGTTCCCATGAACAGGCTTTCGGCTGACGTAGCCAAAAGGGAAAAATTCTCGGGAACGCCCCCGAATCTGGTCCGATATTGACGGACAGAGCCTTCTCCCAATGGCTAGCCTCCATTTATGGAGCTAGCCAATGGGAGGAGGGGAAGGATACCCGACCCCACAGAGAAAAACATAAGATTTTGCTAGCCCATGCGTACTTCGTACGCATTGGCTAGGCAAAACCTAAAAAAGGCACTCGGAGTTTCCCCTTTGCCTGCCTTCTTGTAGATATAGTGAAGCCTTTCAGTAGTGTTTTATAAGTAGCTGCCCAGAATTCCACGAAGACACTGGCTCCTTACATTGATTTTCGTGGACCCCTCATCTTTGGGCCTATCAGTGAGGTGGTCAGCTCGATGGCAGGGCAGATCAGAGTGCCTTTGCTGCCCCAGTTCTGTGGGGGATCTGTCCATCAACTGAAGGGGTGAGTTTTCCTATTATGCCTCGCTCCCCTGTTCGCCCACTTGCTCTGTGCCGCTCTGCTACGGTTCAGGTCTACCACAGCTCTCTTTTGGGAATCCCAATCATGATCCCGCCTCTGTCTTCAAAAGAGCCCCGGAAGAGTTTAGCTGTATACCTGCCACATTATAAAAGCAGGCTTCTTATGTACTCTTCAAAAATATTCCTTCAAAAAGCAGATCACATTTTTTTTCACATGTTAGCAAATCAATTTTATTGATGGGATAGCCATGCCATTCCTCAAGACTATGGGGAACTCTAGTGTTAGCATTGACACGTGGGATATTAAGAGTTTTAAAGAATAAAGAGATTATGAAATAAAAATTCAAAAATAGACTGAGGAAAATACATTGTATTTTTTTGTTGATTGATTAGGCACAGATTGTTGCCCATAGCAAAGTCCATTGTTATACTAACCAGAGCCAGGGGAATGTCCAAGGGAAAAGGACGAAAAGATAACACTCCTTGAGGTCATGTTTGTATTAAATAACACTATTCCGTCTTGTCGGATTTTAGTGTAAGACAATTATATTTCATCCATTGATGGATGCCCAGTAAAGAACCAGGAAAATAGTGAAAGTTGTTAGCATTGATATCCAGGTGGGGGCTGATCGGTATATTACCAAAGTCTCAACCCAAAGGATTAGATTGGAGTGGCCCATAGATGCATGCACAAATTAAACAAGACAGGCGCCAGTGCGGATGTGCAACCAGTTGGAGCAGAAAAAAGCTGTGCCCGGTTTGATCAGGAAGTAAACCCACCGAGAGCTGCTGCAGAGATAATGGCTGACGTGAGATGCTCGATTAAAACTATTTGGTTAGTTCACTTGGTCAAAATACTGCAGAGGTTAAGAGGACCGGAGCTGCAGCATTGCCACAGGTTTTGGATAGGCAACATCATAAAACGGTGGCAGTTGTCTTAGGCGATGGAAGTAAGGGTGCAGGGCATCAGCCCCAAATTAGCCGTGCTGGAGTTCAGAAAGTAAATGAGCAATAAAGGTTGTCTTTTAAATTGTTTTTCATCTTGTCACATTTGCTGTGCCTTCAAAGGCGGAGGTCAAATGTCAGGCTACCTCTTCTGACAAATTGCTGCTTATTTTTTAACAAGCAGCTTGATGTTTTAATTTTCTTTAGTTTGACTACAAAATTAAAGAATTTTATGGAGTGAACTACATGACAATCTTTCTGGGGCACAGAGTGTGTGAAAGGAAAACTTGTATGGTGTCAGGTTTTTCTAACACACAAAAATATAAATCCCTGTAAATTAACTCTACAAATATGTACAAGCAGTTAAGAAGCACAAAGGAAGGACATTTATTTGTAATTCTGAAGTGTGATGGAAACAATGATTTTTATAGGCTCAATCAAAGTCACTTTACTTTGATTCGATTGATAACAAAGTTTATTTAGACAATAGTCTATAAACCATACATAGAACAATGGATCGTGTATAGTGATAAGATATTTAAAACCACAATTCATTTTACACATTTACAACACTTGTAAAACCATAAGCATAAAATATTTAAAACCACAATTCATTTTACACATTTACAACACTTATGAGAACCATACGCATAAAATTGGGATACTCTATAATTTTTAAACTCTCCCATTCTCCTTTGTTCCCTCCATTACATATTCTCTTGTTGCTTTCAGAAATTTCCCCAACGCAATTGTAATATCCAGAAATGACATTTCTGTAAGGAGGTCGATAGCATCAGCCCGTGAGGTCACCTCATATTTTAAAAAAAATGGACGTAAAAAAGTTTTCCGAATTGCTAAAATGCAAGTACAATCAAACAGTATATGTAAAATATCATTTCTTACTCCTAGACCACATTTACAAGTTCCATCCGGATGGATCAGGGCCACTCTTATTTTTCTTTCAATCTTCCATGGATTTAGCCCCACCCGAACCTTCAAGATTTCATGTCTTAGCCATCTACTAGGCAGTAAATCCAGGTATGGGAACCGGACCTCCTTTTCCCATTCATTTTTTACCCAATTCACTGATTTTTTTTGCCTCAGATAGTCCATGTCTTTTGATCTAGAGTATTCAAGCCCTTGGTCTCTAAGCATTTTTTTTAAGTGCACACTATATTCAGCAGTGGTGGGGAAAGGCTCAATTTCAAGTGTGCAGCTACCGTCTGGAGGGTTTTCTTCACGTCTCGTGCCCAGCGTAAGCTGCTTACTCAAATTTCCTTTCTACACCAAATTGAGACCTTCTCATCACCACCAGGCTCCAGTCGGTTCCAAAATCTTATTAGAGACAATTGGGTCTTTACTTCCCATGATGTTAAACCCACCTCCATTCTAATTGCTTGTATCATGGAGCTATTTGGTAAGGACAACAACATTTTCACAATTTTACCTTCTTCCCGGTCCCACCCTCTTTTACCACTCAGGAAAAGCACCTCTGCTCCATAAAGTACTTGTGGGGGGATCATAACTTCAAAAGCCTTCAAAAGCGGTCTGTGTGACATATCGCCATAATCTTTATTGAATTTTTTCAGCCCACAGACCGAAGAGTAGGCCTTTGCCGTCTGTGCCTCCAAGTGGGTATTCCACTTTAATGCACTATTAAACCAGAGGCCCAAGTATTTATATTCATATACTATGTCTAATTTATCCTGTCCTAAAAAACAATTAAATTGTTTACCCTCTTTCCAAAACATAGGATCTTTGTTTTTTCCATATTCACTGTTAGGAGCTTTTTATCACAGTACTTATTGAACACGTTTAGTTCCTTTGGAGGCCCATTTCTGTTTGATCCAAGATCACAAGGTCATCGGCATAAGAGACATGACACTTTATTATTATTCATACGCGGGCTCGCACTTTTTTCAACTTCCAAGGTCGCTGGGAGGTCTGCCAAGAAGATTGAGAAAAGCAAGGGTGCCAAAACGCACCCTTGTCTCAAACCATTCTTTACTGGAATTTTCTGGGTTAGAGAGCCCTTTACATCTCTAATGTTCTGGGCCCAATTACCACTATGTAATTCTTTTAAGATGTTCAATATACCCTGTGGCATTCCAAAGTTTTCCAGTACCTCCCAATGGCTATTTCGGTCTACTGTGTCAAACGCTGCTCGGAAATGGACGAAACAGCAAAATAATTTGCCATTTTGTTCCATCGATTTCCTGGCCAGGGCCCACAGTGCAAAACAATGATCTATTGTAGAGTGGCCTTCTTTGAAGCCCCCTTGTTCAACCGGAATGATCGATCTATGTTCCAACCAAGCTTTTAGCTTACTAAGGATTATTTTAGAGAAAACATTTTCTCCTATATCCAATAGGTTGATTAGCCTATAATTCTTCGGGGCATATACATCCCCTTTCTTGTGTAGCGGTCTTATTATGGCTCCCTTCCAGTTTGGGGGCATATTCCCTTGGTCTAAAATTAAGGTAAACATTTTCGCGTAGAATTCCGCCCACCAAGTCTGATTTGAATTTAATATCAGGGCTGGTAGATTATCTGGGCCTGCGGCCCTAGTTAGGTTCAGTGTCTTTATTGTTCTAAGGACATTTGTTGTTAAACATTCTTGTTTTAGATCCTCTACTAGGCCATGCCAGTCCCCAGCTGCCTCATTTCCTCTCCTCGGGGCATATAATTGCAGTATATACTCTGTCCACGCCCCCTCTTCCACGACGCAAATCATCGGAGCAACTGAAGGTCCCGTTGCTGACTGGATTAGCTTCCAGAACTGCCGTGTATTTTTGGCTTCGATTGCTTCCAATGATTTACCCCAACACATTTCTTTATAGGTCCTTTTAGCATTACGGATTAGGGTGATATATTCCTTCTTTATTTTTATTAGGTTTTCAGCCCTGGTTTGCACAAATCTTTTCCGTAGGCTACGTTCTTCTCGCCTAACTTCTCTTTTCTTTAGTAGAGATTCCTGATTAAACCAAGTTTCTCGCTTTGCTTGTGACCTTCCGTTGTTCTTATTGGCGCTTATATCTTTATTACGCTTATGCTTTCCACTACTTGAGTTATTTTCTCGACAAACCAAGGTAAATTTTGGCCGCACAAGTGACCTAATTGCACCTTTTGTTGCAGACTAGTTAACCTCTCGATATATTTTTCAGTTAACCGAGTGGTTATCCGCTTTGGATAATCCATCTCTTGGGGGATAACTATATCACATGCTAAATGTTGGGCGATTATAAGCTCTAGTTTTAACATTTTATGATCACTACATTCCGCAGGGACAATCCTAAAATCTTTTATCAACTCAAAATTCCAAGCCAACATAAAAATATAATCTATTGGGCAAATTTGTGTCCCATAATTAAAAGTTTTCTTTGCGGGACAATCCTGAGTTATCCTCCCATTTAGACAAAATAAACTTTTTGTCGCTAAGAAGTTGCCCAAGTTGGCCGCATCAGTTGTTATTTTAGTTTCCAGGAATTCTGCTTTTTCCACTTCACAAGCCTCTAGAATTTCAATATACAACTGATCAGTCAGTTTTGGGTTTAATTTGTGATTAAAATCTCCCAGTAACAACATTAAATCATTTCCATACTTATCATACAACGTATCCATATCATTCTTAAAATTTAACAATTCATCCCCATATTCCTTCCTTGAGCTCCACTGCATATACACATTTAGGATCAGCATACTTTCATATTTTTTATCAACAAATGATGTTTGTATTCTACAAGCCAAAAGCCACTTAGACGTCACGGGTATCTGAAAAGCCGTAGTTAATAAGCATGTTGAAATCAAGGTCAGCAAGCCCCCGGCAGGGCGGCCAGAGGTAGATTTTTCAACTGGGCGGTAAATTTGTTTAAACCCTTCCACTACCGGGCGTTCTCCACAGAGCCAGGTCTCTTGAATACAAATGATTTCACACTTTCTTGCGAGTTCTTTCAGAGTTTCCTGTTTTACTTGGGTACCCATCCCATTTATATTCCAAGAGACCATATTTGTGCTGCGTGGTTGCCCCCTTACCTATTCTACATCGCTTAGGGGATCATTTATTTCTGATTCTTCCCTATAGCTTTGTGAGGGGCCTGCCGGGCTTTCAATATTGCTCCAATTTTTCCAGGACTCTACTAGGTCCGAATTATTTATCACTTTACTTTAGATAGTGAGGATGGACCGCCCTATTAAAACTGGGGGGGGGTTAGCCATTGTTTTTAAACAGGAAATGGAGGTGGTGGTTATTGAGACAGTATGCAACCCACAAATGGAGCTCATGATCTTTAGCATTAACTCCAGCTCTAGGGAATCTAGGAAAGGAGCACTAGTTTATCGGCCTCCAGGCCCTGCTGGGAACTTCTCTATCCAACTTGTGGAAGCACTTGCCCCCCACATGCAAATGAACTCTGATTTCATTGTGGTAGGGGATTTTAATGTCCATTGTGATGTTGCGACATGTCTTGAGGCACAGACCCTTCTGGCTGATCTGTCCACACTTGGTTTTAATTTGGCAAATCAGGGTCCTACACATGTAGCGGGTCATACTCTTGATCTTGTGCTATACAATTCCTCTTATATAAATTGTCTCCCTCCTTACCATGTGGATTGGACCGACCACGCCATTATCGAATTCTATACTCGCTCCAACCATAAGGCAAAAGGTATTCGGAGGAGCATGGCAGATGTCAGAAGACCCTGGAACAAACTAACTCCTGAGGGTTTTAGGGAGAATTACTCGGAACCCAATTGGACTGAAGTCGGAGACAATGTGACCTCAGCTTTAAACAATTTTAATGAAGCTATAACCACAACCATTGATCGTGTTATTCCTTTGAGGACATACAAACCACGGCCTGCCCCTAAGCAAGAAGTTTGGTTCACAGACGACTTGAGACAGCTAAAACTCACTACGAGGAAGCTAGAGAAACGTTGGAGAACCACCTGGAAAGTTGAGGACAAAGATAATCACAGGGCCTCCCAAAAAAGCTACCATAAAGCTCTTCGGGCTGCGCGGAAACATCATATTGCAGCCCAATTATCAGCAGCTGGTAATAACTCCAAAGTTCTCTACCAAATACTACAAACATTCACTAAGCCCTCGGCCTGTGAAACGGATGGGATTGAGTCCCAGGAACTGTGTAATAACATTTCACAGTTCTTTGTCAGAAAAATTGATGGCATTTATGCTAAGATCTTAGCCTCAAAATCGACTGTTAATAGCCTTAACTCTGCTGACAGCATATCTAGCTCAGTAGGCAACAAGATTGGTAAACTTACGGAATTCCCACCGGTATCCTTGGAGGAGATGACCACCTTAATCACTCAGACAAAGAGTGGGTGCCCTTCGGATATCATCCCAGCACGGGTCATGGCACTTTTGAGTGACGAGCTGGGGGTTGGAATCCGACAGGTTATCAATCTTTCTCTGAGCACAGGGGAAGTTCCCCTTGGTTGGAAGCAGGCCTTGGTAAGACCACTACGGAAAAATAACTCCATTCCGTGGACAGATCTGACAAACCTGAGACCCATTTCTCTCCTCCCTTTTTTAGGGAAGCTTACCGAGAAGTTTGTGAACGGGCATTTGTCTAGATATATCGAGAGCGCAGGGGTGCTTGATCCTTCCCAGTCTGGGTTTAGACCCAGGCACAGCACAGAGACTGCCTTACTGTCCGTCGCTGACGATCTTCGTATGCTACAGGATAAAGGGTTTTCCGTTATCCTGGTGCTCCTAGATCTGTCAGCGGCGTTTGACACTGTCTCACATGAGATCATGACCTCCAGACTAATTGACATCGGTCTGGAAGGCAAGGTGCTGGCCTGGCTAAGGAGTTTTTTTACCAACCGCACTCAGAGAGTCATACTGGGTCCATACCAGTCAGAGGAGGTTGAGATCTCAAAGGGGGTGCCACAGGGCTCCTGTTTGAGCCCAACGCTCTTTAACATCTATGTGGCACCCCTAGCTAACATCATGAGATCTCATGGGTTCATCCCTGTATCGTATGCAGACGATACTCAACTCCTCTTCCCCTTTAAAACCATGACCCCTGAGGTGCGTAACTCCTTTGCACAGGGAATGAAAGAGGTGGCACATTGGATGGCAGCAAATTTCCTTCAGTGTAACGTCTCTAAGACTGAGGTTATGCTCTTTGGGGAAGCCAAACGACTCTGGACTCCTGACTGGTGGCCTCAAGACCTAGGCCCAGTCCCTGTACCTAGAGTCGTTGTGAAAGATCTAGGAGTTAAGTTGGATCAGGAGCTTGCCCTTAAACATCATGCCAATCAAGTTGTAAGCTCCTGCTTCCATGTCATTGGCCTTCTCCGACTGGTATTTCCCATGTTACCTGATACAACAAGGAAAACACTAGTACAGTTGCTAGTGTTAAGCAGACTGGATTATTGTAACGGTCTGCTGCTGGCCGCCAATGAGGATGTCATGGCCAGATTACAAGTCGTGCAAAACACAGCTGCACGGCTTGTTTTTAACGCCCCAGCCCGTACTCCCTCTATGCCACTTCTAAACAAACTCCATTGGCTTACTGTAAAACAGAGGGTGTTGTTTAAAACATGCTGCACCATTCACAAATGCCTCATTGGCAAAGGTCCTGACTACCTGACCAAAAAGTTCATTCCCTATACCCCCTTAAGGTCTCTGAGATCTGGAGAGCAACAATTGTTATGTGTCCCCAGGTTCTGGAAATCTAGACAAGGGGGAAGGGCTTTGTCAGTAGCTGGGCCAAAGCTCTGGAATGATCTTCCCTATGACATCAGAGTTTGTAAGGAACATTTTCCTTTTAGGAAAAAATTAAAAACCTTTTTGTTCAACCACTAGCTCTGGTAGGGCTTTTGTTATATACTGGTCAGGGCTTTTGTTCACAGATGCTGCCAAAGGCGCGGAGATACTCCTTAGGGAGTCAAGTTCCTAGCGCGATACAAGTCTGTAAATAAATAAATAAATAAATAAATGTTCAAATTATACATATTTGCAGAAAATCAATTTCCACACATTGCTTGTGCACTATATGGTTTTAACAGTAAAACTGCATGTCAGTGCAAAGCTTATGGTTATTTCAATGAAAAGGTGCTGTCTGTAAAAAGACGTTGTGCTACCACACCATGCTTTAGTAATATATTTGTGACAGTGTGCGACAAAATGCACCACTGGCTACCACTCTACTGCTGAAGGGAGGTGGCTCATTTGCTGTACAAGTTCTTTGCAAAATGCTTGGATTGTTCATAATCCCTACGACTTCAGTGATGTAACATTGATGGCAGCAGCCCCACTCTGAAAATTGTTCCAATGCCACTGGCAGTTGTGGTCTCAGGCAAGACAACTTGCGCTTTGAAACCAGCCTGATGCAGTTCTAGACATTATCCCTCTGGTCGTGACATTCTTGACATTCTTGACAACTTGAATAATTTTCAGAAGGAAGAACTAGTTCTGCACTTATTAGAGTCAAGCGAGTTAATTTAAGGTTATTAAAGAGTCTCGTAACCACCCATTCTTTTTAGGGCTACGGGACTATTCAAGGAAAAATAAAAACATTTGGTTTGCTTGGCATGGGCCAATGTGAAAAGAATGATTCCTGCCATAAAAAGGCATTAATGTCACTCTTAAAGACAACCTTGAAGAGTGGGTCCGATGGCATATTTAAAGACCTATCACAGTTACAACTCCCTGCTGTGTTCAGATTATTGTCAGTATTCATGCATTTGTACTCGGAGTCACAAGCTGTATTTACATCTATGATATGACTGGGTGCGTATTTTGGAGGCTGTTTATACTGCTTCGTATACCGTTTCAGAGCCCATACGCACTTATGGTCTTCTGAAGTATGCCTATACTGCTCTACGTGCAATTCCCGGCATGATGTGGTTTGGATACTAAGGCAACTCGAATTACTTTTCAGTTTCTGATTCCGGCTGAATGTTACTATTCGGTCAGAATGACCAGAGCTAATTTGTGTTATGCTAACAACATGAAGGGGTGCCAATAGGTATGGCTGCATGTATTGCTTCTTATGCCCTGATGGAGCTTACATGCGCTAGGTGCGATTGTGAGTTATCACGACACTCTATGCAAGGTGCATAAAAGGGAGTGTGTTCATACTCTTTTCCCTGAAAAAGGTTAAGCGCCAAATGCAAGCTTATTTCTAATATCAGGGTTAACAGCTCCTGACACCATCTCTTTCCTGGACAACTAATCTTCTATAGACAACTATTCTGTATATCTATATCATTGATGATGTCCTCACTGTCCTTTTTTCTTAGAGCGGTGCTCCACCTACATGAGCCGCAGCCAGGTGAGGCGTAGTATTTTCCTCCTACCAGAAAGGTAAGCGGATCATTGGCTCTTGTTAGGCCTTCAAGTGCCCACTTAATGGACACAGTGGGTGTTATGAGTGTTTAACACCCCACCATTGGTTGTAATGATACTTAATTTGTCTGACACCAATGTTTTTCTTTCTCTTTTGTTTTTTCTGCTGTCTGACCACCTTCCCAATCCTGGGTATCCACCAATGAATAGGAGGATTGTTGTACACCTGGAACATTCTGGTGATATCATTTAGTTTTTTTACCCTTTATCACCAGCAGTAGCAATCTAAGGTCCTGATGAAAGCAGCGGACACCCTTTTGGGTCCAAAGACTGCAGAAACATGTTGACCAATTTATACAGTAGCTATTTGTTGAAACTACTGTTTACCTGCACTGGTTTTTATATGTTGGAAGTTTGAGAGGCGCTTAATAAACTCACCTTTTCCTCCCAGCTCTCCAATTTTAGTACCCTTCACATTTTTTCACTCCCATACACTCATGCACTGCTTTTCAGTAATCAAGTACACGCCAATTACATAACCTTTTTTCTCTGGGGTTCCCACCTTCGCATGGTCGCAGATGACTGCGGGATCTATTTCTTCTTGTGTGAGGAGTCCCATATGATGACAAGGGCGGTACCGGACGATAACTGATAGGTATTTTTCACACATTGAAAGTATCCTGTTATGTTCAGATTAAATTTTATCTCCCACATGGTTAGAAACTTTTAGGAGGTTTTGGTCAGACAGTGGTTAATTATTAAAGTGGTTAGACCCACAGTTACTTTGTCTGTGTTTATATTAATGTCACTCGCCTTGGCCCTTGCGCCAAACACATCTTTCCAAGAGTGGTCCGGCATGTTTTATCAAAAATTGCATGCAATGTCTATGGCTCGAATATAATCAAGTTTGCACTGTGATTTTCAGTTGGATTTTTTCTGGTGCACACTGTAACAGTGAGTGGTATATTAAGTGAATTTAAGAGAAAGATGTGATCTCAGGTTTCAATCGTCATGTCTGTGTTTACTGGTACATTGTGCGGTTGTTTACTTTCCAGCAGGCATGACATTTGATTAAGCAGGTAACAACCCAGCCCCCTGGACTTACCTGTGATCAGTCCTCCAACTGTTCTACGCCGTCCAAGACCCGGCTTCTCTCTCATCCTCTAGCTCTTCTGTCGTCGCTCCTCGTGCCTTCTTGTCCATTCTTACATGTTTTCTGCTACTTTCTGTCGGCCTACCATGTCCACTGTGCCTTTTATCAATTTTCTCCAGTTTTCTGCCATGTCTTGTCTTGTTTGCATCTCTTGCACTCACTTCAACTCCTTTGTGCCTGTGTTGTGCCTGTTCTTGCCTTAAACCCATTTCTTTTGTGCCTTGTTTGTGCCAGTTTTTTTGCGCCTTTTTCACCATTTTCTCTGTGCCAGTTGTTGCCTGGTGCCTACTCCCTTTCCCACTTCCATCAACAGAGCAACCTTCCCAGGAGTCTGGGAAATGCAGGGGTCAAGGCACTCCTAAAAAAACCTTGGCAGATCTCGCCTAGCTCGAGATCTACGGATCGAGATCCCTCCTACCCTACCTAGCCATGGTTATGGAAAAAGCTATCAACAGGTGCCTCACAAAAAACCTTCCCAAACACCAGTTTCTAGATGCCACACAGTCAAGCTTCCAGCCAAACCTCAGCACCAAGACCACCCTCATTGCAGCAAAAAACAACATTCGGATGATACTAGATTGAAGAGAAACTGCAGGCCTCATCCTGCTTGACCTCTCAGCAGCCTTTGACACTGTCTCCCACCCACCCTGATCAGAAGAATACCCAATACCGGCATCCAAGGACCCACCCTCAACTGAATATTCAAGTTCCTTACAGGACACCCACACGGAGCCACCAAGCGCCCCCCCCCCCCCCCAACCACAGTTGGAGCAAAGTATCAGGGATCCAAGGGGTCGACACCGTCAACACATCATGCCCTAACACTGAATCAAACCAGGACCAAGATGTAAAAAATGTCAACTCCTGGATCACCAACTGCACCGACATCATCGGTCCCATCAAGACCATCAGACACAGGAACTCCACCAAGCCGGCAAGATGGTACACCAAGGAACTGAGGACAGCAAAACGCCTCTGCAAGCAACTGGAAAGAAGATGGTGCACTAGCAAGGACACCTCAGACAGAACCACCTTCAAGTCCTCTCTCAACCTATACCCCAGGCTAGTGAAAGAAACAAAGAGGAAAGCCTTAGCCAACAGCATCATGTCAAGCTCCAACCACAGGTTTTCTGTGGCTGCAGCCACAGAAAACAGCATCACCCCCTCTCAAGAATTAAGTGACATACTCGCCGAATTTTTACACAACAAGATCATCACCATCTATAAAAACTTCGAATCCGAGCCCTCAAACTTCCTTTTTATTACTCACCGAAACCAACACGGACCACCGACTGACTGCATCGGACCAGCTCACCCCCCAGGACACCACCATCATGAACTCCATTCGCTCAGGAGCCCCCATGGACCCTGCCCCCGCCGTATTTCGAACCTTGGAAGCCATAGCATCAGCACCCTCTTCAACTCCTCAGTCACCAAGGCCACCTTTACTGAAGAATGGAAACATGCAGAAGTAAGATCACTCCTCAAGAAACTATCTGCCAACCCGAGTGCACTCAAGAACTACCACCCCATTTTCCTTCTCCCATTCCCTGCCAAAGTCCTGGAAAAAGCCTTCAACCGACAACTCATGAAGTAACTGGAGTAGCACGTTCTCCTAGACACCTCCCAATCCGATTCTGCGCCAACCACAGCACTGAGTCAGCCTTGATTATGGCCACCGATGACATCAGAGACTTCTCGACCAGGGAGAAACAGCAGCTCTGATCCTCCTCAACCTCTTTGACACAGTATCTCATCCCACCCTGATCAGAAGACTGCATCTCAATCGTATCCAAGGTAACACCCTCAAATAGATCGCCTCCTTCCTCACCTGAAGAACGCAAAAGGTTCACCTACCTCCATTCACCTCCGAACCTAAGGAAATCATCTGCTGTATCCCTCAAGGATCTTCCCTCAGCCCCACCCTCTTCAATACTTACATTACCCCTTTGGCCAACATCGTCAGATACAACAGACTAATATCATATCTTTCGCAGATAATACTCCACTGATCTTTTCGCTCTCAGAAGATCCCACCAACACAAGAACAAACTTCAACAGGTGCATGAAGAGCATTGCCAAATGGATGAAGGACAACTGCCTGAAGCTCAACACAGACAAAACAAAAGTGCTAATCTTCTGCAACACCACCACCCCTTGGAACGAGTCCTGATGGCCCTCGGAACTAGGACCATCACCCAAACTGAATGACCACACCAGCAACATTGGCATAATACTGGACAGCAAACTGACCATGAAGTCCCAGATCAACTCCCTTTCCTCTGACTGCTTTCTCACACTTTGCATGTTATGAATAGTCTTCTAATGGGTCCTCCTGAACATCAGATGTACTGTCACTCAGGCCCTGGTCACCAGCTGATTAGACTACGACAACACACTCTATGCTGGGATCACCACACACCTTCTGCAGATCCACCACCAGACTTATCCTCAAACTCCCCAGATGGACATATATCAACCCCCACCTCAGGAAACTCCACTGACTCCCTGTACAGAAGAGATGCCAATTCAAGTGGATGATCCATGCCTACAAAGTACTACACAACCAACACCCAGTCTATATCAACCACAGCCTTAACTTTCACCGTTCTACCAGACAACCACGCTCCACCTTCCTCTCACTTGCCCTCACCCCACGCATCTGTTGTTTGGGTTCAAATTCCTTAAAAAAACCAGAAGAACAGTTTGTTTAATTAAACAGTTCAGCCAGGAGAACAGTTACAGGCATGAGGCCTGAGGACTGTCTCAGTTTACAGTGGGTTATTGCTCTCTTTATATACAAAATTACAACACACAATAAAGGTTTCTAGCCAGGCGTGCAATGCCCATAGGGCTCAAAGGGCATCAGCCCCCCATCGTGTGTCAGCCTGGGCTGACACAGCTTCCCGGGCACACACAGACAGTTTTTGGGCTGCTGTAGGCTTGCTGGTCTGGCGTCCGTCTAATTGCAGCCACACCCGAGTACTTCAGAGGTCTATAAAAGACCATTTATATGTTAACAAGGCTTTGTTGTTTTTCACTCCTTCTTACCCCCCTCCTTGCCGCGCCCCCACCCCCCAGAATTGTGGCTCTAGCTGCAGACGATACTCAACTCCTCTTCCCCTTTAAAACCATGACCCCTGAGGTGCGTAACTCCTTTGCACAGGGAATGAAAGAGGTGGCACATTGGATGGCAGCAAATTTCCTTCAGTGTAACGTCTCTAAGACTGAGGTTATGCTCTTTGGGGAAGCCAAACGACTCTGGACTCCTGACTGGTGGCCTCAAGACCTAGGCCCAGTCCCCGTACCTAGAGTCGTTGTGAAAGATCTAGGAGTTAAGTTGGATCAGGAGCTTGCCCTTAAACATCATGCCAATCAAGTTGTAAGCTCCTGCTTCCATGTCATTGGCCTTCTCCGACTGGTATTTCCCATGTTACCTGATACAACAAGGAAAACACTAGTACAGTTGCTAGTGTTAAGCAGACTGGATTATTGTAACGGTCTGCTGCTGGCCGCCAATGAGGATGTCATGGCCAGATTACAAGTCGTGCAAAACACAGCTGCACGGCTTGTTTTTAACGCCCCAGCCCGTACTCCCTCTATGCCACTTCTAAACAAACTCCATTGGCTTACTGTAAAACAGAGGGTGTTGTTTAAAACATGCTGCACCATTCACAAATGCCTCATTGGCAAAGGTCCTGACTACCTGACCAAAAAGTTCATTCCCTATACCCCCTTAAGGTCTCTGAGATCTGGAGAGCAACAATTGTTATGTGTCCCCAGGTTCTGGAAATCTAGACAAGGGGGAAGGGCTTTGTCAGTAGCTGGGCCAAAGCTCTGGAATGATCTTCCCTATGACATCAGAGTTTGTAAGGAACATTTTCCTTTTAGGAAAAAATTAAAAACCTTTTTGTTCAACCACTAGCTCTGGTAGGGCTTTTGTTATATACTGGTCAGGGCTTTTGTTCACAGATGCTGCCAAAGGCGCGGAGATACTCCTTAGGGAGTCAAGTTCCTAGCGCGATACAAGTCTGTAAATAAATAAATAAATAAATAAATGTTCAAATTATACATATTTGCAGAAAATCAATTTCCACACATTGCTTGTGCACTATATGGTTTTAACAGTAAAACTGCATGTCAGTGCAAAGCTTATGGTTATTTCAATGAAAAGGTGCTGTCTGTAAAAAGACGTTGTGCTACCACACCATGCTTTAGTAATATATTTGTGACAGTGTGCGACAAAATGCACCACTGGCTACCACTCTACTGCTGAAGGGAGGTGGCTCATTTGCTGTACAAGTTCTTTGCAAAATGCTTGGATTGTTCATAATCCCTACGACTTCAGTGATGTAACATTGATGGCAGCAGCCCCACTCTGAAAATTGTTCCAATGCCACTGGCAGTTGTGGTCTCAGGCAAGACAACTTGCGCTTTGAAACCAGCCTGATGCAGTTCTAGACATTATCCCTCTGGTCGTGACATTCTTGACATTCTTGACAACTTGAACAATTTTCAGAAGGAAGAACTAGTTCTGCACTTATTAGAGTCAAGCGAGTTAATTTAAGGTTATTAAAGAGTCTCGTAACCACCCATTCTTTTTAGGGCTACGGGACTATTCAAGGAAAAATAAAAACATTTGGTTTGCTTGGCATGGGCCAATGTGAAAAGAATGATTCCTGCCATAAAAAGGCATTAATGTCACTCTTAAAGACAACCGTGAAGAGTGGGTCCGATGGCATATTTAAAGACCTATCACAGTTACAACTCCCTGCTGTGTTCAGATTATTGTCAGTATTCATGCATTTGTACTCGGAGTCACAAGCTATATTTACATCTATGATATGACTGGGTGCGTATTTTGGAGGCTGTTTATACTGCTTCGTATACCGTTTCAGAGCCCATACGCACTTATGGTCTTCTGAAGTATGCCTATACTGCTCTACGTGCAATTCCCGGCATGATGTGGTTTGGATACTAAGGCAACTCGAATTACTTTTCAGTTTCTGATTCCGGCTGAATGTTACTATTCGGTCAGAATGACCAGAGCTAATTTGTGTTATGCTAACAACATGAAGGGGTGCCAATAGGTATGGCTGCATGTATTGCTTCTTATGCCCTGATGGAGCTTACATGCGCTAGGTGCGATTGTGAGTTATCACGACACTCTATGCAAGGTGCATAAAAGGGAGTGTGTTCATACTCTTTTCCCTGAAAAAGGTTAAGCGCCAAATGCAAGCTTATTTCTAATATCAGGGTTAACAGCTCCTGACACCATCTCTTTCCTGGACAACTAATCTTCTATAGACAACTATTCTGTATATCTATATCATTGATGATGTCCTCACTGTCCTTTTTTCTTAGAGCGGTGCTCCACCTACATGAGCCGCAGCCAGGTGAGGCGTAGTATTTTCCTCCTACCAGAAAGGTAAGCGGATCATTGGCTCTTGTTAGGCCTTCAAGTGCCCACTTAATGGACACAGTGGGTGTTATGAGTGTTTAACACCCCACCATTGGTTGTAATGATACTTAATTTGTCTGACACCAATGTTTTTCTTTCTCTTTTGTTTTTTCTGCTGTCTGACCACCTTCCCAATCCTGGGTATCCACCAATGAATAGGAGGATTGTTGTACACCTGGAACATTCTGGTGATATCATTTAGTTTTTTTACCCTTTATCACCAGCAGTAGCAATCTAAGGTCCTGATGAAAGCAGCGGACACCCTTTTGGGTCCAAAGACTGCAGAAACATGTTGACCAATTTATACAGTAGCTATTTGTTGAAACTACTGTTTACCTGCACTGGTTTTTATATGTTGGAAGTTTGAGAGGCGCTTAATAAACTCACCTTTTCCTCCCAGCTCTCCAATTTTAGTACCCTTCACATTTTTTCACTCCCATACACTCATGCACTGCTTTTCAGTAATCAAGTACACGCCAATTACATAACCTTTTTTCTCTGGGGTTCCCACCTTCGCATGGTCGCAGATGACTGCGGGATCTATTTCTTCTTGTGTGAGGAGTCCCATATGATGACAAGGGCGGTACCGGACGATAACTGATAGGTATTTTTCACACATTGAAAGTATCCTGTTATGTTCAGATTAAATTTTATCTCCCACATGGTTAGAAACTTTTAGGAGGTTTTGGTCAGACAGTGGTTAATTATTAAAGTGGTTAGACCCACAGTTACTTTGTCTGTGTTTATATTAATGTCACTCGCCTTGGCCCTTGCGCCAAACACATCTTTCCAAGAGTGGTCCGGCATGTTTTATCAAAAATTGCATGCAATGTCTATGGCTCGAATATAATCAAGTTTGCACTGTGATTTTCAGTTGGATTTTTTCTGGTGCACACTGTAACAGTGAGTGGTATATTAAGTGAATTTAAGAGAAAGATGTGATCTCAGGTTTCAATCGTCATGTCTGTGTTTACTGGTACATTGTGCGGTTGTTTACTTTCCAGCAGGCATGACATTTGATTAAGCAGGTAACAACCCAGCCCCCTGGACTTACCTGTGATCAGTCCTCCAACTGTTCTACGCCGTCCAAGACCCGGCTTCTCTCTCATCCTCTAGCTCTTCTGTCGTCGCTCCTCGTGCCTTCTTGTCCATTCTTACATGTTTTCTGCTACTTTCTGTCGGCCTACCATGTCCACTGTGCCTTTTATCAATTTTCTCCAGTTTTCTGCCATGTCTTGTCTTGTTTGCATCTCTTGCACTCACTTCAACTCCTTTGTGCCTGTGTTGTGCCTGTTCTTGCCTTAAACCCATTTCTTTTGTGCCTTGTTTGTGCCAGTTTTTTTGCGCCTTTTTCACCATTTTCTCTGTGCCAGTTGTTGCCTGGTGCCTACTCCCTTTCCCACTTCCATCAACAGAGCAACCTTCCCAGGAGTCTGGGAAATGCAGGGGTCAAGGCACTCCTAAAAAAACCTTGGCAGATCTCGCCTAGCTCGAGATCTACGGATCGAGATCCCTCCTACCCTACCTAGCCATGGTTATGGAAAAAGCTATCAACAGGTGCCTCACAAAAAACCTTCCCAAACACCAGTTTCTAGATGCCACACAGTCAAGCTTCCAGCCAAACCTCAGCACCAAGACCACCCTCATTGCAGCAAAAAACAACATTCGGATGATACTAGATTGAAGAGAAACTGCAGGCCTCATCCTGCTTGACCTCTCAGCAGCCTTTGACACTGTCTCCCACCCACCCTGATCAGAAGAATACCCAATACCGGCATCCAAGGACCCACCCTCAACTGAATATTCAAGTTCCTTACAGGACACCCACACGGAGCCACCAAGCGCCCCCCCCCCCAACCACAGTTGGAGCAAAGTATCAGGGATCCAAGGGGTCGACACCGTCAACACATCATGCCCTAACACTGAATCAAACCAGGACCAAGATGTAAAAAATGTCAACTCCTGGATCACCAACTGCACCGACATCATCGGTCCCATCAAGACCATCAGACACAGGAACTCCACCAAGCCGGCAAGATGGTACACCAAGGAACTGAGGACAGCAAAACGCCTCTGCAAGCAACTGGAAAGAAGATGGTGCACTAGCAAGGACACCTCAGACAGAACCACCTTCAAGTCCTCTCTCAACCTATACCCCAGGCTAGTGAAAGAAACAAAGAGGAAAGCCTTAGCCAACAGCATCATGTCAAGCTCCAACCACAGGTTTTCTGTGGCTGCAGCCACAGAAAACAGCATCACCCCCTCTCAAGAATTAAGTGACATACTCGCCGAATTTTTACACAACAAGATCATCACCATCTATAAAAACTTCGAATCCGAGCCCTCAAACTTCCTTTTTATTACTCACCGAAACCAACACGGACCACCGACTGACTGCATCGGACCAGCTCACCCCCCAGGACACCACCATCATGAACTCCATTCGCTCAGGAGCCCCCATGGACCCTGCCCCCGCCGTATTTCGAACCTTGGAAGCCATAGCATCAGCACCCTCTTCAATTCCTCAGTCACCAAGGCCACCTTTACTGAAGAATGGAAACATGCAGAAGTAAGATCACTCCTCAAGAAACTATCTGCCAACCCGAGTGCACTCAAGAACTACCACCCCATTTTCCTTCTCCCATTCCCTGCCAAAGTCCTGGAAAAAGCCTTCAACCGACAACTCATGAAGTAACTGGAGTAGCACGTTCTCCTAGACACCTCCCAATCCGATTCTGCGCCAACCACAGCACTGAGTCAGCCTTGATTATGGCCACCGATGACATCAGAGACTTCTCGACCAGGGAGAAACAGCAGCTCTGATCCTCCTCAACCTCTTTGACACAGTATCTCATCCCACCCTGATCAGAAGACTGCATCTCAATCGTATCCAAGGTAACACCCTCAAATAGATCGCCTCCTTCCTCACCTGAAGAACGCAAAAGGTTCACCTACCTCCATTCACCTCCGAACCTAAGGAAATCATCTGCTGTATCCCTCAAGGATCTTCCCTCAGCCCCACCCTCTTCAATACTTACATTACCCCTTTGGCCAACATCGTCAGATACAACAGACTAATATCATATCTTTCGCAGATAATACTCCACTGATCTTTTCGCTCTCAGAAGATCCCACCAACACAAGAACAAACTTCAACAGGTGCATGAAGAGCATTGCCAAATGGATGAAGGACAACTGCCTGAAGCTCAACACAGACAAAACAAAAGTGCTAATCTTCTGCAACACCACCACCCCTTGGAACGAGTCCTGATGGCCCTCGGAACTAGGACCATCACCCAAACTGAATGACCACACCAGCAACATTGGCATAATACTGGACAGCAAACTGACCATGAAGTCCCAGATCAACTCCCTTTCCTCTGACTGCTTTCTCACACTTTGCATGTTATGAATAGTCTTCTAATGGGTCCTCCTGAACATCAGATGTACTGTCACTCAGGCCCTGGTCACCAGCTGATTAGACTACGACAACACACTCTATGCTGGGATCACCACACACCTTCTGCAGATCCACCACCAGACTTATCCTCAAACTCCCCAGATGGACATATATCAACCCCCACCTCAGGAAACTCCACTGACTCCCTGTACAGAAGAGATGCCAATTCAAGTGGATGATCCATGCCTACAAAGTACTACACAACCAACACCCAGTCTATATCAACCACAGCCTTAACTTTCACCGTTCTACCAGACAACCACGCTCCACCTTCCTCTCACTTGCCCTCACCCCACGCATCTGTTGTTTGGGTTCAAATTCCTTAAAAAAACCAGAAGAACAGTTTGTTTAATTAAACAGTTCAGCCAGGAGAACAGTTACAGGCATGAGGCCTGAGGACTGTCTCAGTTTACAGTGGGTTATTGCTCTCTTTATATACAAAATTACAACACACAATAAAGGTTTCTAGCCAGGCGTGCAATGCCCATAGGGCTCAAAGGGCATCAGCCCCCCATCGTGTGTCAGCCTGGGCTGACACAGCTTCCCGGGCACACACAGACAGTTTTTGGGCTGCTGTAGGCTTGCTGGTATGGCGTCCGTCTAATTGCAGCCACACCCGAGTACTTCAGAGGTCTATAAAAGACCATTTATATGTTAACAAGGCTTTGTTGTTTTTCACTCCTTCTTACCCCCCTCCTTGCCGCGCCCCCACCCCCCAGAATTGTGGCTCTAGCTGCAGACGATACTCAACTCCTCTTCCCCTTTAAAACCATGACCCCTGAGGTGCGTAACTCCTTTGCACAGGGAATGAAAGAGGTGGCACATTGGATGGCAGCAAATTTCCTTCAGTGTAACGTCTCTAAGACTGAGGTTATGCTCTTTGGGGAAGCCAAACGACTCTGGACTCCTGACTGGTGGCCTCAAGACCTAGGCCCAGTCCCCGTACCTAGAGTCGTTGTGAAAGATCTAGGAGTTAAGTTGGATCAGGAGCTTGCCCTTAAACATCATGCCAATCAAGTTGTAAGCTCCTGCTTCCATGTCATTGGCCTTCTCCGACTGGTATTTCCCATGTTACCTGATACAACAAGGAAAACACTAGTACAGTTGCTAGTGTTAAGCAGACTGGATTATTGTAACGGTCTGCTGCTGGCCGCCAATGAGGATGTCATGGCCAGATTACAAGTCGTGCAAAACACAGCTGCACGGCTTGTTTTTAACGCCCCAGCCCGTACTCCCTCTATGCCACTTCTAAACAAACTCCATTGGCTTACTGTAAAACAGAGGGTGTTGTTTAAAACATGCTGCACCATTCACAAATGCCTCATTGGCAAAGGTCCTGACTACCTGACCAAAAAGTTCATTCCCTATACCCCCTTAAGGTCTCTGAGATCTGGAGAGCAACAATTGTTATGTGTCCCCAGGTTCTGGAAATCTAGACAAGGGGGAAGGGCTTTGTCAGTAGCTGGGCCAAAGCTCTGGAATGATCTTCCCTATGACATCAGAGTTTGTAAGGAACATTTTCCTTTTAGGAAAAAATTAAAAACCTTTTTGTTCAACCACTAGCTCTGGTAGGGCTTTTGTTATATACTGGTCAGGGCTTTTGTTCACAGATGCTGCCAAAGGCGCGGAGATACTCCTTAGGGAGTCAAGTTCCTAGCGCGATACAAGTCTGTAAATAAATAAATAAATAAATAAATGTTCAAATTATACATATTTGCAGAAAATCAATTTCCACACATTGCTTGTGCACTATATGGTTTTAACAGTAAAACTGCATGTCAGTGCAAAGCTTATGGTTATTTCAATGAAAAGGTGCTGTCTGTAAAAAGACGTTGTGCTACCACACCATGCTTTAGTAATATATTTGTGACAGTGTGCGACAAAATGCACCACTGGCTACCACTCTACTGCTGAAGGGAGGTGGCTCATTTGCTGTACAAGTTCTTTGCAAAATGCTTGGATTGTTCATAATCCCTACGACTTCAGTGATGTAACATTGATGGCAGCAGCCCCACTCTGAAAATTGTTCCAATGCCACTGGCAGTTGTGGTCTCAGGCAAGACAACTTGCGCTTTGAAACCAGCCTGATGCAGTTCTAGACATTATCCCTCTGGTCGTGACATTCTTGACATTCTTGACAACTTGAACAATTTTCAGAAGGAAGAACTAGTTCTGCACTTATTAGAGTCAAGCGAGTTAATTTAAGGTTATTAAAGAGTCTCGTAACCACCCATTCTTTTTAGGGCTACGGGACTATTCAAGGAAAAATAAAAACATTTGGTTTGCTTGGCATGGGCCAATGTGAAAAGAATGATTCCTGCCATAAAAAGGCATTAATGTCACTCTTAAAGACAACCGTGAAGAGTGGGTCCGATGGCATATTTAAAGACCTATCACAGTTACAACTCCCTGCTGTGTTCAGATTATTGTCAGTATTCATGCATTTGTACTCGGAGTCACAAGCTGTATTTACATCTATGATATGACTGGGTGCGTATTTTGGAGGCTGTTTATACTGCTTCGTATACCGTTTCAGAGCCCATACGCACTTATGGTCTTCTGAAGTATGCCTATACTGCTCTACGTGCAATTCCCGGCATGATGTGGTTTGGATACTAAGGCAACTCGAATTACTTTTCAGTTTCTGATTCCGGCTGAATGTTACTATTCGGTCAGAATGACCAGAGCTAATTTGTGTTATGCTAACAACATGAAGGGGTGCCAATAGGTATGGCTGCATGTATTGCTTCTTATGCCCTGATGGAGCTTACATGCGCTAGGTGCGATTGTGAGTTATCACGACACTCTATGCAAGGTGCATAAAAGGGAGTGTGTTCATACTCTTTTCCCTGAAAAAGGTTAAGCGCCAAATGCAAGCTTATTTCTAATATCAGGGTTAACAGCTCCTGACACCATCTCTTTCCTGGACAACTAATCTTCTATAGACAACTATTCTGTATATCTATATCATTGATGATGTCCTCACTGTCCTTTTTTCTTAGAGCGGTGCTCCACCTACATGAGCCGCAGCCAGGTGAGGCGTAGTATTTTCCTCCTACCAGAAAGGTAAGCGGATCATTGGCTCTTGTTAGGCCTTCAAGTGCCCACTTAATGGACACAGTGGGTGTTATGAGTGTTTAACACCCCACCATTGGTTGTAATGATACTTAATTTGTCTGACACCAATGTTTTTCTTTCTCTTTTGTTTTTTCTGCTGTCTGACCACCTTCCCAATCCTGGGTATCCACCAATGAATAGGAGGATTGTTGTACACCTGGAACATTCTGGTGATATCATTTTGTTTTTTTACCCTTTATCACCAGCAGTAGCAATCTAAGGTCCTGATGAAAGCAGCGGACACCCTTTTGGGTCCAAAGACTGCAGAAACATGTTGACCAATTTATACAGTAGCTATTTGTTGAAACTACTGTTTACCTGCACTGGTTTTTATATGTTGGAAGTTTGAGAGGCGCTTAATAAACTCACCTTTTCCTCCCAGCTCTCCAATTTTAGTACCCTTCACATTTTTTCACTCCCATACACTCATGCACTGCTTTTCAGTAATCAAGTACACGCCAATTACATAACCTTTTTTCTCTGGGGTTCCCACCTTCGCATGGTCGCAGATGACTGCGGGATCTATTTCTTCTTGTGTGAGGAGTCCCATATGATGACAAGGGCGGTACCGGACGATAACTGATAGGTATTTTTCACACATTGAAAGTATCCTGTTATGTTCAGATTAAATTTTATCTCCCACATGGTTAGAAACTTTTAGGAGGTTTTGGTCAGACAGTGGTTAATTATTAAAGTGGTTAGACCCACAGTTACTTTGTCTGTGTTTATATTAATGTCACTCGCCTTGGCCCTTGCGCCAAACACATCTTTCCAAGAGTGGTCCGGCATGTTTTATCAAAAATTGCATGCAATGTCTATGGCTCGAATATAATCAAGTTTGCACTGTGATTTTCAGTTGGATTTTTTCTGGTGCACACTGTAACAGTGAGTGGTATATTAAGTGAATTTAAGAGAAAGATGTGATCTCAGGTTTCAATCGTCATGTCTGTGTTTACTGGTACATTGTGCGGTTGTTTACTTTCCAGCAGGCATGACATTTGATTAAGCAGGTAACAACCCAGCCCCCTGGACTTACCTGTGATCAGTCCTCCAACTGTTCTACGCCGTCCAAGACCCGGCTTCTCTCTCATCCTCTAGCTCTTCTGTCGTCGCTCCTCGTGCCTTCTTGTCCATTCTTACATGTTTTCTGCTACTTTCTGTCGGCCTACCATGTCCACTGTGCCTTTTATCAATTTTCTCCAGTTTTCTGCCATGTCTTGTCTTGTTTGCATCTCTTGCACTCACTTCAACTCCTTTGTGCCTGTGTTGTGCCTGTTCTTGCCTTAAACCCATTTCTTATGTGCCTTGTTTGTGCCAGTTTTTTTGCGCCTTTTTCACCATTTTCTCTGTGCCAGTTGTTGCCTGGTGCCTACTCCCTTTCCCACTTCCATCAACAGAGCAACCTTCCCAGGAGTCTGGGAAATGCAGGGGTCAAGGCACTCCTAAAAAAACCTTGGCAGATCTAGCCTAGCTCGAGATCTACGGATCGAGATCCCTCCTACCCTACCTAGCCATGGTTATGGAAAAAGCTATCAACAGGTGCCTCACAAAAAACCTTCCCAAACACCAGTTTCTAGATGCCACACAGTCAAGCTTCCAGCCAAACCTCAGCACCAAGACCACCCTCATTGCAGCAAAAAACAACATTCGGATGATACTAGATTGAAGAGAAACTGCAGGCCTCATCCTGCTTGACCTCTCAGCAGCCTTTGACACTGTCTCCCACCCACCCTGATCAGAAGAATACCCAATACCGGCATCCAAGGACCCACCCTCAACTGAATATTCAAGTTCCTTACAGGACACCCACACGGAGCCACCAAGCGCCCCCCCCCCCCCCAACCACAGTTGGAGCAAAGTATCAGGGATCCAAGGGGTCGACACCGTCAACACATCATGCCCTAACACTGAATCAAACCAGGACCAAGATGTAAAAAATGTCAACTCCTGGATCACCAACTGCACCGACATCATCGGTCCCATCAAGACCATCAGACACAGGAGCTCCACCAAGCCGGCAAGATGGTACACCAAGGAACTGAGGACAGCAAAACGCCTCTGCAAGCAACTGGAAAGAAGATGGTGCACTAGCAAGGACACCTCAGACAGAACCACCTTCAAGTCCTCTCTCAACCTATACCCCAGGCTAGTGAAAGAAACAAAGAGGAAAGCCTTAGCCAACAGCATCATGTCAAGCTCCAACCACAGGTTTTCTGTGGCTGCAGCCACAGAAAACAGCATCACCCCCTCTCAAGAATTAAGTGACATACTCGCCGAATTTTTACACAACAAGATCATCACCATCTATAAAAACTTCGAATCCGAGCCCTCAAACTTCCTTTTTATTACTCACCGAAACCAACACGGACCACCGACTGACTGCATCGGACCAGCTCACCCCCCAGGACACCACCATCATGAACTCCATTCGCTCAGAAGCCCCCATGGACCCTGCCCCCGCCGTATTTCGAACCTTGGAAGCCAGAGCATCAGCACCCTCTTCAACTCCTCAGTCACCAAGGCCACCTTTACTGAAGAATGGAAACATGCAGAAGTAAGATCACTCCTCAAGAAACTATCTGCCAACCCGAGTGCACTCAAGAACTACCACCCCATTTTCCTTCTCCCATTCCCTGCCAAAGTCCTGGAAAAAGCCTTCAACCGACAACTCATGAAGTAACTGGAGTAGCACGTTCTCCTAGACACCTCCCAATCCGATTCTGCGCCAACCACAGCACTGAGTCAGCCTTGATTATGGCCACCGATGACATCAGAGACTTCTCGACCAGGGAGAAACAGCAGCTCTGATCCTCCTCAACCTCTTTGACACAGTATCTCATCCCACCCTGATCAGAAGACTGCATCTCAATCGTATCCAAGGTAACACCCTCAAATAGATCGCCTCCTTCCTCACCTGAAGAACGCAAAAGGTTCACCTACCTCCATTCACCTCCGAACCTAAGGAAATCATCTGCTGTATCCCTCAAGGATCTTCCCTCAGCCCCACCCTCTTCAATACTTATATTACCCCTTTGGCCAACATCGTCAGATACAACAGACTAATATCATATCTTTCGCAGATAATACTCCACTGATCTTTTCGCTCTCAGAAGATCCCACCAACACAAGAACAAACTTCAACAGGTGCATGAAGAGCATTGCCAAATGGATGAAGGACAACTGCCTGAAGCTCAACACAGACAAAACAAAAGTGCTAATCTTCTGCAACACCACCACCCCTTGGAACGAGTCCTGATGGCCCTCGGAACTAGGACCATCACCCAAACTGAATGACCACACCAGCAACATTGGCATAATACTGGACAGCAAACTGACCATGAAGTCCCAGATCAACTCCCTTTCCTCTGACTGCTTTCTCACACTTTGCATGTTATGAATAGTCTTCTAATGGGTCCTCCTGAACATCAGATGTACTGTCACTCAGGCCCTGGTCACCAGCTGATTAGACTACGACAACACACTCTATGCTGGGATCACCACACACCTTCTGCAGATCCACCACCAGACTTATCCTCAAACTCCCCAGATGGACATATATCAACCCCCACCTCAGGAAACTCCACTGACTCCCTGTACAGAAGAGATGCCAATTCAAGTGGATGATCCATGCCTACAAAGTACTACACAACCAACACCCAGTCTATATCAACCACAGCCTTAACTTTCACCGTTCTACCAGACAACCACGCTCCACCTTCCTCTCACTTGCCCTCACCCCACGCATCTGTTGTTTGGGTTCAAATTCCTTAAAAAAACCAGAAGAACAGTTTGTTTAATTAAACAGTTCAGCCAGGAGAACAGTTACAGGCATGAGGCCTGAGGACTGTCTCAGTTTACAGTGGGTTATTGCTCTCTTTATATACAAAATTACAACACACAATAAAGGTTTCTAGCCAGGCGTGCAATGCCCATAGGGCTCAAAGGGCATCAGCCCCCCATCGTGTGTCAGCCTGGGCTGACACAGCTTCCCGGGCACACACAGACAGTTTTTGGGCTGCTGTAGGCTTGCTGGTCTGGCGTCCGTCTAATTGCAGCCACACCCGAGTACTTCAGAGGTCTATAAAAGACCATTTATATGTTAACAAGGCTTTGTTGTTTTTCACTCCTTCTTACCCCCCTCCTTGCCGCGCCCCCACCCCCCAGAATTGTGGCTCTAGCTGCACCTCTGTTTCTGGCATACCACATATGGTGAGGATTGTTGGTTGCTGCCTTAGAGTCATAAATGTATGGATGGATGGTAAAATGATTACTACAGGTGAGTTATGACCTTTGGTGGACACAGTGTGGCCAGTGGTGAACGTGACCAGATGCCCGGCATGGAAAGCGTGTGATCACTATGTGTGCTAGCTCCTCATTGGCAATGTGTAATTAACTTATGTATTTACAACAAGGGGTGGTGATGGACAGAGTCTCTGAATTAAGCAGAGTACTCTCACCCAGTCAAGAGATCAGGGCTAGATCCAACACCGTTTTTTAGCTCATTGCACCATCCCAGTTTCAGAACCTGGCTGTATGCAAATTAGTCTGTCCCTGGCCCAGTGCATCATGGGAACAGGGCAGACCAGACTACAAAAGCCAATTCTTACACTGGGAAGGAAACAAGCTTCCGGGGACCGGTTTCTGCCATTTCAGGCGTCTTCGGCCCGGCTTGCTTGAATCCTGATGGTGCAATGAGCAAGGGACTCACATCTGAGTATACCCTTCCACGCTTAGGGTGGAATCGTTTTTGGCCACTATAGGTGTGGCAGGGTATACTCAGACATGAGTCCCTTTCTCACTGCTCCATCAGGATTCAAGCAAGCCGGGCCGAAGAGGCTGAAATGCCAGAAACCGGTCCCCGGTAGCTTGTCTCCTTTCTGGTGAAGAATTGGCTTGGTAGTTTGGTCTGCCCTGTTCCCATGATGCACTGGGCCAGGGACAGACTAATTTGCATATAGCCAGGTTCTGAGCTGGGATGGGGCAGTGAGATAAATAACGGTGATGGATCAAGCCCTGATCTTTGGACTGGGTAAGAGTGGTCTGCTTAATTCAGACACTCTGTTCATCACCACCCCCTTTTCTGAATCGTAATTAACTTATGTGGCATCTGACTTTATGGTGTTTTCCGGAGCACATGTACCCACTTTGTCTATGTACGCCTTGTTGGGTCAATCTTCCCCTGACAATTGTAACATTGCTGCACCTATCTGTGGGATTGATCAAGAGTTGAAAAAACAATGGAGGAGTAACCCCTCGTAGGTAGAGAGAAATAACTCTCTAACAATGAGCACAAATGCTCTGGTCAGCACATTTTGCCCCAACCTGTTGCTGGATAATGCATATCCTTATAGAAGACCCCTCACTCACCAACCTGGTTGGTGACATGCTTCATCATCGGGGTCCCACCCCATAGGCCGAGTGCCTACAGGGTGTGCTGCGACACCTGATTACAGTGGAGCTGGTTTCGTTTTTTATGTGTTCAAGACTATCAAAATTGTGTTTAAAAAGGGCCAACACTACTCACTTCAAGTAATTTATTCTTGAGTGCTTGAACCCTTAGTAAAATTAAAGTGTGGCACCTTTGCCTAATTAGGAAGGCTTTGGTGTCAAAAGTCGTATTTAAAATATATAAAAATAGCGAAAGTGTGCTATGTGAATGTGAATATACAAAACTATTGTTTAAAAAGGTCTACATGTTTCAACCCATACATGGATTCAAGGGTTTTCGTCAGGACCGTGGTGATTTGAACTGGGTGGTCCGCCCACGCTAAGGAGCGTCCTGCCCTAGTTCAATTTAGAGACCATAAATAGTGATCTCGTGAAAAAAAGTGCGTTTTTCTCTTTTGAAAAAAACGCTTAGAAGCGGAACTATCGCTTCATGGGCACCAGCGTTACCAAGTTGACAGGATTCCGTCTCTTGTCGCTTCTGTTCATCAGACCGAAAAACCTACTTGGTTCTTGCTCGGCGTGCCCCGTGGAGTTGATCAAGAGTTTCCTTGTCAAGTGCTTGCCTAGCAGCTACGCACCCTGCCACGTGTGACCCATCAATCAATAATCCCGGGCCTAGGTCGCAGGGCCTGCATGACTACATACTTGCGTGTCGAGGTAGATGTGGAGTTCAGAAATGCGATTCTATTATTATGGACGATAGTTCATCTTTAATAATAATTTCATCAATAGTCCTATTATCACATCCATTGAAGCAACAGAGGACACTCCTTCTCCTACCTCACATCAAAAACCTGGAATGACCTCCCTCTGCAGCTATGGACCTCAATCAATCAATCAGAGTACTTGTAGAGCGCGCTACTTACCCGTGAGGGTCTCAAGGCGCTGAGGGGAGGAGGGGGGTGCTGCTACTGTTCGAAGAGCCAGGTCTTGAGGAGTCTTCTGAAAGTGAGTACATCTTGGGTCTGCCGTATGTGGGTAGGGAGGGTGTTCCAGGTCTTGGCGGCGAGGTAGGAGCCAGAGCTCATACGTTGGATGCGGAGGACAGCGACGAGGGCGAAGCTGGCAATGCGGAGCTGGCGCGTGGGGGTGTGGACGTTGAGTCTGCTGTTCAGGTAGGCTGGTCCGGCGTTGTGGAGTGCTTTGTGTGCGTGGGTGAGGAGCTTGAAGGTGATCCTCTTGTCGATGGGGAGCCAGTGTAGGTTTCTCAGGTGGGGGGTGATGTGGCTGCGGCGGGGGATGTTGACGATCAGTCTGGCAGGAGGCGTTTTGGTTGCGTTGTAGTCGTCGTAGGTGTTTGGCTGGAATTCCTGCGTAGAGTGCGTTGCCTTAGTCCAGTCTGCTGCTGACGAGGGCATGTGTCACCCTTCTTCTTGTTTCGGTCGGGATCCACTTGTAGATCCTGCGGAGCAGGCCGAGGGTGTTGTAGCAGGAGGAGGAGACGGCGTGGACCTGTTTAGACATGGAGAGGGAGGAGTCGAGGATGAATCCTAGGTTGCGTGCATGGTCGGTGGGTGTTGGTGCTGTTCCCATTGTGGTGGGCCACCAGAAATTGTCCCAGCTGAGGGGGTGGGTCCGAGGATGAGGACCTCCGTCTTGTCCGAGTTCAGCTTCAGACGGCTGCTCCTCATCCAGTCGGCGACGGCCTTCATTCCCTCGTGGAGGTTGGTTTTGGCGATGTGTGGGTCCTTGGTGAGGGAGAGGATGAGCTGGGTGCCGTCGGCGTAGGAGATGATGTTGAGGTCGTGGTGGTGGGCCACTTGTGCGAGGGGGGCCATGTAGATGTTAAACAGCGTCGGGCTGAGGGATGAACACTGAGGGACACCGCAGATGAAGTCGGTGGCTTCGGATCGGAAGGGTGGGAGGCGGACTCTCGGGGTTCTGCCTGAGAGGAAGGACGTGGTCCAGTCAAGGGCCTTCTCTTGGATTCCGGCTTCTAGGAGGCGTGTCTTTAGAGTGCAATGGCATACCGTGTCGAAGGCGGCTGACAGGTCCAGGAGGATGAGGGCTGATGTTTCGCCGTTGTCTAGTTGGCGCCTGATGTCGTCTGTGGCGGCGATGAGGGCTGTCTTGGTGCTGTGGTTGCATCTGGATCCGGACTGGGACAGAGATCCTAAGTGGATGGAGTTCATGACCTTGCGTGTCTCGTCGTCGTTGACGTTGGACCAGGAGGTCAGGCGGTTGGTGCTGGTGGTGTTCACAGGGAAGGTGGTGTGTGGCGTAGTTGGGGAGGTCGTGGTGTTGAAGCTGTCGTGGATGTCAGTGATCTTGCAGTGGAAGAAGATGGCTAGTGAGTAGCACAGTTCTTGTGAGGGCGGGATGTCGTTGGTGTTGGCTCTGGGATTGGAGAGTTCCTTTACGATGCTGAAGAGCTCTTTGCTGTCGTGTGCGTTGTTGTCCAGGCGGTTTTTGAAGGAGGATCTCTTGGCTAGTCTGATGAGGTGGTGATGTCTGCATGTGGCGTCCTTGGGGGCTGCGTGGTTGTCCGGTGTGCGTTCGTGGAGCCATGTTTTCTCCAGTTTCCGGCATGCATGTTTGGAGGTCTGGAGCTCGTTGGTGAACCAGGTGGCTCTCTTACTGGTGTGGTTGTTGGAGGGTTTCTTGAGCGGGACGAGGGTGTTGGCGCAGTTGTCGATCACTGTCTGAGGTTGCGGGCTGCGGCATCTGGGTTGGTGGGGTCGGTGGGAGGGTTCTGGGCGAGGGTGGTGATCAGCTGGTCGTCGGTGACTTTGCTCCAGCAGCAGCGAGGCAGCTTTTGGGTGTGGTGGTGTGTGGTTGGTTTCTTGAAGGTGAAATGGATGCAGCGGTGATCGGTCCAGTGGAGTTCAGTGGTGAGGTCGAAGGTGACGTGGGAGCCTGTTGAGACGAAGGGGTCCAGCGTGTGGCCGGCGGCGTGGGTGGGTGTGGTGACGAGTTGTCTGAGGCCGAGGTTGGCGAGGTTGTTGATCAGGGTGGTGGAGTTGGCGTCGTTGTTGTTCTCGAGGTGGACGTTCAGGTCCCCGAGGAGGATGTAGTCTGTGGAGGCGAGTGCGTGGGTGCTGGCGAGGTTGGTGATGGAGTCGCTGAACTGAGCCTGGGGTCCGGGGGGCCTGTAGATGAGTGTTCTTCTGAGGGTGGTGTTGGGGTTGGTGTGGATCCGGAAGTGCAGGTGTTCGGCGGTGTTGAGGGTGTCGTCTGCGTGCGTGGCGTCCTTGAGTGTGGACTTGTGGACGATGGCTATTCCTCCTCTGGCTCCGTTGATGCGATCCCTGCGGGTGATCTTGTAGCTGTCCGGGATGGCTATGGCTATGTAGGGCGCCGAGGAGTCGTTCCACCAGGTCTCGGTCAGGAAGGCCATGTCTGGGGCTGAGGTGTCGAGCAGATCCCAGAGCTCAACGGCATGTTTGCATGCAGAGCGGGTGTTGCAGAGTATGCAGCGGAGGTGGTTGGGTCCAGTTCTTGGGGGTTTGGTGGTTCTGTCGCAGGTGAAGCAGCAGGTGCGGCAGGAGAAGGGGCAGTGGGTCCGTTTCGGGGCTGCCGGGAAGAAGGTGTGGTTTCGGCCGGCGTTGACTGCGTGGAGGGTGCTGGTGTCGTAGTGGAGTCTGGTGGCGTGGCGGTTGCTGGGTCCAGGGGTTCTTGCGCTGGGCGAGGTCCAGGCACGAACAGGCGCAGATGGGCTTGCCTTTGGCATGCGAGCAGCGCGCCCACTGCACGTGGCCGCACAGCAGCCGCCATTTAAGGCTGGACGGGAGGGAGGAGCAGCTGGGAGGCGGGATCGGGGTGGCGAGGGGGCAGGGCCACAGGGGGCAGCGGTGGAAAACGGGTGCAGGAACAAGAAGGGGGGTGGGGGTGTACGAGATGGGCTGGAACTCAATAATATGGTACAAAAGGCAACAAACAGGCAGCAAATACAGGGGGGAAAAAGACACACAAAAAATACGATACTTTCCCAAATGGCACAGCGGTGATCAGGGCAATCAGGGCACAGAAGGATCGAGCTCGCGCTCAGAGCAGCGGCGGGCTGATGAACCGGTGGAGCTGTTCGGCAGTAGGGGGGCGACCTGGCCTGCAAGCAGGGTCAGGGGTCATCTCTCTACTGGAATTCCAGAGTGCACTTAGGACCTGGCTGTTCGATTGAGTTTCCAGAACCATCATGGCTCTCAAGTGCCTGGATACCCTCTCTGGTGATTAGTTGCGCTATATAAATCCACTGATTGATTGAAGAACCTAAATGCTCCACATGTCCCTGTATGCGTCAAAAGCCCGGGAACTTATCGGCAGAGCTCCCAAGGGATCCTCACTCAGCCCAAACCCCTCCAACATCTACATGACCCCACTGCCTATCATCCAGACACACAACATTAATATACTAACCTAAACCTCCATAATGCAGACATAACAATTTAAATAAGAACACTTGTTTTTAAAGAGTTTAGTGTATTTTATTGGCCCGGACAGAAGAGTGGGATGTGTGCAGTGAAACCGCTAAACCCAGGTTTCACATACCAATTTTGATCGCAAAGGTAAAGAAAGGTGCCTCACTCTTCGCCCTCATCGTTCTGAAACTGTTTTGAAAGCGGAAAAAGATAGTCTAGAAAACTGGCTGTATAAATATTTTCCTGATGAAGACACAAGCACGTGTCGAAACGCGTTGAAATAAACAGCCCCCCAACAATATCTGGGAAGACTTTATCCGTAAACTGCACATCTACCAGAACAAATGTCGTTTTTAAGAAATTTATTGATGAAAATAATGTATTAAGTGTATTAAGTATATCTGTTTTGTCATATGTCATTGATCAATTGTTTTACCATTAGAATTAAATTCTTAAATATCAAAACTGTTTTTGTGTGTTTACCACCCCGTTTTTAAGTTTGTTGCCGAAATAGCCTTGGTTGTCCTTAAAACTGTAGGCCTGGGTATTTACTTTCGTATTGAATATTTTCCCTGTCCCAGGATTTTTATCCTTTCCAGGGGGTCCCTGATATACTACGCAACTAACCTACACCGACAACATGCAACTGATACTGACCCCACATTGAGAAACAACTTCACTATGTGCATGATAGAAGTGGACACCTGAATGAACTCCAAATTTCTTAAGCTCAACACAGTCCAAGTGGTGATCTTCAGAAAGGAGAACTTGCTGGGATACTACGTCTGGTAGCCATCCCGGCCTCAATCTGTATCACCATGACCCTACTCTAATATAAGAAAGATCTGAAGATACACTTATTTACAGAATATTAAATAATGATGAAGTAACAGCTTACGTCCACTTTAGGAACCCAACTACCTCTCCCATACTTCTTGTTATCTTTGCCTCTGACCTGTACATCACTCTGTTGCTTTTTGACTACATTTGTTCTAAACAAATACCACTTACTTGCATAGATACAATTATCCATATTTTGATCTCAACAATACCTGACTGAGTTTCAAGTTTCATCCTCTTTTCAGTCCCACAGTTAATCTAACTGAAGCACATCTTAACATCTCCCTTATGTATGAATTGACTAGGGCACTCAACGCTCATCAACAAGTCCCTACTCCACTAACTCCAGATGATATGAAACATAGCTGCCAGACTCGTCCTCGACATCCCCCGGCACAAACACATCAGCCCACACCTATGCAGGCTCCACTGGCTCCCTGTGGAGAAAAGAGTCACCTTCAAAATCCTAACCCATGCCTACAAATGTCTGCACAACACCGGGCCTGAATACCTCAACGACAGAATCAACTTCCACCTACCCAAAAGGAACCTCCAATCTTCCAACCTTGCACTGGCCGAAAACCCCGCTCATCCACAGAGCCAGAGCAGGCGGAGGATCTTTCTCCCACATTGCGGCCAAAACATGGAACGAACTCCCGGCAGACATCAGGCCCGCCCCCTCCCTGAACACCTTCAGAAAGACTCTCAAGACCTGGCTCTTCGGCTGAACGGATCTCCTCCCCCCCCTCCCCCAGCGCCTTGAGACCCTCACGGGTGAGTAGCCCACTCTACAAAGCCTGATTGATTGATTGATTGATTGATTGAAAGTTGAAGAAATCAGTGGGATATGCATTCTTTTATGTTATGAAAACTCAATTAGTTAATGTGATCAACGACGTGTATCTGTATAGCTACATGTGTATTTGAATTTGCAGGATTATGGGGGCCTTGCCTGCCTGAGTCCCTGCGTATGTAATACCCACATGTAGCTACCATCATCTCGATGCACATTCTTCGACCTGTATTCTTTCTGGATATAACTATATCTACACAGCCCACAACAATAATGGCAGGTTTTGTCTTGTGCTTAGAGATGTGGAATTTGCTTTTACTTATGCCCCACATGGATTTTCTCCAGAATGGTGTCAATGCAGGGGTAACCCACCTCTACTCCTCATGTGTAAGCATTGCATCGCCGTGTCCTACCTGTTCAAACTAGTGAAGTTTGGCATCAAAATGCTTGTGAAACCTTATTCTGCTGGCAAAACTGAAACCCAGAGGGCATATTTACAAAGAAGTGACGGTGCACAGTGTTAGCCTTCGAGGTTTAGCACCACGTTCCGCCACGTCTGAAATGCAGAGCTGCACCGTATTTACAACAATACAGTGCAGCCCTGCCTTTCCTCCTGCCCTGGCATTCATTTCATGGAATGGATGAGGCGATGAAGAAAATAGAAGATGCAAATAAAGAGTTAGAGTCCTTTAGTACATATCTAAATAAACGAAAAAATGATAAATTAACCAAAGACAAAAGATATTGCACGTTAGAGAATACCTATCCCTATTTAGGCCAAGATTTTTACAAGCAGAATCACTATGTGGATGAAACCAGACCAGTGCCACAAAGAGTCAATAACTTCACTGACTCGTCAGACTCTGAAAATGAGGGCGCTAATACCTGTTATGAACCGGAAGGTAATTTTAATCAATATAATGGAGCTCGCCCAAAACAACCTTTTTTATCCAACCGGGGCCTCAGGAGGGGCCGTCCAAGAGTCCATTTTCAGAGCCAGAACAGGGGGAATTTCCAACAAATGCACCATCAACATCAACAACAAGAACCCCAGTTTATACGAGAAACAAGGAATCGGCAATACTGGAGACAGGGGATGTAATCCCTATATTTAATTTGACATCTAGAGAACTTGAACCACATTGTGAGACTCTGTTATCTAAGGGCCTTACATATGTTCCACATGCCCATGTTAATGTCTTTGAGCTACAACAAGATATTATTTCCTTCTTTCGAAGGATTAGAAACCCCTTCCATGCTCATGACAAGGTCAGCTTGTCATGCAGTGCAGCCGAGCTGACCATGTAATTTCAATGGAAATTAGAGTAACAGCGGGAATTGCCTTAGCACCAAAGGGGTTAAATAAGTTTTTTGATACCCACATAGAGACAAGTGAGACATCTCAGACCCCCAGACGGTTCGCCCTCCCATCCACTTTTAGTCCATCTTTGGATCAAGTGGGCCCGGAAGTAGCTGCTTTTGAATTGGTTGTACTCCAAAAGCTAGAAAGGGCATTACGCTTCATACCCAAACCAATATATAATCTAACAAGGGAAGAATCGGAAGCTCTAAAAATTTTAAGGCAAGATAACAATTTAGTTGTCAAGAGCTGCGATAAAGGCGGTGGTGTTGTCCTTATAGATTCAGAAAAATATGAACACAACATGATTCATATGTTGTCAGACCATACCACTTACTGTAAGATCAGGTCCAACCCTTTCCACTTGGTATCTAAGAGAATACAGCAGTTAACCAAACGGGCTCTCACTTTAGGTGACATTGACCAAAAGGATTTTGACTATTTGAACTTTAACCAAGGCAAGACAGCATGTATTTATGGCTTGCCCAAAATCCATAAAAATCTTACAAATCCTCCCTATAGACCAATTGCATCTACAATTGGCACAAATACAGAGCCCTTGTCAAAATTTATTGACTTCTACTTACGCCCACACATATCAAGGATTACATCCTACATTAAGGACACAGGCGCAATGATTAACAAGGTGGAAAATCTACCCTTCAACCCACGGAATGATATCTTAGTAACCATGGACATCGAGGCGCTGTACAGCAACATCCCTCAAAGGGAAGCTGTACTAGCGACAAGCTGGTTCATTGATGAATTTGGGATTACGTGCCCTAAGGAATTTATCCTCGACCTTCTAATGATTGTTCTTACTGAGAACGTGTTTGAATTTGGTAATACCCACTATCGCCAACCAAAGGGGGTTAGTATGGGCGCGTCAGTGGCGCCATCGATAGCCAACATTTACATGGCGGCTTTCGAGACAAAATTCATCCATAACGAGATGGCACCTTTCTTTGAATCCATCTCCCACTGGTCCAGATATATAGATGACATCTTTTTTATCTGGACCAGTGGGAAAGATCTTTTATTGGAACTCCTGGAATGGATTAATTTGACAGATATCAATCTGAGGTTTACTGCCCATTATGATGAGAGTACGGTTGAGTTCTTGGATCTTCTTATCAAACATCAGGAGAATAAACTGATAGTAGACCTCTTTGTTGAACCATCTGCACGCAATACACTGCTACACTTTAATAGCTACCATCCTCGTAGCCAACGGCAGAGTATCCCTTTTTTGCAGTTCCTGCGAGTTAGGAGGAACTGCACTAACTTAGCAGATTACGACCAACAGGCAGTTTTGATGAGACAAAAATTTCTCAATAGAGGCTATCCCCATGGACTAGTAAGGGACTCTTACAAAAGAGCTAGGTTCTACGATCGTGATCATTTACTGAGGACTAAACCACCAAATGAGAATTCGCAATTAGTATGTATTACTAAACATACCACTCTGGACAACACTGTAAGGCAAATTATTAATGCCAACTGGCACATTCTTTTTTTTTTTTTTTTTTTTTTTTTTATATAAATTTTTATTGAAAATCAGAGAACAAACAAGATAATACACTTCACAAGGCAAATAGTCACTTTCGGGAAACATGAGGGACTGGTTCCATAACAAATGCATACAGTATATTAAACAGCAATTACGGGGTAGGGGGGGCAGCGAGGAAACCGCGCGGCATATACAGTTAACGTATGAGGACTTGGAATGTCATCTAGGGAGACAAGGGGGTGTTAAGGGTAAAGTCCTGAGGGGGAGTACATACACTCCCACGATAAGCATTCCATTGAGACCAAATTCTGATCCATTTCTTAGGTCTGCCCCGTGACAAGTACACCGTCTTTTCTCTGAACATGCACCAGTCCATGTTTTCCTACCAAGCCGATAATGTGGGCGGTCTGTGGGAACCCCATAACTGCGCAATGTCCCTTTTTGCGATCATGTTACCAAGGGTCGCCAACAGATCTGCGCCGTGTTATAATCATTCGGCTCCCATACATTAAGGAGACAGTGTCTGGCCTCAGGTAGGAGTGAAACCCCCGTGACCCTTTCCATGGTGGCATGTACTCGGGACCAAAACGCAGCCACCTCAGGGCATTCCCACAGTATATGGAGGAAGGTACCACTCATACCGCACCCGCGTTTACACAGACCATCCACAGAGTACCCCATTCTTACCAGACGCGGACCAGTAACATACACGCGATGAAGGATCTTGAGTTGGACGAACCGAAGGCGGGCAGGGATGGCTACCTCCTTAGGAGAGGACACGGCCATTTGCCAGTCCTCATCGTCCAACTCCAATCCGTCAGCAGTCCATAAGGCCCTGAGGCGCACAAGCAAGTCAACTCTGTTGTTGATGAGCTTTTTATAAATCAGTGAAATTGTGCTATCAGGTACGTAGCCATCAAGGACACGGTCCTCGAGAGGCGAGGACTCAGGAATCTCCGTCCCCTTGGAGAAGACAGACAACAAGGCGTGCCGTACCTGAACGTACCGAAAAAATTCCTTATCGTCAAGTTCATATTCAATCTTAAGCGCCTCAAACGTCTTAACATTCCCTTTAGACCAAAGATCGCCAACCTTACTTATACCTATCATGTCCCATTTATCAAAACCTTTCGTCCCCCACAAATTGCCTAAACCATCTGAATCATACAACGGGGTTGCACGGAACAGTCTATCCCACCATCCCAGAGCAGCATTCGCATCACGCCACACTCGCACAGCAATTTTAGTGGGTCCAGCCAGAGTCTTATAGGGTCCCTTAGAGTATAGTGCTCTGTTGAAATTCCCACCTGGCAGAAGATATTTATCCATTGCAAAAGCTGGCGTTGGACCGGGGGCATAAGTTGCATGATTGACCGCACTCAGCTGGGAGGCCCAATAATAGCGTCTGATGTCTGGGAGGGCAATGCCGCCATCATACCATGGAAGAGTGAGTTTGGATAAGGCAATGCGCGCACGCCCGTCCCAAATCAGCCGTCTCTGAAGGCCCTCCACTTCGCGGAAGTAGCCAGGAGGAATAGGATCAAAGGAGTTCTGGAGTGCATATAAAAATCTGGGGAGCGACATCATCTTGAAAAGAGCCGCACGTCCCAATGGTGACAGAGGCAGCCGGCGCCATCATACAACGTCAAGCTTGAGCCGCTGAAGGGGGGCTCGAAGGTTACGGTCGTAACAAACGGCGGAATCCAAAGAAACATAAATCCCTAGATACTTAAAGCCGGACGTGGCCAACTGAATTGGGAATCTACGAGGCAACGGAGGGAGATCTCCAGCCAAAACGTAGACACATGACTTGGTCCAATTGATGACGAGACCCAAGTTCTTCCCGAAGGAGGTCAGAACATCAAAAAGCACATTAAGGGACTTCTGAGAGGACGTGAGGTAAAGAAGGATATCATCCGCGTATAGCAAGATTCGGTCCTCAAAGTCGGGAGTCCACCGAATGCCTTTCAGCGAAGGCTCCCAACGAAGCCACTCAGCTAATGGTTCTAAAGCAAGGGCAAAAAGCAACGGGGACAGTGGGCAACCCTGCCGGGTACCTCGCCAGAGCGTGAAAGTGCTGGAAACCCTTCCGTTCACAACCACCTGGCCAGCGCCCTTTCATAAAGAAACTTCAACCAGGCGATGAATGTCGGACCGAACCCAAACTTAGTGAGAGCAGCCCAGAGATACGGCCATTCTATGGTATCAAAAGCCATAGTGGCGTCAAGGGAAGCCAAAATGGCCGGCTCAGTTAGAGTCCCAGCTCTCGCGAGAACTCCATGGAGCCTCCGGAGATTAAGGGCGGTGTTCCGGTGCGGAATAAAACCAGATTGATCCGGATGAATCAAGTCACCAATCACCTTAATCAATCGATTAGCTAACAATTTAGCAAGTATTTTGGGTTCGGCATTGAGTAATGAAATGGGCCTATACGAAGCACAACGATCTCGTGGTTTACCCTCCTTGTGAATTACAACGATGGTAGCCAAGCGCTGATCGATGGGAAGGACACCAGAATCGAGAGCCTCGAGGAACATGTCCCTTAAGTGAGGCGCCATTTTGTCAGGTCGTAGCTTATAGAGCTCAATGGGCAAACCGTTAGGGCCCATGGCCTTACCGGACCGGAGGGCACGGATGGCAACTGCGACCTCAACCACCGTAATAGGCGCATCCATTAAAGCCCTATCCTTGTCAGAGAGGCAGGGCAAGGCAATATCACGCAACAACAGCCGAGAGTCATGTTCATCTCTATCGCTGACCGAGGCATACACCGTCTGAAAATGATCCACAAAACACCCAACAATCCCAGCCGGGTCAAAAACACGTTCACCAGCCGACCTCTCAATCACAGACACAACCCGATTCACTCTCTCTTTCTTATCCAACCATGCAAACAGCTTACCCGCTTTGTCACCCACATAATATAGTCTACCTTGCTGCTCTCTATTCATGACCTTCGCGGCATCAGTCACAAGGGCTCTATAATCCGCCTGTTTCAAACTAAGGGAATGCAGTGTAGCACGGGTAACATCACCATCGAGATCACTCTCAAGCACAGTTATTTCGGATTCGAGGCATACAAGTTCTTCATATTTAGCCTTTTTGGCAGCAGCAATCAATGACAATGAATGCCCACGAAGAACAGTCTTGAAAGCCTCCCACAATGAGATGGAAGAAGAAACAGACCCCACATTTTCAATAAAGTAACAATCAATAGCCTTCACCAGCTCGGAGCGGGTCTTAGGATTCCGAAAGTACCATGGATTTATGGGAGCAACTCTACCTTCGCTACCCACTCCGGCCTTAACACAGAACCACAGGGGGGAATGATCAGAGATACCCCTAGGAAGGTGACGGATCTCCCTGATGTAGGACGACTGTGCTGCAGGCATGAAGAAATAGTCTAGTCTGGAAAGGCTACCATGGGCCCCGGAGTGGAACGTATATTGTAATTGTGTGGAATGCATAAGTCTCCAACCATCCGTTAGCCCAAAGGTTTCAAGAAGCTCACTAAGCCACATTTGAGATCTAGGTAGGTCCCTGGGGGGGTAACGATCAGAAGTGCCGGAAACCACAGAGTTAAAATCCCCGCCAAGAATCAGAAAACCTTCAGGGAGCCCCAGTAGAAGCCGCCCGAGGTCAACTGGCACATTCTTAATTCCAATCCTACCTCATGTAGCAAGTTGGCCAAACCGTTATATGCCCACAAAAGAAACAAGAACCTAAAATATTTAATTGTACATTCACGTTTCACCAACAATAAAGTACAGTCAGAATTTGTCCAAAGATCATTGTTAGACAATTTCCCTGTTAGGGGCACGGTAAAATGTTCCTCTTGTAAATCATGTGATACGATCTTGGGTGGCGAATCGTTTGAACATAATGGATGCGTCATGAATGCCACAGATATGTGGAGTTGCAGAACTGCCAATTGTATTTACTTCATTCTATGTCCATGTCATCTGGGCTATGTGGGCGAAACATCTAGACCCATCCAAACTAGACTAACTGAACATCGTTCAGCCATACGTACCAACAAGATGGTAGCGCCACTTGTGAAACGTTTCCAGGAAAAACAACATAAACCAGAGGAATTTAAATGGCGCATTATAGAAAAGATCAGACTACCTGAAAGTAAGGGTGGCTGTAAAGTGCGCAAGAAGAGAGAGTTTTTTGGGATTTTCAGTTTAGGCACTTTTAAACACGGGTTGAATAGCGACATCCCGTGGGAAAAGGCAATTTTGTAATTACTTCTGTATTTACTTCCTGTTCTTATTCCTTTGAGTAGTTAGTATCTCTGATAGTGGTTCCCTTAGCCATCAATAGGTACCTTGCTTCTGGCCCCCTATATAGGTCCAATAGCATTATTATTTTTCGCCTGCCACATAGGGGATTCCCTTTTTACTATTTTTAATCAATCTGTCTGTCACGATACTATCCCTTCCTTTTACGTATTATCTGGCGATTCCCACTGAGAACTATGGGTTATCTCTACGCCCTTTGGCAATTAGCCAATTTTGCCTTTTTGTCAGTACTGAATACCTTGTGATTTATTATTCGAATTAATGGACAAGTTCCTTGTTCTTTTAGTTAATGATGGTGGAATTCGGTTATCGATTATATCAGCAATCTATTAGAACATATATATATATATATACGATATATGATACCTCATCTAATGTATAATGGTACACTTCCCCAAAAAATACTATCACGATTTTTGGAGAAGGTGCTTTTCTCGATATTATTGCTCAAGAATGATTTTATTCTATATTTTATGACTCGAGAAAATCTAATATTTCATCACGTAGTTTATTGTTTGCTACTTAGGTGTAATTCACCTTTTATATCGTTTGGTAATAATTCAAAATTTGCAAACATTCGTGACAAGAATTTTCAATTCTATTAAGGACTAGGAGGCGAGGATTATGCTAGTCTCATTTCTTTATTGAAATGCCCAGCAGCCAAGTAAAAAACTACATTACCCAGAAACACTTGGGTGATAACCATAGAGTCTCGTAGTATAAATAAGCATACAGACAATACCACATCCTCTTTCTTTGGTGAGGAGAATCCAGGAAACAGCAAAATAGTTCGAAACAGTCAATGCAACAGCAAAAGGCAGTCCATGGAAAAGACGGCAGCTGAGAACCGAAACAGCCGAAGGCAGAACAGGAACAATCTTCAGAGAAGAAAACAGGCACTCCTACGGTGAACCGGAGAGACATCACTTTGGATCAGAGCCTGAAAAGAGACACAAAGCCGTAATACACGTCCAGTATAACAGGAACATGTCAAAACAAGGGTGGGAAAAATAAGGCAATAGATACTGTGGAAAAACAGAATAATGCATAAACAAGTGTCATTATACACAATGTACAATCCATGGGTGGGATAATCCTCGCCTCCTAGTCCTTAATAGAATTGAAAATTCTTGTCACGAATGTTTGCAAATTTTGAATTCTATTGCAGGACAGGAGGCTCCGATTATGCTTGTTCAAAGCTCTTCCAACACCACAGAAGCAACCGTAGGTACAGGTTTAAAGTAAAAGGTCTTAAACACAGAATCAGTCGACCAATCAGCAGCCTTCATAATGTCACTCAAGGTGACTCCCAAAGAAAAAGCCTTAGAGGCCATGGCCCCACGAGCAGAATGAGCACCAAAAACAGAAACATCAATACCTGCCTCTCCCATAAGCCACCGTACCCAGCGAGCCAATGTAGCAGGGGTAACGGGGCGGAAAGGCTTCAACAATGCAATCAACAATTGACCTTGCATATCAGAACGAAGATTTGAAGTACTCACCTCATAAGTTTTAAGGCATTGGACCACACAAAGGCTGGGACGAGCCGGAAAAGAAGGGTAAGAGATAATATCAGTATTAGTTTTGGTGCGCCTGGAAAGGCGAAATGTAACCCCTTCCGGAGTAAAACTCCGTCCAGCAAGATCCAATGCATGAACATCCGAAATCCGTTTGCAAGAAAGTAAACATAGCAACATGGTAAGCTTGGCCGAAAGTTGTTTGCGAGACAGCAAGGCATTGACAGGCCAGGCTTCCAGAAAACGTAAAACAACCGAAACGTCCCATAAAGCAACATATTTGGGACGCGGAGGAACAGCCATACGAACACCTTTAAGGATCTTGGACACCAGAGGATGCTCCCCCACAGGTTTACCATCAATAGGAATATGGCCCGCCGAAATAGCAGAGCGGAAATTGTTGATGGTACGGTACGCCAAGCCAGAGGCAGAATACAGAGAAGCCAAAAAATTGACAATCAAAAAGACATCAGCCGATGTCGGATCAACTTGTCGTTGAGCACACCAATCACTCCAACGTTTCCATGAACCTCTGTAACGTTTGTGAGTAGCCGGGGCCCAGGCGTTGCTGAGGAGTCTGGTAGCGTCCGTCGAAAGGCCTGACACTGCCCAACGGTCCCCGAAATCCGCCACGCCAGGAGAAGGAGAGAGCCTGACTGAACTAGGGGATGCGGATTCAGAAGTGGATCTAACAGGAGATTCCGCTTCCGAGGCAGAAGAAATGGCAATGCGCAAGTCATTTCCAGCAGAACAGGGAACCACGGTTGAGCCCGCCACAGAGGAGTGATCAGAATCAGCTCCGCCTGGAAACGTGTCACGTAGGCCAGACCCCTGGCGATCATCATAAACGGGGGAAACGCATAACAGAGGGAGGGCGGCCACGGTTGAAGGAAAGCATCCGTCGCCAGAGCCTCCGGATCCGGTCTCCAACTGAAGAACCGGGGAAGTTGGGCATTGAGCCGGGACGCAAAGAGGTCGATCTGACAAGGGCCCCAAGTCCGTTGAAGTTGTCGAAACACCCGCGGATGGAGCCTCCAGTCGCTGAAGTCCCTCAGGTATCTGGAGTTCCAATCCGCCACAACATTGCGACAACCCGGAAGGTATTCCGCAATAACAGTGATCTTGTTGTGCAGACAGTAATGCCAAAACTCCTTGGCGATCTCCGCCAACAACCTCAAACGAGTCCCTCCGAGTTTGTTGATGTAACGGACTGCCGATACATTGTCCATCCGGAGAAGGATACAGCAGCGGGACTGAAGCGGAGATAGACATTTGATCGCGAACGATCCCGCCAGTAACTCCAAACAATTGATGTGGAGAGAAAGTTCCTGGGGGGACCACCGGCCCCCCGTCGTGACCGAGCCGCAGCGGGCCCCCCAGCCCCACTGACTGGCATCCGACTCGATCACAATCTCCGGAGAAGACCCGAAGAGGGCTCTGCCGTTCCAGGCCTCCATGTGAGTCAACCACCACTTCATTTCCGACTTCGCATCCTCCGACAGAGGGATGTGGTCGGAATAACGAAGGCCCCTCTGAAGATGTTGAATCTTCAGGCGCTGCAACGCTCGATAATGCAGCGGAGCCGGAAAGATTGCTTGCAGAGAAGACGCTAAAAGACCGACAACTCGTGCCAACGATCTCAATGACACCGTCGGACTCGAGACAACAGAAGACAATTCCCTCTTGATGTATCGAATCTTCTGACGAGGTAACAGAAGTTGGCAAGAGAGGGAATTGATTTGGAACCCCAAGAAATCTATCACCTGAGTAGGAAGAAGTACAGATTTGGGAACATTGACCAAAAAACCCAGAGACTGAAGAAGATCGATGGTCCACGACAGATGAGTCATAAGCTTGACAGGACAGTCCGCCAGGAGGAGGATGTCGTCCAAATACATGATCAAGCGAACCCCGCGACTGCGGAGGGACTCTACAACCGGACGCAACAGTTTCGTGAAGCACCACGGTGCCGACGAAAGGCCGAAGGGAAGGACTCGATACTGATACCAAATCCCCAGCCACTGGAACTGAAGAAAGCGGCAATGGGGCGGAAAAATCGGAACAGAGAGGTAAGCATCCTTGAGGTCTAGACGGACCATCCAATCCCGTTCCCTCAGGAGATCCCTCAACAGATGGATGCCCTCCATCTTGAAGTGGCGGTATACTATTCCCGCATTGAACTCCTTCAGATTGAGGACCAACCTCGATCCCCCTCCCTTCTTGTCCACCAGGAAGATTGAGCTGGCAAAGCCCCGAGGATGGCGTACTGTCGGCACAATCGCCCCTTTCTGCTCCAGTGATCGGAGTTCGTCTGTGATGAACTCTTGACTTTGCTTTGAGAAGCGGAGAGGAAAGGGAGGATGGGACTGACGAACAGGCTGATAGAATTCGAGCTTGAAGCCCTGAACCGTTTCCAGCACCCATGCATCGCTGGAGATTGAGCGCCAGTTCTCTAGAAAAAGGCGAATCCTGCCCCCCAGAACAACACTGCATGCAGGAAGAATTCTCACCTGAAGTGGCGGAATCATGATATCCGCCGGAGGAACCACCAGCACGTCCTTTTTTAAATTGGCCACGACCTTTTCTTGAGGGATAGAAGTTGGAACGCTGGGAATATCCCGAATCCTGCTGGCCTCCACGATGGGACTGGTACCCCCTCTGGGAGGGCTGTTGATGACCACGGCCGGAGGAACGTCCCCTACTTCTTCCGGCCCTGTTGAAAACCGGACGAAGGGTCCGGCGCAGAGATGCCTGTGCCTTATCCAGGCCACTGAAGGTATTTACGAAGTTGGTCAGTTCCTTAAGAAATGGATGGCCGAAAAGCAGACCCTGCGCCGCAGGCCCCGACTCTGAAGTCGCCAATTCTGACAGCTTAGGGTCTAATTTGAGTAAGATGGAACGGCGCCGCTCGCTAGAGAGCGCACAGTTGGCATTACCCAACTGGCAAATGGCTCGTTGAGCCCAGTTAATGAGTTCATCAGGGTCAACCATCCTGTTTGTACTCTTCGCTAGAAAGCCCAGGTCTAACATCTTGGTGAGGGGCCCCAAGAGATCCAAAACCTTGTCCTGGCAAGCCCGCCAAGACCTGTCGAGACCCTTTTTCGGATCTTTCGCAAATTTGCGCAAATACGTTGTCATGGTAGGATCCACCTCAGGCGTCTCCGCCAAGTGATCAGCCAAATCTGGGCGTGGGCATTCGGAACGGAGGCGAGCACGTACCTCCTTCTCGAAGGGTTGACGTATGTGTTGCTGAACGTACTCCATCACCTCCGGGGAAGGGAGCCAAGCCGTGGACTGAGGGTGGACAATGTCCGCCGGCTCAAAAGTAAGCACAGGAGGAAGTGCTGAAGCATCAACAAAATGTTCCTTACATTTCTTCTTCTTGGGAGGGGGTGGAGCGGGGTCTGAGGACGAAGAGGACCGCAGGTCATCACTCTCGTCATCTTCCACAATAACGGGATGTTTGGAAGAGGACAAGGAATGCGCCAACTTCCGAAAGTCAGAAGCATGTGGATTAGCAAGTGAAGAGGAAGAAGACTTCTTAGCCGCAGGGACCCAACCCTGCTGTTCTGCATATTTTGTCAAGTGCCGTTTGAGAGGCGTGATAGCACGCACCATAGCTTTATTCATAGAGTGCTGGACTCCTCGGTCCAAAGCCTCCACAAGATGTTGCTCCATGGTGTCTGGAGCCTCCTCATCAAATTCCTCATACTCCTCATAAAAATATTCACTCATGTTTCACAAGTAGTGTGAAATATATGCCCACACACGAGGAATGAAATATATATAGAAGCCAAAGGCTCAAGTAAAGGGGGGTGAAAAAAACCCTCACAGTAAGCCAAACTGCAGAAAAAACTACAGGCCAAAAGATTAGAGAGTGGAGGGAGGGCTTACTGACACCAAAAACGTCACCCTAGGCAAAGCCTATGCAAATTATTGCAACCAGAATCTTTTTCCAGAGCCTGGCGTCTACAGGGTCAATCCTGGAGGCCGTGGGCGTTAACGCCGCAGGGGACGTCCTTCTGAAAGTGCTCCGGTGAGGAAACAACACGGAGCGCCGGAAAGAGTCAAACGCGCATGCGCGTTGAAAAACCCGGCCGCCTACCAGGAAGGAGAACAGCGCGAGGCTGCTACGACCCCTAAATCCACTCCACAATATGAAAAAAGAGAACGCAGGCACAAAGCGCCCGAACTCAGGGTGGAGAGCCTCGCACCCAGCCGCGCCGCCCCCGAAACGGGAACCGAACGGAATGGCGAATGAAAGCGCAAGAAGCGCGCGAAGCGCGGAAACAAAGCGGCAATGAAATACCAAATGCAAGCTGCGCAAGCAATACAAAGCGCAATGAAAACAACAATATTAAGGTAAGAAGCACTTAACTGGCTGCGGAGCAGCAAAGAAAGAGGATGTGGTATTGTCTGTATGCTCATTTATACTACGAGACTCTATGGTTATCACCCAAGTGTTTCTGGGTAATGTAGTTTTTTACTTGGCTGCTGGGCATTTCAATAAAGAAATGAGACTAGCATAATCGGAGCCTCCTGTCCTGCAATAGAATTATTTCGACCAGACCGTCATTGTACTGGCAGGTCTAGAGCGTATTTACACGTGCGTTTTTATTTTATGAGAACAGCCCTGATTTTCAATCGGGTTCCAACGTTTTAAGTTTTTGCAGCGATATTTTACTTTTCTGATCTATTTTGCCCCTTATTTTATGTGGAGGGCGGTCTATATACATAACAACGTTGAAGGTCTGCCCCTCTCTATGTTAACTATATCGAACAGGTTGATCCGTCGTCGATGTCTACTACCATTACCTGCTCGGAGGGCGTTTTCCGTAGTGTTTGGCGGGCTATTTAACCGAGTGGAGAACTACGGCAAGTTGATTACTTTCTGACCACCGAATAGAGACACCTGTCTCAGGGCCGGCTCTAGGCATGTGCAAGCTGTGCACCTGCACAGGGCCACCAAACCCCAGGGGCCACCACGCCAATATATATCCTTAATATATTAATCCTCTGAGGATGGATACATATTTGCGTGGTGGCCCCTGGCAGGGATTTGGCGGCCTCCGGCTCTGTTCCACTTCTAAACACCCTGACCCCCTCCCCTCTTTACTGGCCTGTGCGCTCCGCCCCGCCCGGACCCCCTCTTCCGGGCCCCCTACCTACGCTCCTTGCCCAGGGCCACCATGAGCCTAGAGCCGGCCCTGCCTGTCTTTTGCCGTGCCTCTTGGCAACATCCTGCTGTTATACATGATAGGTAAGCGGGCGCTATGTCAACACTCCGAAAGGATTCTCACTCGGGGTGTGTATCTACCTTGATGCCTCTTCAGATCCTAGAGTATCTCAATAACCTTTAACCTTGTAACCTTGTAACATAGCTGGTGAAGCCAAAGCATTTATTTAACGGTTTCCTTTCAAGCCAGTGTTTATCTGGAATCTTTTTATCTTTACTTTTCAGAAGCCTGCCTGTCTATAGAATACTTAGTCATTCGTTATCGTTATAAATCAGAACACTACCTGCGGTGTATACCCCGCAGCTGACTAAAGAAACATTTCTGCTAATTTTAAAGGTACGCCATGTATTTTTAGAACCTTCACTGGCTAAAGCATGCGATGTATTTCCATTTATATGGTTTAATGTTGTTCCCTATAGGTTCGCATTCGAAGGTGGCAGAAGCGCCTGCGTTTTTAAGAACTTACCCAAGCGCTACAGTATCTTGGAATACCATATATTTCTTTGAAGTACGAAGATATCCCTGTCGTATTTTAGAATCTCATAAGGTAGAGTTATAACCTTCTTTGTATATTCGGTGGTTGTAAATGCTATTAGTTTCGCCTACTACTAAAACCACACATAGAGAATTACGGTTTCCTAAGACCCGTTAATTTATAGATATTTCTCTGTTTGTTTTTTTCTGTTTGATCCCTAGATGAATCACGTTTTATTTTATTATCTTCAATAACGGAGGGACCCGGTCTGAACTCCTGTGAACATTTTCTATTCAGGTACAAACTCAGACTGTGTTTTGTTTCCCTTGGGTTCATTCGACCATAACTCTGTATATATAGATTTAAAGACGTAGTAATTTTGCTCATACTATTTGATACTTATGAGGAGACCATTAGTTTAAGAGGGTATCTCATTTTCCCTTTCCCCCCTCTTTACCGAAACCCGTAGTGTTACCTTATTACTATTATAGTGTAAACATCGACACAAGTGTTGATCACTAGGTTCTCCTGATTCATTTGATTTAGTAACATTGGAAACTTATTACTTGTTATATGCTGATGATCATTATCTTCTATTTATCTATTTTTTTAAATTAGGCTATTGTTGTTTGTTAGTGTGAGTTCTTATAATATGTACCACACTAATTTTTCACCATGAGGTATCCTTATGTTCAAACGATTGCTTTATGTCCTATTGCACTCAAGTCGATATTTAGAGTATGATAATTAATTAAGATGTTATATATATTTTTTCAGGCTCAAATCTTCTACAATTGTGTGTTTTTGCTAATAGCAATTTGCTGAATCTGCGTATATCGACATAAACCGTGTGATCGTCTTCTAACAGTGAGTTACAATGTTGATAAATCATGGATACATCAGTGAAATTATAACATCACCGAATTATTAAGGTTTATTTTTGACTGTTTGTTTATATAGTGTTTTTTCCTTTTTTATCACTGTTTATTTTGTTTAAATCACTATGCTCTTGAATGGTTATCATGAACCAATGACGCTATTGTAGTTCAAGTTCAAGAATTTGTATAGCGCACTACTCACCCAGAGGGTCTCAAGGTGCTTGGGGAGGGGGTTCATTATTTATCGAATAGCCAGGTTTTAAGTTCTTTTCTGAAGGAGATGTGGTTCTGTGTAAGGCGGAGGTGAGTGGGGAGTGAATTCCAGGTTTTGGCCGCCAGGTAGGAGAAGGATCTACCTCCCATAGTGGATCTTTGGATACGCGGGACTGCAGCGAGGCCTTGATTGAAGGATCTTAGTTGGCGGGTGGGTGTGTAGAAGGATAGTCGAGTGTTGAGGCATTCGGGTCCTAGTTTGTAGAGGGCCTTGTGTGCGTGGGTGAGGAGACGGAATGTTATTCTCTTGTTGACGGGAAGCCAGTGGAGGTCTTTCAGGTGGCCGGTAATGTGATCTTGGCGAGGGATGTCCAAAATGAGTCTCGCCGATGCGTTTTGGATGCGTTGGAGTTTTTTCTGTAATTTGGCTGTAATTCCGGCGTAGAGGGTGTTTCCGTAGTCTAGTCGACTTGTAACCAGTGCGTGGGTGACAGTCTTTCTTGTCTCGGTGGGGATCCAATGAAAGATTTTTTTGAGCATACGAAGTACGTTGAAGCAGGAGGATGAGACGGCGTTGACTTGTCTAGTCATCGAGAGGGAGGAGTCTAGGATGAAGCCTAGGTTACGTGCGTGGTCTGTGGGTATGTGTGCGGATCCCAGGTCCGAAGGCCACCATGAGTCGTCCCAGGCAGAGGGGGATGATCCTAGGATGAGCACTTCCGTTTTGTCTGAGTTGAGTTTTAGGCGGCTGTTTTTCATCCATATGGCTACTTCTTTCATGCCTTCGTGAAGATTGCTTTTGGCGGTGTTGGGGTCTTTGGTGAGGGAAAGGATCAGCTGGGTGTCGTCAGCGTGGGAGATGATGTTGAGGTTGTGTTGGCGCCCGATGGAAGCGAGTGGACTCATGTAGACGTTGAAGAGGGTGGGACTAAGTGAAGAATCTTGTGGTACACCGCAGATGACTTCGGTGGCCTCTGATTTGAATGGGGGGAGGCGGACTCTCTGGGTTCTTCCGGCTAGGAACGAGATGATCCAGTCCAAGGCTTTACCTTTTATGCCGATGTTGCTGAGGCGTTGTATGAGGGTGCTGTGGCAGACAGTGTCGAAGGCGGCGGAAAGGTCGAGTAGAATGAGGGCCACTGTTTCTCCGTTGTCCAGTAGTGTACGGATGTCGTCTGTTGCTGCGATGAGGGCCGTTTCGGTGCTGTGTTTGGCTCGAAAGCCGGATTGTGAGGGATCAAGGGAGTTTTTGGATTCGAGGAAGGCGGCGAGTTGTCTGACGGCTTTCTCGATGCCTTTGGCCGGGAATGGGAGGAGGGATATGGGGCGGTAGTTTTTAAGTTCAGAGGGGTCAGCTGTGGGTTTCTTCAGGAGGGCGCTGACTTCGGCATGTTTCCAATTTTCTGGGAAGGTAGCAGAGTTGAAGGAACAGTTGATGACATCACGGAGATGGGGTGCGATGATGGAGTCTGCTTTGTTGTAGATGTGGTGGGGACATGGGTCTGTTGGCGAGCCAGAGTGGATGGAATTCATTAGGCGGATGGTGTCTTCAGTGGTGATTGGGTTCCAGGCGCTGAGGTTGTTAGAGGGCGTTTTAGAGTCTGAGGGGGGTGGAGAGTATTGTTCGTTGGAACTGTTTTCGAAGCTGTTATGTATGTCGGCAATTTTGTTGTTAAAGAAGGTGGATAACGAGTCGCAGAGGTCTTGGGAGGGGGTGATGTCGTTTGAGGCTGCGGTGGGGTTGGTGAATTCTTTGACGATGTTGAATAGTTCCTTGCTGTTGTGGGCATTGTTGTCGAGTCGATTCTTGAATGCAGATTTCTTGGTGGATCGAATCAGCTGGTGGTGTTTGCGGGTGGCTGATTTGAGGGTGATCATGTTGTCGGAGGTTGGGTTTTTTCTCCATGTTTTCTCGAGAGTACGGCATAGCTTCTTGGATTTTTTAAGTTCATCGTTGAACCAGGGGGTCTTTTTGTAGTCTTGTTTGGTGAGATGGTTTTTCAAGGGTGCTAATTCGTCAGCGCTGTGAGTGATCCATTGTTTGAATTTGATGGCAGCTTCATTTGGGTCCGTTGAGAGGGTGGGTGGGTTCTGGTTGAGCGATGTGAGGAGTTGGTCGGTGGTGATTGTGTTCCATTTTCTTCGGGGGATAGGTTGTGGGGGGTTGTGGGTCGAGGTGCTTTTGTAGCTAAAGTGAACACAACAGTGGTCCGTCCAATGGAGAGCTGTGGTGTGGTCGAAGGAGATGTGTTTGCTGGAGGTGAAGATTGGGTCGAGTGTATGTCCGGCTACATGGGTGGGGGTGTCAACAAGTTGTTTGAGGCCGAGATTGGCCAGGTTGTCCAGAAGGGTGGAGGTGTTGTTGTCGTTTTTCAATTCTAGGTGGAAGTTGAGGTCTCCTAGTAGAATGTAGTTCTCGGAGGCGAGGGCATGTGGACTGATGAATTCAGTGATGTCTTCGCTGAATTGTTTACGTGTTCCTGGAGGCCTGTAGATGAGGGTGCCTCTGATTGTGGTCCTAGGGTCGGTGTGGATCTGGAAGTGGAGGTGTTCGGCGGTTGTAACGTTATCGTCGGAGCTGGTCGTGATTCGGATGGTGTTCTTATGAACGATGGCGATGCCTCCTCCTGTTTGGATGGTGCGGTCTTTTCGGATGATCTTGTATTTGTCCGGGATGGCTATGGCGATGTCGGGTGTTGATGATGCGTTCATCCATGTTTCAGAAAGGAAGGCGACGTCTGGAATCACCAACCTTATGCACATTGTGCAGAATTGTTCATCTTGCTTTCTTATTCTACAATGTCCTTTTTTATGAGTATTGTACAGTCTATGAATTAAATGCTCGATTCCATGAGTTTTAGAAAAACATGATGTAAACAACATTAATCTGACAGCGAGAAGGTTGTGTATTATAGAATACGTGACAAAATGTATTAGTTTTATTGTGTAAATGTTTTTAAATTTGAGTTATACATTTTCTAAAAGAAACCTTTTGTTTTTTAATGATATTTGTTTCAGATTTGAATGCGTGGCTCCTGAAGGTGTTTTTTCTACGCCGAAACGCGCGTCGAGTTCATTTCGCCACTACTCCAGGACACCTATGATAAATATATAACTGCATTTCAGTGTGTCCGTGTTTTATGATTCATTTTGTGTATAATTTGGATATATTTTTACATTATTGTATTGTCATCATATGGTCTCTGTTGTTCAGTTTTCCATATGATTTTTAATTATGTCTATTAAAATTATGATTGGTTTTATATGTTTTTGCTTACCCCTTCTCTTGTTGTCATTTTAAGTCACTTGTTTTTCTATACCTTAACTGCCTAGGAATTTTCATTCACATATTGTTATCCCTTCCCTAAGAGTTATCTCTACACTATTGTTCAGGGGGTCCTTGTTTTTTTCAATCCTTGTTACCCACAGCTTGTCTGTGTAGGGCTCTGTTTTCTCTTTGTGTATCATTTCTATTACATATCGTGACTGTAAGTACTCTGAAGGACATTTGTATAATTCTTTGATCGTCCCCCTATTTGCTTTTTCCCTGAGGTCAATATGTCCAGTTTCAAAACATTCGGATTCTCCGATGAAGAATTTGCCTTGTTAGTAGGGACCAGTGCCTCCTTCAACAGCAATGGCAATGGGAATATGAATGGTCAGCAGAATGATGATAGCCGTAAGCTACTGGAACTAAAGAAAAAATTGAAACGAATGGAGGCCCACAGTGAATTTATGCTGGCTTATTTAAGATCCGGCATTATCCCAATGGGTCTAAGGGTTCGGAATATCCCAGGTCTGTTTGTGCACCATAGACCATTCCTGGAGAAATGGAGCCTTATAGCAAATAGGTGTTCCCGGGATTTGATGATTTTAATTGTTGAAACTGCTAAAGAGTTGGCCGCAACAATTAAAATGGAAATTGATGACTTAGAAGAGAGAATTAAACAATTAGGTGGAATGGATGAGGCGATGAAGAAAATAGAAGATGCAAATAAAGAGTTAGAGTCCTTTAGTACATATCTAAATAAACGAAAAAATGATAAATTAACCAAAGACAAAAGATATTGCACGTTAGAGAATACCTATCCCTATTTAGGCCAAGATTTTTACAAGCAGAATCACTATGTGGATGAAACCAGACCAGCACCACAAAGAGTCAATAACTTCACTGACTCGTCAGACTCTGAAAATGAGGGCACTAATACCTATTATGAACCGGAAGGTAATTTTTATCAATATATTGGAGCTCGCCCAAAACAACCTTTTTTATCCAACCGGGGCCTCAGGAAGGGCCGTCCAAGAGTCCATTTTCAGAGCCAGAACAGGGGGAATTTCCAACAAATGCACCATCAACCTCAACAAAAAGAACCCCAGTTTATACGAGAAACAAGGAATCGGCAATACTGGAGACAGGGGATGCAATCCCTATATTTAATTTGACATCTAGAGAACTTGAACCACATTGTGAGACTCTGTTGTCTAAGGGCCTTACATATGTTCCACATGCCCATGTTAATGTCTTTGAGCTACAACAAGATATTATTTCCTTCTTTCGAAGGATTAGATTAAAGAAGTTTTTTGATACCCACATAGAGACAAGTGAGACATCTCAGACCCCCAGACGGTTCGCCCTCCCATCCACTTTTAGTCCATCTTTGGATCAAGTGGGCCCGGAAGTAGCTGCTTTTGAATTGGTTGTACTCCAAAAGCTAGAAAGGGCATTACGCTTCATACCCAAACCAATATATAATCTAACAAGGGAAGAATCGGAAGCTCTAAAAATTTTAAGGCAAGATAACAATTTAGTTGTCAAGAGCTGCGATAAAGGCGGTGGTATTGTCCTTTATAGATTCAGAAAAATATGAACACAACATGATTCATATGTTGTCGGACAATACCACTTACAGTAAGATCAGGTCCAACCCTTTCCACTTCGTATCTAAGAGAATACAGCAGTTAACCAAACGGGCTCTCACTTTAGGTGACATTGACCAAAAGGATTTTGACTATTTGAACTTTAACCAAGGCAAGACAGCATGTATTTATGGCTTGCCCAAAATCCATAAAAATCTTACAAATCCTCCCTATAGACCAATTGTGTCTACAGTTGGCACAAATACAGAGCCCTTGTCAAAATTTATTGACTTCTACTTACGCCCACACATATCAAGGATTACATCCTACATTAAGGACACAGGCGCAATGATTAACAAGGTGGAAAATCTACCCTTCAACCCACGGAATGATATCTTAGTAACCATGGACATCGAGGCGCTGTACAGCAACATCCCTCAAAGGGAAGCTGTACTAGCGACAAGCTGGTTCATTGATGAATTTGGGATTACGTGCCCTAAGGAATTTATCCTCGACCTTCTAATGATTGTTCTTACTGAGAACGTGTTTGAATTTGGTAATACCCACTATCGCCAACCAAAGGGGGTTAGTATGGGCGCGTCAGTGGCACCATCGATAGCCAACATTTACATGGCGGCTTTCGAGACCAAATTCATCCATAACGAGATGGCACCTTTCTTTGAATCCATCTCCCACTGGTCCAGATATATAGATGACATCTTTTTTATCTGGACCAGTTGGAAAGATCTGTTATTGGAATTCCTGGAATGGATTAATTTGACAGATATCAATCTGAGGTTTACTGCCCATTATGATGAGAGTAAGGTTGAGTTCTTGGATATTCTTATCAAACATCAGGAGAATAAACTGATAGTAGACCTCTTTGTTAAACCATCTGCACACAATACACTGCTACACTTTAATAGCTACCATCCTCGTAGCCAACGGCAGAGTATCCCTTTTTCGCAGTTCCTACGAGTTAGGAGGAACTGCACTAATTTAGCAGATTACGACCAACAGGCAGTTTTGATGAGACAAAAATTTCTCAATAGAGGCTATCCCCATAGACTAGTAAGGGACTCTTACAAAAGAGCTAGGTTCTACGATCGTGATCATTTACTGAGGACTAAACCACCAAAAGAGAATACGCAATTAGTATGTATTACTAAACATTCCACTCTGGACAACACTGTAAGGCAAATTATTAATGCCAACTGGCACATTCTTAATTCCAATCCTACCTCATGTAGCAAGTTGGCCAAACCGTTATATGCCCACAAAAGAAACAAGAACCTAAAAGATGTAATTGTACATTCACGTTTCACCAACAATAAAGTACAGTCAGAATTTGTCCAAAGATCATTGTTAGACAATTTCCCTGTTAGGGGCACGGTAAAATGTTCCTCTTGTAAATCCTGTGATACGATCTTGGGTGGCGAATCGTTGAACATAATGGATGCGTCATGAATGCCACAGATATGTGGAACTGCAGAACTGCCAATTGTATTTACTTCATTCTATGTCCATGTCATCTGGGCTATGTGGGCGAAACATCTAGACCCATCCAAACTAGTAGCGCCACTTGTGAATCATTTCCAGGAAAAACAACATAAACCAGAGGAATTTAAATGGCGCATTATAGAAAAGATCAGACTACCTGAAAGTAAGGGTGGCTGTAAAGTGCTTAAGAAGAGAGAGGTTTTTGGGATTTTCAGTTTAGGCACTTTTAAACACGGGTTGAATAGCGACATCCCGTGGGAAAAGGCAATTTTGTAATTACTTCTGTATTTACTTCCTGTTCTTATTCCTTTGAGTAGTTAGTATCTCTGATAGTGGTTCCCTTAGCCATCAATAGGTACCTTGCTTCTGGCCCCCTATATAGGTCCAATAGCATTATTATTTTTCGCCTGCCACATAGGGGATTCCCTTTTTACTATTTTTAATCAATCTGTCTGTCACGATACTATCCCTTCCTTTTACGTATTATCTGGCGATTTCCACTGAGAACTATGGGTTATCTCTACGCCCTTTGGCAATTAGCCAATTTTGCCTTTTTGTCAGTACTGAATACCTTGTGATTTATTATTCGAATTAATGGACAAGTTCCTTGTTCTTTTAGTTAATGATGGTGGAATTCGGTTATCGATTATATCAGCAATCTATTAGAACATATATATATATATATATACGATATATGATACCTCATCTAATGTATAATGGTACACTTCCCCAAAAAATACTATCACGATTTTTGGAGAAGGTGCTTTTCTCGATATTATTGCTCAAGAATGATTTTATTCTATATTTTATGACTCGAGAAAATCTAATATTTCATCACGTAGTTTATTGTTTGCTACTTAGGTGTAATTCACCTTTTATATCGTTTGGTAATAATTATTTCGACCAGACCGTCATTGTACTGGCAGGTCTAGAGCGTATTTACACGTGCGTTTTTATTTTATGAGAACAGCCCTGATTTTCATTCGGGTTCCAACGTTTTAAGTTTTTGCAGCGATATTTTACTTTTCTGATCTATTTTGCCCCTTATTTTATGTGGAGGGCGGTCTATATACATAACAACGTTGAAGGTCTGCCCCTCTCTATGTTAACTATATCGAACAGGTTGATCCGTCGTCGATGTCTACTACCATTACCTGCTCGGAGGGCGTTTTCCGTAGTGTTTGGCGGGCTATTTAACCGAGTGGAGAACTACGGCAAGTTGATTACTTTCTGACCACCGAATAGAGACACCTGTCTTTTGCCGTGCCTCTTGGCAACATCCTGCTGTTATACATGATAGGTAAGCGGGCGCTATGTCAACACTCCGAAAGGATTCTCACTCGGGGTGTGTATCTACCTTGATGCCTCTTCAGATCCTAGAGTATCTCAATAACCTTTAACCTTGTAACCTTGTAACATAGCTGGTGAAGACAAAGCATTTATTTAACGGTTTCCTTTCAAGCCAGTGTTTATCTGGAATCTTTTTATCTTTACTTTTCAGAAGCCTGCCTGTCTATAGAATACTTAGTCATTCGTTATCGTTATAAATCAGAACACTACCTGCGGTGTATACCCCGCAGCTGACTAAAGAAACATTTCAGCTAATTTTAAAGGTACGCCATGTATTTTTAGAACCTTCACTGGCTAAAGCATGCGATGTATTTCCATTTATATGGTTTAATGTTGTTCCCTATAGGTTCGCATTCGAAGGTGGCAGAAGCGCCTGCGTTTTTAAGAAATTACCCAAGCGCTACAGTATCTTGGAATACCATATATTTCTTTGAAGTACGAAGATATCCCTGTCGTATTTTAGAATCTCATAAGGTAGAGTTATAACCTTCTTTGTATATTCGGTGGTTGTAAATGCTATTAGTTTCGCCTACTACTAAAACCACACATAGAGAATTACGGTTTCCTAAGACCCGTTAATTTATAGATATTTCTCTGTTTGTTTTTTTCTGTTTGATCCCTAGATGAATCACGTTTTATTTTATTATCTTCAATAACGGAGGGACCCGGTCTGAACTCCTGTGAACATTTTCTATTCAGGTACAAACTCAGACTGTGTTTTGTTTCCCTTGGGTTCATTCGACCATAACTCTGTATATATAGATTTAAAGACGTAGTAATTTTGCTCATACTATTTGATACTTATGAGGAGACCATTAGTTTAAGAGGGTATCTCATTTTCGCTTTCCCCCCTCTTTACCGAAACCTGTAGTGTTACCTTATTACTATTATAGTGTAAACATCGACACAAGTGTTGATCACTAGGTTCTCCTGATTCATTTGATTTAGTAACATTGGAAACTTATTACTTGTTATATGCTGATGATCATTATCTTCTATTTATCTATTTTTTTAAATTAGGCTATTGTTGTTTGTTAGTGTGAGTTCTTATAATATGTACCACACTAATTTTTCACCATGAGGTATCCTTATGTTCAAACGATTGCTTTATGTCCTATTGCACTCAAGTCGATATTTAGAGTATGATAATTAATTAAGATGTTATATATATTTTTTCAGGCTCAAATCTTCTACAATTGTGTGTTTTTGCTAATAGCAATTTGCTGAATCTGCATATATCGACATAAACCGTGTGATCGTCTTCTAACAGTGAGTTACAATGTTGATAAATCATGGATACATCAGTGAAATTATAACATCACCGAATTATTAAGGTTTATTTTTGACTGTTTGTTTATATAGTGTTTTTTCCTTTTTTATCACTGTTTATTTTGTTTAAATCACTATGCTCTTGAATGGTTATCATGAACCAATGACGCTATTGTAGTTCAAGTTCAAGAATTTGTATAGCGCACTACTCACCCAGAGGGTCTCAAGGTGCTTGGGGAGGGGGTTCATTATTTATCGAATAGCCAGGTTTTAAGTTCTTTTCTGAAGGAGATGTGGTTCTGTGTAAGGCGGAGGTGAGTGGGGAGTGAATTCCAGGTTTTGGCCGCCAGGTAGGAGAAGGATCTACCTCCCATAGTGGATCTTTGGATACGCGGGACTGCAGCGAGGCCTTGATTGAAGGATCTTAGTTGGCGGGTGGGTGTGTAGAAGGATAGTCGAGTGTTGAGGCATTCGGGTCCTAGTTTGTAGAGGGCCTTGTGTGCGTGGGTGAGGAGACGGAATGTTATTCTCTTGTTGACGGGAAGCCAGTGGAGGTCTTTCAGGTGGCCGGTAATGTGATCTTGGCGAGGGATGTCCAAAATGAGTCTCGCCGATGCGTTTTGGATGCGTTGGAGTTTTTTCTGTAATTTGGCTGTAATTCCGGCGTAGAGGGTGTTTCCGTAGTCTAGTCGACTTGTAACCAGTGCGTGGGTGACAGTCTTTCTTGTCTCGGTGGGGATCCAATGAAAGATTTTTTTGAGCATACTAAGTACGTTGAAGCAGGAGGATGAGACGGCGTTGACTTGTCTAGTCATCGAGAGGGAGGAGTCTAGGATGAAGCCTAGGTTACGTGCGTGGTCTGTGGGTATGTGTGCGGATCCCAGGTCCGAAGGCCACCATGAGTCGTCCCAGGCAGAGGGGGATGATCCTAGGATGAGCACTTCCGTTTTGTCTGAGTTGAGTTTTAGGCGGCTGTTTTTCATCCATATGGCTACTTCTTTCATGCCTTCGTGAAGATTGCTTTTGGCGGTGTTGGGGTCTTTGGTGAGGGAAAGGATCAGCTGGGTGTCGTCAGCGTGGGAGATGATGTTGAGGTTGTGTTGGCGCCCGATGGAAGCGAGTGGACTCATGTAGACGTTGAAGAGGGTGGGACTAAGTGAAGAATCTTGTGGTACACCGCAGATGACTTCGGTGGCCTCTGATTTGAATGGGGGGAGGCGGACTCTCTGGGTTCTTCCGGCTAGGAACGAGATGATCCAGTCCAAGGCTTTACCTTTTATGCCGATGTTGCTGAGGCGTTGTATGAGGGTGCTGTGGCAGACAGGGTCGAAGGCGGCGGAAAGGTCGAGTAGAATGAGGGCCACTGTTTCTCCGTTGTCCAGTAGTGTACGGATGTCATCTGTTGCTGCGATGAGGGCCGTTTCGGTGCTGTGTTTGGCTCGAAAGCCGGATTGTGAGGGATCAAGGGAGTTGTTGGATTCGAGGAAGGCGGCGAGTTGTCTGACGGCTTTCTCGATGCCTTTGGCCGGGAATGGGAGGAGGGATATGGGGCGGTAGTTTTTAAGTTCAGAGGGGTCAGCTGTGGGTTTCTTCAGGAGGGCGCTGACTTCGGCATGTTTCCAATTTTCTGGGAAGGTAGCAGAGTTGAAGGAACAGTTGATGACATCACGGAGATGGGGTGCGATGATGGAGTCTGCTTTGTTGTAGATGTGGTGGGGACATGGGTCTGTTGGCGAGCCAGAGTGGATGGAATTCATTAGGCGGATGGTGTCTTCAGTGGTGATTGGGTTCCAGGCGCTGAGGTTGTTAGAGGGCGTTTTAGAGTCTGAGGGGGGTGGAGAGTATTGTTCGTTGGAACTGTTTTCGAAGCTGTTATGTATGTCGCCAATTTTGTTGTTAAAGAAGGTGGATAACGAGTCGCAGAGGTCTTGGGAGGGGGTGATGTCGTTTGAGGCTGCGGTGGGGTTGGTGAATTCTTTGACGATGTTGAATAGTTCCTTGCTGTTGTGGGCATTGTTGTCGAGTCGATTCTTCAATGCAGATTTCTTGGTGGATCGAATCAGCTGGTGGTGTTTGCGGGTGGCTGATTTGAGGGTGATCATGTTGTCGGAGGTTGGGTTTTTTCTCCATGTTTTCTCGAGAGTACGGCATAGCTTCTTGGATTTTTTAAGTTCATCGTTGAACCAGGGGGTCTTTTTGTAGTCTTGTTTGGTGAGATGGTTTTTCAAGGGTGCTAATTCGTCAGCGCTGTGAGTGATCCATTGTTTGAATTTGATGGCAGCTTCATTTGGGTCCGTTGAGAGGGTGGGTGGGTTCTGGTTGAGCGATGTGAGGAGTTGGTCGGTGGTGATTGTGTTCCATTTTCTTCGGGGGATAGGTTGTGGGGGGTTGTGGGTCGAGGTGCTTTTGTAGCTAAAGTGAACACAACAGTGGTCCGTCCAATGGAGAGCTGTGGTGTGGTCGAAGGAGATGTGTTTGCTGGAGGTGAAGATTGGGTCGAGTGTATGTCCGGCTACATGGGTGGGGGTGTCAACAAGTTGTTTGAGGCCGAGATTGGCCAGGTTGTCCAGAAGGGTGGAGGTGTTGTTGTCGTTTTTCAATTCTAGGTGGAAGTTGAGGTCTCCTAGTAGAATGTAGTTCTCGGAGGCGAGGGCATGTGGACTGATGAATTCAGTGATGTCTTCGCTGAATTGTTTACGTGTTCCTAGAGGCCTGTAGATGAGGGTGCCTCTGATTGTGGTCCTAGGGTCGGTGTGGATCTGGAAGTGGAGGTGTTCGGCGGTTGTAACGTTATCGTCGGAGCTGGTCGTGATTCGGATGGTGTTCTTATGAACGATGGCGATGCCTCCTCCTGTTTGGATGGTGCGGTCTTTTCGGATGATCTTGTATTTGTCCGGGATGGCTATGGCGATGTCGGGTGTTGATGATGCGTTCATCCATGTTTCAGAAAGGAAGGCGACGTCTGGAATCACCAACCTTATGCACATTGTGCAGAATTGTTCATCTTGCTTTCTTATTCTACAATGTCCTTTTTTATGAGTATTGTACAGTCTATGAATTAAATGCTCGATTCCATGAGTTTTAGAAAAACATGATGTAAACAACATTAATCTGACAGCGAGAAGGTTGTGTATTATAGAATACGTGACAAAATGTATTAGTTTTATTGTGTAAATGTTTTTAAATTTGAGTTATACATTTTCTAAAAGAAACCTTTTGTTTTTTAATGATATTTGTTTCAGATTTGAATGCGTGGCTCCTGAAGGTGTTTTTTCTACGCCGAAACGCGCGTCGAGTTCATTTCGCCACTACTCCAGGACACCTATGATAAATATATAACTGCATTTCAGTGTGTCCGTGTTTTATGATTCATTTTGTGTATAATTTGGATATATTTTTACATTATTGTATTGTCATCATATGGTCTCTGTTGTTCAGTTTTCCATATGATTTTTAATTATGTCTATTAAAATTATGATTGGTTTTATATGTTTTTGCTTACCCCTTCTCTTGTTGTCATTTTAAGTCACTTGTTTTTCTATACCTTAACTGCCTAGGAATTTTCATTCACATATTGTTATCCCTTCCCTAGGAGTTATCTCTACACTATTGTTCAGGGGGTCCTTGTTTTTTTCAATCCTTGTTACCCACAGCTTGTCTGTGTAGGGCTCTGTTTTCTCTTTGTGTATCATTTCTATTACATATCGTGACTGTAAGTACTCTGAAGGACATTTGTATAATTCTTTGATCGTCCCCCTATTTGCTTTTTCCCTGAGGTCAATATGTCCAGTTTCAAAACATTCGGATTCTCCGATGAAGAATTTGCCTTGTTAGTAGGGACCAGTGCCTCCTTCAACAGCAATGGCAATGGGAATATGAATGGTCAGCAGAATGATGATAGCCGTAAGCTACTGGAACTAAAGAAAAAATTGAAACGAATGGAGGCCCACAGTGAATTTATGCTGGCTTATTTAAGATCCGGCATTATCCCAATGGGTCTAAGGGTTCGGAATATCCCAGGTCTGTTTGTGCACCATAGACCATTCCTGGAGAAATGGAGCCTTATAGCAAATAGGTGTTCCCGGGATTTGATGATTTTAATTGTTGAAACTGCTAAAGAGTTGGCCGCAACAATTAAAATGGAAATTGATGACTTAGAAGAGAGAATTAAACAATTAGGTGGAATGGATGAGGCGATGAAGAAAATAGAAGATGCAAATAAAGAGTTAGAGTCCTTTAGTACATATCTAAATAAACGAAAAAATTATAAATTAACCAAAGACAAAAGATATTGCACGTTAGAGAATACCTATCCCTATTTAGGCCAAGATTTTTACAAGCAGAATCACTATGTGGATGAAACCAGACCAGCACCACAAAGAGTCAATAACTTCACTGACTCGTCAGACTCTGAAAATGAGGGCACTAATACCTATTATGAACCGGAAGGTAATTTTAATCAATATATTGGAGCTCGCCCAAAACAACCTTTTTTATCCAACCGGGGGCCTCAGGAAGGGCCGTCCAAGAGTCCATTTTCAGAGCCAGAACAGGGGGAATTTCCAACAAATGCACCATCAACCTCAACAAAAAGAACCCCAGTTTATACGAGAAACAAGGAATCGGCAATACTGGAGACAGGGGATGCAATCCCTATATTTAATTTGACATCTAGAGAACTTGAACCACATTGTGAGACTCTGTTGTCTAAGGGCCTTACATATGTTCCACATGCCCATGTTAATGTCTTTGAGCTACAACAAGATATTATTTCCTTCTTTCGAAGGATTAGATTAAAGACGTTTTTTGATACCCACATAGAGACAAGTGAGACATCTCAGACCCCCAGACGGTTCGCCCTCCCATCCACTTTTAGTCCATCTTTGGATCAAGTGGGCCCGGAAGTAGCTGCTTTTGAATTGGTTGTACTCCAAAAGCTAGAAAGGGCATTACGCTTCATACCCAAACCAATATATAATCTAACAAGGGAAGAATCGGAAGCTCTAAAAATTTTAAGGCAAGATAACAATTTAGTTGTCAAGAGCTGCGATAAAGGCGGTGGTATTGTCCTTTATAGATTCAGAAAAATATGAACACAACATGATTCATATGTTGTCGGACAATACCACTTACAGTAAGATCAGGTCCAACCCTTTCCACTTCGTATCTAAGAGAATACAGCAGTTAACCAAACGGGCTCTCACTTTAGGTGACATTGACCAAAAGGATTTTGACTATTTGAACTTTAACCAAGGCAAGACAGCATGTATTTATGGCTTGCCCAAAATCCATAAAAATCTTACAAATCCTCCCTATAGACCAATTGTGTCTACAGTTGGCACAAATACAGAGCCCTTGTCAAAATTTATTGACTTCTACTTACGCCCACACATATCAAGGATTACATCCTACATTAAGGACACAGGCGCAATGATTAACAAGGTGGAAAATCTACCCTTCAACCCACGGAATGATATCTTAGTAACCATGGACATCGAGGCGCTGTACAGCAACATCCCTCAAAGGGAAGCTGTACTAGCGACAAGCTGGTTCATTGATGAATTTGGGATTACGTGCCCTAAGGAATTTATCCTCGACCTTCTAATGATTGTTCTTACTGAGAACGTGTTTGAATTTGGTAATACCCACTATCGCCAACCAAAGGGGGTTAGTATGGGAGCGTCAGTGGCACCATCGATAGCCAACATTTACATGGCGGCTTTCGAGACCAAATTCATCCATAACGAGATGGCACCTTTCTTTGAATCCATCTCCCACTGGTCCAGATATATAGATGACATCTTTTTTATCTGGACCAGTGGGAAAGATCTGTTATTGGAATTCCTGGAATGGATTAATTTGACAGATATCAATCTGAGGTTTACTGCCCATTATGATGAGAGTAAGGTTGAGTTCTTGGATATTCTTATCAAACATCAGGAGAATAAACTGATGGTAGACCTCTTTGTTAAACCATCTGCACGCAATACACTGCTACACTTTAATAGCTACCATCCTCGTAGCCAACGGCAGAGTATCCTTTTTTCGCAGTTCCTACGAGTTAGGAGGAACTGCACTAATTTAGCAGATTACGACCAACAGGCAGTTTTGATGAGACAAAAATTTCTCAATAGAGGCTATCCCCATAGACTAGTAAGGGACTCTTACAAAAGAGCTAGGTTCTACGATCGTGATCATTTACTGAGGACTAAACCACCAAAAGAGAATACGCAATTAGTATGTATTACTAAACATTCCACTCTGGACAACACTGTAAGGCAAATTATTAATGCCAACTGGCACATTCTTAATTCCAATCCTACCTCATGTAGCAAGTTGGCCAAACCGTTATATGCCCACAAAAGAAACAAGAACCTAAAAGATGTAATTGTACATTCACGTTTCACCAACAATAAAGTACAGTCAGAATTTGTCCAAAGATCATTGTTAGACAATTTCCCTGTTAGGGGCACGGTAAAATGTTCCTCTTGTAAATCCTGTGATACGATCTTGGGTGGCGAATCGTTGAACATAATGGATGCGTCATGAATGCCACAGATATGTGGAACTGCAGAACTGCCAATTGTATTTACTTCATTCTATGTCCATGTCATCTGGGCTATGTGGGCGAAACATCTAGACCCATCCAAACTAGTAGCGCCACTTGTGAATCATTTCCAGGAAAAACAACATAAACCAGAGGAATTTAAATGGCGCATTATAGAAAAGATCAGACTACCTGAAAGTAAGGGTGGCTGTAAAGTGCTTAAGAAGAGAGAGGTTTTTGGGATTTTCAGTTTAGGCACTTTTAAACACGGGTTGAATAGCGACATCCCGTGGGAAAAGGCAATTTTGTAATTACTTCTGTATTTACTTCCTGTTCTTATTCCTTTGAGTAGTTAGTATCTCTGATAGTGGTTCCCTTAGCCATCAATAGGTACCTTGCTTCTGGCCCCCTATATAGGTCCAATAGCATTATTATTTTTCGCCTGCCACATAGGGGATTCCCTTTTTACTATTTTTAATCAATCTGTCTGTCACGATACTATCCCTTCCTTTTACGTATTATCTGGCGATTTCCACTGAGAACTATGGGTTATCTCTACGCCCTTTGGCAATTAGCCAATTTTGCCTTTTTGTCAGTACTGAATACCTTGTGATTTATTATTCGAATTAATGGACAAGTTCCTTGTTCTTTTAGTTAATGATGGTGGAATTCGGTTATCGATTATATCAGCAATCTATTAGAACATATATATATATATATATACGATATATGATACCTCATTTAATGTATAATGGTACACTTCCCCAAAAAATACTATCACGATTTTTGGAGAAGGTGCTTTTCTCGATATTATTGCTCAAGAATGATTTTATTCTATATTTTATGACTCGAGAAAATCTAATATTTCATCACGTAGTTTATTGTTTGCTACTTAGGTGTAATTCACCTTTTATATCGTTTGGTAATAATTATTTCGACCAGACCGTCATTGTACTGGCAGGTCTAGAGCGTATTTACACGTGCGTTTTTATTTTATGAGAACAGCCCTGATTTTCATTCGGGTTCCAACGTTTTAAGTTTTTGCAGCGATATTTTACTTTTCTGATCTATTTTGCCCCTTATTTTATGTGGAGGGCGGTCTATATACATAACAACGTTGAAGGTCTGCCCCTCTCTATGTTAACTATATCGAACAGGTTGATCCGTCGTCGATGTCTACTACCATTACCTGCTCGGAGGGCATTTTCCGTAGTGTTTGGCGGGCTATTTAACCGAGTGGAGAACTACGGCAAGTTGATTACTTTCTGACCACCGAATAGAGACACCTGTCTTTTGCCGTGCCTCTTGGCAACATCCTGCTGTTATACATGATAGGTAAGCGGGCGCTATGTCAACACTCCGAAAGGATTCTCACTCGGGGTGTGTATCTACCTTGATGCCTCTTCAGATCCTAGAGTATCTCAATAACCTTTAACCTTGTAACCTTGTAACATAGCTGGTGAAGACAAAGCATTTATTTAACGGTTTCCTTTCAAGCCAGTGTTTATCTGGAATCTTTTTATCTTTACTTTTCAGAAGCCTGCCTGTCTATAGAATACTTAGTCATTCGTTATCGTTATAAATCAGAACACTACCTGCGGTGTATACCCCGCAGCTGACTAAAGAAACATTTCTGCTAATTTTAAAGGTACGCCATGTATTTTTAGAACCTTCACTGGCTAAAGCATGCGATGTATTTCCATTTATATGGTTTAATGTTGTTCCCTATAGGTTCGCATTCGAAGGTGGCAGAAGCGCCTGCGTTTTTAAGAACTTACCCAAGCGCTACAGTATCTTGGAATACCATATATTTCTTTGAAGTACGAAGATATCCCTGTCGTATTTTAGAATCTCATAAGGTAGAGTTATAACCTTCTTTGTATATTCGGTGGTTGTAAATGCTATTAGTTTCGCCTACTACTAAAACCACACATAGAGAATTACGGTTTCCTAAGACCCGTTAATTTATAGATATTTCTCTGTTTGTTTTTTTCTGTTTGATCCCTAGATGAATCACGTTTTATTTTATCATCTTCAATAACGGAGGGACCCGGTCTGAACTCCTGTGAACATTTTCTATTCAGGTACAAACTCAGACTGTGTTTTGTTTCCCTTGGGTTCATTCGACCATAACTCTGTATATATAGATTTAAAGACGTAGTAATTTTGCTCATACTATTTGATACTTATGAGGAGACCATTAGTTTAAGAGGGTATCTCATTTTCCCTTTTCCCCCTCTTTACCGAAACCCGTAGTGTTACCTTATTACTATTATTGTGTAAACATCGACACAAGTGTTGATCACTAGGTTCTCCTGATTCATTTGATTTAGTAACATTGGAAACTTATTACTTGTTATATGCTGATGATCATTATCTTCTATTTATCTATTTTTTTAAATTAGGCTATTGTTGTTTGTTAGTGTGAGTTCTTATAATATGTACCACACTAATTTTTCACCATGAGGTATCCTTATGTTCAAACGATTGCTTTATGTCCTATTGCACTCAAGTCGATATTTAGAGTATGATAATTAATTAAGATGTTATATATATTTTTTCAGGCTCAAATCTTCTACAATTGTGTGTTTTTGCTAATAGCAATTTGCTGAATCTGCGTATATCGACATAAACCGTGTGATCGTCTTCTAACAGTGAGTTACAATGTTGATAAATCATGGATACATCAGTGAAATTATAACATCACCGAATTATTAAGGTTTATTTTTGACTGTTTGTTTATATAGTGTTTTTTCCTTTTTTATCACTGTTTATTTTGTTTAAATCACTATGCTCTTGAATGGTTATCATGAACCAATAACGCTATTGTAGTTCAAGTTCAAGAATTTGTATAGCGCACTACTCACCCACAGGGTCTCAAGGCGCTTGGGGAGGGGGTTCATTATTTATCGAATAGCCAGGTTTTAAGTTCTTTTCTGAAGGAGATGTGGTTCTGTGTAAGGCGGAGGTGAGTGGGGAGTGAATTCCAGGTTTTGGCCGCCAGGTAGGAGAAGGATCTACCTCCCATAGTGGATCTTTGGATACGCGGGACTGCAGCGAGGCCTTGATTGAAGGATCTTAGTTGGCGGGTGGGTGTGTAGAAGGATAGTCGAGTGTTGAGGCATTCGGGTCCTAGTTTGTAGAGGGCCTTGTGTGCGTGGGTGAGGAGACGGAATGTTATTCTCTTGTTGACGGGAAGCCCGTGGAGGTCTTTCAGGTGGCCGGTAATGTGATCTTGGCGAGGGATGTCCAAAATGAGTCTCGCCGATGCGTTTTGGATGCGTTGGAGTTTTTTCTGTAATTTGGCTGTAATTCCGGCGTAGAGGGTGTTTCCGTAGTCTAGTCGACTTGTAACCAGTGCGTGGGTGACAGTCTTTCTTGTCTCGGTGGGGATCCAATGGAAGATTTTTTTGAGCATACGAAGTACGTTGAAGCAGGAGGATGAGACGGCGTTGACTTGTCTAGTCATCGAGAGGGAGGAGTCTAGGATGAAGCCCAGGTTACGTGCGTGGTCTGTGGGTATGGGTGCGGATCCCAGGTTCGAAGGCCACCATGAGTCGTCCCAGGCAGAGGGGGATGATCCTAGGATGAGCACTTCCGTTTTGTCTGAGTTGAGTTTTAGGCGGCTGTTTTTCATCCATATGGCTACTTCTTTCATGCCTTCGTGAAGATTGCTTTTGGCGGTGTTGGGGTCTTTGGTGAGGGAAAGGATCAGCTGGGTGTCGTCAGCGTGGGAGATGATGTTGAGGTTGTGTTGGCGCCCGATGGAAGCGAGTGGACTCATGTAGACGTTGAAGAGGGTGGGACTAAGTGAAGAATCTTGTGGTACACCGCAGATGACTTCGGTGCTGTGTTTGGCTCGAAAGCCGGATTGTGAGGGATCAAGGGAGTTGTTGGATTCGAGGAAGGCGGCGAGTTGTCTGTTGACGGCTTTCTCGATGCCTTTGGCCGGGAATGGGAGGAGGGATATGGGGCGGTAGTTTTTAAGTTCAGAGGGGTCAGCTGTGGGTTTCTTCAGGAGGGCGCTGACTTCGGCATGTTTCCAATTTTCTGGGAAGGTAGCAGAGTTGAAGGAACAGTTGATGACATCACGGAGATGGGGTGCGATGATGGAGTCTGCTTTGTTGTAGATGTGGTGGGGACATGGGTCTGTTGGCGAGCCAGAGTGGATGGAATTCATTAGGCGGATGGTGTCTTCAGTGGTGATTGGGTTCCAGGCGCTGAGGTTGTTAGAGGGCGTTTTAGAGTCTGAGGGGGGTGGAGAGTATTGTTCGTTGGAACTGTTTTCGAAGCTGTTATGTATGTCGGCAATTTTGTTGTAGAAGAAGGTGGATAACGAGTCGCAGAGGTCTTGGGAGGGGGTGATGTCGTTTGAGGCTGCGGTGGGGTTGGTGAATTCTTTGACGATGTTGAATAGTTCCTTGCTGTTGTGGGCATTGTTGTCGAGTCGATTCTTGAATGCAGATTTCTTGGTGGATCGAATCAGCTGGTGGTGTTTGCGGGTGGCTGATTTGAGGGTGATCATGTTGTCGGAGGTTGGGTTTTTTCTCCATGTTTTCTCGAGAGTACGGCATAGCTTCTTGGATTTTTTAAGTTCATCGTTGAACCAGGGGGTCTTTTTGTAGTCTTGTTTGGTGAGATGGTTTTTCAAGGGTGCTAATTCGTCAGCGCTGTGAGTGATCCATTGTTTGAATTTGATGGCAGCTTCATTTGGGTCCGTTGAGAGGGTGGGTGGGTTCTGGTTGAGCGATGTGAGGAGTTGGTCGGTGGTGATTTTGTTCCATTTTCTTCGGGGGATAGGTTGTGGGGGGTTGTGGGTCGAGGTGCTTTTGTAGCTAGAGTGAACACAACAGTGGTCCGTCCAATGGAGAGCTGTGGTGTGGTCGAAGGAGATGTGTTTGCTGGAGGTGAAGATTGGGTCGAGTGTATGTCCGGCTACATGGGTGGGGGTGTCAACAAGTTGTTTGAGGCCGAGATTGGCCAGGTTGTCCAGAAGGGTGGAGGTGTTGTTGTCGTTTTTCAATTCTAGGTGGAAGGTGAGGTCTCCTAGTAGAATGTAGTTCTCGGAGGCGAGGGCATGTGGACTGATGAATTCAGTGATGTCTTCGCTGAATTGTTTACGTGTTCCTGGAGGCCTGTAGATGAGGGTGCCTCTGATTGTGGTCCTAGGGTCGGTGTGGATCTGGAAGTGGAGGTGTTCGGCGGTTGTAACGTTATCGTCGGAGCTGGTCGTGATTCGGATGGTGTTCTTATGAACGATGGCGATGCCTCCTCCTGTTTGGATGGTGCGGTCTTTTCGGATGATCTTGTATTTGTCCGGGATGGCTATGGCGATGTCGGGTGTTGATGATGCGTTCATCCATGTTTCAGAAAGGAAGGCGACGTCTGGAATCACCAACCTTATGCACATTGTGCAGAATTGTTCATCTTGCTTTCTTATTCTACAATGTCCTTTTTTATGAGTATTGTACAGTCTATGAATTAAATGCTCGATTCCATGAGTTTTAGAAAAACATGATGTAAACAACATTAATCTGACAGCGAGAAGGTTGTGTATTATAGAATACGTGACAAAATGTATTAGTTTTATTGTGTAAATGTTTTTAAATTTGAGTTATACATTTTCTAAAAGAAACCTTTTGTTTTTTAATGATATTTGTTTCAGATTTGAATGCGTGGCTCCTGAAGGTGTTTTTTCTACGCCGAAACGCGCGTCGAGTTCATTTCGCCACTACTCCAGGACACCTATGATAAATATATAACTGCATTTCAGTGTGTCCGTGTTTTATGATTCATTTTGTGTATAATTTGGATATATTTTTACATTATTGTATTGTCATCATATGGTCTCTGTTGTTCAGTTTTCCATATGATTTTTAATTATGTCTATTAAAATTATGATTGGTTTTATATGTTTTTGCTTACCCCTTCTCTTGTTGTCATTTTAAGTCACTTGTTTTTCTATACCTTAACTGCCTAGGAATTTTCATTCACATATTGTTATCCCTTCCCTAGGAGTTATCTCTACACTATTGTTCAGGGGGTCCTTGTTTTTTTCAATCCTTGTTACCCACAGCTTGTCTGTGTAGGGCTCTGTTTTCTCTTTGTGTATCATTTCTATTACATATCGTGACTGTAAGTACTCTGAAGGACATTTGTATAATTCTTTGATCGTCCCCCTATTTGCTTTTTCCCTGAGGTCAATATGTCCAGTTTCAAAACATTTGGATTCTCCGATGAAGAATTTGCCTTGTTAGTAGGGACCAGTGCCTCCTTCAACAGCAATGGCAATGGGAATATGAATGGTCAGCAGAATGATGATAGCCGTAAGCTACTGGAACTAAAGAAAAAATTGAAACGAATGGAGGCCCACAGTGAATTTATGCTGGCTTATTTAAGATCCGGCACTATCCCAATGGGTCTAAGGGTTCGGAATATCCCAGGTCTGTTTGTGCACCATAGACCATTCCTGGAGAAATGGAGCCTTATAGCAAATAGGTGTTCCCGGGATTTGATGATTTTAATTGTTGAAACTGCTAAAGAGTTGGCCGCAACAATTAAAATGGAAATTGATGACTTAGAAGAGAGAATTAAACAATTAGGTGGAATGGATGAGGCGATGAAGAAAATAGAAGATGCAAATAAAGAGTTAGAGTCCTTTAGTACATATCTAAATAAACGAAAAAATTATAAATTAACCAAAGACAAAAGATATTGCACGTTAGAGAATACCTATCCCTATTTAGGCCAAGATTTTTACAAGCAGAATCACTATGTGGATGAAACCAGACCAGCGCCACAAAGAGTCAATAACTTCACTGACTCGTCAGACTCTGAAAATGAGGGCACTAATACCTATTATGAACCGGAAGGTAATTTTAATCAATATATTGGAGCTCGCCCAAAACAACCTTTTTTATCCAACCGGGGCCTCAGGAAGGGCCGTCCAAGAGTCCATTTTCAGAGCCAGAACAGGGGGAATTTCCAACAAATGCACCATCAACCTCAACAAAAAGAACCCCAGTTTAGACGAGAAACAAGGAATCGGCAATACTGGAGACAGGGGATGCAATCCCTATATTTAATTTGACATCTAGAGAACTTGAACCACATTGTGAGACTCTGTTTAAGGGCCTTACATATGTTCCACATGCCCATGTTAATGTCTTTGAGCTACAACAAGATATTATTTCCTTTTTTCGAAGGATTAGATTAAAGAAGTTTTTTGATACCCACATAGAGACAAGTGAGACATCTCAGACCCCCAGACGGTTCGCCCTCCCATCCACTTTTAGTCCATCTTTGGATCAAGTGGGCCCGGAAGTAGCTGCTTTTGAATTGGTTGTACTCCAAAAGCTAGAAAGGGCATTACGCTTCATACCCAAACCAATATATAATCTAACAAGGGAAGAATCGGAAGCTCTAAAAATTTTAAGGCAAGATAACAATTTAGTTGTCAAGAGCTGCGATGAAGGCGGTGGTATTGTCCTTATAGATTCAGAAAAATATGAACACAACATGATTCATATGTTGTCGGACAATACCACTTACAGTAAGATCAGGTCCAACCCTTTCCACTTCGTATCTAAGAGAATACAGCAGTTAACCAAACGGGCTCTCACTTTAGGTGACATTGACCAAAAGGATTTTGACTATTTGAACTTTAACCAAGGCAAGACAGCATGTATTTATGGCTTGCCCAAAATCCATAAAAATCTTACAAATCCTCCCTATAGACCAATTGTGTCTACAGTTGGCACAAATACAGAGCCCTTGTCAAAATTTATTGACTTCTACTTACGCCCACACATATCAAGGATTACATCCTACATTAAGGACACAGGCGCAATGATTAACAAGGTGGAAAATCTACCCTTCAACCCACGGAATGATATCTTAGTAACCATGGACATCGAGGCGCTGTACAGCAACATCCCTCAAAGGGAAGCTGTACTAGCGACAAGCTGGTTCATTGATGAATTTGGGATTACGTGCCCTAAGGAATTTATCCTCGACCGTCTAATGATTGTTCTTACTGAGAACGTGTTTGAATTTGGTAATACCCACTATCGCCAACCAAAGGGGGTTAGTATGGGCGCGTCAGTGGCACCATCGATAGCCAACATTTACATGGCGGCTTTCGAGACCAAATTCATCCATAACGAGATGGCACCTTTCTTTGAATCCATCTCCCACTGGTCCAGATATATAGATGACATCTTTTTTATCTGGACCAGTGGGAAAGATCTGTTATTGGAATTCCTGGAATGGATTAATTTGACAGATATCAATCTGAGGTTTACTGCCCATTATGATGAGAGTAAGGTTGAGTTCTTGGATATTCTTATCAAACATCAGGAGAATAAACTGATAGTAGACCTCTTTGTTAAACCATCTGCACGCAATACACTGCTACACTTTAATAGCTACCATCCTCGTAGCCAACGGCAGAGTATCCCTTTTTCGCAGTTCCTACGAGTTAGGAGGAACTGCACTAATTTAGCAGATTACGACCAACAGGCAGTTTTGATGAGACAAAAATTTCTCAATAGAGGCTATCCCCATAGACTAGTAAGGGACTCTTACAAAAGAGCTAGGTTCTACGATCGTGATCATTTACTGAGGACTAAACCACCAAAAGAGAATACGCAATTAGTATGTATTACTAAACATTCCACTCTGGACAACACTGTAAGGCAAATTATTAATGCCAACTGGCACATTCTTAATTCCAATCCTACCTCATGTAGCAAGTTGGCCAAACCGTTATATGCCCACAAAAGAAACAAGAACCTAAAAGATGTAATTGTACATTCACGTTTCACCAACAATAAAGTACAGTCAGAATTTGTCCAAAGATCATTGTTAGACAATTTCCCTGTTAGGGGCACGGTAAAATGTTCCTCTTGTAAATCCTGTGATACGATCTTGGGTGGCGAATCGTTGAACATAATGGATGCGTCATGAATGCCACAGATATGTGGAACTGCAGAACTGCCAATTGTATTTACTTCATTCTATGTCCATGTCATCTGGGCTATGTGGGCGAAACATCTAGACCCATCCAAACTAGTAGCGCCACTTGTGAATCATTTCCAGGAAAAACAACATAAACCAGAGGAATTTAAATGGCGCATTATAGAAAAGATCAGACTACCTGAAAGTAAGGGTGGCTGTAAAGTGCTTAAGAAGAGAGAGGTTTTTTGGATTTTCAGTTTAGGCACTTTTAAACACGGGTTGAATAGCGACATCCCGTGGGAAAAGGCAATTTTGTAATTACTTCTGTATTTACTTCCTGTTCTTATTCCTTTGAGTAGTTAGTATCTCTGATAGTGGTTCCCTTAGCCATCAATAGGTACCTTGCTTCTGGCCCCCTATATAGGTCCAATAGCATTATTATTTTTCGCCTGCCACATAGGGGATTCCCTTTTTACTATTTTTAATCAATCTGTCTGTCACGATACTATCCCTTCCTTTTACGTATTATCTGGCGATTTCCACTGAGAACTATGGGTTATCTCTACGCCCTTTGGCAATTAGCCAATTTTGCCTTTTTGTCAGTACTGAATACCTTGTGATTTATTATTCGAATTAATGGACAAGTTCCTTGTTCTTTTAGTTAATGATGGTGGAATTCGGTTATCGATTATATCAGCAATCTATTAGAACATATGTATATATATATATATATATACGATATATGATACCTCATCTAATGTATAATGGCACACTTCCCCCAAAAATACTTTCACGATTTTTGGAGAAGGTGCTTTTCTCGATATTATTGCTCAAGAATGATTTTATTCTATATTTTATGACTCGAGAAAATCTAATATTTCATCACGTAGTTTGTTTGCTACTTAGGTGTAATTCACCTTTTATATCGTTTGGTAATAATTATTTCGACCAGACCGTCACTGTACTGGCGGGTCTAGAGCGTATTTACACGTGCGTTTTTATTTTATGAGAACAGCCCGGATTTTCAATCGGGTTCCAACGTTTTAAGTTTTTGCAGCGATATTTTACTTTTCTGATCTATTTTGCCCCTTATTTTATGTGGAGGGCGGTCTATATACATAACAACGTTGAAGGTCTGCCCCCTCTCTATGTTAACTATATCGAACAGGTTGATCCGTCGTCGATGTCTACTACCATTACCTGCTCGGAGGGCGTTTTCCGTATCGTTTGGCGGGCTATTTAACCAAGTGGAGAACTACGGCACGTTGATTACTTTCTGACCACCGAATAGAGACACCTGTCTTTTGCCATGCCTCTTGGCAACATCCTGCTGTTATACATGATAGGTAAGCGGGCACTATGTCAACACTCCGAAAGGATTCTCACTCGGGGTGTGTATCTACCTTGATGCTTCTTCAGATCCTAGTGTATCTCAATAACCTTGTAACCTTGTAACATAGCTGGTGAAGACAAAGCATTTATTTAACGGTTTCCTTTCAAGCCACTGTTGATCTGGAATCTTTTTATCTTTACTTTTCAGAAGCCGGCCTATCTATAGAATACTTAGTCATTCGTTATCGTTATAAATCAGAACACTACCTGCGGTGTATACCCCGCAGCTGACTAAAGAAACATTTCTGCTAATTTTAAAGGTACGCCATGTATTTTTAGAACCTTCACTGGCTAAAGCATGCGATGTATTTCCATTTATATGGTTTAATGTTGTTCCCTATAGGTTCGCATTCGAAGGTGGCAGAAGCGCCTGTGTTTTTAAGAACTTACCCAAGCGCTACAGTATCTTGGAATACCATATATTTCTTTGAAGTACGAAGATATCCCTGTCGTATTTTAGAATCTCATAAGGTAGAGTTATAACCTTCTTTGTATATTCGGTGGTTGTAAATGCTATTAGTTTCGCCTACTACTAAAACCACACATAGAGAATTACGGTTTCCTAAGACCCGTTAATTTATAGATATTTCTCTGTTTGTTTTTTTCTGTTTGATCCCTAGATGAATCACGTTTTATTTTATTATCTTCAATAACGGAGGGACCCGGTCTGAACTCCTGTGAACATTTTCTATTCAGGTACAAACTCAGACTGTGTTTTGTTTCCCTTGGGTTCATTCGACGGTAACTCTGTATATATAGATTTAAAGACGTAATAATTTTGCTCATACTATTTGATACTTATGAGGAGACCATTAGTTTAAGACGGTATCTCATTTTCCCTTTTCCCCCTCTTTACCGAAACCCGTAGTGTTACCTTATTACTATTATAGTGTAAACATCGACACAAGTGTTGATCACTAGGTTCTCCTGATTCATTTGATTTAGTAACATTGGAAACTTATTACTTGTTATATGCTGATGATCATTATCTTCTATTTATCTATTTTTTTAAATTAGGCTATTGTTGTTTGTTAGTGTGAGTTCTTATAATATGTACCACACTAATATTTCACCATGAGGTATCCTTATGTTCAAACGATTGCTTTATGTCCTATTGCACTCAAGTCGATATTTAGAGTATGATAATTAATTAAGATGTTATATATATTTTTTCAGGCTCAAATCTTCTACAATTGTGTGTTTTTGCTAATAGCAATTTGCTGAATCTGCGTATAGCGACATAACCGTGTGATCGTCTTCTAACAGTGAGTTACAATGTTGATAAATCATGGATACATCAGTGAAATTATAACATCACCGAATTATTAAGGTTTATTTTTGACTGTTGTTTGTTTATATAGTGTTTTTTCCTTTTTTATCACTGTTTATTTTTTGTTTAATTCACTATGCTCTTGAATGGTTATCATGAACCAATGACGCTATTTTATAAGGAATCACCAACCTTATGCACATTGTGCAGAATTGTTCATCTTGCTTTCTTATTCTACAATGTCCTTTTTTATGAGTATTGTACAGTCTATGAATTAAATGCTCGATTCCATGAGGTTTAGAAAAACATGATGTAAACAACATTAATCTGACAGCGAGAAGGTTGTGTATTATAGAAGAATAAGTGACAAAATGTATTAGTTTTATTTTGTAAATGTTTTTAAATTTGAGTTCTAAAAGAAACCTCTTGTTTTTTAATGATATTTGTTTCAGATTTGAATGTGTGGCTCCTGAAGAAGGCCTTTTTTCTACGCCGAAACGCGCGTCGAGTTCATTTCGCCACTACTCCAGGACACCTATGATAAATATATAACTGCATTTCAGTGTGTCCATGTTTTATGATTAATTTTGTGTATAATTTGGATATATTTTTACATTATTGTATTGTCAGCATATGGTCTCTGTTGTTCAGTTTTCCATATGATTTTTAATTATGTCTTAAAATTATCATTTGTTTTATATGTTTTTGCTTACCCCTTCTCTTGTTGTCATTTTAAGTCACTTGTTTTTCTATACCTTAACTGCCTAGGAATTTTCATTCACATATTAATTTCATCTGCCTAGCGCCAATGCAGGCACCCTTGCACTATAGTACAAGGGTACCTGTGTTGGGGGGAATGATTGTTTATGTGCAGGAAGGTGCATCTTCTTGCACCTAAACAATCTTAAAAGGTGATTTGTAACTTCTATGTGTGCTGCTTTGTGCAGCACACATAGAAATTGCAACTCATCATTTTTAGAATGATTGTTTATGTTCAGGAAGGAGCACCCTCTCTGCACATAAATATTCATGCATGGCGTGTTGCTGTTTCTGTGTATGCTGCCAATGCAGCACACATAGAAACAGCAAACACGTGCAGAAATAAAGCATTTCTCGTTTTGCCATGTTAAGAAAGTTTTTTTTCTTAATTTTGGTGCTGCCTCCTATTTATGCCACCTCTGTAAATAGGGGGCAGTGTCAAAATCAATGAGTGTTGTGGCGGAACCCCCACCGCAACACCCATTGCACACCCATTTCACGCTAAGTATAGCATGAAAGGGTGCCTTATTTACAAGGCAGTGTGAAGCTACATTACGTTGCTTAACACTGCCTCGTAAATAAGGCAAAGCCCGTATCGTCACAGGAACGTCTTTAAAAGTGAAGTTCCCGTGGCGATAGGGGCTTGTAAATATGCCCCCAAGTCGGATGACAGACCGCCTTGAGCACATCAATAGGCAAACATCTCATAACTTAGCATACGATGTGATTGTTGTAGGGGAGAGACGCAAAGATCTGTAGATGAAAGGGAGCCTCTATGCAGGCAGCTCGGATGATAGCAGTCTCGCGAGAGATGCTAGCAGTTGGGTTTCATTGCGTTCGCTTAGTGACATAAGAGGGCGGGGTCAGGGTCAAATTTTGTTTTGGATGTAATATATAATTTTGGTTAAAAGCTCTGCCGACTTCCCAAATTGAGATGGCATGATCGTATGGGCATCAGCATCAATGTGAAGCGGCATAGGATCAAGGACGCACAGTCTGCACTGTCATTACGGTGGGGTGAGGATTACCATCTGTTTATGATGATGCCCCAGTTGTAAAGTGTTGAGGTGTATGCTTTTACAAGGCTGTTGTACACTATAAAACCAATAAATAGCTATTAAAAAAATCATTCTGCTGAAAAGCTAATCCTGGATCTGTCAAAAGCAGCATAATTCTGATGCTGTGTATATCAGATTGTCAATACAAAATCATTGCACAATTAAAACACTACTTTGTGCACAACTTGTACCAGTGATACTATGACAAAGTAATAACCATGTTGTCAATCTGTTAACTGTCTTGTACCCCATGCAGGGGTGTCTTTTTTTCTGTCCCAAGTCAGGCTGAGTGCTATTAATTAGTACACACATTTAGGAACAACCATCATAGAGAATATGTCCATTCTTCTCAAGGGAATTTTGGAAAATGTTGTAGCCAATGTTGCATTTCACAACACACATTGCCCTTGTAGGATTTTTAAACAACATTAATATTTTAGTGGATTTGACACTTTATGTGCTGGCGGCTCCAACACAGAATTGAAAGCATGGTTGTTTATTAATGCACTATTTCCGTTGGAATGTCCTCTTCGCAGCATATTGTCCATCAGACCACACATTATATGTGTGTTCTGGACCTTGAAGGAATACTTGTTTCCTTTGCATGGAAGAACGCTATTCATAACAAAGTTATTTCAAGGCAATTTACCTGTTCTTTAGGCTTGCATGTATGTAGCTCAGTCATCTCAGATGAGAACCACTCAATGTGAGTTGCTAACAACAGCTTTATTATTTTGAGTTAGAATTATACAGATTCTTGCACAGTAATTAACCCCTTCGCTGCGGGGGTAATACCCCACAGTGTGGGGGCGGGGGGGTGAGGCGAGGCGCCGCGGTGCTCGTGACGAGCCCAGCTCGTCATGAGTCACAGTGGAGCTGTGCTCATGATGAGCTGGGCTTGTCACGACTCCGCCCACTGATTAATTCGCCCTCACAGGCGGGGAATCAATCGCGCGTGGGCTGAGTGCGGCCTTTATGACGAGCCCAGCTCGTCATGAGCACAGCTCTACTGTGACTCATGACGAGCTGGGCTCGTCATGAGCGCTAAATAGGTTAAAAGGCAGTAAGATTGCTAACTGATTGGCACTGACGAATTCAATCTCAGATGAATGGAAGACATATTAAGAATCAAATTTCAGACTTGCCAGTCACACATCCCGAAATCAGGTGTTAGCCCAGTATGCTCAATATTCTGAGACAAGTACATGTGTGCAGATGATACAGCGCTACTGCGGAAATGTCTTTTAAAACCTCATCACCTTTCCCTGAAGTATTAAATCATAAATGTACTCATCAGTGGGACCCATAACACTGCGAGTCACTCCTACATACTTTCTCTCTACTTTATGGATTGGTGTGAATCAAAGGAGAGCTGCTGGATCATAGCAGAGTGTCCAAAACTAAGCTAAATATTTATAATATGTACACCTGCAGTTTAAATTGTTTTTACCATGGTTTTATCAATGAGACAATTTATTCCGACACACCACCATTAATTGTCTATGAATCTGCTAGTAAAAATTAGGCTAAGGATGAACAAGACCAGCTTAATTCTTCATTTATCTAATTGTTATTTAAAGAGATAACTTTTAGCATGACCTGTATTTATTCACTTGTTTATTCATTTAATGCAAAATAGATTTAAGGAAAAGAAAGAGTTTTAACTCATACATTTAATTTTCATTTAATTCAAGTTCAGAAAAAAGGCACATTATTATTGAGATTATAGGACATGAATATTAGCAAAAGACATAATAGTTCCCAAAGTTCATCTCCCTATTCTCTCTAGCTATTAACCTAATCTAAAGACTCCATATTCATTCAAGTAAAGATAAAGTTCAGAAAAAGTTCAAAGTTCTTACGCCTCAGGAAAATTCAGCATTCCGGCAGCATGTCAGGATACATAGATGAAAATCGGAGAAGAGAGAGTTTTTTCTTAAGTCCAGTCATACTCTTTTATACCCTTTTTCCCTACTTAATCTATCTAATAAAGTAACTATCAATGTCTTTTAGCAGTTCTGATTGGTCAATTTGAGGGGTGGATGAGCATAACCTCATCATCTTATTGTTTAATTTCCGCATGGTCAGTGCTATGAAAATGGTTCTTTGTCCTTTCTTATATCCGTTTCACTCATGTCCTTAAGTTGTTATTTTTGCATTTGTTCTCCCGTATTCAACACGAACGTCCATTTTGTTGGCACTCAGCTGGACTTTTTGGGCAAGCTGTCCTTGACCCACTCTGTACAGGCACAGGCAGCTCATATTTGTCTGCAGATCATTTCGTCATACGCATGCGTACTGCACTGCAATCTCGGAGTCACAGAAACTTCCATTTTGTTCTAGGCCTCACAGGCCAAAACGGGAATTATTATAGAAACAAACACAATTAAACGTTAATTGTTGAATTATAACCCTTCTGTTTCCCTCCCCCCTTACTGAGGTATCCCTGTTAGTTATTACCTAGCAGAATAAGCACCATATATGCGTGATTTACTCACCAGTCTTCATGTTTTTGCCACAAATAAACAAACAGAAAGCACATTCATGCCGCTTTTGGTTAATTTATAGCTGCTGTATTAATTCTTAGACATAACAACATCACTTAATTAGTCGATTATAGTTGCAACATAAGCAAATTAGTTTCCCACGTGTACTTGTGTGTGCATTCTATTCTTTTTTTTAATATTTATATTTTATTGGGATTTTAAGTGCATCACAGAAATAGAAAACATTATTGAATTAATCCGGACATTAAAACGACAATTGGTCATCAGACTCAGTACATAAATACAATCCATAGGTAATACATAACTGAATAAAAACAAACATAGCCAATTATACAGGACCTAGTTCATCTTGTTCAACAATTCGTAATATCGGGGCCTTTAAAACTGGGAGATAAACCCAATAAAATGCAAAGTTACGTCTCAGGCAATTACAACTTGATCTGCCTCCAATTAGTGACCGGGGCCCAAATCCTTCTTCCAAAGTCCCTTGTTTTTGCCCCCTTTTGTTCGTACAAGCAGGACGCAATATTATGAATTCCAAGAAACCTAGAAAGCCACATTTAAAAGAACGGGCCACAACATCCTTCCAACCTGCAGAAATTAAAATCCTGAGCACAGCCACGGATATAAAAACCAAAGCTTCTTCCTCTTTCACTAGTTTTAGATTAGAATTAATGCCCAAGATCATCAGGGTAGGGGATAGATCGATCTTGTGACCTAGCAGCCCCTCCCAAAATGTTTCGATCTCGTTCTTAACTGGGGTCAGGAGGCTACAATTAAAAAACATATGCAATAGGTCTGCTTGTCCATCCCCACACCTTGGACACGTATCATCATCCCTGACCCCCCATGCAAACAATTTCGCAGGGGTGTAGTACAAATTGAACACCGTTTTATAGTGCTGGGCCCTCAGGTTTGTGGCTCTGAAGATCCTTTTATTCAATAGTATGGCCAAGTCGACATCTACATCTGGGTTTCCCAATTTTCCAGACCAGGCTACCTCCGTCTTATCAACATCGTCTTGGATATCTAAGAGAAGGATATTATAAAGAATCTTAATTTTTTTGCAGCCTCTAGTCAATGCCTCCAAAAGGGGGCTATTGACCGGGGGTGGCGGTTTTGGTCTAAGTGCCTTCAAGGAACGTGTCAATTGGCCGTATACACCAATGATTACCTGGTATTCCAAATCTATTTTGTAGTGCGTCAAAGCTAACAATCCCCTCTCCTTCCATTAATTCCCACAGAGTCTTAATGCCCATCCCCCTCAAAACTTTAAAAGTCATATCTGCTCCTATCCCTGAGAAGAGGCTCGAATTATAAATGTGAAGGTATGGGTTAACCTTAGGGATGTTACACAGCTTTCCACAGGCCTTCCACACCCGCCAGACACCGTCAACAATCTTATATCTAGCTTTCTTGTAGAATCTGCGATCAACTTCGCATAACATTAAGCCCATTGCCTTCCTTCCTAACAGCAGCTCAAATATAGAAGGGGGCCACTGAGCTTCGGGGCTTAAATCATTGTGACGAGCCTCTGGCTGGAAGAGCACAGACATTTGAGTCAGAAGACATGTCCAATGATACAATCTTAAGTTAGGCAAAGCCAGTCCACCCCTTTCTCTTGGAAGAGACATCAAATTTTGTAGACCGCCTTACCTTCCCAAATTGCCAGATAAATTTAATAAAAACAGATTTTAAATACTTAATTAATTTCTCCTCCAAAAATAGTGGTATGGCCCGAAAGAGATATCGTAACTTGGGGAACATCGTCATCTTGACAGCATTCACCCTCCCAATCAGTGAAAGATGTAGCCCATCTAACCTTCTCAGATCGATCTCTGTTGATTTAATGAGCGGTATATAATTTTCTTCCACTATTTTATCTACTGAGGCATTCATTTTCACCCCTAAATATATAGCTGCGTCCACAAATCTCGTATCTGATTTAACTATATTTTTCGTACAGATAATCTGAGTCTTTGCTTCATTTAGTAAATATCCAGACCTGGCACCAAATTGTTTTGTCAGCTCAGACAGGACAACCATTGCCTGCTGGGGGTCAGTTGAGAATACCACGAGATCATCCGCGTATGCTAAACTTTTGTTTTCGTACCCATTAAAAACCACAGGTCTTAACCTAGGACACCCTAATATAGCCTGGATGAGAGGGTCAATATAAAGAGAGAAGAAAATCGGGGAGCACGGGCACCCTTGACGCGTTCCTCTCTTTATAGAAAACAGATCCGATTTCTTGCCCATGACCGTGACTCTGGCAACAGGATCTAAATACATCGCCCTGAGTGCTCTAATGGTTTTCTGCCCAAACCCTCTTCCTGCCCAGATACCCCAGAGAAAGCTCCAGACCACACGGTCGAAAGCTTTCTCTGCGTCGAGCAGGATCATGGCCATCTCCCCTCCCGTGGCAGCATGGGTGTCAAATAGAGCTATTGCCCTGCTGGTATGATCCGTCGTGCCACGCCCGGGGACAAACCCATGCTGCCAAGGGGAGACGAGACCGCCAATAATCCTGCCCATCCTCAAAGCCCAGATCTTAGAGTACAGCTTGGTATCAGAGTTGATCAGCGAGATTGGTTGGAACGACCCTGGGTTCTCACTAGGTTTCCCTTTTTTGTGGAATATTATGATGTTCGTCTCTTGCCACGAATCCAGGGTCAGCCCAGTACAAAGAATCCCATTAAAGAGGTCTACTAACAGTGCGATGATTTCTGATTCAATACGCTTATATGCCTCCAAAGGGATACCGTCGGGGCCGGCGGCCTTCCCTGAGGCTAACTCCTGTAGGGCAACCTTGATCTCCGTTTAGGTAATATCCCTATCAAGTTCTTCTTGAAGTGAAACATCCAGGCGCGGTCCTATATCGCCAATGTTGTCCAACTGTCCTCCGTCCCTAACCTCCTCATCATACAGTCTCTGATAGAAGTCTCTAAAAACATGTAAGATCTCCTTAGCCTCTGTATACTCCCTACCACTTTCAACTATCTTTGTAATTTCATTTTTAGACTTCTCTTGCCTTAAGCGGAGAGCCAGGGCTCTACCGGCGTGTTCTCCCGTTTCATAGCGGTTAGTTCTAGGAGTCTGATATTCCCCAATCGCCTTCTGAGTAACCACTTTCTGTAGATCTGCCTTAATGGCCAGAAGCGCATTATGACTATTACTACCATCCCCGCCCGAGGCGATAACCTTGATATGCTCTTCTTCAATGGTTGCTAACCTCTCCAATAATTGCAGTTCCTCCATCCTGTCTTCTTTCCTCATTTTAGCAGAAAAGCTGATTGTTTCGCCTCTCAAAGCCGCTTTAAAAGACTCCCATATTATGTTGCGGGATGAGCTGTATCTATTGGCAGCAAAGAAGTCATCAGTCCACCTCTTAATATGGGCTACAAATCTAGTATCTTCCAATAATCTCCTCTCAAAGGACCAAGAGGACCTTACCCTTTCACCAAAAACCCTTTGATATGTAATTACTAGAGGATTATGATCCGAGAGTACCATCGGTAACCTTGATATAGCAACTCTATTAATTTCCGGGATGGAGATAAACAGATAATCCAACTTGGAGTGCTTCTGAGCTGGGTTTGAAAAATAGGTAAAACCAGGGTTTTGGGGCTCCTTGGTACCCCAAACATCCACTAAGCCAAGTGAGCCCATAAGTGCCTTTATCGCCCTAAAGACCCGAGGTTTCCACCCGACATAGTTTACCCTATCAACCCAGTTGGCTGAGATATTTAAATCTCCACATACTATTAAAGGTGCCAGCCAACCAACTAATTCAATCTCCAAAAAGTCGAAGATCTCTGGGTCATCCCCATTAGAGCCATAAACTACGCACAAAGTGAAGCCCATTTCCAACTCTGCGATAGCCCATCTACCACAGCTGTCTACCTTCACCCTTTTAACACCTCCCAGAGACTTCCTAACCAATATGGCGACCCCCCTGATTGTTGAAGATTGTGAAGAACAAGCGATCAACTCAAACCCATTTATAGACAAAAGGTTCCTCTTTGCCCAAGGAAGATGAGTCTCCTGGAAACAAAGAACATCGATCTTATTAAATTTAACAAAATAGGCCAGTCTTTGTCTCTTCCTCCAGTCGTTTAGCCCCCCCACATTTACTGTACAGATTCTAATGTCCATCATTTGACGAACCGGCATGCCCTGAGCCTTTATCCTGCTAGTTTTTATTGAACACACCTTTAGTCCGAATAGAACAACTACTACAATGATGCACTTTATCCTCCCATTTTCTATTTTCACCCTTCCACGCCCCCCACCCCCCCTCTACCCCCCCCACCCTGCTCCCCTACACACCAACCCCCCCTCCCCCCACCCCCCACTCTGTGAGGCGCACAGATCTAGTCTGTGCATGTGACGGACGTGCAGTGTTTAGGGTGAGGACAGCAGAAGAAAAAACTCTTAACACCTAAAATAAGCCCATACAAAGAAAGAAAACAAAGGAACGAAATATCCACGCACCCGGAGCCCCTAACCAAGGACCTACGTAATAACCCCAAAAGAAAGGTCTATTTGCCCAAGCTATCTAGGTACTCCTTGGCCTTGACTTCTGAAGCTTGATAATATATGTCCTGATGTCTGATCCCTCGACCCCCTCCGGAATACCTAGGCTCTCAGGTTGTTTCTTCGAAGCCTATTTTCCATCTCCTCCAGCTTCCACCGTATATCTGTCACCTGGGAACATTGAGCATCCACCTTAGACACAGCCTCTGCCACCTCGGCTTCTGTAGCCACCACCCGCTCTTCCAAATTTGACACTCTGTCCCCCGTGCTAGCACATGCCTTAGAGAGTTTCCGCACCACTCCCTGCATTTTCCTCAACGCAGCCTGTGATTTCCGACTGTCTTGGCGCGTTTCTTCACTATGTGCTAGAATCTCTTGATGTATCATCTCAAGCAGGGACATTTGTGTCTGTTCCATCAGAGGGCTGCCTTGTAGGGGCTGGGCAGAAGACTGGTCCCAACTTAGTTCCCGTTGCACAAGAGCTTGACCCCAGACAGCCGTTTGAGATTTCAAGGCAGTTGCCGGGAGATCATTTTCGGGGTCGCTATCTGACTCCACATATGAGCTATGTTCCTCATCATCTTCAGACCACTCTGCCCCACCATCAGTAACAGAAAAGAATGCTTCGCTCGGGGCACTCTCTTTTTCACAACCAGCTCCGACTGTTGCCCCGTCTATTGCTGCTTCTACTTCAGCTACTGGGGGTTCTAATGTGCCAGTTGAATCCACTGCTACGGCAACTTTGTCCTCCCCAGTACTCTTGGCCAAAGAATGCGGGACGCTTACAAGCTGCTCCACCCCTGGGGGGGACACAGTGGTCTCAGGGTTTCCCTTGCTCATGGCTGCGGAATTTACAACCTCCGCTACACTATCACCTACCCCCAGGATTGCTACTCCGGGTACTTGAGCCAAGGGGGGTACAGAGTGAATATCCAGTTCATAAGCTGCATCTGTGGCATTGCCCTCTCCCAAATCCTTGGGCCCTTTCTCCTTACCCGCTTTAACAAACAAGTCCAATACGGAGGCAGTGGCCAACCGGGTCTTGAGGGCGCCATGCTGCCTCTTCTTTTGCTGGTCCTGCTGGGGCTGTTCTTCCCCCCGTGTAGCGTCAGAAGCCTCATTCTCAATTTCTTCTCTTGGGGCTTTTTTTCTCGCATTACCCACTTTCGAGCCAAGGATCTGTTTGGGAGCCATTCCCCACTGAGACCGCCTCTTCTGCCGATACCCAGGCCGGCTGTGATCACTGGTAGACTCCGTGCACAGCTTTGCCTCACTCCGTCGGCTCCGCCGGCTCCGCGTCAGGCTCCGCCCTCCTCCTGAAGCGTAGCGTCCTCGGCTGGGAATGAGAACCTCCAGCGCCTGTACTACCGCCCTCAGAAGCAGCCTCGCCGATCCACGACAGGTAAGAGCCGTTAACATTGCTTTTCAGCTTTTCTCGATATTCGGGCACTTTCCTTTCCGCAGATAAGCCACTTGACCGGCTCCTCGGTATGCGCTAAACCATCATAGGGCTTCAACAATACAGCGTCCTCACCGCAGCTCTGCACCGGCCACTCAAGCGGCCGCCATCTTGCGCCTCGCCTGTGCATTCTATTCTATGTTGATTAATTTTCAAAACCACACGATTAATTCATGTTACTGTTATGAGAAAGTGACTTTCCGAGGGGTATACAAAATTTTGTTTTTCCACCTCGCTCCATCAACTCCCCCCTTTGGTGATTTATCACCAAATATCTCCCAAAATTTAGCACATTTTATCTTAACATGTTTCAAGCTCTTTTAATTAGTATTGATTATACTCTAGTATCTTCCATTTTTCTGATGTCTTGATAGAGTTTCTCTTGAAACTCTTCCATTTCTATGTCCCCTTTTTCTCGTTCTCTTTCTTGCTTTTCTTGATGCACCTTCTTTTGATCTTTTAACATTTCTTCTCTTTCTAATCATGCAACATAAACTTAATATCAAAATCACTACTATTATAATTATTGTCACTGGAATTAGTACTCTACCTATAATAGAACTACCTATCTCATGCAACCAATGTTTAACTGCTGAAAAACTTCTACCAAGTCATTCAAGGACACCATCAACCTCCAGTGGTTCAATTTCTTTGTGCAATTCTGTAATATTTTTAATATATCTCTCAATGTTTTGACTTTTATCTGGAATGTAAGTACAACAATAGTTCATTCTGAAAATTGCCTCCACGATCTGTTTCAATTGTTACTTGAAAACCGTCTCGTGGTATGATTTCACGCAAGAGCAATTTTGCAACAGTTAGTCCATCATTCCTCCGGGTGGGGAAAGCTTCTACCCACCGAGAGAACAGACAAATGATTACCAACACATACCTGAGTCTGTTACATGGTGGTAATTCAATTAAATCTAATTGCATTCGTGTGAATCGACCTCCCTCCCGTCCTATGGTTCCCAAACCCACAACTGTTTTTCTTCTTGGATTAAACGGTTGACAGACCAAACATCTCTGACAGAGGCTTTCAGCGATCATCCCAAACTTAGGATTGTATCATGTCTGTCTGAACAATCGGATCATGGCATCCCTCCCAACATGAGCTTGACCATGGTACATTCGGGCCATATTTGAAATCATGTTATCAGGCATTACTGGTCTTTCATCTTTGTAAACCCAGATTTCATCTTCCACCCTTTGTCTACATCCTGCATTTAGACAAATGTTTTTCTCCTCTTCGCTAGCTTCTTCCTGCATCTGTCCCACTTCCTGCCAAGTCTCAAATACTGTGGTTAGCATTAAAGGACTTGAAACATGTTCTTCTTTTCTGTCCCGATTTATGGATGCAAGATTTCTGGCACAGTATTTTGCAATGGAATCGACATACCTATTGCCTTTAGTGATGTAGTCATCCCCTTTCTTGTGAGCAGCACATTTTACCACTGCAATTTTATCAGGCAACTGAATAGCATCAATCAACATTTTTACAAATTCAGCATTTCTGATGGGGGATCCTGCAGAAGTCAGATAACCTCTTTGGGGCCACAGTTGCCCATAGTCATGGACAACCCCAAATCCATACTGACTGTCAGTCACTATGGTAACTCGTATTTCTTTTCCTAGTTCACATTCTCGAATCAAAGCAATCAATTCCACTATTTGAGCAGAATGAATTCCTTTCCGACAAGATGCTTCCAGGGCATCTGCCACTGTACATACGGCATAAGCAGCACTCAAAGCACCCTCCTCTGTTCTCAAACATGAACCATCAACAAACATCACATAATCAGATTCAGGTAATGGTTCATCTCTAATGTCAGGTCTTGGTTTGGTACAGTACTCAAGAACATCTAAACATTTGTGATCAACCTAATTTTTTACTTCAGCTTCCATAGCATCCGGTAACAGTGTAGATGGATTTACATTCACACATCGTGAAATTGTCACATTATCTGCACCTAGAATTGTTTTCTCATATTTTGTCATTTTATTGTTAGTAAGGTACTGTGTTTTTGTCCTAGTGAGGAGAATCTCCACAGAATGATGTACATATACCATCACAGGAAATGCCATCACTATTCCTTCACTTTGTTCCAAACTCACACTTGTAGCTGCTACTGCTTTCAGACAACCTGGCAAGGCTTTTGCAACTGGATCCAAAACAGCTGAGAAATATGCAATTGGTTTCCTCAGTTTTCCATGTCTTTGAATTAATACTGACAATGCGCATCCTTCTCGCTCACTGCAATACAGCTCAAATTCTTTCTCATAGTCAGGCATTCCTAAAGCTGGAGCTTCACATAAACTTGTTTTTAGCTGTTCAAATGCTTTCATTTCAGTCTTATTTAATACAATAGGGTCTCTGATGTCTGCTTTGGTTCATCTCTGCAAGGGTTTTGCTATTAATGAAAATCCACTAATCCACTGTCTACAGTAACCCACCATTCCTAAGAACATTCTAACTTGTCTTTGTGTTTTTGGTGGTTGCGTTCCTTGTATAATTTTAATTCTTCCTGCAGTGACTTGTCTAGTTCCTTTAGCAATCTTATGACCTAAGTATTGCACTTCTTTCTGGCAAAATTGTAATTTTGATGGAGATACTTTATGTCCCTCCTCTGCTAAATGGTTCAATAATGCAACAGTATCTGATATGCATTCATCTTTTGTCTTTGATGCCACTAACAGATCATCAATATATTGGACCAATACAGATTCTCCAGGCATGCTCAAACTTTCTAATGACTTCTTTAACATTTGATAAAAAATGGATGGACTCTCAGTATACCCCTGAGGAATTCAGCAGCATGCCAAAATGCGATCTCCGAACCGGAACGCAAATATTGGCTGGCTTTCTGGGTGTAATGGAACTGTAAAGAACGCGTTGCACAAGTCAATTACGGTATACCATTCTGCATCATGTGGAATTTGATATAGAATTACTGCTGGATTTGGTACAATCGGACAACATGGGACAACAATTTTATTAACCTTTCTAAGATCTTGTAAAATCCCAAATGTTCCGTTGGGCTTTTTCAATCCCATTATCGGTGAATTACAAGGACTGCTTTCTATCTCTCTTAAAATTGCCTTATTCAATCATCTTGTTTATTACTGGTGTTATTCCTTCAATTACTTCTGCTGTCATTTTATATTGGGGAATGTTTGGGTAACTTACTCCTTCTTTTACAGAAATGTTTACAGGATCTACATCTTTCATTAATCCAATATCTTCTCCCGTAAAATCCCATACTTGCTCTTTTACTGCTTCTTTCAATTCAACCGGTATCTTCTCTCGATCAAATACAGGAAACAATTCATTCTATTCTGATTCTATCATTGCCATGGTCATTTTATACAAACTATCTTCATCTGGGGTTTGGAGCTCTATGCCATCTGGTGAACAATATATGGCACAGTTCCTCTTACTTAGAATGTCCCTGCCTAACAGGTTAACTGGACTCCTGTCACACACCACAAATCGGTGCATGTCTTTGAAATTTCCAATTTCCACTTCAACTGGTTTTGTTAAGGAGGTTTTAATCTGTCTATTAGCTACACCTACGACCTGGATTTGTTCGCCCGAGAGAGGAAGGTTTTGAACTTCTACTGATCTAACAGTAGAACGGGTAGCACCAGTGTCCACTAGGAAAGTTACTTTTACATCATTCACCTTTCCATTCACAAACGGACCAGACTGATCTACCTCAAGAGTGGCTCCAAGCCCACACTCTTCTTCCTCTCTCAGGCACCGTCAGAAACTATCATCCGACTCACTCCCGCCATCCTCTTGTAACCAATACCGAGGACTCTCATTCTCTCCAAGCGATCGGTTTACCTGTTCGCCTCCGCTGAATCCTGTCTCTGCAGTGTATCTCTGCAGATTTACACTGTGTGGTAGTGGCGGTTGTGGCACCTGACTTTGCTGAGTAACTATCTGCTGCTGTTGCGACAGTTGTTGAATTACCTCATTCTGCACCTGCGGATTCAATGATGTATTTTCGGGATTAACTCTTGGTGGACACTTACACTCTTTCTTCCAATGCCCTATCCTGCCGCAATTATGACAAGGATGCTTTTTCTTAAGCTCTTCTATATTCCCTACTAATTTAGGTTTATTGAAATTTCCCTTCATTTTTCCTCGACTCCCATCTGTACTTTTATTTTCTAATTGTGCCACTTGATGTTCTGCTACCTTCACTTGTGCCCACATGGCTTTCTCTTTGAGCTTTCTCTGTTTAACTTCATTTTCATCACTACAGTATTTTGCATGTCTCAGTACCTCGTCCACGGAGCATGGCTGCCATCCCATCAAATTATGCTTAATCATGTGTCCTATTTCTAGTCTTAATCCAAACACAAATCGATACATTAAATGACTCATATCCTTTTCATTTAGTTCCTCATACCCACTATATAGTTTGAACACTAACAACAGTCTCTCATAAAATGCATGTACAGATTCTTTTGGTTCTTGCAAAGTCCTATCAATTTTTACCCAATCTGTCTCCTTTGGTGGAATTTTATTTTTCAAAAACACTATTACTTGTTCATATTTCCTCATCACTTCAGGCGAAGGAGCACCTGTCACTTTGTCTCGAGGATATTCAGTTTTCGGCCAGTTCACTGTTATTTTGCACTCAAACCATACATCTGCTGGTACTACTATGTCAAATAATCCACCTAGATCTTCCCATAGTACCTTTGAAACCTTTACAAATCTATCTACCTATCGATACTATTCTACTGGTTTTTCTCTTGAGGTTCCGTGAATTCTGAACCCGGTTCATAAAGGTCATGGTTTCGCTACGAATTTGATATTAGCGAACCGTAACTAGTTAGTGCGGCAAGTACGAGTGTTTTCGTCATGTTAGACTGATGGATTCACTACGTATTTAGGGATTTCGTTCTGAACCCTTGGGTTCCATTTTGTGTATGGCAGCCATTTTGTGGTTGACCTCACATAGGCCGATGACTGTGGCTGAACTAGTCTTTTAAGGAGATGTACACCTTAGCTCGAGTTCGTGCTGACTCCTGTTTGACCTGAGTGAACTGACCCTGTTGCCTGAAGCTGACCTTGTTAAACCAGTTCCTGCCCTTTAGCTGATCAAGATTAAGGATCAGAGCACAGGACATCATAAAGTTTTACTGCACACAAATATGCCTTATCCTACTCTCACCTGTTTCTGCTCCTTTCTTTATGGTCTATTTATGATTGGGTTGTGGCCTTTTTTTATTATGGGTTCGTTCGACCTGTCTAAAGAAGAATGATGGGTTTGACCGATGATTGATCATGGGCTGGGCAACTGAAAAGTGGGTTTTACCGTCATGCGATACCTTTGGTGTGAATACATGTGATTGGACAGTTTGTAAATGTTAGGTATTTGTCTGGAATGTGCAGTCAATAAAATCGATCTTTGACGTCACCACGAAGAGTCCCGTGTCTCTGTATTCTAAGACAGGTGAACCTGAAGACTTTGGGCGTGCCCCTGGCGCCGCCAGGTCCTAAATAACCCGGTTCTTCAGTTGGCGCCCAACGTGGGGCGACATCAAGTGGTACCGGTACAAGGCTGAAGATCGTGAGGAGCTTCGTCAGGAAATTCCGGAAGAAGGGCCCCCACTCCATCGACCCCGGTATGTCGAACGTGGTCTGAAGGTCTTTGCTGCGAGGTTTCCCTCTTTCTAGACGGCTACGAAGGACCGCTGCCCTGACTGTCACCCTGTCTTGGACCCATTTGTGATGCTTTGTAAGGCGAGACGATAGAAGGGTCTTCTGGTGGCGTGACTGATACCTCAGTTAAGTATAAGTGGGTCGCTCCCAGTCCTTAGTTTTTGGTTCTTTGGTTCTTAGTTTGTTTGGTCCTTAGTTTTGATTTGAAAATTGCAATTTCCAAAGCCGAGGGACTCGTATATTTGCGAGACTATCATTGTTGATAATCCCTTGAAGTTTGAAGCTAGATTAGTGAGCGAAGATGCCTAGTCTTAGCAAAATTAGGAGGATATTCTGTTGTGGTTGTAACAGGGATTCCCGATTGGAGGATTCATGTCCGATACCTCCAGTTGGAACTCCAACTTATGAGCTCTATTCTAAACACGGCGTGGCCCCCATTACGTTTAATAAAGTGTGGGTCCATTATACTAGGAAGGATGGTGTCTTACGATGGCCCCAATATGGTAATTTTGATACTGAGATTTTAGATAATTTAGAAACGAAATTGTTCAGAAAGAAAGCCCGGCCGGCGATGTTTGACTCCTTTCGCCTTTGGCGTAAAGAAGCCAAACAAAGAGAAATCAAACAAGCTAAAAGAGATAAGAGAGAAAAGGGGTTGTCGATAATGCAAGCTGCTAAGCAGTGTAAAGAAGATGAAGAAGATAAAGCTATTGAGGTGTCAGATAGGCAACATAATATGGCTATTGATAAATGTTATCCAGCATTGCCACCTCTTCTTGAGAAAGCAACAAAGGACCCTGAAAAGGACCCTTTAATGTCGCATCTATTGAGATTACCACCCCCTTATGCACAGAGTGCTACGGCACCTCCTCCACCTCTAGTTGTTCTACCTCCTGGTCCTGCTCAACTGCCAGCTCCTCCCCAGTTGGTTTCTCCTCCTACGGCGCAGCCTCCTCTGGGGCCGCCGACTTTGCTATCTTCTTCTTCAAATCTTTATTTTGATCGCGTGATCATAAAAGATGTACAAAATTATCACATCAATTAAAAAGTCCGAAGTATCATTACATCATTAATATAAAATACATTGAAGTTTAAAAAAAGAATAATAGTCACAGATATGTACCGATGCATCAAGGAGAAAAAATCTATCTAGAGTCTGCAGCCCTCTTTATCAATCGGGTTCGGGCATACCACATTGCAGATAGGAATTTTGCCAGAGCAAACACAATTGGCGGGGATAAATCAGTCTTTAAAACTCTGTATGCGGGTAGGAATGTTCTGAATCCCATGTTTTTAAGGAGAGGGACAAGCCAATATTTCCTGCTTTTCTGATAGGCTTGACAAAAGAAAACCACGTGCACGTCGTTCTCCTTTGTGTGTGCACATGCAGGGCACATCTCTGCAGGAACCCGACAGGACCAGCCTGCGGTAAAGGACCCCAACGGAAGTGTCCTGTACCTCCATTGCAGGAATAGTTTTCTAGTTAGCACCGGAGTCATGCCATCTAAGACACTTTCGAGATTGTACGAATCTTTGGTTTTTATAAAGTGATGAGTCAGAGATCCTTCACGAGTGCTGTCCAGGGCTCGGAGGAGCGTTTTGTCATAATATGCTCTGGACAGCGCTTTCCTCGGTATCTTGTTGCTTGTGCTTTCCGGATCTGACCATAGTTCTGGTAATCCAAGAGTCTCGCAGGTTTTCTTGATAGAATTTAACCAGGGCGTCTTAGTGGCATTGGGCAGAGATAGAAATTCCTATAACTCATTTCTATAGGTGGCGAGGTCCTGGCTGCTCCAGAGGCGACGCCAAAAGGTTAGTGGTTTGAGCCCTAATTCCTCTGTGATGGGCTATCAGTTCTGCCTCAAACTTCTCCATCTTACTCTCCTGTACCTTCGGTTTCTCTTCCTACTACTGCTACGTTTCTATCACCTCAAAATACTTTGTCTTCTGTCCTTATGACGGCTTCTCCTTCTGCTTGACAACGGATGACCAAAACTGTTACTGATCTCTTGTCTCCTTTCTTTGGGTCGTCGAGTATGACCCCTGTTTCTGCACGTAAACAATTGCGTAGTCAGTTTCCTGGTCCCGAAGAACGGGCCGTGTTAGACCTTCTGGCTCGCAGGTGGATTTCGAATGTTTCAAGGTATTATTTAGAATCAGTTATGGATGTCTTCCTGCAGTGGGAAGCACCCAAGCAAAGATATGTGTTTGATGTAATGTGTACTTTCCTCCGTGAGGAATGGGCAGATAGTGATTTGGGTTCAGTCCCGGTAGACTTACTAAATGTCCAGTCTGAGTTTGCAAAAGGGACGGTAGTGGGTCCCGGAATTGAGAAAGCAGTTGCGATGATACTTGCGTTTAGGAGCGGTTTCCCTTCCCAGCGACTGTTTGAGCCTGATTCCACAGTTAGGAGAAAGGTACAACAATATCCAATGAGAGAGGTTCCCCCAGTTTGGAGAGAACGGGACGCAAACGCTAATCCGCCTGTTCTGCCTTATTTTCAGAGAGTATGGGTACATGTGCCATGTAAGAGAGTAGAAGTTTTGGCCCTTAAACAGTCTTTACCTGATCCCCGCAAGAATCCAGCTGGCTATTACAAGGAATTCTCTCAGACAGTTGACGCATGCATCATGAATTTAGCCGCCATAGATATGCTGTTGGGTAACGTGGTACCTCAACCTCTGTGGGCAAAAATTTGTCATGAGGATCATGCGATTGAGTTAGGTGATTCATGGGTGAATATCGCTGCTGCAGATGGTAGACAGGTTGTTGGAGCTAAGCCTGAGCCTTTAGTGGCAAATCTACCCGGCAGAATTATAGATCTTATGAAAACAATGATGCCAGTGTTACGAGTAAATTGGACAAGTTAGCAGCATGTAAGCAGAAGAAGGACGAAAGTGTATCTGATTTCTTCACTAGGTTTGAAGAGACATTTATAGATCATAGTGGTCAGGATATGAGTACGGAAGGTGGACAAATATTGTTCGTAGATAAGTTTGTCTTTAACTTACTTCCTGAACTATGTAATAAGTTGAAAGATTCTGAGAGTTCTTGGGCTGTTTCCTCGTCGGCCCAGATATTGGCGACTGCACAATACTATGAGAATAGGGATAAGGACGAGAAAGAGAGAGTAGAGAAAAAGACAAAAGACTTAAAGACAAAGGTTCTTTTGCAGCAGGCGTATCCGCCTCGCTCAAATCAGCAAGAGTTACAGCAACGCCCACAGTTTCAGCAACCTCCATCGTTTCAGAGACCGCAACAGAAGGCTGGGTATTTTCCTCCAAGACCACCTTTGGGCTTGAATCAGTGTGCGTATTGTAGGGAGGAAGGTCATTATAAAAATGAGTGTCCTGTTTTACTTCAGCGCGCGAGTGGTGGACCGGCCCGAGAGGTCGGGTGGTTTCCAGCAAGTGCCAAGGGGTAGAGGACGTGGTGCGTTTCCTCAGAGCGAACGTTCCTTTCCCCCGCAAAATTCTATGAATTGTTTTGATCGACAGAAAATTGCGTCTGGCCAGTCGACTCAGTACTATGCTGATGACGATTATGTCGAAAGTGAGAATGCGGACTATAATGATTGCTAGGACACCCATGGACAAAGAGAGGGAGTAGTGTCGGTTCCAGTAGATCAGAGTGGGACTTATGTTGCAGTAGCCACATCGGGTGTGGTAGAGCCTTTTCTTTTGGATACTGGTGCAGCGAAGAGTTCTATCATGCACTCTAAACTCCCTGGCGCACCTTTGTCTGGCTTAACGAATGTCTCGGTAGGATTCTATGGCGCCCCAGTTCATAACCCAGTTTCTAGCCCCTTGTCTCTTTCTATAGGGCCTTGTGAGTTGGAAGCACCTCTCATTTTAACGACAGGTTGTGGTGAGAATTTGTTGGGTTTGGATTTGTTGAAAAGGTTGCATGCAACATTACGTTGTTCTCCTTCGGGAGTACAGCTTACATTGGGTAAGAAAGTGATCTCTCCGATGTATTTGTCTAAAGATCGGCTTCCACCGGAATTGCGCTCTCTCCCTGATATTCTTTGGGCTACTGGTCCTAATGATGTGGGTCTTTTGGAGATTCCACCTTACGTTGTAACGCTTAAAGGGAATGTTAAATTACCACGCATTCCCCAATATCGGATTTCTAGCGATGGTGAAAGAGCGCTTTTAGCGATCATCTATGATTTGATTGAGAAAGATGTGATTGAAGAAACGAGAGGTAATGTGTGTAACAGTCCCGTTTTGCCTGTATTAAAGCGTACTGACTCTTCTCAGCCACCTGTCTACAGGTTTGTGATCGACCTTCGAGAAGTTAATAAAATCGTTGTGCCACAGTTTCCAGTTGTTCCGGATATTACTGCTTTGTTGACTTTGATTCCTGCTTCAGCTGCCTGGTTTTCAGTCATAGACTTGAAGAATGCTTTCTTCAGTATTCCAATTGCCGAGGAGAGTAGAGATATTTTTGGCTTCTCTTTAGGAGGCCGAAGCTTCAGGTTTAAGAGAGCTCCCCAAGGCTATTGCGAAAGTCCTTCTATTTATAGCCAGGCTTTGAAGACTCAGCTTGATACTCTTGTGTTGCCTGCTGGTACTACTCTTATTCAGTATGTTGACGATTTATTAGTGGCTGCTGATGATGAGGACACTTGTAAAGAAGCTACTATTTCTTTGTTGCGACATTTGTCTGACTTGCACCATAAAGTGTCACCTTCAAAGTTGCAGTATTGTCGCCAAGAAGTGACCTACTTAGGTCATCTCTTGTCGAAGGAGGGAAGAAGGTTGACCCCAGAACGAATTCAAGCGATTGCTCGAATGACTGTGCCAAATACGCAGAGAGAGGTACGTGCTTTTCTGGGTATCACGTCATATTGTAGACAATGGATTCCGAACTTTTCTTTGTTAGAAAACCTCTATTGGCATTGACTTGTAAGGATATACCGAACCCTCTTCCTTGGTCTGACGATTGTCAGAAAAGTTTTTCTGAATTGCGTGATGCATTGTGTTCTGCTCCAGTGTTGGGTATTCCTGACTACAGTAAGCCTTTTACACTCTATGTCCACGAGAGAGAGGGTTGTGCATTGTCAGTTTTGACTCAACAATTCGGTGATAAGCAGCGTCCATGTGCGTATTTCTCGTCAACTTTAGATCCGGTAGCTAGAGTGTTGCCAAGTTGCTTGAGAGCTACAGCGGCAGCGGCTGTTTCTATCCGACAGTCTGCTGGATTGGTGATGGATAATACGTTGGTTGTGATGGTTCCACATGCAGTGGATACTTTGTTAAATAGAACCAAGACTCGGCACATTACTAGTGCGAGATTGTCGGGCTATGAGTTGACGCTTTTGGCTAGTCATGTGCACATCAAGCGGTGTAATGTATTGAATCCAGCGACATTGTTGCCGATTTCTGTGGATAAAGATGGTCAGGAACAGCATGATTGTTTTTTGAGGACGGAAGAGGAAACGAAGGGTAGAGTCGATCTGAAAGACACTACTTTTTCGGATCCTGATGGTATTTTGTGGGTAGACGGTTCATGCTTTAAGCTTCCGAATGGTGATACGACTGCAGCATATGCGGTTACGACTTTGCATATGATTGTTGAAGCTGCACGTATCCCACAAAATTCAGCCCAAGCAGCAGAGTTGATTGCACTGACAAGAGCGTGTGTGTTGTCGAAAGGAAAGAGAGTGACTGTGTATACCGATAGCCAGTATGCGTTTGGTGTTGCTCATAGTTTTGGGCGTTTGTGGAAAGAACGTGGATTTCTTACTTCGCATGGTACGAAGATTCAGCATGGTCAGTTGGTGAATGAGCTTCTCGAGTCACTTACGTTGCCGATGCAAGTTGCGATCGTGAAATGCAGTGCATATAAGAAGGTTACCGATGATGTTTCTCATGTTAATGCGTTTGCGGATGAAGTTGGGAAAGAAGCGGCGAAAGATGTGACGAGTCGAATGTATGTTGCGGGTCCAGCAAGATGGGTTTTGGATAAAGGAATGTGTGAAGATACGAAAGAGAGTGTGAAGTCAATTCAGGCTGAACCTACGGAGAAAGAATTGATTGTGCGGAGAGAGAGTAAGGGAAAATTGGATTCGACTGGTTGTTGGACTGAGCTGTCAGAACATCAGCGATGGTTGTTACCTGATGCGTATGTGCTTGCAGTGGTTACGATGGGGCATGGAATGGCGCACATTAGTGCGAAAGGGATTTGTAAGTTGTTGGCTCCAGTATGGCAGAATGCTGGAATTCCTAAGTGTGAGGAGAATCTGGTCAAGAATTGCATGGTTTGTCTGATGTATAATCCTGGCAAGGGAACTCCAACTCCAGCTGGTCACTTTGCGCCTCCGACATATCCGTTCGAGGTGCTACAATTGGATTTCATACACATGGAAAGGTGTAATAATCTAAAATACGTCCTTGTAGTTGTTTGTGCCTTTTCGAGATGGGTAGAGGCATACCCCCTGAAAGATAATACTACCTTGTCCACAGCTAAAGCCCTACTCAAGGAATTTTTCCCCAGATTCGGACTGCCAAGGATGGTATGGAGTGATAATGGAAGTGAATTTGTGGGTCAAGTCATGAAGAGAGTGTGTGAAGGTTTGGGCATTAAGCAAAAATTCCATGCTGCAAATCACCCCCAATCAACTGGCCTAGTCGAGTGCTATAATGGCAGTCTGAAGCTGAAACTAGCCAAGATTCAGGCGAGCTCTGGTCTTCAATGGCCCGATGCTCTGCCGTTGGCACTTTTGTCAACAAGGACTTCAGTGCATTCCCGAATTGGTCTTAGTCCCGATGAGATCGTGTTTGGCCGCCCGGCAAATGTATGGGGAGCGCCGAGGCCAACAAAGTTCAGCGAGATTGAACATCCCGTGCTGGTTGACTACTTGTATGATTTGACGGCTAAATTGCGTGTCTTACACCAACAGGTTTACGATACACTTCCTCAAGCATCTGAAGATTCAGGACACGCCATTGACCCTGGTTCTTGGGTGTTGGTGCGCAACTTTCAGTGGACAAAGAATGATCAGCCCCGCTGGATTGGACCATTTCAAGTCCTTTTATCGACGCGTACCGCAGTGAGAGTTCAGGGCAAGAAGAACTGGATCCACGGCGTACATTGTAAGAAGGTATCATTGCCTCTGCCGTACGACCAGTGGGTCCAGGAGGGTGTTGGTGATTCAGAGACTGATACAGTGCCACGTTACGTTCCATTCAGTGACGCACGTTTGGTTGGGACAAGTTCTGAGCGCGAGGATAACGATATTTTGCAAGAAGCTGTGTCTCCACCTGCACGATTGGACACTACTGAGCCTGAGTTGTTGTTCCGAGATCAGACAGTGCCTGGTAAAGGCGGCTATAATCTACGACCGAGAGCCGATGGACTAATAAACAATTAATTCCTTTTTGCTTTTGAAAAAAAACGCTCTCTCATCCGAAAAGCTGTTTTGATCTATTTTTCTTTTTCGAACCGCCATCCGGGTTCAGCTGTAGGGTCGCGGTATGATGCCTTGGAGTGTACAGCCGTGTAGACATAAGGTTGACGGTTCTGGTTTGTTCTAGGGCGTTCCCTGGACTTACAGACGTACCTCTGAGCCGAAGAGAACCACCTGCCGCGAACAGCACGGTTAGAGGATGGAGTTTTTTGAGATCGAGAGAGCTGTTGTAGAAATGAACTTTAAGACGAGACTGTGTAAACTAATGAGTAGCAAATGTTTTTTGATAACATGTCTTTTAATGTTACTTAGCATAACAATGTTTTTAGTGGGATATCTTGTTTTTTCTTTCCAAGTGACTTTTGCACCCACCATACAACCCAAGTCTTTTCCTACTACTCCTTCTTCGCATTCTTTTCATCCTTTGCCTGAACATGAATCTATCAGAAGATTGGAATTCGTTAATAACTCCTTTGTGCAGCTTCTGCATCAGCATCAGTTAGTAGTGAACACCACTAATTGCTGGGTGTGTGGTCTTATGCCTCATACCACGGATAAGGGTATTCCTTACCTGGTTCTGCCATTCAGCTATAATGGATCTGTATGGGCATATAGGACGATGTTTATTTATGCCCATGAAGTTTACCCCCTGCGATCTATGAAAGATAATCCAAGTAATAGTGCTCTAGGGAAAGGAATAGTAGATATGATTAGAGGAATCGATTCCTATGAGACTATCCCTAAAGATGAGACACTAGCTTATATTGGTTGGAACGTGACTGGATATGGTGTTAGTCTGAGTGAAAAGCAGCAAAGGGAAAAATCATCCCCGATTTGGATCGTGCCCCATCGTGGTCATTTTTGTCTGCAAGGTAATGGCAAGAATCCGAGAGCTCAGTTAGGGAAGAGTGTTTGTACTGAGACGTATGTTTTTGCGTCCCAGACTTTCCCACCGTTTTTAGCAGCTAAGGGTACATATTTTGTGTGCTATGATAGAGCATATACATGGTTGCCCCCTGATTTTTCGGGAACATGTTATGTTTCGTATCTGTTGCCCCCTACGTATACTGCAGCGGCAGATTACCACAGAACTAGAGTAGTTAGAGGTGTCTTCAGTAAGGAAGATACTTCAGGACAAGAATTGGGAGATTTTCTGAAGGGTTTCCTGCCGTTTTGGGGACCTATGGTTAATAGTAGGAACATACGGCAATTGACGAGAGTGGTTGAGTCCACCATAGTTGAGACTGCCGGTGCCCTTAGTAATTTGACTGCTGAGCTCCAATCGGATCGTCTTATGACGTTGCAGAATCGAGTTGCGTTAGACGTCATACTTGCAGACAGAGGAGGGGTATGTAAATTGATTCAATCGAGCTGCTGCAATTTTATTCCAGACAATGCTCCTACAGTGTACCAGGCCATTTCCAAGCTACATAAGATCTCCGAGTCTGTACACATGGATGAAGGAGATTGGTCGTTGATGGGATGGTTTTGGGGATTGTTATCCACTTGGGGATGGAAGATTCTGATGATCATTGGGATGGCCTTAGCGATTCTTTTCCTGTTCTGTCTTTGTGTGCAGTGCGCTCCTGCTCTATGTGGCCTCTGTGCTACTACATGTGCAAGGAGACCTGTCCCACACATTGCCTATGTAAGGGCAAAAGGAGGGCCTGAGGTTCCGTGAATTCTGAACCCGTTTCATAAAGGTCATGGGTTCGCTACGAATTTGATATTAGCGAACCGTTGAAGGACTGGACTTTTAAGTACCAGCAGTGCCAGGGGACAACACCTGAAACCTTCGTAGGATACCTGTTCGGCGCACAAGTGACAGAGACACGGGACACTTCCTTCGGCGTCAAAGATCAGCGTTTATTACTGCAGGGATGCAAAAGTCATGGGAAGTACAACCGAGTGTAGGTTCCAAGAGCCTGCTTCAAATTGCAAATGTGCGTCGCTCCTTTTATACACATTTTCAGCATTCAATAACGTAACGAACAAAATGTTACAACTCAGTTCCCACAATAAACTTAAAAGGCTTCATTCATGGTGTCGGAAACCCGGAACATAATCACAGTAACATTTGTTGGTTCCCAACTGTAAAAGCACATTATCCTGCTGCTATGCACATTCCACTCTAGTTGTAAAAGGACGAGAGTAAGAGACAGGAACAGGTGCAAGGAAGTCAGACAACAGAAGGAGAAGGAGTGTGGAGGTTGTATCGGAAGCGTAATCCCAGGATCAAAGGATTCGAGCCGAGCGCATGCAAGGCTGAAACAATAGGCCAACGTGGGAAGATTACCCAGCTGCGGAGACATCTGTCTCTGCCGTGTCATCCCCCAGTCTCGGGAATCACAGGGTCATGAGGCGGACATTTGTCTGTTCGCTGACTACGTGAGGGCAAGAGACAAAATGGATGCCGTATCTAAAATGGAACCCGAGGGTAAAAATGAAGAAACCTGTAAATAAGACGAACCCTTCTAAGTAGCGTAGCGAAAATGCGTACACCTATTAATCTCGTTATTTACGGTTCATAGATACCACCCTCGCTAGCATCGTAACGGTTCTCATTGCTCCTTTTGCCCTCATGTAGGCAAGCACTAGTCGGAATCATAATCAATTTCGATATTCATCAGATCATTTAAGTGTTGCTGGAACATCATCTTATTCATCAATGTCTCGCCGGTAACAGATGGCCTTCTTATACACGTTGTAGCACAAAGGCCACATAAGGCAGGACCACACTGCACACAAAGACAACACGTGAACAGAAACGTCACAACAACCCCTATAATCATCAGAATTTTCCAACCCCAAGTTGACATCAGACCCCAAAACCATCCTAGAAGCGTCCAATCTCCCTCGTCCACGTGTATGGACTCTGAGATTTTATGCAACTTCGAGATGGCTTGGTAAACCGTTGGAGCGTTATCAGGTATGAAAATGCAGCAGCTCGAATGGATGACCTTGCACACACCACCTCTGTCTGCTAGTACTATGTCAAGAACCATACGGTTCTGCAGCGTCATAAGCCTATCCGCTTGAAGCTCTGCTGTCAGATTGCCAAGGGCGCTTGCAGTTATGTTAGCAGTTGCTTCCACTACACGAGTTAACTGTCTCAGATTCCTGCTATTGACCATAGGGCCCCAAAACGGTAGGAAACCCTTAAAGAAATCTCCTGCTTCTTGACCGGCAGTATCTTCTTTACGAATGACACCTCTCACAACTCTAGTTTTGTGATAATCTGAGGCAACAGTGAAAGTCGGAGGCAAAAGATTCGCGATATAGCAGGTACCCGAGAAGTCATGAGGTAACCACGTATATGCGCGATCATAACATACAAAATAGGTACCCTTGGCAGTCAGAAAGACAGGGGAAGAGAGCATTGGTAAAACGTAAGTATCAACACAAGCACTCTTCCCAAGCTGAGCTCTCGGATTGCGACCAAGACCTTGCAGACAGAAATGACCGAGATGAGGTACGATCCAGATTGGAGATGAGCTTTTAAACTGCCTATCATTCACTGATGTACTATACTCGACCTCACTCAGATCCTTATAAGCTCACACCTCTTCCTCTGGGATAAGTGTTGCGTCAAAAATATCTCTATTTAAATCTGCAATGGCTATCGCCAAAGACTTGTGGTACGGGCCAGGACCAAGGTCTGCAGAGCGAGGCTCTCGATGGGGGTAGGAATCTAGTGCACTACGGAACATGGTCTGGAATGCTCGAGCTGACCCCTGGGGGCTATAAGGAAGAACAAAATACGGAATACCCTTATCCATGGTATGTGGCATTAACCCACATACCCAACAATTGGTAGTGTTCATCACTAACTGATGCTGATGTAGAAGTTGAACAAAAGAATTGTTCATAAATTCCGCACGTCTGACCTGTTCATGTTGGGGCAGAAGATGGAAGGAATGTGGGGACATAGTGGAAACAGAAGTTAAATCAAGAGAAGGAGGAGTAGGTAAAGTAGAAGGCAGCAATGATTGAAAACCAAAATATACTCCACCCACCAGCAGCATAGAAACAGTTAGGAACAACATAAAAACCTGTAACAAAAAACATTTTTTTCGAAATGTCTTGCGCAGTTTGGATCTTTGCGCCACCATTTTCTCAATTTCCAACAGCTTAGAAGGCTCCATCTTCTAAAAACCGTCCGTGACGTTCTTGACGCACTTCGTTCTGAGTAGCGATTATCAATCCCCAGGAGTTCCCAGAACTCGACAATAGTAATCGACCTAGTGTCAGATACCTGCTAAGCAGGAGGAAGTACCCGCACGGCCTTACGGTTAACCCAGATGAAAAGGTTATTAATCAAGAGTCCGTTGAATTCAATATACGCCTCCTAGCTGTAAGGAAAAAGGTACACAATATATATATATATATATATATATATATATATATATATATATATATATATATATATATATATATATATATATATATATATATATATATATATATATATATATATATATATATGTAATGTCCACAATTTTTATGGCAACAATAGAGGTGATGTAGATTCGAAAAAATAAAAAAATAATTTATTAGTCTGTTAGCGCGGTCGAAGAAAGTATCGACTTCTTCCGGGGCGAGTCTGCTCTTCAAACAGTGGATCAGACGGCAAAGGAGTGTTCGATTGTTCACGCAATTGTTCATAACTTGAATTTTCCAATGTTGCTGAAAAAAGGTTAACTCCGGATGGTTCAACAGGGGTGTCGGGTCTTACTGTGTTATCTCCTACGAGCTGCGCGTCACTAAACGGCACGTAATTTAGAGGGACGTAAGTTTCAGACGAGCCGAATCCTTTTCTGATCCAACTATCTGCTGGCAATGAGAGCGGAATTTTCTTGGTGTGGGTGCATGCACCCAATGCTTTCTCCCTTCCAGCCGAACCGCAGTCCTCGTTGCCAGCAACACCTGGTAAGGTCCCACGAACCTTGGCTCAAGATTTCGTTTTCGTCCAAAGTTGCGGGTAAGAACCCAATCACCTGGTTGGAGCCGATGACCAGGACCCTCTGTTTGTGTCGGTAGAGCCTCAAAGACCTGTTGATGAATCAAACTCAATTTAGCAGTCAGATCATAGAGATAGTCAATTAACATTGGATATTCCAGTCTGTCAAATTCTTTAGGCCTTGGGACTCCCCAAATGTTCGCAGGATGGCCGAACACAATCTCATATGGGCTGAGCCCTACTCGAGAGTGCACAGTCGCTCTGGTCGATAAGAGAGCTAAAGGCAAAGCGTCGGGCCATGATAGACCAGTCGTTGCCTGGATTTTGGCAAGTTTCAGTTTCAGAGTGCCATTATACCTTTCCACTAAACCCGCAGACTGAGGATGATTAGCACTATGAAACTTCTGATTTATGCCAAGACCACGACATACACTCTTCATTACATTTCCCACAAACTCACTTCCGTTATCTGACCATACAATCCGCGGCATTCCATACCTGGGGAAATACTCTTTGAGTAGAACCTTTGCTGTGGACAGGGCAGTATTATCCTTTAGGGGGTAAGCCTCAATCCATCTGGAGAACGCACAAACTACGACCAAGACGAACTTCAAATTATTGCATCTCTCCATGTGGATAAAGTCTAACTGAATAATTTCAAAGGGACATGTGGGAGGAGCAAAATGACCACGTGGAGTGGGGGTGCCCTTGCCGGGATTATACATCAAACATACCATGCAATTTTTAACCACTCTCTCCGCACATTTAGTAATTCCATCATTCTTCCATACGGTCGACAGCAACTTACATATGCCTTTCGTATTAATGTGTGATGTACCATGAGCCATAGTAACAACAGCAAGCACGTATGCATCTGGTAACATCCATCTCTGCTTTTCCGACAAATCAACCCAACATCCATTCTCGTCTAACTTTCCCGTACTTTCTTTCCACTGAGTCTTTTCCATCTCAGTAGCTTCATCCTGTATCTTCTTCACACTCTCAACTGTGTCCTCACACATACTAGTCTCCGCTGGCCATCTTACTGAATTCGCAACGTACATTCGATTTGTCAGATCTCTAGCCGTCTCCTTCGCAATCTCATCCGCAAACGCATTACCGCGGCCAACATCATCCGTCACCTTCCGATGCGCACTACATTTGATTATTGCCACCTCTTTAGGCAATGTAAGTGCGTCCAAAAGGTCATTCACAAGCTGTCCGTGTTGAATCTTCGTACCATGCGACGTCAAAAATCCTCTTTCTCTCCACAATCGACCAAAACTATGCACCACACCAAAAGCATACTGGCTGTCTGTAAACACATTCACCCGCTTCCCTCTGGATAACACACACGCTCTCGTCAAGGCGATCAACTCAGCCGCTTGGGCCGAATTCTGACTCAATCTCGCAGATTCCACAACCGTACTCAATGTTACTACAGCATACGCAGTCGTCACATCACCATTTGGTAACTTAAAACATGAACCATCCACATACAAGGTACCATCAGGATCTACCAATGGAGTGTTTTTCAGGTCAATACGACCCTTCGTCTCTTCTTCAGTTCTCAAATAGCAATCATGTGGTGTTACATCACTTAATTCCATGTCGATCGGCAACAACGTTGCTGGATTCAACACATTACACCGTTTTATCCGTATGTGACTTGCCAATAACGTCAACTCATATCCAGACAACCTTGCGCTCGTCAAATGTTGAGTTTTCGTTCGGTTCAAGAGAGTGTCGACTGCATGCGGGACCATCACCGTGAGCATATTATCCATGACCAGACCTGCGGACTGTCGAATGGACGCCGCAGCTGCCGCTGTTGCTCTCAAACAACTCGGCAAGGCTCCAGCTACGGGGTCTAAGGTCGAAGAAAAATATGCGCATGGACGCTGTTTGTCGCCAAATTGTTGTGTCAGAACACTCAACGCACAACCGTCCCTCTCGTGAACATAAAGTGTGAACGGCTTATTGTAATCAGGAGTACCCAACACAGGAGCCAAACACAACGCATCACGCAATTCAGAAAAACTTTTCTGACACTCTTCAGTCCATGGCAAAGGAGATGAAACATCCTTGCACGTAAGGGCTATCAATGGTTTCGCCGACAATGAAAAATTTGGAATCCATTGTCTGCAGTATGACGTAATACCTAGAAAGGCACGTACATCTCTCTGAGTCTTTGGCACAGTCATTCGAGCAATCGCTGCAATTCTCTCTGGGGTCAACCTTCTCCCATCCTTTGACTTTAAGTGACCTAAGTAGGTTACTTCTTGACAACAATATTGTAGCTTAGAAGGTGACACCTTGTGATGTAAGTCACATAGGTGCTGCAACAATGATACTGTAGCGGTTTTGCAAATAGCCTCTGTATCAGCTGCCACTAATAGGTCGTCAACGTATTGAACTAAGGCTGCGCCTGTCGGCAACACAAATGCATCAAGCTGACTTTTAAGTGCTTGGCTATAGATCGATGGACTCTCACAGTAGCCCTGTGGTGCGCGTTTAAATCTAAAACTGCGACCACCCAGTGAAAATCCGAATAGGTCTCTGCTTTCCTCAGCGATCGGAATACTAAAGAAAGAATTCTTTAGGTCGATTACCGTGAACCAGGAGGCCGAAGCCGGAATCAGGGTCAACAAAGCCGTGATGTCAGGCACCACAGGAAACTGGGGAATCACGATTTTATTTACTTCTCGTAAATCAATTACAAAGCGGTATACAGGAGGTTTAGTTGGATCGGTGCGTTTCAAAATCGGTAACACAGGACTATTACACACATTGCCTCGAGTTTCTTCAATGACATCTTTTTCGATCAGGTCATAAATGATCGCTAATAGTGCTCGCTCACCATCAAAAGAGATACGATACTGTGGTATACGTGGGAAACGCACGTTCGATTTCAACTGAACCACATAAGGTGGGATGTTCAATAAGTATACATCATTGGGACCCGTAGCCCATAACGACGCAGGAAGGGAATTCAATTCCGGTGGGAACTTATCAATTGATAAGTACATAGGAGAGATCGTTCTCTGACCTAATGTAAGCTACACTCCCGCAGGAGAGCAGTACAAAGTCGCATATAACCGTTTTAACAAATCCAAGCCCAAAAGATTCTCACCACAACCAGTAGATAAAATCAATGGGGCCTCTAGCTCATGAGGACCAATCGTAAGGGACAAAGGGCTAGAGACAGGATTGCTAACAGGGGCGCCAGAGAATCCAATGGAAACATTTGTTAAGCCGGACAAAGGTGCGCCAGGGAGTTTCGAATGCATGATGGAACTTTTCGTTGCACCAGTGTCTAACAGAAAAGGCTCAACTACGCCAGATGTAGCAACTGCGACGTAAGGCCCACTCTGATCAACCGGAACTGATACTACTCCCTCTCTCTGTCGGTGGCTGTCCTAGTAGTGGTTACCTGCATCAATCTCATGTTCGACGTAATAATCGTCCACATGATACTGTGCTGATTTATCGGACCTCGCCTTTCGTTGGTCAAAATAATTATTCGCGTCTGATGGGGTATGAGGGCGCTCATGATTTTGATTTTGAGGGGCACCGCGGCCTCTACCTCGGGGTGCTTGTTGAGGACCTGAATACAAAACAAGGAGGCACATAGTCAGGAGAGCAATGTGTGTATGTTGTGGATACAAAGAGGGAACAGAAATAACACTGGTGAGAACTATGCGGCCCCAGCATCCAATGATAGAGGGAGGCGGTATGGTTCTAACTACTCAACCTCAGCCTCTGACTCTAGAGACTCCGACAGCACTAATTTCACCGCTCCACAAAATCGGGGTGGTGGACAGCAACGGTCCTCAAGGAGGGCTTTCAGGCAGATAGGTGGCATGCAGGGTAACCACCAAGGAAATTACCAGAATCCGGGGCCGTGGTGGCCTCCTGGTCCATGGGGTTTCCAACCCCCACAGTTCGGACCACACATGAACCCTTATATGCAGCCCCCCCAGTTCTTCCCGGATCCGTCTTTTTTAGGACGTGGCCGCGGCTCCAACCGCGGCAAACGGAGAGGACAACAGTCGGTACAGTGGCAGGCCGATCCCACTTTTCCGAACACACGGAGCAGGAGGGCTGCTCAACAGAGTACCAGCACAGAACCGAGCAGCACCTAACCGTTAACCTGAGCTCGCGAGTTTTAACTACTGATGAGCTCTCAGTTCTTGAGAGAGGTTTAGGATTCGTTCCAACTAACAAAGGCGATCCCTTTTTATCCAGACTTGAACTCGAAAAGTTTTTCAGGAAGGTACGCCTACACTTTTTCTTTAAGAACAAACCCGACCTAGAAGTCAGTACAGAACAGATTGAAACCAATACTGGGCTTCGCCCTAAATTAACGTTCACCCCTCTCAGCCATCAGGTCCCCTCCCAGGTTTTGACCTTCGAGCTAGCAGTCACACATGATATCACGAGGCTTCATGAAGAGAGATTTGAAGGTTTTCAAAATCTCCCCATGAAAGAAAGAAGGGCATTGATCACGCTGTCTAAAGATACATCAATCACGATAAAACAAGCAGATAAAGGTGCTGCAACCGTTATTCTCGACACCACCCAATATCGCCAAGAATGTCTCAGGCAACTCAACAACGCACTATTCTATCGCCGTCTCACTGCAGACCCCACACCCTGCCTTCTTGTAGCCATTAGGACTTTAGTGAATGAGGTCTCTGCCGAGGGATGGATCACACCACATGAAGCGAGTTTTTTGGTCACTGAGCATCCGGTTATTCCAGGATTTTATTGCCTGCCCAAAATCCACAAAGCCATTAGACCACCACCGGGACGCCCGATTATTTCAGGCATCGGGTTTCTATTGGAGCCCCTATCCACCTTCGTGGATCATTTTCTCCAACCTATTGTAAAGGCCATGCCCACATTCCTACAGGATACTGCCGATGTCTTGCGACTATTGCCAGATGTGCAGTTCAATGTGGAGACTGACCTCCTTGTCAGCTTTGACGTTGAGTCTCTCTTTACGTGTATCCCACAGTTAGAGACTCTGGAGACTATCAGACAGCTGTTGTCTCAGTGCACCCTCGACACCATCACCCCTATCCATTTTATCATGGACTGTGCAAAGTTAGCCATGACTGAAAACTTTTTCAAATTCGAGGATGAGTTCTTCCTCCAAATCTCGGGAACCTCAATGGGGAGCATTTTTGCCCCGAGCCTCGCCAACCTTTATGTCCATCAATTTGAGCAAGATCATGTCCTCAACCATAGCAACCCTTTTTTCCATCAACTGGTGCTATGGAAGAGGTACATTGATGATATTTTTGTGGTTTGGCGAGGCTCAATAGATGAGGTACATTTGTTTCACCAATGGCTTAATGATCGGAACCCCTACCTCAAATTCACCATTGAAGCTAGCCATGAGAGACTATCGTTCCTTGACCTCTCCATCTTTCCAGTAGATGGGAAGTTAGGAAGTGAGCTGTACACAAAACCTATGGCAAGGAACTCCCTTCTACTTTTTAATAGTCATCACCCGCGTGCATTGCGTGCAAATTTGCCAGTCGGTCAGTTCCTCCGGTTGAGAAGGAATTGCTCTACCAAAGATTTGTTCAACAAACATGCTTATCACTTGTCACAACAATTACAAGCGAGACGCTACCCTAAAGATCTGGTAAAAAAAGCTTGGAAACGCGCCTCGAACAATCACCGAGACTCTCTGCTTGAGAAACGTCAGCCAAAGCCCAACCTGAAGTGTTTAACCTTTGTTAGCACTTTCTGTGCTCTTTCAAATAACATTCAAAAGACAATAAGAAAACATTGGAATATTCTCAATGTCTCCAATGACAAAATTCCTCCACCACTGTTCTCTTTTAAAAGAGCACCCTGTCTTCGGGACAGTTTAGTCCACACGAGACCACGGTCCCAAGAACCGGCTAGTTCCAACACACTTTGGGAATTACCACCTGTAAGGGCCACTATCCGTGTGGCTCGTGTAGCGTTTGCCCCCAAACCTCGAAAGTTGAACAAGTTGACTTGGGGTCTGGCAGAACCTGGTTTCTCAAGAAGCAAACGAATTGTAACACTGAAAGGGTCATATACATGATCACTTGTCCCTGCTCATTGAGATACATAGGATTCACCACCATGAAAATAAAGTTGAGGATTGGAGAACATAAGAGCACCATCCGATGCCATAAACAATCGACCAGACTAACTGACCACTTCCTCGCTCAAAAGCATTCCGCAGAAGACCTCAGGTGGGTCATCCTGGAACAGCCTTTTATTCCATCTCATATTAGTGACATCACCAGATTCCTCTTTGTGAAAGAGCAGAAATTGATTTTTTCCCTTAATAGTGACAAAAGGGGACTGAACGATGACGTTACTTGGACGGCACTGTAAGATTTCCTAATGGTGGCACACTAACTGTCAAACTACGCACCATACATGTCCAGGGTGCCTCTAACATGTCCTTGTTGCTAAGTGATCTAGCACTAAAACTTGCATGAGACCACGTGCCTTACATCTCTTTAGAATATTCTTTTGAATATCCCTTCAGGATTATCATCTTTCTGTTGCACCAGGACATGGCCCTTACTTATCATTTTAGGTTGCCATGACAATACATTCTCTACGTAATATTCCCAACTTGGCTTAGTGCCATTGAACAACAAGGGGTTTTCTTTGTATATATTTGTATATATGTAGCTATTCGGGTTGTCCTTAGTACCTTGCACCATTTAATTATTCATACTCGTTTTTCCCTCAGCATGACGCACCGCGCGTATTGCCATAGCTATACTGTGCGCATGCGTGTAGCGCATAGACTGTTTATCCCCCGTAGTCCCGGGATTTCCACATCACGCGGCTTAGAACTACATGTCCTCCGAGCCTTCGCTAGCAATTCTGGCATGTTGACGGGCCGGACTGCATCCCGCCGACTTTAAATATCTCCCAAAAACATTTTGTGGATGCATACCTACCATGACTGCGCATGCGCAGGTGGTTGACACTACCAGTTTCACACGCATACCATTTCTTGAATACAGCGCATGCTCGGAGAAAAGTGCTCTCCTACCGAGCTTGCGCAGGGCGTAATTCCTACACACGATTGTCCAAACGAGTTCTTCGCTCGTTTCCAAGACGCCTAATTAGTGTCAATGGGCCAATTACGACGGGGATAAAAGGCATGCTCCCTGCCTGTCCGCTACCTCCACTCCTATTCGGATGCTTGTTTGAGGTACCGACGGACAGGTAGGTCTGCACTCTGCCTTTTCCCCTCACACTCTCGTTTTTTAGGGCTTGGGCTCTCCTTTCTTTGTGCTTAAAACTCTAAAATCTTGGCATATGCCTAGTCTGTGTCCTGGTGTATGGAGTTCTTTTATTTGAGACAATTGAGTTTTACATTGATAGAAATTATTTTGCATTAGCCACTTTTTGCATGTTGAAGCTTTTCACATGTTAGAAGTCATACTTTATGGCCATTTTCTATCTCAACAGAGCGGGCCTCATTCTCCCGAGCAGGTGCCGGGTGAGGTGAGGTTGCTTCCCACACAATGCTGGGTAAGTTCAATTCCATTAAAATGTTTTCTCATAACCAGTTCTGGTATTATACAGGAGTACTTCTTATCTTCTGTTGTAGCAAGGATAATGTTCTTGCTCACTATATGTGTGTGTTGTGTTTGCTATTTGTGGATTACTAAGGAGGCTTGTTGTTCACTTCATTTTCTCCTTAGGTAAAGGACAAATCATTTAGAGTCTCCTCCAGCTAATATTGGGGCTCCAAAATACTGGTAGGATTACTTTTGTCATTTAGAATTGTCGTTTAATCTTTTGCAGTTGCATCATTACCACCTTTGGTCCTGACGAAAGCTTTGTTATAGCTGAAACATGTTGACCACACTGCTTAGCGCCTATTGGTAGTCATAATTTCAGACTACAAGACGCCTGTTTTTAACTACGACACTAGAACAGTATCCAATAAACATATTTTCTGCTCTAGTAGTTGTTTTTAATATATATTTTTTGTTCACCTTATTTTGAGCACTGCACATTCATTAGCACCACTCAGAAAAACACTGTGGCTTGAAGGTCATCACAGGTTTCCGATCTCTGCACCATCTTTGATGGGGTGGGTGAGATTTGGAATACCCTATCCAATTCCCACATGACGATGCCTCCGCCACGTTTGGTGGGCTGATGGGAATATTTCAGCCCAGTGTTATTTCTGTTCCCTCTTTGTATCCACAACATACACACATTGCTCGCCTGACTATGTGCCTCCTTGTTTTGTATTCATGTTCTCCAGGGTTGTGAGGTTCCATGGTCATTAAACCAACCCTTCTTGACCCCCTTTTTAGAAAGTTATTTTTTGGTATTTGGAGCGACCTCGGTCGCGGGTCTTTTTCTCAACAATCATACATCCTTTTTTGATTGTTTAGCTCACTCAATTGATCTCATTTTCTTGATACACCTGCATTATGGACACGGCTGACTTTGCTGGTTTAGCCTTTGATGACGAGTATCTCAATAGCCTTCTTGATGACAATCCTTGTATTGTGGATTCATTGCCCGAAACTTCTGGTGCGACGAAAGATGATTGGCCGACCCTACTCAATCTTAAAAAAGCACAGTCCCGGATTATGGTCCATGGACTTATCATGGCAGAGTATTTAAGAGGGAAGTGCACCCCAACAGGGCTGATTGTGACCAACGCTCCTAGGCTCTTTTTGAACGATAAAGAATTCATTCGAGCTTGGGCCTTGATAGCATGGAGATGCACACGGGATTGGCTAATCCTGATTGTGAGCTCTGCCAAGAGGATAGCTGACACCATGTTTATAGAAATTCAGACTTTGGAAGGCCAGATTAAGGCCACCTGTAGCACTCTCTTTAAGAAACGCCTTGACGAGACGAATAAAACCAATAAAGATTACAAGGACAACATACTTGCAACCAAAATTGACAAATTCAAAAAAGATCTTGCCCGCTTTTCCATGGTAAAAATCTACCCGTATACCAGTGAGAACTATGCGGCCCCAGCATCCAATGATAGAGGGAGGCGGTATGGTTCTAACTACTCAACCTCAGCCTCTGACTCTAGTGACTCCGACAGCACTAATTTCACCGCTCCACAAAATCGGGGTGGTGGACAGCAACGGTCCTCAAGGAGGGCTTTCAGGCAGAGAGGTGGCATGCAGGGTAACCACCAAGGAAATTACCAGAATCCGGGGCCGTGGTGGCCTCCTGGTCCATGGGGTTTCCAACCCCCACAGTTCGGACCACACATGAACCCTTATATGCAGCCCCCCCAGTTCTTCCCGGATCCGTCTTTTTTAGGACGTGGCCGCGGCTCCAACCGCGGCAAACGGAGAGGACAACAGTCGGTACAGTGGCAGGCCGATCCCACTTTTCCGAATACACGGAGCAGGAGGGCTGCTCAACAGAGTACCAGCACAGAACCGAGCAGCACCTAACCGTTAACCTGAGCTCGCGAGTTTTAACTACTGATGAGCTCTCAGTTCTTGAGAGAGGTTTAGGATTCGTTCCAACTAACAAAGGCGATCCCTTTTTATCCAGACTTGAACTCGAAAAGTTTTTCAGGAAGGTACGCCTACACTTTTTCTTTAAGAACAAACCCGACCTAGAAGTCAGTACAGAACAGATTGAAACCAATACTGGGCTTCGCCCTAAATCAACGTTCACCCCTCTCAGCCATCAGGTCCCCTCCCAGGTTTTGACCTTCGAGCTAGCAGTCACACATGATATCACGACGCTTCATGAAGAGAGATTTGAAGGTTTTCAAAATCTCCCCATGAAAGAAAGAAGGGCATTGATCACACTGTCTAAAGATACATCAATCACGATAAAACAAGCAGATAAAGGTGCTGCAACCGTTATTCTCGACACCACCCAATATCGCCAAGAATGTCTCAGGCAACTCAACAACGCACTATTCTGTCGCCGTCTCACTGCAGACCCCACACCCCGCCTTCTTGTAGCCATTAGGACTTTAGTGAATGAGGGCTCTGCCGAGGGATGGATCACACCACATGAAGCGAGTTTTTTGGTCACTGAGCATCCGGTTATTCCAGGATTTTATTGCCTGCCCAAAATCCACAAAGCCATTAGACCACCACCGGGACGCCCGATTATTTCAGGCATCGGGTCTCTATTGGAGCCCCTATCCACCCTCGTGGATCATTTTCTCCAACCTATTGTAAAGGCCATGCCCACATTCCTACAGGATACTGCCGATGTCTTGCGACTATTGCCACATGTGCAGTTCAATGTGGAGACTGACCTCCTTGTCAGCTTTGACGTTGAGTCTCTCTTTACGTGTATCCCACAGTTAGAGACTCTGGAGACTATCAGACAGCTGTTGTCTCAGTGCACCCTCGACACCATCACCCCTATCCATTTTATCATGGACTGTGCAAAGTTAGCCATGACTGAAAACTTTTTCAAATTCGAGGATGAGTTCTTCCTCCAAATCTCGGGAACCTCAATGGGGAGCATTTTTGCCCCGAGCCTCGCCAACCTTTATGTCCATCAATTTGAGCAAGATCATGTCCTCAACCATAGCAACCCTTTTTTCCATCAACTGGTGCTATGGAAGAGGTACATTGATGATATTTTTGTGGTTTGGCGAGGCTCAATAGATGAGGTACATTTGTTTCACCAATGGCTTAATGATCGGAACCCCTACCTCAAATTCACCATTGAAGCTAGCCATGAGAGACTATCGTTCCTTGACCTCTCCATCTTTCCAGTAGATGGGAAGTTAGGAAGTGAGCTGTACACAAAACCTATGGCAAGGAACTCCCTTCTACTTTTTAATAGTCATCACCCGCGTGCATTGCGTGCAAATTTGCCAGTCGGTCAGTTCCTCCGGTTGAGAAGGAATTGCTCTACCAAAGATTTGTTCAACAAACATGCTTATCACTTGTCACAACAATTACAAGCGAGACGCTATCCTAAAGATCTGGTAAAAAAAGCTTGGAAACGCGCCTCGAACAATCACCGAGACTCTCTGCTTGAGAAACGTCAGCCAAAGCCCAACCTGAAGTGTTTAACCTTTGTTAGCACTTTCTGTGCTCTTTCAAATAACATTCAAAAGACAATAAGAAAACATTGGAATATTCTCAATGTCTCCAATGACAAAATTCCTCCACCACTGTTCTCTTTTAAAAGAGCACCCTGTCTTCGGGACAGTTTAGTCCACACGAGACCACGGTCCCAAGAACCGGCTAGTTCCAACACACTTTGGGAATTACCACCTGTACAGGGCCACTATCCGTGTGGCTCGTGTAGCGTTTGCCCCCAAACCTCGAAAGTTGAACAAGTTGACTTGGGGTCTGGCAGAACCTGGTTTCTCAAGAAGCACACGAATTGTAACACTGAAAGGGTCATATACATGATCACTTGTCCCTGCTCATTGAGATACATAGGATTCACCACCAGGAAAATAAAGTTGAGGATTGGAGAACATAAGAGCACCATCCGATGCCATAAACAATCGACCAGACTAACTGACCACTTCCTCGCTCAAAAGCATTCCGCAGAAGACCTCAGGTGGGTCATCCTGGAATAGCCTTTTATTCCATCTCATATTAGTGACATCACCAGATTCCTCTTTGTGAAAGAGCAGAAATTGATTTTTTCCCTTAATAGTGACAAAAGGGGACTGAACAATGACATTACTTGGACGGCACTGTAAGATTTCCTAATGGTGGCACACTAACTGTCAAACTATGCACCATACATGTCCAGGGTGCCTCTAACATGTCCTTGTTGCTAAGTGATCTAGCACTAAAACTTGCATGAGACCACGGTCCTTACATCTCTTTAGAATATTCTTTTGAATATCCCTTCAGGATTATCATCTTTCTGTTGCACCAGAACATGGCCCTTACTTATCATTTTAGGTTGCCATGACAATACATTCTCTACGTAATATTCCCAACTTGGCTTAGTGCCATTGAACAACAAGGGGTTTTCTTTGTATATATTTGTATATATGTAGCTATTCGGGTTGTCCTTAGTACCTTGCACCATTTAATTATTCATACTCGTTTTGCCCTCAGCATGACGCACCGCGCGTATTGCCATAGCTATACGGTGCGCATGCGTGTAGCGCATAGACTATTTATCCCCCGTAGTCCCGGGAGTTCCGCATCGCGCAGCTTAGAACTACATGTCCTCCGAGCCTTCGCTAGCAATTCTGGCATGTTGACGGGCCGGACTGCATCCCGCCGACTTTAAATATCTCCCAAAAACATTTTGTGGATGCATACCTACCATGACTGCGCATGCGCAGGTGGTTGACACTACCAGTTTCACACGCATACCATTTCTTGAATACAGCGCATGCTCGGAGAAAAGTGCTCTCCTACCGAGCTTGCGCAGGGCGTAATTCCTACACACGATTGTCCAAACGAGTTCTTCGCTCGTTTCCAAGACGCCTAATTAGTGTCAATGGGCCAATTACGACGGGGATAAAAGGCATGCTCCCTGCCTGTCCGCTACCTCCACTCCTATTCGGATGCTTGTTTGAGGTACCGACGGACAGGTAGGTCTGCACTCTGCCTTTTCCCCTCACACTCTCGTTTTTTAGGGCTTGGGCTCTCCTTTCTTTGTGCTTAAAACTCTAAAACCTTGGCATATGCCTAGTCTGTGTCCTGGTGTATGGAGTTCTTTTATTTGAGACAATTGAGTTTTACATTGATAGAAATTATTTTGCATTAGCCACTTTTTGCATGTTGAAGCTTTTCACATGTTAGAAGTCATACTTTATGGCCATTTTCTATCTCAACAGAGCGGGCCTCATTCTCCCGAGCAGGTGCCGGGTGAGGTGAGGTTGCTTCCCACACAATGCTGGGTAAGTTCAATTCCATTAAAATGTTTTCTCATAACCAGTTCTGGTATTATACAGGAGTACTTCTTATCTTCTGTTGTAGCAAGGATAATGTTCTTGCTCACTATATGTGTGTGTTGTGTTTGCTATTTGTGGATTACTAAGGAGGCTTGTTGTTCACTTCATTTTCTCCTTAGGTAAAGGACAAATCATTTAGAGTCTCCTCCAGCTAATATTGGGGCTCCAAAATACTGGTAGGATTACTTTTGTCATTTAGAATTGTCGTTTAATCTTTTGCAGTTGCATCATTACCACCTTTGGTCCTGACGAAAGCTTTGTTATAGCTGAAACATGTTGACCACACTGCTTAGCGCCTATTGGTAGTCATAATTTCAGACTACAAGACGCCTGTTTTTAACTACGACACTAGAACAGTATCCAATAGACATATTTTCTGCTCTAGTAGTTGTTTTTAATATATATTTTTTGTTCACCTTATTTTGAGCACTGCACATTCATTAGCACCACTCAGAAAAACACTGTGGCTTGAAGGTCATCACAGGTTTCCGATCTCTGCACCATCTTTGATGGGGTGGGTGAGATTTGGAATACCCTATCCAATTCCCACATGACGATGCCTCCGCCACGTTTGGTGGGCTGATGGGAATATTTCAGCCCAGTGTTATTTCTGTTCCCTCTTTGTATCCACAACATACACACATTGCTCGCCTGACTATGTGCCTCCTTGTTTTGTATTCATGTTCTCCAGGGTTGTGAGGTTCCATGGTCATTAAACCAACCCTTCTTGACCCCCTTTTTAGAAAGTTATTTTTTGGTATTTGGAGCGACCTCGGTCGCGGGTCTTTTTCTCAACAATCATACATCCTTTTTTGATTGTTTAGCTCACTCAATTGATCTCATTTTCTTGATACACCTGCATTATGGACACGGCTGACTTTGCTGGTTTAGCCTTTGATGACGAGTATCTCAATAGCCTTCTTGATGACAATCCTTGTATTGTGGATTCATTGCCCGAAACTTCTGGTGCGACGAAAGATGATTGGCCGACCCTACTCAATCTTAAAAAAGCACAGTCCCGGATTATGGTCCATGGACTTATCATGGCAGAGTATTTAAGAGGGAAGTGCACCCCAACAGGGCTGATTGTGACCAACGCTCCTAGGCTCTTTTTGAACGATAAAGAATTCATTCGAGCTTGGGCCTTGATAGCATGGAGATGCACACGGGATTGGCTAATCCTGATTGTGAGCTCTGCCAAGAGGATAGCTGACACCATGTTTATAGAAATTCAGACTTTGGAAGGCCAGATTAAGGCCACCTGTAGCACTCTCTTTAAGAAACGCCTTGACGAGACGAATAAAACCAATAAAGATTACAAGGACAACATACTTGCAACCAAAATTGACAAATTCAAAAAAGATCTTGCCCGCTTTTCCATGGTAAAAATCTACCCGTATACCAGTGAGAACTATGCGGCCCCAGCATCCAATGATAGAGGGAGGCGGTATGGTTCTAACTACTCAACCTCAGCCTCTGACTCTAGTGACTCCGACAGCACTAATTTCACCGCTCCACAAAATCGGGGTGGTGGACAGCAACGGTCCTCAAGGAGGGCTTTCAGGCAGAGAGGTGGCATGCAGGGTAACCACCAAGGAAATTACCAGAATCCGGGGCCGTGGTGGCCTCCTGGTCCATGGGGTTTCCAACCCCCACAGTTCGGACCACACATGAACCCTTATATGCAGCCCCCCCAGTTCTTCCCGGATCCGTCTTTTTTAGGACGTGGCCGCGGCTCCAACCGCGGCAAACGGAGAGGACAACAGTCGGTACAGTGGCAGGCCGATCCCACTTTTCCGAACACACGGAGCAGGAGGGCTGCTCAACAGAGTACCAGCACAGAACCGAGCAGCACCTAACCGTTAACCTGAGCTCGCGAGTTTTAACTACTGATGAGCTCTCAGTTCTTGAGAGAGGTTTAGGATTCGTTCCAACTAACAAAGGCGATCCCTTTTTATCCAGACTTGAACTCGAAAAGTTTTTCAGGAAGGTACGCCTACACTTTTTCTTTAAGAACAAACCCGACCTAGAAGTCAGTACAGAACAGATTGAAACCAATACTGGGCTTCGCCCTAAATCAACGTTCACCCCTCTCAGCCATCAGGTCCCCTCCCAGGTTTTGACCTTCGAGCTAGCAGTCACACATGATATCACGACGCTTCATGAAGAGAGATTTGAAGGTTTTCAAAATCTCCCCATGAAAGAAAGAAGGGCATTGATCACGCTGTCTAAAGATACATCAATCACGATAAAACAAGCAGATAAAGGTGCTGCAACCGTTATTCTCGACACCACCCAATATCGCCAAGAATGTCTCAGGCAACTCAACAACGCACTATTCTGTCGCCGTCTCACTGCAGACCCCACACCCCGCCTTCTTGTAGCCATTAGGACTTTAGTGAATGAGGGCTCTGCCGAGGGATGGATCACACCACATGAAGCGAGTTTTTTGGTCACTGAGCATCCGGTTATTCCAGGATTTTATTGCCTGCCCAAAATCCACAAAGCCATTAGACCACCACCGGGACGCCCGATTATTTCAGGCATCGGGTCTCTATTGGAGCCCCTATCCACCCTCGTGGATCATTTTCTCCAACCTATTGTAAAGGCCATGCCCACATTCCTACAGGATACTGCCGATGTCTTGCGACTATTGCCACATGTGCAGTTCAATGTGGAGACTGACCTCCTTGTCAGCTTTGACGTTGAGTCTCTCTTTACGTGTATCCCACAGTTAGAGACTCTGGAGACTATCAGACAGCTGTTGTCTCAGTGCACCCTCGACACCATCACCCCTATCCATTTTATCATGGACTGTGCAAAGTTAGCCATGACTGAAAACTTTTTCAAATTCGAGGATGAGTTCTTCCTCCAAATCTCGGGAACCTCAATGGGGAGCATTTTTGCCCCGAGCCTCGCCAACCTTTATGTCCATCAATTTGAGCAAGATCATGTCCTCAACCATAGCAACCCTTTTTTCCATCAACTGGTGCTATGGAAGAGGTACATTGATGATATTTTTGTGGTTTGGCGAGGCTCAATAGATGAGGTACATTTGTTTCACCAATGGCTTAATGATCGGAACCCCTACCTCAAATTCACCATTGAAGCTAGCCATGAGAGACTATCGTTCCTTGACCTCTCCATCTTTCCAGTAGATGGGAAGTTAGGAAGTGAGCTGTACACAAAACCTATGGCAAGGAACTCCCTTCTACTTTTTAATAGTCATCACCCGCGTGCATTGCGTGCAAATTTGCCAGTCGGTCAGTTCCTCCGGTTGAGAAGGAATTGCTCTACCAAAGATTTGTTCAACAAACATGCTTATCACTTGTCACAACAATTACAAGCGAGACGCTATCCTAAAGATCTGGTAAAAAAAGCTTGGAAACGCGCCTCGAACAATCACCGAGACTCTCTGCTTGAGAAACGTCAGCCAAAGCCCAACCTGAAGTGTTTAACCTTTGTTAGCACTTTCTGTGCTCTTTCAAATAACATTCAAAAGACAATAAGAAAACATTGGAATATTCTCAATGTCTCCAATGACAAAATTCCTCCACCACTGTTCTCTTTTAAAAGAGCACCCTGTCTTCGGGACAGTTTAGTCCACACGAGACCACGGTCCCAAGAACCGGCTAGTTCCAACACACTTTGGGAATTACCACCTGTACAGGGCCACTATCCGTGTGGCTCGTGTAGCGTTTGCCCCCAAACCTCGAAAGTTGAACAAGTTGACTTGGGGTCTGGCAGAACCTGGTTTCTCAAGAAGCACACGAATTGTAACACTGAAAGGGTCATATACATGATCACTTGTCCCTGCTCATTGAGATACATAGGATTCACCACCAGGAAAATAAAGTTGAGGATTGGAGAACATAAGAGCACCATCCGATGCCATAAACAATCGACCAGACTAACTGACCACTTCCTCGCTCAAAAGCATTCCGCAGAAGACCTCAGGTGGGTCATCCTGGAATAGCCTTTTATTCCATCTCATATTAGTGACATCACCAGATTCCTCTTTGTGAAAGAGCAGAAATTGATTTTTTCCCTTAATAGTGACAAAAGGGGACTGAACAATGACATTACTTGGACGGCACTGTAAGATTTCCTAATGGTGGCACACTAACTGTCAAACTATGCACCATACATGTCCAGGGTGCCTCTAACATGTCCTTGTTGCTAAGTGATCTAGCACTAAAACTTGCATGAGACCACGGTCCTTACATCTCTTTAGAATATTCTTTTGAATATCCCTTCAGGATTATCATCTTTCTGTTGCACCAGAACATGGCCCTTACTTATCATTTTAGGTTGCCATGACAATACATTCTCTACGTAATATTCCCAACTTGGCTTAGTGCCATTGAACAACAAGGGGTTTTCTTTGTATATATTTGTATATATGTAGCTATTCGGGTTGTCCTTAGTACCTTGCACCATTTAATTATTCATACTCGTTTTGCCCTCAGCATGACGCACCGCGCGTATTGCCATAGCTATACGGTGCGCATGCGTGTAGCGCATAGACTATTTATCCCCCGTAGTCCCGGGAGTTCCGCATCGCGCAGCTTAGAACTACATGTCCTCCGAGCCTTCGCTAGCAATTCTGGCATGTTGACGGGCCGGACTGCATCCCGCCGACTTTAAATATCTCCCAAAAACATTTTGTGGATGCATACCTACCATGACTGCGCATGCGCAGGTGGTTGACACTACCAGTTTCACACGCATACCATTTCTTGAATACAGCGCATGCTCGGAGAAAAGTGCTCTCCTACCGAGCTTGCGCAGGGCGTAATTCCTACACACGATTGTCCAAACGAGCTCTTCGCTCGTTTCCAAGACGCCTAATTAGTGTCAATGGGCCAATTACGACGGGGATAAAAGGCATGCTCCTTGCCTGTCCGCTACCTCCACTCCTACTCGGATGCTTGTTTGAGGTACCGACGGACAGGTAGGTCTGCACTCTGCCTTTTCCCCTCACACTCTCGTTTTTTAGGGCTTGGGCTCTCCTTTCTTTGTGCTTATAACTCTAAAATCTTGGCATATGCCTAGTCTGTGTCCTGGTGTATGGAGTTCTTTTATTTGAGACAATTGAGTTTTACATTGATAGAAATTATTTTGCATTAGCCACTTTTTGCATGTTGAAGCTTTTCACATGTTAGAAGTCATACTTTATGGCCATTTTCTATCTCAACAGAGTGGGGCCTCATTCTCCCGAGCAGGTGCCGGGTGAGGTGAGGTTGCTTCCCACACAATGCTGGGTAAGTTCAATTCCATTAAAATGTTTTCTCATAACCAGTTCTGGTATTATACAGGAGTATTTCTTATCTTCTGTTGTAGCAAGGATAATGTTCTTGCTCACTATATGTGTGTGTTGTGTTTGCTATTTGTGGATTACTAAGGAGGCTTGTTGTTCACTTCATTTTCTCCTTAGGTAAAGGACAAATCATTTAGAGTCTCCTCCAGCTAATATTGGGGCTCCAAAATACTGGTAGGATTACTTTTGTCATTTAGAATTGTCGTTTAATCTTTTGCAGTTGCATCATTACCACCTTTGGTCCTGACGAAAGCTTTGTTATAGCTGAAACATGTTGACCACACTGCTTAGCGCCTATTGGTAGTCATAATTTCAGACTACAAGACGCCTGTTTTTAACTACGACACTAGAACAGTATCCAATAAACATATTTTCTGCTCTAGTAGTTGTTTTTAATATATATTTTTTGTTCACCTTATTTTGAGCACTGCACATTCATTAGCACCACTCAGAAAAACACTGTGGCTTGAAGGTCATCACAGGTTTCCGATCTCTGCATCATCTTTGATGGGGTGGGTGAGATTTGGAATACCCTATCCAATTCCCACATGACGATGCCTCCGCCACGTTTGGTGGGCTGATGGGAATATTTCAGCCCAGTGTTATTTCTGTTCCCTCTTTGTATCCACAACATACACACATTGCTCTCCTGACTATGTGCCTCCTTGTTTTGTATTCATGTTCTCCAGGGTTGTGAGGTTCCATGGTCATTAAACCAACCCTTCTTGACCCCCTTTTTAGAAAGTTATTTTTTGGTGCTTGTTGAGGACCACCACGACCCCCTCGTGCCGACACACCGTTAAGCCGGTCACGCAAAGCTGGGCAATCATATTTTATATGGCCCTCTCTTCTACAATATGCACACTGATTATACCCAAGCGTAGATCTAAAGTCGGAGAAGTCAGATCGTGACTGCATCCTGGAAGATTGTAATTGTGGTCGATATTGCTGTTGAGAATCATTTTGATTTGAACGTGGAGGATACGCTTGCTGTAACAGAACCTTCGTTTTAAGCTCCTGCGTTTTCTTGTCTGAACGATCACTTTCTTCCTTTTCCCTATTCTCATAGTATTGAGCTGTCGCTAATATTTGAGCAGTAGTTGAAACCGCCCAAGCACTTTCTGAATTTTTCAATTTGTTGCATAGCTCAGGCAACAAATTCAATACAAATTTATCAACAAATAACCGTTGGCCTCCCTCGGTGCCCATATCCTGACCACTATGATCGACAAATGCCTCTTCGAATCTGGTAAAGAAATCGGAGACACTCTCGTCCTTCTTTTGCTTACAAGCTGCTAATTTATCCCAATTTACCTTCATCGCTGGCATGAGCGTTTTCATAAGTGTAATGATTTTCTGAGGCAGCTCCGTAATTAACTGCTCAGGCTTAGCCCCACCAACTTGTCGTCCATCTGCCGCTACTAGTGTAGCCCAGTCACCACCTAACTCAACTAAATGATTCTCTTGGCGAATTTTCGCCCAAATCGGTTGTGGTACGACATTGCCAAACAGCATGTCGATGTCCGCAAGATTCATAACAGTAGCGTCTACCAGTTGAGACAACTCCTTATAATAACCTGCCGGATTCTTGCGTGGATCAGGTAAAGATTGTTTCACCTGCAAAACTTCTGATCGCTTCCATGGGAGGTGTATCCAAACTCTCTGAAAGTATGGCGGAATCACAGGATTAGCTTGCGGGTCACCTGGCATGTACACTGGCGGAACCTCTCTCATAGGATACTGACCAGAGTTCGTTTTCTGAGTATCGGAATCGTCATCTAACGACACTCGAGAAAACACAGTGCGCCGTAAGGCTAATAATCGCTCTAATGCACGTCGTACATCTCCACCTACAATCATGCCGTTCGAAAATTGACTCTGAAGTTCAGTCATATCGGGCGGTACATTATCTAAATCATCATTATACCATTCTTCTCTCAAAAAGTTACACATTTCTTCAAACACAAATCTCTGAGTGGGCTCATTAAACTGAGAAAACGTATCAAAGACCACGCGCGGCGGGTAGTTAGCAGGGTGTCTTATCCATCTACGCGCCATAGTTACCAACCTGGCACTCTCCCTTCCACCAGGGATTTGACTGCGCCTCTGAGGAGTTTCAGAGACATCGGGTCGAAATAACGATCCAGAAAGTGGGGAGTAAAGAGTAGCGACAGTATTAGGGATACGATTACGAACAGAAGGAGAAAAAAGAACAGGAGCAACAACATTAGAAGTGAACGTAGGGGCAGCAGAGGTAGCCGGGACGGCTGAGGTAACAGAAACAATTGACTGAGGGGGTACAGGCAAAGGAGCAGTAGGAATAGGACCAGGTGGTAGGACAAACGCAGGACCAACAACAGGCTGACCAGCAGCCGCTGGAACTACAGGAGGAACTACAGGAGGAGCTACAGGAGGGACTACAGGGGGAACTACAGGGGCTGTAGCACCCTGTGCATAAGGAGGTGGCGATTTCATCAAATACGCTAACAGAGGATCCTCCTTCGAGTCCTCTTCTGTCTTATCAAGACTAGTTGATAATACCGGATAACATTTGTCTATTCTCATGTGATGTAGTCTAGTAGAAACTTCTATTTCTTTTTCTTCTTTATCTCGCTGACATTATTGTACAACTTGCATTATCGGGACGATACCTTCTTTATGATTCTTTTTAAGCTGTTTGATTTCTTTCTTTATGGCCTCTTTACGCCACAAACGAAGGGAATCAAACATAGCTGGCCTAGCTTTCTTCTTAAATAATTTAGCTTCTAGATTATCTAAAATATCCATTTCAAAACTTCCGTGTGGTGGCCAACTAAGGACACCATCCTTTCTCGTATAACGGACCCAACAGTCACTATATATAATAGGGCCCACACCATGTCGACTATAGAGCTCATATATCGGAGTTCCAGCTGGAGGTATCGGACACGAGTCCTCCAACCGGGAATCCTTGTTGCAACATTTGAAGAAACCAATGAAACCACTACGGCTAGGCATCATGCACACTAACCAAGTATCAAACTTCAAGGGTTACCAAAGTACTAAATCTTCGTGAAAGACAAAAATCTCGGTTTTTGGCAATTGCAACTGTCAAATAACAACTAAGGACCAACAACTAAGCACCACAAATGCAATGGAACCATGCAAACAACTAAGCATCAACAACTAAGGACTGGGAGCAACCCACAAATACTTAACTGAGAGCTCGATGGCGTCACCAGGAAGGCCCGTCTATCGTCTCGCCATACAAAGGACTACGCCAGGCACCAAAACAGGTCAACAGTCAGAGCATCGATCCGTTGCAGCCGTCAGGAGGCGGGAATCTTCGCGGGAAAAATCTTTGGACCACTTATTTCGACAACAGGATCGATGAAGCGGGGTGCACCTTTTCCTCGGAGATTTCACACGAAGTTCCTCGCAATCGTCAGGATTTGGACCGGTACCGCTGATGTCGCCCCACGTTGGGCGCCAACTGAAGGACTGGACTTTTAAGTACCAGCAGTGCCAGGGGACAACACCTGAAACCTTCGTAGGATACCTGTTCGGCGCACAAGTGACAGAGACACGGGACACTTCCTTCGGCGTCAAAGATCAGCGTTTATTACTGCAGGGATGCAAAAGTCATGGGAAGTACAACCGAGTGTAGGTTCCAAGAGCCTGCTTCAAATTGCAAATGTGCGTCGCTCCTTTTATACACATTTTCAGCATTCAATAACGTAACGAACAAAAGGTTACAACTCAGTTCCCACAATAAACTTAAAAGGCTTCATTCATGGTGTCAGAAACCCGGAACATAATCACAGTAACATTTGTCGGTTCCCAACTGTAAAAGCACATTATCCTGCTGCTATGCACATTCCACTCTAGTTGTAAAAGGACGAGAGTAAGAGACAGGAACAGGTGCAAGGAAGTCAGACAACAGAAGGAGAAGGAGTGTGGAGGTTGTATCGGAAGCGTAATCCCAGGATCAAAGGATTCGAGCCGAGCGCATGCAAGGCTGAAACAATAGGCCAACGTGGGAAGATTACCCAGCTGCGGAGACATCTGTCTCTGCCGTGTCATCCCCCAGTCTCGGGAATCACAGGGTCATGAGGCGGACATTTGTCTGTTCGCTGACTACGTGAGGGCAAGAGACAAAATGGATGCCGTATCTAAAATGGAACCCGAGGGTAAAAATGAAGAAACCTGTAAATAAGATGAACCCTTCTAAGTAGCGTAGCGAAAATGCGTACACCTATTAATCTCGTTATTTACGGTTCATAGATACCACCCTCGCTAGCATCGTAACGGTTCTCATTGCTCCTCACCGTAACTAGTTAGTGTGGCAAGTACGAGTGTTTTCGTCATGTTAGACTGATGGATTCACTACGTATTTAGGGATTTCGTTCTGAACCCTTGGGTTCCATTTTGTGTATGGCAGCCATTTTGTGGTTGCCCTCACATAGGCCGATGACTGTGGCTGAACTAGTCATTTAAGGACATGTACACCTTAGCTCGAGTTCGTGCTGACTCCTGTTTGACCTGAGTGAACTGACCCTGTTGCCTGAAGCTGACCTTGTTAAACCAGTTCCTGCCCTTTAGCTGATCAAGATTAAGGATCAGAGCACAGGACATCATAAAGTTTTACTGCACACAAATATGCCTTATCCTACTCTCACCTGTTTCTGCTCCTTTCTTTATGGTCTATTTATGATTGGGTTGTGGCCTTTTTTTATTATGGGTTCGTTCGACCTGTCTAAAGAAGAATGTTGGGTTTGACCGATGATTGATCATGGGCTGGGCAACTGAAAAGTGGGTTTTACCATCATGCGATACCTTTGGTGTGAATACATGTGATTGGACAGTTTGTAAATGTTAGGTATTTGTCTGGAATGTGATTTTTGGCATAAAAAGGGATGACTTGCTTTGTAAAATTGAGCAGTCTCCTGAGAACTCATACCGTGTTGATTTCTAGGACTTCTGTTACTGGCTGCAGTCAATAAAATCGGTCTTTGACGTCACCACAAAGAGTCCCGTGTCTCTGTATTCTAAGACAGGTGAACCCGAGGACTTTGGGCGTGCCCCTGGCGCCGCCGGGTCCTAAATAACCCGTTTTTTCACTCTCAATCTGGGGAAATCATTAGTAAATGATAATATGTCCTGTCTAGTCCAAGGAACATGTACATATCCTCCTCCCGGTATTTCTCTCATAGGAAATTCATTTACTACTGTCTCTTTTTCTCTCACAGGGAACGCTAATGTAGATTTATCACTAGCTTCTTCTCTTTTCTTTCCCCATTTTGCTTTCCATTTATTCACATCTCCCCATCTTCTTAGTAAAACATTTAGGGCCAGATGTAGGTCGCCAATTACCGGTCGGTAACGGCCGATTTCGGCCGTTACCGACCGGTAATTGGTTTTCGAGATGTAGGGGGCCATTTTTACAGATTCGGTAAATTTACCGAATCGGTAAATTTACCGAATCTGTAAAATACCGATTCGGTATTTTTACCGATTCGGTAATGGCCAGATGTAGGTGGGACTCTTTAGAGTCCCTATGGCCTTACAGAATCAGTATTTTACCACCCAATCCAATTGGGTGGTAAAATACAGATTCCAGGTGTGCATGCACATGTGTGCATGCACACCTAGCCATGTGACAGACAGACATGCCCTTAGGGCATGTCTGTGTGCCACATGGCAAACATGCCCGTCTTTGGGGTGCTAGAGGGTGTCAAAGTGACACCCCCTGCACCCTTGCTAAAATCGGTATTTACCGAATCTGTAATTACAGATTCGGTACTGCCCATTGATTCCTATGGGCTTCAGGGCCCATAGGATTCAATGGGCAATACCGATTCGGTATTTACAGAATCGGTAAATACCGAATCTTAACGATTCGGTATTTACCGAATCTGGAATACCTACATCTCCCCCCTTCATATTTACCACTTCTTAAATACCGATTCGGTATGAATCGGTATTTAAGAGGTGGTAAATTAAAATTACCTACATCTGGCCCTTAGCTCTTTTATCTGGGTTAATCTTCCTGCAGTATTCATATTTTCAATGTCCTTTTCTGTAAAATCTACTCTGTAGGGTTTCTGTAATGTTTTATTCTTCACAAAATCTACATCTATTTCACTCGCTAATCCTTCCAATTGGTCATGTATAGATTTCGCTTTCCAGGTAATACTTTTACACATGAACATTAGTTCATCGTCCTGATATGATTTTAGTCTATCAGTTACAATTGTTCCAATAATTAATTCTTCCATGTCAACTTTTAGTCTAGCCATATCTAATACTTTAGGTTCATGTTCTTTTACTTTTAGAGTTTTAAGCCAATCACTTAATTCTTGTTCTGATGGTCCTACTGGGGTTTGTGTTAAATCTATTTTCTCTACATTTCTTTCGGGTGTCGCAGAATCAGATTCTGCTCGGGTTGGAAACTTATATGGCAAACTCTGATTAAAAGTCAAGTCAGGCGGTATTATGTTACTTGTTCGCCTACTTTCAAACAAATCTGGATAAATCTTTTGTCTTACTTTTTGTAAACTCTGGTTTAAAGGAATCATCAAAGTTGGTTCTTTTATTTTCTGATTTTCAAACACTGAAAATACAGGACCTATTTGTTACTGGGACTGTTACAGCTTCTATATTTTTAGTAAGTTCCTGTATCTTTTCAGTTAATTCATTTGTAGAACGTATATATTCAGAAGTACTTGTGTTCTTCAATTTGTCTCTCTACTCTTGCTACACTTCTCCTGATTTCATCATTTTGCTTAGGAGTACCAGTAGGTCTGGTTACTACCACTGGGGTGTTTGAATCATATCTCATTTCTACTCGTTCCGGAAGTTCTCTAAAATTTGAAAATTGTTTTGGGGTTTCAGCAAACCTATCCTCTACCGGTGGAGCATTTGGAGTGGTCCATATAGAACCTGGGTGATATGGTGGTGGTCTCCTATTTAATATCTCCTCCAACACCGTATCCTCTAATTCACCATCTCCATAATTTTTTCTTCCTGATTCCACATTATTCCTTTTCACTGAGCATTTTCGCCCTTTTATTTCATCTGCCAATCCAACCGGATACATTCCAAAACACATATCAGCTTTTCTCCATCTTCGCATTCTACTTTCATGTGTTTCTCCCCATAATCCACGTAATCTACCTCTTGGTCCTCGATGATTTTCCAACCTTTCTCGCTCTAACTCATGCATCTCATCTTCCCACTCAACTAGTGCTTCAAACTGTGTTGGTCTAAGTCTCGGTTCAAGCTTCATCATCTTTTCGCTCAAATTTCACAAAACTGCCAAACTAAAAGATCCTACTTCTGGAAATGCTAACGCACCATCATTCCTGGTATATCTAGCCCAATTCACTAACCAAATGCATGTATGATAGCCATATTTCGTCATCATGTAAGAAGCAGGCGTTTTTGGCGGAGGTAGTAATTTTTCCTCTCTCGTTACTATCGCCTTGTCTTTCTTTTTTTTAAAACATTTTTATTCAATTTTGCATAAGAAATCAAAGCATTCTCCATTACATCACATTCTAATACATCAACCGTTATTCCTCTACAATGAGTCATTCTTGCTATTTGGATAATCAGTTCGTCCCACCCTACTACTTCTACATCAGAGTTTTGCTTTTCATCCCCTCCCGTCTTACTATGATGTTGTATATCCGTACCGGGCCTTACTCCTTCCATTCCCATCATCCCGGGCTTGTGTCAGGGCTTGAGTCTGTTTGTGGGGGTTTGCATATGTATCCTCTAAATTCGTTCCATTTCCCCCAGATCTTGGTCCATTTCCTGGGGCATCCCCTGTGTGTAAACACTGCTCTTTCCGCCACCATTGCCTCATCTAAATCATTTCTCCAGTGCTGGCATGTGGGTAGTACATCTGTTCCCCAATTCCTTGCTATATTCCTTTTAGCAATTGTCATCCCCAATGTAACCCAGTTTTGCAGTTGCAGGTTCAAATCCGTGGGTTCCCACATGTGTAGGAGACATCTTCTTGGATTTGGTAGGACCTCCACCCCTCCCACCCGTGACATCACATTCATAATTTTCTCCCAGTATATCTGTATCCGCGGGCATTCCCAGAGTATATGGTAGAATGTCCCCGGGAGTCCGCAGTTTCGTACACACAGTGCGTCAGTGGTGGGGCCAATTTTATGTAGCGTGGTGCGAGAGTAGTATATGCGGTAGAGTATCTTTAGCTGTACTAGTTTAAGTTTGTATGGTATTGCCCCTTCTCGTGGTGATGCCAATGCCTCCTGCCAGTCAGAGTCCTCCATGTCGCCCACGTCTGTCTGCCACCGTTCCCTTAGGGCCTTCGTTGCATCAGATAAATTATTTTGATCTTCCGGTACGTTAGGGAAATGGCCTTTTTGTCCATGTGGTCAGTGAGGAGTCTGTCCTCTAAGGACGCGGTCTCTGGTAATTGTGTCTCTGGAGGAATGGCACTTGTAAGGGCCTGTCTGATTTGGGTGTATCGAAACAGTTCGGTCCCTGCTAGTTCATATCTCTCCTGCAGTGTTGCAAAGGACACCACCTCCCCTTTTGACCATAGGTCCCCTATTTTGCTTATACCAATGAGGTCCCATTGCTTGAAACCCTTCGATCTGGGCAAGTTCCCTAGTTTCTGTGTCTCCCAAAGGGGGGTAGGCTGCGTCAGTACTCCTTCCCAACCTAGCGCCCATTGCGCCACATGCCAGATTTTAACTGTGTGTGCTGTGGGGCCAGTCAGTGTATTCTTTCTTTTAGTGGTGTAGAGGGCTCTCATCAATTGGTCCGCAGGCAGCATGAATCTGTCCATGCGAAAGGCAGGTTCGTCATGCAGTGTATGTATCCAGTGATTTATCACCATAAGTTGTGCTGCCCAATAATACAATTTTATGTTAGGCAAGGCCACCCCTCCATCATACCCGCCTTGTCTTTCTTGAATACATTTTTCAATCTTTTAAACCATGAAGGTTTCTCCTTTTCTTCTCCGTAATAAAACTCAATTTTTCTGATAATTTCCTGTCTTTCAAAAGATTGCGCACTCTTCCGTATACTGCTTTGTAACACCAGCCTATCACAGCGCGGTTCACACTATCGCACCAATTAGAACAAGATACGTTGTCTTAGTGCTTAACCAATAGTATCGCTGCTTTACTGATGCACCAATCAGCCCTTACTCTGTCTTGGTCACAAGGGCCAACCCCTGCGCAACACTTTTGATGTCAGCCCTGCTCCGGCTTCTGCAGCTTCGACTGACACCTCCTTTACAAGGTTTATCGAGAAGCCGTATTTACACTTTTATGCAACTGAATCGGTTAGTAACAACATAAAACAACTCCATTCGTCTGTTTCGCTAAACCAAAGTGATAGTTTTCTCAATTGCACAAGTATTCTGTATTTCCAGTAGACAGCGCTCACCTCTTCTCTACCACATAATTTTACACTCGTTGATAAAGTAGCACAACCCTCTACCTTCCCTTCTCTCAAGCTCGGGTTAAGCTCTATTACTCTCCCAGCAGTAAGTTTTAAATCAGGATACACAATATTCCCTGTACTTGAAGGCTGAGATTTTATAGACTGTCCTCGCTATGCATTTATCCTTTCACACGTAAAGTCCCTAAACTTGTGATATACAACGATACCACTGTGATATACGACGATACCACTACCTTTTTCAAACAGACTATGCGATGTGTGACTTCACTTGCCACACTTCCTCTGCCTGCAGACAGAGTAACTAACTTCCCACACTTTCCGGAAGACTTTTCCAGACTACATATAACATAATACAAACTCAACAGATGTTAGTCATAATTCTGTACATCAAATCCTGTATATATCACTTTATACATTATCCTAGCTAATTCTATAGCAACCAATGCTCTGCTACCAAGTTAATTACTGATACAGCGCTACTCCGGAAATGTCTTTCGAAACCTCATCACCTTTCCCATAACATTGCGAGTCACTCATACATACTTTCTCTCTACTTCATGGATTGGTGTGAATCAAAGGAGAGCTGCTGGATCATAGTGGTGTGTCTAAAACTAAGCTAAATATTTATAATATGTACACCTGCAGTTTAAATTGTTTTTACCATGGTTTTATCAATGAGACAATTTATTCAGACACACCACCATTAATTGTCGAGGAATCTGCTCGTAAAAATTAGGCTAAGGACCAGCTTAATTCTTCATTTATCTAATTTTTATTTAAAGAGAAAACTTCTAGCATGACCTGTATTTATTCACTTGTTTATTCATTTAATGCAAAATAGATTTAAGGAAAAGAAAATTTTAACTCATACATTTAATTTTCATTTAATTCAAAGTTCAGAAAATAAGCACATTATTATTGAGATTATAGGACATGAATATTAGCAAAAGACATAATAGTTCCCAAAGTTCATCTCCCTATTCTCTCTAGCTATTAACCTCATCTAAAGACTCAGTATTCTTTCAAGTAAAGTTAAAGTTCAGAAAATGTTTAAAGTTCTTACGCCTCAGTAAAATTCAGCATTCCGGCAGCCTGTCAGGATACATAGATGAAAATCGAAAAAGAAAGAGTTTTTTCTTAAGTCCAGACATACTCTTTTATACCCTTTTCCCCTACTTAATCTATCTAATAAAGTAACTATCAATGTCTTTTAGCAGTTCTGTTTGGTCAATTCGAGGGGTGGATGAGCATAACCTCATCATCTTATTGTTTAATTTCTGCATGGTGAGCGCTATGAAAATGGTTCTTTGTCCTTTCTTATATCCGTTTCACTCGTGTCCTTAAGTTGTTATTTTTGCATTTGTTCTCACGTATTCAACACGAACGTCCATTTTGTTGGCACTCAGCTGGACTTTCAGGGCAAGCTGTCCTTAACCCACTCTGTACAGGCACAGGCAGCTCATATTTGTCTGCAGATAGTTTCATCATACGCATGCGTACTGCACAGCAATCTCGAGTCACAGAAACGTCCATTTTGTTCTAGGCCTCACAGGCCAGAACGGTAATTATTATAGAAACAAACACAATTAAACGTTAATTGTTGAATTATAGCCCTTCTGTTTCCCTCCCCCCTTATTAAGGTGACCACCTGGATCTCATCCGAGACGGTCGCTCCCCCCACGCTCCCTGGCAAAGAATTCTGCTGCAATATCATCTGGCTGGTATCGTAGCAGCACGCTTGCTCGCACTTGCATCTATGTCAACGCGCTTGTTTAAATAGCTGCTTCCGACTTCGCGCTCGTGTAATCTAGCCCTTTAAATATTGCGCGTCATTTATAAGGAACTAATAACATCGGACTCCATTGGAATGGCACTGTTAACATCGCGCTCAACATTTAATCACAGCGCCCAAGTAATTTTGCTTTGTTAAACATCGCGCACGACAGGATTAGCAAATTCACATAGCGCTTTGTTGATTCATCGCGCCGTACCTCACACTAAGCTAGCATTTTGGTAATACTTCGTGTGACTGCCGCCTTTTATAATCTGCATCTTTTTCTGCTGCCTCAATTGTGTGCACTATTGTTATTTAGCTTTGCACTGACCAAAGGCTGCCCAAGTTTCACTTTCTAACTCCATTTTGTATCCAGGTTGTTGTCTACTCCCTTGCCCCGCCTACCCTCCCGGCTAACTCCTCCCAGCTGACCCTCCCACGCTCCGCCCCCTCCACTATCCATTTAAAGCAGATGTCCCAACGTGCAGCGTCCACGCGCTACGGCCGCGCCGAAGGTGCGCCAAAGGTAAGCCCGTCTACGCCCGTCCGCGCCTGGACCGCGCCCAGCGCCAGACTCCCTGTTCCACGCAATGCCCAGCCCACCCGCATTACATACGACTCAGCCACCCTCCTAGCACTTAATCCTGGCCGACTCCCCAACTGCGCCCAAACCTCACCTGGACACACCCATGGACCCTTCACATGCATCTCCTGCAAGTTTGACGGCACAAAAACCAATTCCGCATCCACTAACACCAAACATAGATCTGACGCCAACCACCTTAAATGCATCCTACTCAACACCCGATCGGTCCACAGCCACGCCATCAACCTTTGGAATCTACTAGACACCATCTCTCCAGACGTCGCCTTCCTAACAGAAACATGGATGAACGCCTCTTCGGCCCCAGACATCACCATAGCCATCCCGGAAGGCTACAAGATCATCCGAAAAGATCGCCCCAAACAAACAGGAGGAGGCATCGCCATCGTCCATAAGAACTCCATCCGCATTTCAACCAGCTCAGACGACAACCTCTCTAGCGCCGAACACCTTCACTTCCAGATCCACACCGACCCCAAGACCACACTCAGAGGCACACTCCTACACAGGCCACCAGGACCCCGTGCACAATTCACTGAAGACATCACTGACTTTATTGCCCAACACGCCCTCTCCTCCGAGGACTACATCCTATTGGGAGACCTCAATTTTCACCTGGAAAAGAACAACAACAACAACACCACCACCACCCTTCTGGACAATCTCGCCAACCTAGGACTCAAACAACTTGTTAATACCCCCACACACCGCGCAGGACACACTCTCGACCCTATCTTCACCTCCAGCAAACATATTTCCTTCAGTCACACCACAGTTCTCCAATGGACGGACCACAGCTGCGTTCACTTTGTCTACAAAAAGACCACATCCCACAACCATCCTCAACCTACTCTGCAAAGAAATTGGAACAAAATCACCATCTTCAAAACCCCCCTGCCCACTCATCGAACCCCAACCAAGCAGCCATCAACCTCACACAATGGCTAACCGACACTGCCGACAACCTAGCACCTTTGAAAAAACGTCAAATCAAACTAGGCAGCAAAAACGCCCCCTGGTTCAACGATGATCTTAAGAAATCCAAGAAACTCTGTCGCTCCCTTGAGAAGACCTGGAAAAAAGACCCAAACACCAACACCAGGGACGCCTTCAAAAACGCCTCCCGCATACACCACCAATTGATCCGGACTGCCAAGAAAACCGCATTCAAAGACCGACTAGACAAAAACGCCCACAACAGCAAGGAACTATTCAACATCGTCAAAGAGTTTACCAACCCCATTGCCAACTCCAACGACATCACCCCCTCTCAAACCCTTTGCGACTCACTAGCTTCGTTCTTCCACGACAAAATCGCAGACATCCACAACAGCTTCAACAACCAACCCGAAGACCAACCCACCAAACCCTCTGCCGTACCTTCACCCCCCTTGAACATCCTTAATGACTGGAACCCAATCTCCACTGAGGACACCATTCGCCTGATGAACTCCATCCACTCAGGATCCCCCTCAGACCCTTGCCCTCACCACATCTTCAACAAAGCAGACTCCATCATAGCACCACACCTCCGAGACGTCATCAACTGCTCCCTCAAATCCGGCACCTTCCCAGAAAGCTGGAAACACGCCGAACTCAGCGCCCTTCTGAAAAAACCCACAGCTGACCCCACCGAACTCAAAAACTACCGCCCCATCTCGCTCCTCCCATTCCCGGCCAAAGTCATCGAGAAAGCTGTCAACAACCAGCTCGCCGCCTTCCTCGAAGCCAACAAATCCCTCGACTCTTCACAGTCCGGCTTCCGAGCCAAACACAGTACTGAGACCGCACTCATCGCAGCAACAGACGACATCCGAACTCTACTGGACAATGGAGACACAGTCGCTCTCATCCTCCTCGACCTCTCCGCAGCCTTCGACACAGTCTGTCATAACACCCTGCTACAACGACTTAAAAACATCGGAATCCAAGGAAAAGCACTGGAATGGATCACTTCTTTCCTTGCCGGAAGAACTCAGAGAGAACGCCTCCCACCATTCAAGTCAGAGGCCACTGAAGTCATCTGCGGCGTGCCACAAGGCTCTTCACTCAGCCCCACCCTCTTCAACGTATACATGAGCCCCCTCGCGACCATCGCACGCCAACACAACCTCAACATCATCTCCTACGCTGATGACACTCAACTGATCCTATCACTCACCAAAGACCCAAACATCGCCAAAACCAACCTACATGAAGGAATGAAAGAGGTAGCCGAATGGATGAAGCATAGCCGTCTGAAACTGAATTCAGACAAAACAGAAGTCCTTATCTTAGGTACCTCCCCCTCCGCCTGGAACGGCTCTTGGTGGCCAGAAGCCCTTGGAAAAGCACCCATCCCAACAGATCACGCACGGAACCTAGGCGTCATCCTGGATTCCTCACTCTCGATGACCAGACAAGTCAACGCCGTCTCCTCATCTTGCTTCAACATTCTTCGCATGCTCAAAAAAACATTTAGCTGGATCCCCACCGAAACTAGAAAAACGGTCACCCACGCACTGGTTACAAGCCGCCTTGACTATGGAAACACCCTTTACGCCGGTACCACCGCAAAACTTCAGAAAAAACTCCAACGCATCCAGAACGCATCAGCCAGACTCATATTAGACATCCCGCGTAAAGAACACATTTCTGGTCACCTGAAAAACCTCCACTGGCTCCCTGTCAATAAGAGAATAACTTTCCGCCTCCTCACCCACGCACACAAAGCTCTCTACGAACTTGGACCCGAATGCCTCAATTCACGTCTTTCCTTCTACACCCCCGCCCGCCAGCTGCGCTCTTCCAACCAAGCCCTCGCTACTGTTCCCCGCGTCAACAAAACCGCCATGGGAGGAAGATCATTCTCCTACCTAGCGGCCAAAACCTGGAACTCACTTCCCATGCACCTTCGCCTCACTCAAAACCACCTAGCATTCAGAAAGCAGCTTAAAACCTGGATATTCGAGAAGTAATTCCCCACCCCTCCTCAAGCGCCCTGAGACCCTCTGGGTATGTAGCGCGCTATATAAATTTATTGACTTGACTTGACTATCCCTGTTAGTTATTACCCAGCAGAATAAGCAACATATATGCGTGATTTACTCACCAGTCTTCATGTTTTTGCCACAAATAAACAAACAGAAAGCACATTCATGCCGCTTTTGGTTAATTTATAGCTGCTGTATTAATTCTTAGACATAACAACATCACTTAGTTAGTCGATTATAGTTGCAACATAAGCAAATTAGTTTCACACGTGTACTTGTGTGTGCATTCTATTCTATGTTGATTAATTTTCAAAACCACACGATTAATTCATGTTACTGTTATGAGAAAGTGACTTTCCGAGGGGTATACAAAATTTTGTTTTTCCACCTCGCTCCATCACAGCCTCAAACAAGCATATGTTGCAACGTCCTCATTTTAAAAAAAAATCTTTTTATTGTTTCAAAACACAAACAATCCAGAGGATGGACCATCATTAATACAAATAGTACGACATTTCGTATTGATATAAGACTCGACAGTAATCCAACAATTTAACAAGGCACATGGACCCTATTCCAAATCCAGCTCTGCAGTGTTAAGCCCCCTCAATCAACGCAATATCATATCATTGCAACGTCCTCATGATAAATGAAAACAATCCCTTTGGTCAACAGTCAAGCAGGAGTGTCTTTCTGATGATGGAATTAATTAATTGTTAATTCATTGTCAACTGTGGATGTGCCCGCCTCTAACCAGTCCGGTACCTGGCCAGCTGACAATACACTATGTCGGGTAGGCAAACCACAAAGGGGGATGTTCGGAGCATATGAATTTAGTGCTTTAGCAGATTTCTGAGCTTGCTTCCAGTAGTGGATGGCAATGGACAACAGGAAGGGAGGGTCTCGCATCATGTCGGCTCCAGGACATAGCAGTGCCTGTAACTTCCCTTGCTGTAAGTGCGCCGGGGTGTAACCTATTTCAAACAAGTTGTGGCCCGCCAACTAATACGCCAGCCACTGCAATTGTCCAACAATACAGTACATTTGATAATCAGGTGCCCCCATGCCGCCCGCCGTGCTTTGCAGCTGCATCTTGGATAGGGCTAGTCCATGTCTCCCTTGTCCCCATAACAAGGACATGAGCAATGTATTAAGTGACCTTAAAATCCCGGCCGGCAGGACCACAGGAATATTTACAAAATTGTATAAGAGTCTAGGTAGCATAGATTACGAATGGCTACGCACACTGGGAATGAAAAGTCAATGGAAATGGCGCGTGCATAGGTGGCACTGGTGGACTTGGTGAAGCACTCACCTGTGGACGCAGAGAACCCGCTGGGGGAGTTGGCTGCAGCACAGGATGACTGAATCCAGCGAGTCCTCGAAACTGTGCGCATGGGGTGGGGCCAGGGACGGACTAGTTGGGGGCTCCCTTCCACTCTCTTCACGATATTGAGCCCTGGGTTTCGGGACGTAGAGGACATGGAACACGGTGGATGCCCTAGGTGGCCACGAACTGACATTTTTGTTGAGGAGGCAGCATGCCTGAGGGGGTGGGGGGCGGTGGATATTTTGTTTTTCCCATTTATTTTAGTGAGTTGGGGGAAGGGGAGGAGGAGCGGGGCAAAGGGTGGCATTCGCATGAGGAATCCTGTTGGGATGACCACCCTGAGAGGGTGCTTGGGATATTAACATAAGGCTCGATGTGGGGAGGGGAGTTAGAATGGTGGGTGGCCGCTCCTGTTGCCCACCTGATGGGAGGCTTGACACTGGGAGGAGTAGAACGACCTTATGACAATGAGCGGGGGGATACCTACATCGGAATTTAATTGCACCGCTTGCTCCTTTATTGTGCCCTCTGGGCTGTTTTTCCTATGATGCCACCTTGAAAAACCGATAAAAATCTTTTTACAAAAAAAAAAAGAAGTCTAGGTAGCATGACCATTTTGAACACTGCTAGCCGGTCCGCCATGGACAACGGCAGGGTGTTCCAGAAGGATACTAGCGACCGGGGCGAGTTTATAGTCCGCACCACATTCCATTGAGAGTGTCGGCGGTGGACCTATACATTTGTATCCCAAGATATTTAAATGTTGTGGGTTTTATTCTGAACTGCACTGGACCAAATTGTAGGTGGGTCCCTTCGTATGTGCCAGAGAAGGAGTATGCAACTGACTTTGCGGCATTAAGGTGCAGACCAGAGATGTCTCCAAACTGCCAGAATACAGCGGCAATGACCCGCATGTCCATGCCAAGGTCCCTAAAAAATAACAGCATATTGTCCGCGTAGAGCGAGACGGAATGTATTACTGGTTGCAACGGTATGACATATGGGGCCATCACGCAGCGCAGTCGCTGTGCCATTGGCTCCAATGCCAACACAAATAACAGGAGTGACAGGGGGGCAACCCTGGCGAGTCCCCCTATAAAGACGATATGCAGGAGATATGATCATTACAGATTTGGCACGGGCCGTGGGGTCAGTATAGAGCAACTGAATCCACTTGCAATATTCGGGGGGTATACCCATGAGGCCTAAAATGCTGCACCTACCGTAAACTACCCTGAAGCCAACTGCCCCGCCCTGCGTCCTAAAACATACACCGCACTGTCCTTTACACTACCCCAACCCCTTCCGCTGCTGTGAGGCAGAAAACCCTGCCACCCATTAAACCCCCCGCCCCCAAACCCAGTCCTTAAAAGCCCCTGACCCGCTCCTCCCATCCTGAGCCCTAAAACCCTAAATGCCCCGACCACCCCTTACACCTAAAACAGACCCCCACTCCTAAAAACAACTCTTTCCCCCAAACCCGGCCCCAGACCCACTTACCTGTCCACGTCCGGAGCTTCCTGTTCCAACGCTTCTCCCTGCCCATCTGTGTGGTTACGCTTGCGGGGAAATGGCACGCATGGCTTTGCCCGCATTGTAAAGGCCATTTACCCCTTTGGATCTTCGGTCCAGGTGCCCTAACAGAATAAGACAGAAAACATTTCCCTGGAGGATGCTCATATACCACCTTCTATCCTAGGAAGTACCAGTCCTAGGGCAAACCACTGTGAGGTTTGAGCATGATGCCTGTGTGCCTCCTGATTTCCACAAGTTCACAGTGAGATCAGCAGATCACCTAACTCCTGACAGTGGGGTTCATCCTCTGCTCTGAAGAATTCCCTGAGGTCACTACCTCCAAAGGTTAACTGAGAAAATTCAGCCTTTTTCTGTACCAGCAGAACTCCAAGTGAGACCTAGCAGTTCTGCCCTCATGAAGCTCAGGCCTTCAAGTGAGTTCTCCTCCAGTTCGGCATTTTCAGAACCCCTGAATCAGAAACGTAACAATACGCAGTGGCGTAACGCAAAATGATGCCATCCCACTTCTGCAGAAAGTGATGAGGGACTAGGAGTCTCCCATATCTCTCAGATATTCATTGGCTTTGGGCTGAATGTGGGGGCCTTCAAGGTTTTTGGACCCCTTGAAGGATTGGGTGCCTCTCCCTGTGCCACAACGGGATTCTTCTCAATTACAGCAGGCAAACTGCTCAGACCCCACGTGCCCTGCCTTGGATGAGTGGGCAGGAATCCAGTAGCTATAGTGAGGGCAGCAGTCACAGTCCTGCCAGCTTGGCAGGATTATGATACCGATTGTGCTGTTAGTTAGATATTTAGGCCCATATTTATCAAGCCTTTGCTTTTCCTTGCGTCACACAAAGCAATACAAGAACAACACAGAGGCTTCGGTAATATTTACAAAGCCACGCAAGGGGAAATTTGCACTGCGTTACGCAACATTTCAATTTAGGAGGCATTTCATGAGAGGAGCATAAGCCTTCCCATGCATCCACCCATGAATTTAGGTGCATTCCCAGATTTTAATCTGGAAATGCGTCAAAATGCTATGCCTTCCCTGGTGAGGTGTAATGAGGAGAAATATATTTTTCCTCCTTATTTCCTCTTTCCACACGTGCTGCATTCAGCAGAACACCCAGAAAGAGCAATATGACTCTAAGGATTGTTTTTGTGGAGGAAGGTGTTCCTTCCTGCAGAAAAACAATCCTGCCTGTAATGCAGGAACCTTTGTCCCTGTGTTAGCGCTAGGCAGCACACAGTGCGCCAGTTCAAGGAGAGAGCAGAAAGTTCCATATCCTTGTGGGAGAGGGTGTGGCTTAACGGCTAGAGTGGTCAGCTTTGAAGCTGGGGAACCGGGTTCCAGTCTGGCTGGAGGCTCAAACATCCTGTGATCCTGGGCAAATCACTTAATCTCCCCACGCCTAAAAATGAATTTGTCCATCTGTAATGCAACTGGTGCTCATGTAAAGCCTCTGATACCTTCGGGTCGAGATTGTGCTATATGAAAACTGTAAAAAAAACATTATGGAGCAGTTCTGCTCTCTCCCTTTCACGCAATGCAGCACAGCGACTTTGCTCCCTGCCCTGTGCTGAGTGAAAGATGAGTAAGTCTGCCTCTAAGGGCCTCATTTATGACCTGCACTTTTGAGTCACCAGCACGTCACTTTTTTGACGTTCCAGTGGCGTAATGTGCCACTAGCATATTTGTGAGGCCACGTAAAGCCACGTTATGTGGCTTTTCATGACCGTATAAATGTGCTCCTTTCACTCCGAAAATTGTGTGATAGGAGCAATCCATGGATGTTGATGGGGGCATGCCAAGCAACATCCATGGCTTTTTGACACTGCCCCAGATTTACGAGAAATCTTAAGTCTGAGGCAGCAGCAAAAACGCACGCCTCCCCAGGGGAGGCGTAAGGGAGTCCCTTCAAGGATAAATATCTTTATTTCTCGTTTTTCCTCTTTCTATGAGTGCTACATTCTGCAGTACACATAGAAAGAGGAAAAAGCCTCTTGTGATTGTTTTTGTACAGGAAGGTTTCCCATCCTGCACAAAAATAATCATCCCCCAACGCATGCACCCCTGCACCATGTTGCAAAGGTGCCTGCATTGGCCCTCAGAAGCCAATTGTGCGCCGGCAAAGGGAAAAGGACACAAATCTAGCATAAGGTTCAACCTCCTGTGCTCCTGGGCAAATCATTTAGGGGCAGATTTATGTTGCCTGTCGCATCTCTGCAAATCAGCAGAGATGCGCCAGGAAAGATGCGGCACGCAAGTTTATCCTTGCGCCACCCATGATGCGCCGCATTTACAATGCGGCGCACCATGGCCCAGGAATAAACAGATGTGTGTCGCATTTAGGGCGTAAAGTGGCGCAGTGCTGAAGTTGTGTTACATGCAGCACGCAACTCCAGCACTTTTCCAACTTGCCCTATCTGTAACGTGGTGCATCAAGCCTTACGCCTGCTTCAAGCAGGCGCAGGGCTTTGACGCATCAGCGTTGGTAAAGTGACTCAGTGACATTTCACTGAGTCACTTTTCAGGGGTGTTTCTGTGACGGAACGCCCCTCCTGCGTGGAAACGCCCACATGAAACCTGACAGGTTTCATGTGGTGCAGGGCTTTACAACGTGACGCATCTCCCAGATGCATCACGTTGTAAATACCCCACAACATGGCACATGTTTTGCACCGCTGCTGGGTCACAAAAGTGACGCAACGGCGGCGTAAAAGAGGCGCAAGAGGCTTGTAAATCTGCCCCCTAATCTCCCCGTGCCTCAAACAAAAAAATAGTAATGTAATCTTGCGTAATGCAACTGGTGCTCATGTAAAGCGCTCCAATACCTTCTAGAGGAGTTCTTACTATATAAAAACTTCAAAACAAAGTGTAATTCTGCGCATAATTAGTCCGCGGTTCCCAAAGCTGCTTCTTGGTGTGTGTGTGTGTGAAGGAGGGGATCACAGCCTCTCTCTCTCTCTCACACTCACTGTAACGAGGTCACATGCAGCTAATGATCCGACTCAGCCATTCATGTGTACTCATATGAAGGATTTTTACAGCAAGAGTTCACTGTGGGGGTCATGGGAATTAACTGTACGGCATAAACTCAAGCCATGTGATAGAGGAGTAACAAATCCATGTGCCCAGCACAATGGCACACGTGTTGGCTGACTGAGCTCGGAGTGACAGGAGCACTCCTAGGGCCTATGCCGCAGGATGCATGGTGCAGTGAGTTAAACGCTCGCCGCTGACACGTTCCAGTCCAAGCAATGTTAACTCATCCGCCCATCTTTCTGCGAAGCACAAAGTGAGTACCATTACATTAAGCAATAGAAAGGACTTTTAATTGCAGTGCTTAGAAACGACTGAAGGGCACTATAAAAAAACACAAATACGATCACAGCTGATACCAAGGAGCGCATGAGGTGCTAAGTATGTTTGTTCTGATTTAGAATGTGTTACACTATCACCCCAGTATTCACACTGAACGCTGGCTGGGCTTTCTCACCACAGCAATGGTGCTGGAACAATTTTCAGAGTGGTGTGCTGCCATTAATATATCACCGAAGTCACATGATTGTGAAAATTCGAAGCGTCACACATAAAACAACGGTGCATATTTACAAGCCCCTTTCACCACCAAAACGGCACTTTTCAGGATGATTGTGGTGATAGGGGCTTTACCTTATTCCCAAGGCAGCGTTAAGCCACGTTAAGTGGCTTAACGCTGCCTTGTAAATAAGACCCCCTTTCATGCTATTCTTAGCGTGAAAGGGGAGGGCAATGGGTGTTGCGGTCGGCATTCCACCGCAACGCCCATTGATTTTGATGCTGCCCCATATTTACAAGGGCAGTGTAAATATGGGACAGCACCAAAATTAAGACCTGGGAAAACCTGGTCTTAAGCAGGAGCAACGAGGAGAAATGATTCATTTTTTGCGATTTCTATAGAAACTGCAAAAGGTCATTGATTGTTTATGCGCAGCAAAGTGACCCTTCCTGCACATAAACAATCATTAAAAATGTTTTTTTACATTTTGTAACTTTTATGTGTGCTGCATTAAGCAGCACACGTAGAAGTTACAAAAAGCCATTTAAAGATTGTTTATGTGCAGGAAGGGGGATGTTCCTGCACATAAACAATCTTCCCCTCAATGAAGACACCCTTGCACTATGGTACAAGGGCACCTGTGTTAGCGCTAGGCAGCTAAATTTAGCGCCAGTGCAGGGGGAATCGCAGGGATGCACCATATTGTTGTAAATATGGTGCAGCCCTGCGTTTCTGAAGTGGCGGAGCATGGCTTTAAGCCAAGGAGGCTAACGCCGGGTCCTGCCACTTCATAGTAAATATGCCCCGACATTTGCAAACGTGCTACATCCATTCAGCAGGAGAGTGGTAAGGGAGGGTATGTGGCCGGTTTTACAATTTGGAGCACTAGTGTGGTAACGCACTGTCATTTTCAGACAACACATTTTCTGTTGAATTGGTCACTAAATATGCATATATTTGTTGTTTTACTGATAAAAATAGTAGCACACAAATGATAATGTGTGGAAATATGATGTCAGTGGATATGTGTAAATTGTCGTTTCCATCCCAATTCCAGAATTACAAGTAAATGTGCTTCATTGTGCATTCCTAATATATTCCGAAATGTGTATAGTTCATTTACAGGTATTTACATTTTGTTGTGTGTTAGAAATAAATACATTCTACAGGCTTTCCTTTCACACTCCCTGTAACCCAGCAAGATTGTCACTTAGGCCACTTTTACAAAATCGTTTCATTTTGCAGTCAGAGAAAGAAAAGTGATCACCAGTTTCTTTGTTAAAAGAGTGAGCGCCAATTTGTCAGAAGATCTAACCCGACATTTGACCTTTGCCTTTGATCGCATAGTCAATGCAACAAGATAACCACCAAGCATAAAAGTCTTGTTTTTGCTCATTCACCTTCGCTGGAGCACCCACCACATCCCATTTCCAGCGCCTATGCTGAGCAGACGATTACCTCCTTTATAAAGACCACTTATATAGTTGCTATGTTTCAATGATGAAAGGCGTGGTATTGGTTATGTTATAGCATAAAAATTGGAGCAGCTGTCTCCTTTTCAGAGAGTTTCTTCTACCTGTTTAGTGTACTCTTGAGAGAACACTGTAATGGTATTTAATTTGTTTGTGTGCGCCTTTTCCTTTGATTTATGACACCTACTGTTTTACCTTCAGGTTACTTTCATGCAGTGCTTTAAATGGGCCGGTACTGTCCGGTACGGAGTACCGGCACTTTTTTCTTTTGAGAGGGAGTGTACCGGCACTTCTCAAGGGAAATGCAATACCTTTAATAGGAGAGTACCGGCACTTCTCACAAACAAGCAGGTACTCTGTTACAGAGTACCTGCCCTTCTATTTTTCCATTTCAAGCACTGCTTTCATGTAGTACCTGGAGGTTTAGGTTTGCTACCTGATTGTTTTGAGCGAACTCGGGTCACTTTGTTACTTTAACAGGGTAAACTTTCTGCTTCCATGTTTGCGGTCATCAAGTTGGGGTTATTCACGTTGACGAAATCAGGGTGATTTGCTCTGCTATTGATACTCAGGGAGAAGAAGCAAATTTTTCTAATTCAGGGTGTTTAATCTTCTCCCCTCAAAGGACCTTTTCAGTAGAATGTGTAAAGCATGAGGTCTAAAGGATGTCTTTAGGCAAAGGATGATTGTTTTTTGGCGCCACTTCTTAGGGCTTGATTAAAGTTCGAGGGGCAGATTTACAAGCTCCCTGCGCCTCTTTTACGCCGCCATTGTGTCACTTTTGTGACGCAGCGGTGGCGCAAAAGATGCGCCATATTGCGAGGTATTTACAACGTGACGCATCTCCCACATGCGTCACGTTGTAAAGCCCTGCGCCAGAAGGAGGCGTTCCATCCCAGGGGGGGGGGCATTCCGGCGCAAAACCGCCTCCCAAAAGTGGCTGAGTGAAATCTACAAGATTTCATTCAGTCACTTTTTGGCCCATGCTGCGTCAAAACACTGCGCCTGCTTGAAGCAGGCGTAAGGATTGACGCAGCATTGTGGATATAGGACCCCCCAGAGCATTGCTGGAGCTGCGTCGCGCTTGCGACGCGACTCCAGCAATGCGCCGCTTTTATGGCACAGATGCGTGACGCATCTGTGCCGTTTTTTGCTCCATGGTGCGCCACATTGTAAATGCGGTACAAAAGGGGGTGGTGATGGACGGAGCACCTGAACCAATCAAACACTCACACCCCGTCAAAAGATCTGGGTTTGATCCATCACCGTTCTTTAGCCCACTCTGCCACCCCAGTTCAGACATGGCTATATGCAAATCAGTCTGACCCTGTGCCTTATGGGAACAGTCCAGCCCGAACTGCCAAGCCATGCCTTCCCTGGACCGGAAACAAGCTTCCGAGGAGCGGTTTCTGGCATTCCAGCCGTCTTCAGCCCGGCTTGCTTGAATCCAGTGGCAAAGTGAGCAAGGGACTCACGTCTGAGCATACCCTGCCACACTTATGGCGGCCAAAGCGGTACAAAAGGGGGTGGTGATGGACGGAGCACCTGAACCAATCAAACACTCACACCCCGTCAAAAGATCTGGGTTTGATCCATCACCGTTCTTTAGCCCACTCTGCCACCCCAGTTCAGACATGGTTATATGCAAATCAGTCTGACCCTGTGCCTTATGGGAACAGTCCAGCCCGAACTGCCAAGCCATGCCTTCCCTGGACCGGAAACAAGCTTCCGAGGAGCGGTTTCTGGCATTCCAGCCGTCTTCAGCCCGGCTTGCTTGAATCCAGCGGCAAAGTGAGCAAGGGACTCACGTCTGAGCATACCCTGCCACACTTATGGCGGCCAAAGCGGTACAAAAGGGGGTGGTGATGGACGGAGCACCTGAACCAATCAAACACTCACACCCCGTCAAAAGATCTGGGTTTGATCCATCACCGTTCTTTAGCCCACTCTGCCACCCCAGTTCAGACATGGCTATATGCAAATCAGTCTGACCCTGTGCCTTATGGGAACAGTCCAGCCCGAACTGCCAAGCCATGCCTTCCCTGGACCGGAAACAAGCTTCTGAGGACCGGTTTCTGGCATTCCAGCTGTCTTCAGCCCGGCTTGCTTGAATCCAGTGGCAAAGTGAGCAAGGGACTCACGTCTGAGCATACCCTGCCACACTTATGGCGGCCAAAGCGGTACAAAAGGGGGTGGTGATGGACGGAGCACCTGAACCAATCAAACACTCACACCCGTCAAAAGATCTGGGTTTGATCCATCACCGTTCTTTAGCCCACTCTGCCACCCCAGTTCAGACATGGCTATATGCAAATCAGTCTGACCCTGTGCCTTATGGGAACAGTCCAGCCCGAACTGCCAAGCCATGCCTTCCCTGGACCGGAAACAAGCTTCCGAGGAGCGGTTTCTGGCATTCCAGCCGTCTTCAGCCCGGCTTGCTTGAATCCAGTGGCAAAGTGAGCAAGGGACTCACGTCTGAGCATACCCTGCCACACTTATGGCGGCCAAAGCAGTACAAAAGGGGGTGGTGATGGACGGAGCACCTGAACCAATCAAACACTCACACCCCGTCAAAAGATCTGGGTTTGATCCATCACCGTTCTTTAGCCCACTCTGCCACCCCAGTTCAGACATGGCTATATGCAAATCAGTCTGACCCTGTGCCTTATGGGAACAGTCCAGCCCGAACTGCCAAGCCATGCCTTCCCTGGACCGGAAACAAGCTTCTGAGGACCAGTTTCTGGCATTCCAGCTGTCTTCAGCCCGGCTTGCTTGAATCCAGTGGCAAAGTGAGCAAGGGACTCACGTCTGAGCATACCCTGCCACACTTATGGCGGCCAAAGCGGTACAAAAGGGGGTGGTGATGGACGGAGCACCTGAACCAATCAAACACTCACACCCCGTCAAAAGATCTGGGTTTGATCCATCACCGTTCTTTAGCCCACTCTGCCACCCCAGTTCAGACATGGCTATATGCAAATCAGTCTGACCCTGTGCCTTATGGGAACAGTCCAGCCCGAACTGCCAAGCCATGCCTTCCCTGGACCGGAAACAAGCTTCCGAGGACCGGTTTCTGGCATTCCAGGCGTCTTCAGCCCGGCTTGCTTGAATCCAGTGGCAAAGTGAGCAAGGGACTCACGTCTGAGCATACCCTGCCACACTTATGGCGGCCAAAGCGGTACAAAAGGGGGTGGTGATGGACAGAGCACCTGAACCAATCAAACACTCACACCCCGTCAAAAGATCTGGGTTTGATCCATCACCGTTCTTTAGCCCACTCTGCCACCCCAGTTCAGACATGGCTATATGCAAATCAGTCTGACCCTGTGCCTTATGGGAGCAGTCCAGCCCGAACTGCCAAGCCATGCCTTCCCTGGACCGGAAACAAGCTTCCGAGGACCCGTTTCTGGCATTCCAGCCGTCTTCAGCCCGGCTTGCTTGAATCCAGTGGCAAAGTGAGCAAGGGACTCACGTCTGAGCATACCCTGCCACACTTATGGCAGCCAAAGCGGTACAAAAGGGGGTGGTGATGGACGGAGCACCTGAACCAATCAAACACTCACACCCCGTCAAAAGATCTGGGTTTGATCCATCACCGTTCTTTAGCCCACTCTGCCACCCCAGTTCAGACATGGCTATATGCAAATCAGTCTGACCCTGTGCCTTATGGGAACAGTCCAGCCCGAACTGCCAAGCCATGCCTTCCCTGGACCGGAAACAAGCTTCCGAGGACCGGTTTCTGGCATTCCAGCCGTCTTCAGCCTGGCTTGCTTGAATCCAGTGGCAAAGTGAGCAAGGGACTCACGTCTGAGCATACCCTGACACACTTATGGCGGCCAAAGCGGTACAAAAGGTGGTGAATGTATGACATTGTTCTACATTCTGTCCATCAACTGTGTTTTTTGCAATTTTCACCCCGAGTGGGCTGGGTATGCTCAGACGTGAGTCCCAGGCTCTCCACACCACTGGAGTCAAGCTATCCAGGCTGATGAAGGCTGATAGCCAGAAACCGGTCCTTGGATGCTTGATTCCGGTCTGGGAAAGACATGGCTTGGTAGTTCGGACTGGACTTTTCCCATGAGGCACAGGGTCAGAGCTGATTTGCAAATAGCCAGTGTCTAACCCAGGGTGGTGTGGAGTGCAAAAAAACGATGGATTTAGGCCCAGATCCTTGTACTGGGGTGAATGTATGACATTGTTCTACATTCTGTCCATCAACTGTGTTTTTTGCATTGTAAATGCGGCGCATCCAGGGTGGCGGAGCTGCAGCGCACAATAACTGGCACATCCCTGCTGATATGCAGGGATACGCCAGTTATTGTAGATCTGCCCCCAGATGTCTTGGTCATTACCTCATGAACCTGCTGTTGCCTTTAGTCAGGGACACTGGAACGGTGTGGCAGAGTACGAAAAGGAAAATGATGCAGTTTAAGATGGCACACTTGGTCTTCCCCTGTTGCATAATTGCAGTGGCCCTCGTGAACGTGAACTTTACATAGTGTTTGTAATGTGGTTGCACATCATTGCAACTGCATTCCTTGTAATATTTTATTCGGTTTGTGTGATTTGAATTGTTTGGTTTACTATTTTATGATGGATCTAGCACCAACCTTCACTCCACCTCCTGTGGGATAGGCATTGATTGCTCGAGCAAGCCAACCCGGAGAGGGAAGGAGGCGGGAAGCAAACTTTTCATCTCAGACAGAGGGGCTGATTTACAAGGCCCTTGCGCCACTTTTGCGTCATTTTTAACATGGGAAAAGTGACGCAAAAGTGGTGCAAGGGCTTGTAAATCGGCCCTTATAGTACACAGTGCCCTGGCCGGAGGAAACACCCATAGTCTCACCACTGACACTTCTAGGTGGCCCATGCTATAGCAAAAGTGGGGAGAAAAAGCCTGAAGGAAAACTCTGAAAAAGAAAGTGTGAAAGAAAGGCCGCTTTAAACGAAAAAAAAAAAAGCTGAAGGCACACGCGGGGTTTCAAGGTTCTGTACCACAGGTCGAACAAACTAGAACTGAGTTCAAACTGTTTCTGATTTGTCTGAGCAAAGGAGGGCCGCACTGAGGCAGCAAACTAAACCTAAACAAGCATTTGCAATGCAATAGGTCTCGCATTATTTAAGTTTGAGCTATTGGCATTGCTAAATAATGCAACACCAATAGCTCAAACTTTAATAATGCGAGACCTATTGCATTGCAAATGCCTGTTTCTTAAGGAGGAAGGATTTAATTACGTTTAAGCCAACTAGAGTTCACATATGAACAAGATGAGCATCGACCAATGAGAATATTGCCTGATGGTCTCAGTTTGACCATGAACATAATGCAAGCCCCTGTCTTAGGCTGCAGCAGTGACTCCTGGGTAAACCATTTGTACATATAGGAGTAGATTCATCACTCAAAGAACACGTGCAAATGTATTGAGCTCACTGGGCCAGGTGATGGGGTGTGTAGCAGTGCACATTATACTGAGATCTATAGGGGAGGATGTGTGTTCGCAAATGGACAGTGGGGCAAAGTACCCTGAAGTCCGGTGCGAAGGGTGTGTGCATACACTACAGTACTGCAGAGTACAGTGTGGCCTGGAGTGGATGCGATATGAGCATATATGTGCAGGAGTGCAGAATACACAGATTAGGACTGACTGATATATGTGCATACATGTCCAGTGGTGGAGAGTACAAAGGACTAGAGTGGATGATGTATGTGCATACATATGCAGCACTACAGAGTACACTGATTACTGTAGAGGCTGCTACATATGCATAACGGCATACATGTGTAGTACTGCAGAGTACACAGAGGCCTGGAGTGGATGGTATATCTGCATACATGTTCAGTACTGTAGAGTACCTTGAGGCGTGGAGTGGGTAACATATGTCCATATATGTGCAGAAGTGCAGAGTACACTAGGCCTGGAGTAGAGGGTATATGCGTACATGTGCAGTGAAGGTGTGTTATGGAGGGTGTATGCATGTGATGGAGCGAAATTTAGAAATATATTTATTTCAGCTTGCAAAGTTAAACTTCCATAAGGAATAATAATATTAATTATGTGTGCAGTGAAAAACACTAATCAACCTAGATTAAACTTACAGATCATTACACGACTGTCAGTGTCAGGCAGGGTGACCATCTCTAAAATGGTGGTCCTACCTCGACTCCTTTATTATTTTACAAACATGCCGTTTCTAATTCCTGCGTCAATGTTTACTACACTGAACACGCTACTGACGGAACTGGTGTGGGGTGCTGGGAGGAGACGGATTAGTTTGGCCAAATTGCAGCTTCCTACAGCGGCAGGCGGTATGGGTGTGCCGGACATGCGGGCGTACAACTTTGCCTGCCAACTACAATGGCTAGCCTATTGGGTGGCGGGAAGGAATCTGCATGAAATCAACGTCTCGGTAACAGACTGGAGCAGGGGGATGTACACACTTTATTGTCACCAGGAGCTGAAATCCCCCGACAGGCGCCTCCACTGCTTCGTCTTGCGATCCTATTCTGGGGACAGGCAGTGAGATAAACTTCCCGAACGACCTCCTACGCCCCCACGATACCGCTACTGGGACTGCCGGTGGGTCCAGGGCCACTCTCGAGTCCGCAGTTGACGGAGTGGCATGAGGCAGGCGTAACACGGGCAGGGGATTTCTTTCATGAAGGTAGGGTCATGTTATTTGAGGATTTCCGCAACACACACCACACATCGGGAGGGTTGTTTCTACTGCATGCTGGGGTACGCCACTATATCACACGGGTGTGGGCGACGAACGGACTGGAGCCCCCCACAAACCCCCTAATCACCATGCAATATTTAATGGGTTCCGGCAGTCACCTGACCAGATGGCTAACACATGGTATACGGGAGGGTAGAGCAATCCCGTTACACTCGATACGGGAAAAATGGGAACGTGATATGGGGAGACCTATCAGAGACACGGAATGGGTCAGAATAATTGCATTCCCGAAAAAGGTGTCACGAAATCCGAAATTCAAATTTATACAGCTTATGATACTACATAGAGCATACCTGACGCCGCGCCGCATACATGCAATGTTCCCCACTGCACCAGACACGTGCCCCCGTTGTGGTGCGGCAGACGCAAACCTGATCCATATGCTCTGGGAATGCCCAAAACTGGGATACTACTGGACGGCTGTTCATAATGACCTGGTCAGACTGGTTCCTTCCAAACCATACGCTGCACTGGAATACACGTTGCTAGGGCTGGGACCTGTAGAGAGGAGGAAAAGTGTAGGCACTCGCTTTATTGATCTGGCTTTGTTACTAGCGAAACGCACCCTAACAATGAAATGGAAATCGCCAAGGCCACCTGACCCGGAACTGTGGAGGGCGGAAGTGGTAAGGTGGGGTAAGGCTGAAGGGATGACGCTACAAAGAGAGGAGCGTAGGGGACTCAAAAAGAACCCTATCTACCTAGACTGGAATACTTTACTTGGGTCCTTCGAGGCAGGGGGAAGTGATGCATCTGACACCTCTACAGAAGTGGGTTGATAGTGCTTTGGTAGTGACTTGCCATTATACAGCCTATTGTAAATGTAACTGGGTGCACAGACCGCGCCAGACTTGCCCCACAGGAAATTTAGGTATGTTCCCAGTAGGCATGCGCAAGACGCGCTACAGGTAATATGTTCGCATGTGGTGGACTGCGTAACACAATGGAAGATATTTACCCTACGAGTGCCGGGGTGGGAGGGACAGGGTGGAGGGAGTTAGACCAGGGTTGTTTTGATCATAAAATGAAAATGTCTAATATAGCGAAGGTACGGTAATTCAATATTAATGTGATATGTAATTGATGCCAGTGTATTTGCTGCACCGTGTCATCCTACTAGCATACTGTCAATAAAAAAGATTTTTAAAAAAAACAGATCATTACACGCGGGAAACTAATATGTGTGCTCATATATGTGCATTATGTGCAAAGTGCTTGCATGTGAGAAATAATAAACTAATCTGTCTATTGTGCTGTCAGAATTAAATGCGGCTGTTATTATTAATGGCATGTGCTTATTTCTGTGTGCTCATGTTTTGTCTTTTTGTTTTAAACGTTGCACAAATCTGTTTGTTGCTTTATTTGCTTCTGCTAGGTAACTTAGACTAATGGGTTAATAATTAGCTAAGGTGGGTGGGTAACAGAATGATTTCTAATTCTTGCATTAATTATTCTTTTGTGTTTGTTTATATACTAGTTACTGAGAAAGAGGCTTGATGCCTAGCACGTCTTTATTATGCAGTTGGCAAAATCCTGCTCAGAGGAAGCAAGAGCCCAGTGTGGAAAGTTTCTGCTGTGTTTTAAAAAGAAGAAAATACAAACTTAATTGAATAAAAGAACTATTCGTACTCTTGGTCAGCTTGACCAAGGTCAGGAACCGGCAGAGAGATTGTCAAGCTAAGGAAGTCACGGACAAACATTTTCAGTTGTTGCAAATTGAAGGAAGCTACGTCACACGAGAATAAGGGACAATAGACTCTAAGAGAGAGTCGGAACTGGGCTTCGAAAATGTGATGACTTAATGTGTCCTGTCGTTTGACAGCCAAACAGCGTTTTGGACAAATGAGAAAAGTATTCTTTTTACTTAGATTAGTTAGTTAGAAAAGGTATATAAACTGACCTCTTTGGAGGGAGGGCGCCTCTCGCTTTCCAAATCCAGATGGGTGTGACGTGCTGACGGACTTCTTTGGAACACGTAAGAATTAATAGGGCTATAAGACTTTACAATTTAAATTTAGGTGAAGTGAGTTTTAGACGGGGAAATAGGGTTTAGGTGATGGAAAAACTGTTTATTCTTCTTTAAACATGCTATTTGATTCTGCTTGAAAACTGTCTAACTAATTTGCAATTCCTCAAACTATGCTGCTTGAATAAAAAAGATTTTAATAAAAATGCACTTTTCTTTGAATAAATAGTTAATAAATAATTTTTTTGAAATTACAAGCTGGCCTTGTTATTCAAAGAGTTTAGTTACCATCAGCAGATCCTATCGCCTTTGTGGCTTAAATAAATGAAAAATTATTAAACAATGGTAAAGTCAGTATACCACAGTTGTATATAAATGTATATATGAATTGTAAATAAGGTTTTATTAATTAAGTCACATGATTCAGTTGCTCAAAATATGTCTATATATTAGTATATGGGCCTTGTAAGTGATTTATGATTAATGGTGAGTATAGTAGAGTTGGGTAGTGTTACAATGACATATTTTCTATAGGGGCGCTGGATCAATTTTTGTGGTAGCAGAGGATGGTTGTTATGGTAACTGACATGCTACATAGTAATTGCATAGGATCGATGTTTAACATATGTTACGTTTGTTCATATGTTATATGTTGTTGTAAGGATTTTTCCAGCAGTGTGAAAATTCCTAGCTTGCCGCGGCATTTGAGTGGTGTAACAAGAAGTGAAGTTACACAGTGCATTTGTTCTGTTTCAATATAGTGGTATTATTATCACTAGTGTTGTGGGCGTACAACACAAGTTTAGGGATTTTAGGTGTGCTAGGTAAATTGTATAGTGAGGATTGTCTATGAAATTGTAGCTTTCGAGTATAGGGACTAAGAGCCTGCTTTAAAACTCACTGTGAAGAGAGTAATAGAATTTATCCAAACTTGAGTGAAGGGTAAGTTAGCGTCGTCTATTCTTACTAGCAAATGAGGATTTCTATGGTTGGTTAAAGTCCTGCCAAGATTTCATGTATTTGTGGTTAGGGAAATTTTCCGTTGGAAAGTGCTTGAATGATTTTGTAATTCTGTTCGAGTTAAACTTTGAATTGCTACTTTATGTGCATTCAGAGAGAAACGAGTTCGTTATTACCTGTTAGAAGGGTAGAGTAGTCTTACTTTATCAACAATTGAATATTCTGTGAGAATAGCGTTGTCTATTCCACTCAAAAAGAATACTTGAATGATTGCAAAAAAACCTGTCACTTTATTTTAGCGAAACAGACAAATGGCTTGTTCTTTCTGTTGTTATTAATTGAAATTCATTGAAAAAGTGTTCTTAAAATGGCGCTGTGAAAAGTTTTTGTGAAGGAGGGGTGAGCACAAGGAGTGAGACACGAGAAGCTGCAGCGGCTGTGTACGTCACAGGTCGGCGCTGTGATTGGCTAACATATGTCACAGCTAGCGCACTGATTGGTTCACGTGATTTCGACGAACTGTTAGCTGATTGGTTCTTCTGAAAAGCAGAAATTCTATTGGTTGAGCAGGGTGGTGACGTAGCTTAACCTGATTGTTGGTGTGTTTCGCGCACGGATTGGTTGGTTTAACAGAACAACCAGGAAACAATTACAAACATTCTAAATTAAACGAATTTGATTAAAACATGAGTTATTATTACTGAAAAGAGGAAAAGAAGCTTACATTGCTTCAGAAATTAAATGTACTTTCACCTGATAAGAAAATTATGACTCGAGGTGGAAAGTTACTTCATAAGTATAAAACACCCGCAGCCTATATGGAAGGTGAATATGGTTATCATACTTGCCTTTGGTTTGATGTATGGATGGATTATACCAAAAATTACGGTGTTTTAGCTTGGCCGGGAAATGGCTCATTTAATATGAGAATTTTGAAAAACTTGGGAGAAAAAATGATGGCTCTTGTGCCGAGACCTAGACCTACACAATTCGAAGCTTTAGTTGAATGGGAGGATGAGATGTTTGAATTATAACGAGAAAACTGTGGTATAAAACGACCCCCAAAATCATCAAACTTTAAAAGAGAAACTCATGAGGATAGGATGCGACGATGGAGACAGGCAGACATGTGTGATGGTCTTTACCCAGTGAGAGAAATGATTACTGAAATTCCTGGTCAGAAGAATACTCAAAAGAAAAATAATATTGAAGAAAGTGATTTAGAAGATCCAGTTTTAGAAGAAATTTATATGAATAATTCTGAATCTTTTAAAACTCCTAAAAGGTTAGAGACGAGAAATAATTCTAGTGTATTTGGTGAAAGTCGAATTTTTCCTGAAACTCCAGTTTCAAGAAATGAGATTCCTTCCAGAAGTTTAATAGGTGCTAGCAGAGATGAGGAAGTTCAAAATACTTCAGAATATTTACGATCACAAGAAGAATTAATTTGACAGTTAACTAAAGGCATGGAAGCAGTAACAGTTCCAGTAACTATTGGTCCTGTTCAGCCTGTTTTTGATCAAGGAGAAATTAAACAGCCAGGTTTAACAATTCCATTAAATGCAGAAATTTAAAAAGTGGCTGAAAAATTTTACTCAGAATTATCTGAAATACATCGAGAGAAAACAAAGATGCCTGATTTAACTTTTAATCCAGGTTCATCATGCAAAACACCAATGGGTGCAGAATCAGATATTGAATCTCCAGAAAAAAGTGTTGAAAAATCAGATTCATCCTCAAAGCTTGATGTTGCGAGATTAAAAGCAGATTTGGAGGAATTAATTATTGGCACAATTGGTCCTGACAGTTTGAAGCATTATCAAGATGATGAATTGCTATTCATTTGCAAAAGTGTACAGTGGAAAACAAAAAACAAATATGATCAATTAGAAGAATTGGCTGCAGAATTAGAGATTGATTTGAGCAGGCAGAAGAATTTGGATAAACATTACAGATTGGATTTCACTGAAAAAGACATTGATAATTTCAATGCAATGGGAAGAATTATGCATATAAAAGATTTGATTGTGTACATTAAAAAATTGGGTGACTTGAGCAAATGGAGAGTGAAGTGGACCAAAAGAAAAGAGGAAGAAAAAAGAGAAAGGATGGCTAATCAGTACCCAATGAGAGAAATTGCAGGTGGTGGTTAAGTTCATGTTCCCTGGTCTAGACAAAGACATTTGTTGTTCACAAATGATTTTCCTCGGCTGAGAGAGAAGCCCGTAGAATGGTATCGACAGGTGGAAAGATTCATTTAAGTGTCAAAAGTTCTGTGGATTGATCTTGATGGATTCTTTGACATTGTTGTCCCATCAGATCTTTGGACAGAATGTAAAATTGCTGTAAGTTGGCCAAAAGTGGAACCAGCTAGAGATGTAGCGACAGGTGTTCCATCATCAGAAGTCATGGGATTGTATGACAAAGTAATTTTTTGGTTGAAAGAAAAGATTCCTCCAAAAGAAGTTGATTGGGTTAAAATTGTCAGAACAAATCAGGAGCCAAAGGAATCTGTTCATTCATTTTATGAAAGATTACTGTTGGTTTTCAAACAGAACAGTGGCTATGAAAAATTAAATGAAAAGGACATGAGCCACTTTATTTACAGATTCGTTTATGGTCTTAGACCTGAAATTGGTGAGATGATTAGAAATAATATTGTTGATTGGCAATCACTCTCAGTTGACGACATATTGAGAAAGGCAAAATATTGCAGTGACGAGATTGATGTCAGACAAAAGAAATTAAAGGAAAAGGCAATGTGGGCACAGGTAAAGGTAGCTGAACAGCAGATTGCAAATTTAGAGAATAAAATTGTAAATTTTAATCACAATCAGGGTCAAGGAAAATTTAAAAGCAATTATAATAAACCAAAATTTAATGTTAATATTGAAGAGCTTAAACAAAAGTTACCTTGTTTTAATTGTGGCGAAATTGGACACTGGAAGCGAGAGTGTAAAAATCCGCCCAGAAATTTTAAAAATGCATCATTAAATCCACAGATGCAGAATGATGTAAATCTGCAGCAACAGCTACAGCGACAACTAAATGAGTTGAATCTGCAGCAACAGCTACAGCGACAGTTAGCAAATCATCAGAGTCAAATTCCACAGCCTCCTCTTCCTAACTGTGGAGGTGGTCAAAGGTATAATTCGGAAACAGGATTCAGCGGAGGTGATCAGGTAAACAGACCAAAAAGAGTGAATGTGTCAAATGTTTCTGGACAGTTTTTGATGACAGAAAATGGAGGAAGTGATTCAGAGTATTACTTATGACGGTGCCTGAGAGAGGAGGAAGAGTGTGTACTTGGAGCCACTCTTGAGGTTGACCAGTCTGGTCCATTTGTAAATGGTAAAGTGAATGATGTAGAAATCACTTTTCTTGTGGACACTGGTGCTACCCGTTCTACTGTTAGATCAGTGGAAATTGAAAACCTGCCTCTCTCTGGTGACACCATCCAAGTAGTTGGCGTAGCTAATCAGCAAATTAAAACAGATTTGACAGAGCCTGTAAAGGTAGAAATTGGAAAATTCAAAGACAAACACAGGTTTGTAGTTTGCAACAGCAGTCCTGTAAACTTGCTAGGAAGAGACATCCTATGCAAGATCAACTGCAAAATATATTGCTCACCGTAGGGTATTGAGCTACAGACTTTTGAGGAAGATGGGCTTTACAAATTAACAATGTTGATGGTTGAAGCAGAAGAAAGTAAATTGTTTCCTGTATTTGAAAAAGATAATCTTCCAGAAGAATTGAAAAAGACAGTCAAAACTCTCCAACAACAGCCCTACAAGGAAATGCAAATCTGGACATGGATCATCCACAGCATAATGATATGGCACAATCGACAATGTTATCAATGATGACAATGATGGAGTCAATCTACCAAGGAATTACCGCACATAGAGAAGAGACTCGATCAGATAGCCTTAAGTCCCAAGCGGCGATGAGGAAGATGAAAGCGGTGGTTAGAAAGCTTTCGAAAGCCTGCGAGAATGTTGGAGACAGGGTCTCAAACATAGAAGAAAGGATAGTCGCCGCGGAGGCGGCTGCGGCCACGAACAAAATAGAATCTCTTGGTGCGCAAGCAATTGACATCCAGTGGAAGCTGGAGGATCTGGAAAACAGGCAAAGAAGGAACAATTTAAGGGTCCTTGGCATTCCTGAAGGGGCTGAAGGTCAGGATGTGAAAGCTTTTATAGGCAAAAATTTTTAGAAAGCTTTTCCAGATATCGCTGGCTGGAATTGGACCGTCGAAATCCAGAGGGCGCATAGGACTCCTTTCAAACTGAGACCAAATGCCAGAGAAGGCGATAAGCCCAGAGCTATCTTAATCTATATAGGCAATTTTCTTCTCCGCCAGTCTATCGCAGAAAAAGCGAGGCCAGATGCCAAAAGAACCTTTGAGGGAGGCTCCTTTTTCGTAAGGCCGGATTTCTGCCACTCCACCGTTGAACGGCGCTGGAGACTAAGACAGCTAATTAAGCCCTTTCAGGACAAAAGAGTACAGGCTTATCTTATCAATCCTGCCCAACTAAAAATAATTCATTCAGGCAAAACCATCTACTTTTCATCAGAAGTTAAAGCTCGGGAGTTTTTGGACTCAGTATGATGTGCTACATAACCTATATAGCCGAATTGGGGGCAAGGCTTGATTATTAGGTTTGACTCATGTCTTAAGTCTAAAGCATAAACTTAAGTTTAGTTCAAGTTCAAGTCTCTTAGAATTAAGGATGTCACTATAGGGGGTTTATTGTTATTTATGGGATTGAGGGCCGGGTTTAATAGGTAGTTAAAGTTCTGCTCACTGCTGGGATGCACCCATCACACGCACAGACTAGTCTGTGCGCCCCACTCGGGAGCGGTTTGGGGTCAGGGGGGTCAGGGGGGGTCAGGGGAGGGAGGGTGTGGAGTGAGGGGCGGGGGCGGTGTAAAGGGGAAGAAAAAAGAGAAAAGAAAGTTCATGCAATAAATGTCGTTAATAACATGAGTGAGAGGTTGAAAGTGGTTATGAATATTGATGTAAAACTTAGGCCGAAATTCGAATGCAATTGTGATTGGCTAGCAGATTGGCTTTGCTCTTTACAGGGATATGTCTAGGATCAGGGTAGCTAGCATCAATATAGGTGGTCTGAATGACTGGAAGAAGAGGCAAAAATTAGAGGAATATGTAAAATTAATAAGGGCCGATATTGTATGATTACAAGAGACTCATTTACCCTGGAAAAAGAAACATTGGTTAACTTTAAGGGGGTACGAAATACTGTCCTGCTCCTCACAGACTTCAACAGTAAAGGGGGTAGCAATTATAGGCCGGAAAAGTCTGGGAGGAGCTAAAAAATCAAAGGCTGATCCACTAGGCAGATGGGCAGTATGTGAACTAACACTAGGTATAACTCTGTGCACAGTCTACGGGTCTAATCTGGATGATCCGGGGGTGATGGACAACATCGAGAGGGAACTCACTAACTGGCCGTCACCTATAGTAATGTGCGGCGATTTTAATATCTCCGCTGATTTCACAGGCGGTACCCCATACATGGGCCGTAAACCACGGGTATTCAGGGCGGTATCCTCTCTAATCCAATCTTTTGGGCTGAGGGATGTTTGGGGCTGCCTAAAGAAAGATGAACCCGGGTTTACATACTTTTCACACCCATTTAACAAACATACAAAACTGGATTATTTTTTAATATCAGCAACCTGCCTCTGTGATGTGGAAATTTTAAAACTCCCCAGGCTAATTTCGGATCATAATCCCCTTGTTCTAACTATGACAGTTAATAGGCAAAGGGAGAAAACCAGACCCTGGACTTTTGATAGAAAGCTTTTAGCGGATAGCAACTACATTGCATATATTAAGAACTGGTCCCAGTCTTTCTTTGACGCAAATAGATATAGTGCATCCCGCGTCATGGTCTGGGACAGCTTCAAGGCTGGCCTGAGGGGCGAGACAATTAGCTTCTCTGGGCGGTCATGGAAAAAAGTCAAGGATGACAGAGACCGTCTTATGGCTAAATTGGCGGAGGCAGAGGAACAACATAGCCGAGATGTCTGCCATGGGATCCTGGGCATTCAGGGCCTAGAAAGATTAAATAGTATAAAGGCAGATATCCAACGACAACTGGCGAAAAAAGCTGCTGCAGAGTATCAGACTCATAGGGTCGGTATGTACGAAACAGGGGAGAATGCAGGCAGGGCTCTAGCGCTACGGACAAGACAAACCTTATCAAAAAACACTATTACGGAAATCAAAGAGGCCGATCAGACCTATAATAAGCCAGCCGAAATCCTGGAAGTTTTCAGGAGGTTTTATCAGGACCTGTACAAGGAAGAGACGGATATAGATGACCAGGATTTAAACTGTCAGGATGCAGGCAGTAAACTCACGTTTAGTGAGAGGGAATCTCTAGAGCAAAATATAACTATGGAGGAGCTCTTGCAGGCACTAAAGGACCTATCTGCAGGCAAGGCTGCAGGCCCTGACGCTATACCCCTGGAGGTGTATAAATATCTAAAGGTAGAAACGGCACCTCTTTTGTTAGATCTTTTTAATGGGGTGATAAACACAGGGGTCATACCAGACTCCTGGACTAAAACCAACATAGTAGTCTTCCATAAAAAGGGGAAACCCAAGGAAAGCCCTGGCTCTTATCGGCCCATATCGCTAATAAACAGCGATAACAAATTATATGCAAAAATAATGGCCGCACGGTTGGGGGGGATCATCGCGGGCCTCGTTTCCCCCTGGCAGCATGGCTTTGTCCCTGGCAGGGACACTACGGATCACATCAAAAGAGCTATAACCCTGTTCGACATCCATGCTGCGGGGGGGGGGGGGGGGGATCGCGATGATCCTCCTAGACGCTGAAAAAGCTTTCGATCGCGTCAGGTGGAGTTTCCTCTGGAAAGTGATGGCTGATAAAGGGTTTGGCCCTAGATTCATGCAAGCAATAAAGGCTATGTACTGTAATCCTACGGCCAATATCCAGCTTATGGGTGAATGCTCCAGGCAGATCAATATTACTAGAGGCACAAGACAAGGGTGCCCTTGCTCACCAATCCTATTCGCTTTGTACATAGACCCTCTGATTCGTCTTATAGAGAATAATATCAACATAAAGCCAGTAGTGACTAATGGATTTGAAACCAAAATCCTTGCATATGCAGACGACATAGCTATAACTACCATTGATCCCGGCACTGCTATGAGGGAAATTATTAGCACTACATCTGATTTTGGGAGGTTATCGGGTTACCGACTTAATGTGGCAAAAACCCAGGTACTTTGCTCAAGAAACATGGCCAAACTGGATGATAGATATGTGGATTCAGTAATATATCTTGGAATATCAATTAATGCCCAGCCAAGGGAAATCATTAAAGACAATTTTCACCCATTACTGGTAAAGATAAAACAGGACCTGAAAAGAATCAATACTCTCCACCTATCTATCATCGGCAGAGCTAATGTTATCAAAATGACAATGTTCCCGAAAATCCTCTATAAATTCAGGTCGATCCCCTTTAAAGTAGACGATAGTCTAATCAAGGAAATGGAGGCAATCTTCATGAATTTTGTATGGCAATATGGCAAGGTCAGGAGATCAATTAAATTCATGTCTCTACTCCAGGAAAATGGCGGGCTAGGAATCCCCAATCATAAATTCTATAGTTGGTCCTGTCTTCTCACAGAAATGGCTATACTTTCTTTTCTTTACTGATGATATGATACATGGTCAGCTGAGTATTCCATCTATATATCAGCTGGCTCTAGGGACTGAAGCACATGGGTTACTGCTTAGGAAATATGATAACCGGTATTATAAGACAACAGGTTATAAAATATTGGAAGATATATGGGGGATATGGTCGTCTATACAGAAGAATCAGAATATCCCAAAGTTTAATAAACATACTCTACTTTGGAAGTCAGGATTATTCCCATATCTGAGCAGAGATGGCCCCTGGAGACACTGGGAAAGACAGGGAATTAATACACTTGGTCAAGTGATGGTTAAGGACGCGCTTAGGCCCCTTGATCTTCTTAAGACACGTTATTCACTTCAAGGCCCCCAAGAGTTTAAATATATGCAGCTGACTAACACAATTAAATCAATATGACCCACCATTAACATATCAAAAGATTGTGTACTATTAGATTATCTGAAGGGTGGCGGTCGTAGCATCAGGGTAATGTATGGCCTATTCTTGGAAAAATTACCTGATGACTTGCTTAAGACAGAGGCCGCATGGGCTGCTAAATTGAGTGATCCCGATATTGATCTGGACCGTGCCATTATCATGGATAAAAGGTTTTTGCGATCCTCAAACTTAAGGGCACAGCACTTTAAGACTCTCTTCAATTTATACTACACACCGGCAAAATTGTTTGAATGGGGTAAGAGTGTGAATAATCATTGTCCTAGATGTGGAAATGGGCCGGCTGATCTAATACACATGTTTTGCAGCTGTGAGAAATTAGGGCCAATTAAAAAAAGGAAATCGAAAAGTTTTTAGAGGGGCTGCTAGCTGTCAAAATAGACCTATCCCCTACACTGTTAATAATTGGCTGTGACGTAAAATTAGGTTTAAGCATCAAGTCTGAGGCACTTGTTTTTATATTAACAGCTGGTTTTAGAATCTTAATTGCTGCTGCCTGGAAGGATGCTGAGCCCCCAACCTTTCAAATGTGGATGTGCAGGTTGCTCGGGATTCATAACATTGAATCGGAGTTGTATGCCTTAAAGGGGGTAAAATCCAGGGAAATGGGACTAAAAATCTGGTCGCCCGTGGCATCATGGAGGAGGGCAAAAAGTGGGGGGCCCACAGCTTAAATATCCTTGCTGCTGGTGACGATATTCTTAACATATATATTGCATTTATGGCCATTGTTTTTTTTGTTTGTTTGTTTGTTTTTTAACATGTGTTTTACATCGGAGCTTTTACATGTATTTTTCATCACTCTGTATGCTATTTGTACCTTTTTGCTAATGTATATTGTCATGTATAGAGTATAATTTAATTGTCATGAACTTTCAATAAAAAAAAATAAAAAAAATGCAAAACTGAAATTTGGGATTTAACAGGAAATGAAATGGGTTTGATGAGACATGTTGATCCTGTTAAAATTACAGTGAAACAAGGAATTGAATTTCCAAACATTCCTCAGCACAAAATGAAAGCAGAAACAATTGAAGGTGTCATTCCTGTAATTGAGAAATTCATAAAACAAGGTGTTCTAAAAGAAATTGAAAGCAGTCCTTGTAATTCACCAATTATGGGGATCAAAAAGCCAAATGGAACGTACAGAATAGTTCAAGATCTGAGAAGGGTTAATCAGATAGTTGTTCCATGTTGTCCAGTTGTTCCAAATCCAGCAGTGATTATTTACCAAATTCTGCATGATGCAGAATGGTATACTGTTATTGACCTTTGCAATGCGTTCTTTACTGTTCCATTGCATCCAGATAGCAATCAAATCTTTGCGTTCAGATTCCAAGGTCGTACACTAGCATGGTGTCGTATCCCTCAAGGGTATACAGAGAGTCCATCTATCTTTAATCAGTTGTTAAAGAAATCATTGGAGAATTAAAATTTGCCAGGAAAATCGACATTGGTCCAATATATTGATGATTTACTCGTTGCAGCAAAAACACGAGATAATTGTGTTACAGATACAATTACACTCTTGAATCACTTGGCAGATGAAGGACATTAAGTGTCACCTGCAAAATTACAGTTTTGCAAACAAGAGGTAAAATACCTTGGTCACAGGATTGCAAAAGGAATCAGACAAGTGACAATTGAAAGAATCAAAATGATTCAGGGAATGCAACCTCCAAAAACAGAGACAAGTCAGAATGTTTTTAGGAATGGTTGGCTATTGTCGTCAATGGATTAGTGGATTTTCGGTAATTGCAAAACCACTGCAGAGACTGATAAAATCAGATATAAAAGACCCAATTGTTCTCACAGAAATTGAAATGGAAGCTTTTGAGAAGCTAAAAAGAAGCTTGTGTGAAGCACCTGCTTTAGGCATGCCAGATTACGACAAGAATGTTGAGCTGTATTGCAGTGAAAGGGAAGGATGTGCATTGTCTGTGTTAATTCAGAGACATGGAAAACTGAGAAAGCCAATTGCATACTTCTCAGCAGTACTTGATCCTGTTGCAAAGGCATTACCAGGCTGCTTAAAAGCAGTAGCTGCAACAAGTGTGAGTATTGAGCAAAGTGAAGGAATCATCATGGGATTTCCTGTAAAAGTTTATGTACCTCATTCAGTTGAAATTTTGCTTACCAGAAGTAAAACGCAGCATCTAACAAGTAACAGGCTTACCAAATATGAAAAAATTATTTTGGGATCAGATAATGTCTCACTAGCTAGGTGTGTAAATTTAAATCCTTCCACATTATTGCCTGATGGTACTGAAACTGAAATCAGAAATGAAAATGACATTGACCATGAGTGTTTAGATGTCTTGGAATTTGCACGAAGCCTAGGCAGGACATTAAAGATGTTCCTGTGTCTGAATCAGATTTTGTCTACTTTGTTGATGGTTCTTGTTTAAGAACAGAAGAGGGTTTTCTGAGAGCAGCATATTCTGTCTGTACGGTTGCTACGGTGATTGAAGCATCATGTCTCGAAGGAGTTCGTTCAGCTCAAGTAGCGGAACTGATTGCTTTGATTCGTGCTTGTGAAAAAGCAATACATTTGAAAATCACCATAATAACTGACAGCCAGTACAGATACGGAGATGTGCATGATTATGGACAGCTTTGGTCCCAAAGAAGTTATTTAACTTCTGCAGGTACTCCTATCAGAAATGCAAAATTGATTAAAAGACTAATTGATGGCATTAAATTACCAGAAAAGATTGCTGTTGTAAAATGTTCAGCTCACAAAAAAGGTGAGGATTTCATTACCAAAGGAAATGCCTATGCAGATGAGATGGCAAAATATTGCGCAAGAAACAATTTTGCAATTAATCAGGAAAAGAATGATGAACATGTCTTGAATTCACTTATGCTAACATCAGTAGTTGAAACATGGCAGGGAGTTAAAGATTAACAAGATGAAGCAAGTGATGAGGAGAAAAATACATGGTTGAAAGCAGAATGTAGACAGAGAGATGAGGACGGGGTTTGGACTTACAAAGATGGCAGAACAGTTTTACCAAATAGCATGAGTGCTGACATGGCTAGGATGTATCATGGTCAGGCCCATATTGGAAGAGATTCCACGATCAGACTTTTCAGAGAGACTTGGTTCAATCCAAAGTTCAGAATTATTGCAGAATCTCTATGTCAACGGTATTTGGTTTGCCAACAAATGAACCCCAACAGAAAAACAGTTGTGAGTATGGGAACCATAGGACGGGATAGTGGTCCTTTTACCAGGCTACAAATGGATTTCATTGAAATGCCACCTCATAATAAATTGTATTATGTTCTGGTAATAATCTGTCTGTTTTCAAGATGGGTTGAAGCGTTTCCCACACGTCACAATGATTCAATCACTGTTGCAAAATTGCTTTAAGGGAAATTATACCTAGGTACGGTTTCCCTGTGACTGTGGAGAGTGATCGTGGAAAGCATTTTGAAAACAGATTGCTAAAACTGATTTGTGAAGCTTTAAATATAGAACAGAAGCTCCATTGTGCATATAGACCAGAAGCTTCAGGTGTTGTGGAACAAGTGAATGGTACTATAAAGAACAGAAATGGGAAAATGTGCCTAGCAACAGGTATCAAGTGGACAGATGCCCTTCCACTTGTTTTGATGTCTCTGAGAAGTACACCTGATAAAAAGACAGGTTTAAGTCCACATGATATTGTTATGGGCAGAGTTATGAGACAGGCTTTTATTCCTGTAGGGAGATTGATGACTATTAATGATAGCGTCATTTTGGAGTACTGCAGGAATGTATCTGATGTCGTGACTTCTGTGTCTAATCAGGTGGGAACTGAAGTGCAAACAAGAGAAAAAGAGCAAGCACATGATCTGTTACCAGGTGACTGGGTCAGGACAAAAGTTCATCGAATAAGAAACTGTCTAGTACCCAGGTCGCAGAAAGCAAGACAGGTTATTCTAGTCACAACAAATGCAGTGAAGTGCAAAGGTTTAAAGCGGTGGATACATGCAAGTCATACTATTCGTGTACCTACACCTGAAAATTCTGATGAAGAGAGTGACACTACTGTTGATTCAGATTCTGAAGAAGAACCTGAAAGAAATCCAGATCCTGAAGATCGACAGGAAGGTCGACATCTGGAAAGGTTGTATAGAAAACAAGTCTTGAATGAAAAAGATTTGGAGATTGTGACATTAGACTCAGAAAATGATGAAGATCTGCTAGAAAGAGAAGTGGAAGAAGAGTCTATTCAAGTTGTAAATCAAATTCAGGAGAGTATTGAAAAGCAGAAAAGAAGCTCTGAAAGCAGGAACAGGAATTCTGAAACTGGGAAGTTGAAGGTAATTGAAGAAGAAGAGGAAGACGAATTACCAAGTACCAGCTATAAGGATGATGTTCCTAACGGAGTGAAGCTGCCGAGTAAAGAAGTACCTGAATCTAGAATTCAAATTTCTGACAGTGAAACTGATGAGAGTGATGAAGATTCTCAAATAAGAAATTTCAGAAAAAGAGCTTGGAGAACAGAGTGTAATGTAACTGAGCCAAAGAAGAAATTACCAAGGAAAGGTGATAATTGGCCAGAAGAAAATGAAGGCCTGAAATTCAAGTTGGTGCACAGATCAAAAGAACAGATCAATGAGATATCAAGTCAAAAGGATCCTGAAAAGAAAACTGAACCAGGAAAGAAAATAGAGGTCATTAATAGAAGGGCAAAGAGAATTGTAAAACCAAACCAGAAATATAAGTCACCTGAATGGACTTATATCATTATTCCACCTGTAGTGGAGATTAATAGTAGCAGTCAGGAAGAAGTAGATGACAATAGTGACAATGATTGAAGTATTTTCAATTTAAATTTAGGGTTTCCGTTTTTGGGATAAGGTTGAAGAAATTGTGTTAGGTGACACAAGGTCGAAGAATTTGTGTTAGCTGGAAAACAATTGTGACGCAAGGTCGAAGAAAAACTGTTAGAAGGTTGAGGGTTTGAAAAAAAAAAAAAAGAATTTAAAAAGGGGGGTGTTAGAATTTTAGAAAAATTAGACAATTTTAAATTTTGTTTTTGTTTTCTTTGCAAACTTAGTGAAAATGCCTTACGTTTTTGTGAATAACAGTTCAAGATGCTCCATCCTTAAGAGATGCTGTAAGATGTCTTTAATTTGTGTGGTCTTAATAATTTTGTTATGGTTAGTTCTTGCTGTCATTTTCCCTTTTGGAATTGACAGAGAAATGTACAAGGTCAACATGACGAGCAAAGCTTCAGTTAAACAAGACAAACATAGTGCAACTGGCAAAACTAACAGAGTTATTGATCATAATCCTGAGATTCATCAGGATAGATCTGTTGGAGATTTTTCTAGAAATACTTTTTCAAGACTACTGGCTGAATATGTAACGGTCATGGAGGTGAAAGACTGTTACATTTGTGTGAAATTGCCTGCTTCTGTTTCGGAGGGAGTTACCTATAATATGCTTCCTCTTACTTATGGCATAACCTGCAGTGTGATAGCTAGCTTATTTTATCAAACTGGTCGTTTAGAATATTACTATTCTAATTATGACGAAATTTTTGCAAACCTGAAAATTGAGAAAAGCTTGAATAAACACAAGCAAGCCAAACAGATGAGGGAATTCTTTATTGTAACTAATGAACTTACCTATGAGTATGCTTTTAGAAATAATTTGACATGTAAATCGAGATCTGAAGAAAAGTCTTTCCTGAATTTAGTTGAGGAGAGAAGAGCAATTTATAAGAGGAATGAGATGCTTAAACAGACTAAATCAAAGTTTTGGCAGAAAGAAGACGAGAAACTTAATGGCAAATCTTTTGAAAATACTGCTATTCACATAGATAAACCAATTAGTGGAAAATTTAGTATTAGGAGAGACAATACTTTATTTGACAACTATTTTGTGGGTGCGAGTCATTGTGAGGACACTTATCAAATCATGGGGGGTTGGGGATTCAAAGGTGGCAAGGATCCGATATTTCCTGGGATTTATTTTGTTTGTGGAGATAAAGCTTATTACAACCTCCCTGATCACTGGTATGGGACGTGTTTTGTAGGATTAGTTTTTCCAAAAATATTTCATGTTGACAGAAATGCAGAAGGTTCATTCGAAATCAGCAAACATTTGAACAGATACAAAAGAGAAAGTTTCTCAGAAATTTTGGGAGACATCTTTGAAGCAGTGATACCTCTAGTAGGTATAACCCTGAATGCAGGTAGAATCAGAAAATTGTCTACAATTGTTGACAGATTGTCAACTGACACAGCTAGTGGTTTCCAATTAGTGGATACTGAGGTCATTGCTATTCGGTCTATGGTAATGCAGAATCGTCTTGCTTTAGACATTCTGCTAGCAAAAGAAGGAGGAGTCTGTGGCATTTTATATGTCCAACACTGCTGTACTTATATCCCTGATAAGAGTCAGGGTATTGAGATGTATATTAAAAATATCACTGAGCTGCAATCAGAAATTGTTCCCTTAGAAGAGGATGATTTTTCAGAACTTCTGTCCAAAAGATTTCAAGCAATCAAAACTTGGTTTCAAGAGATTGGTGGTTCTATTCTTGGCAAAATACTGACACCTTTATTAGTTATAGTTTTTGTGATACTGTTGTTGAAGATTAGTTGCATGTTACACAAGAGAAAGAAATACCTGAGGGAAAAGAAGAGAATATACAATATCAGAAAGGAACAAGAGAAAGATATAGAACTGGAAGAGTTTCGTAGAACTCAATATGACAATTGCAGGCAAACTGATGAGACGAGTCTTTAGAAATACTAACACAGTGAAAAACAAAAATGTTCATCTATGAGATGAAATTTTGCTAAATTTTGGGTGTGGTTTGGTGATTTTAAAATCACCAGATGAGGGAGTTGTTGGAGCGAGATTTAGAAATATATTTATTTCAGCTCGCAAAGTTAAACTTCCATAATGAATAATAATATTAATTATGAGTGCAGTGAAAAACACTAATCAACCTAGATTAAACTTACAGATCATTACATGCGGGAAACTAATATGTGTGCTCATATATGTGCATTATGTGCAAAGTGCTTGCATGTGAGAAATAATAAACTAATCTGTCTATTGTGCTGTCAGAATTAAATGCGGCTGTTATTATTAATGGCATGTGCTTATTTCTGTGTGCTCATGTTTTGTCTTTTTGTTTTAAACGTTGCACAAATCGGTTTGGTGCTTTATTTGCTTCTGCTAGGTAACTTAGACTAATGGGTTAATAATTAGCTAAGGTGGGTGGGTAACAGAATGATTTCTAATTCTTGCATTAATTATTCTTTTGTGTTTGTTTATATACCAGTTACTGAGAAAGAGGCTTGAGGCCTCGCACGTCTTTATTATGCAGTTGGCAAAATCCTGCTCAGAGGAAGCAAGAGCCCAGTGTGGAAAGCTTCTGCTGTGTTTTAAAAAGAAGAAAATACAAACTTAATTGAATAAAAGAACTATTCGTACTCTTGGGCAGCTTGACCAAGGTCAGGAACCAGCAGAGAGATTGTCAAGCTAAGGAAGTCACGGACAAACATTTTCAGTTGTTGCACATTGAAGGAAGCTACGTGACACGAGAATAAGGGACAATAGACTCTAAGAGAGAGTCGGAACTGGGCTTCGAAAATGTGATGACTTAATGTGGCCTGTCATTTGACAGCCAATCAGCGTTTTGGACAAATGAAAAAAATTATTCTTTTTACTTAGATTAGTTAGTTAGAAAAGGTATATAAACTGACCTCTTTGGAGGGAGGGCGCTTCTCGCTTTCCAAATCCAGATGGGTGTGACGTGCTGACGGACTTCTTTGGAACATGTAAGAATTAATAGGGCTATAAGACTTTACAATTTAAATTTAGGTGACGTGAGTTTTAGACAGGGAAATAGGGTTTAGGTGATGGAAAAACTGTTTATTCTTCTTTAAACATGCTATTTGATTCTGCTTGAAAACTGTCTAACTAATTTGCAATTCCTCAAACCATGCTGCTTGAATAAAAAAGATTTTAATAAAAATTCACTTTTCTTTGAATAAATAGTTAATAAATAAGTTTTTTGAAATTACAAGCTGGCCTTGTTATTCAAAGAGGTTAGTTACCATCAGCAGATCCTATCGCCTGTGTGGCTTAATTAAATGAAAAATTATTAAACAATGGTAAAGTCAGTATACCACAGTTGTATATAATGTATATATGAATTGTAAATAAGGTTTTATTAATTAAGTCACATGATTCGGTTGCTCAAAATATGTCTATATATTAGTATATGGGCCTTGTAAGTGATTTATGATTAATGGTGAGTATAGTAGAGTTGGGTAGTGTTACAATGACATATTTTCTATAGGGGCGCTGGATCACATGCATGTGCAGGAATGCAGTGTACACAGACCAGAAGTGGGTGGTGTATGTGTATATGTGCAGTACTGCAAAGTAGATTGAGGCCTGGAGTGGCTGGTGTATGTGTACATGTGCAGTAGTGATACGTACACTAAGGTGTGGTGTGAAGGGTATGTACACACAGGTGCATGTGTGAAGGGGGTGTGCATACATGTGCAGTACTCTGAGGCCTGGAGTGGCTGGTGTATGTATGTACATGTGCAATGCTTCAGAGTACACTGAGGCCTGGAGTAAATGGTGTATGTGTATAAGTGCAGTAGTGATATGTACACTAAGGTGTGGTATGAAGGGTACATACACACAGGCCAGGAGTGAAGGGGTGTGCATATATGTACAGTACAGTGAGGCCTGGAGTGGGTGTTATATGTGTATACATGTGTATTACTGATGACTACATTGGTGCCTTGGGGGTGGTATATGTGTATACATGTGCAGTACTGTAAAGTACACTGAGGCCTGGAGTGGCTGGTATATGTGTATACATGTGCAGTACTACAGAGTACCCTGAGGCATGGAGTGGGTGGTATATTTGTATACATCTGCAGTACTACCAAGTACGGTGAGGCCTAGAGTGGGTGGTATATGTGTATACATGTGCAGTATTGTAGCGTACACTGAGGCCTGGAGTGGGTGGTGTACAGAACTGTAGAGTACACTGAGGCCTGGAGTGTGTGTTATATGTGAATACTTGATCAGTACTGTAGAGTACTCTGAGGAATGGAGTGGGTGATATATGTGAACATGTGCAGTACTGCGGATTATACTGAGGCTAGGAGTGAGTGGTATATGTGCATACATGTTCAGTACTGTAGAGTACCCTGAGGCGTGATGCGTCTTCACTATCCATCGCATCACCACAGGATCATTCAGGGGCACCACAACATCACTATGCGCTACCACAGCATCACTGAGCAGCACTACACCCCCTTCTCCCAACGCTCTCAGCTCCTTGGCGCAGGTCACGGCTGAGCACACAAGCAACAGACCCTCTGTATTGTCCGTTTGATGCTGGCCTCTGGCTTTCCGTCCCACTTGTTATGTTTCATTGCCTGCTTACTCCTGTTTATTTAATCTTTTAAACTATCTACACTTCTAAACTCCTGCTACATTAACGTTTTAAATTACAAATTAAAGATTCCCCCGTGCGTTTTAACATCTATAGAATCAGAAAGATTTGCCTGCCTGTTTCTTTTATGTTTTCACCTACCTCTCTGTTTATTAAATATCCTCCTTCCCCACGTGGTTTCGCAGGTTTGCTGTTAATATAGTTTTACATCATAAATATTTGCTTTCCCGTCCTGGTTCATTTGTGTCCTCCGCCATAAAACCTTTGTCTGCATGTTTCTCTTTAATTTCCACTGCAGCCATGTAATTTCTCATGTTTCCTGTTGATTTAAACTTTTACATTATAAACATCTTATTTCCGATTACATGTCCTCCTCCACACAATACCAAAGCTGTGCCTGCATCTTTTCTTAACTTTGAAGCCTTTTTTGCAACTTTTGTAATTGTTTTTACTGCTCTCTGGGCTCTTCAACCACCAATGTGCGCCTCTTCTGTTTATCACGTCATTTGTGCCCTACATATTCATTAAAGATGGACATACCTGCTTTGTCGTATGCCCGTTTACTCCTAAACATAACACATTATAAATAACAGCCCTTGCCGCCCGGTTTCCACTCCATCCATCCATCCCCCACTCCATCCATCCCCCCAATCCATCCATCCATCCCCCCACTCCATCCATCCATCCATCCACTCCATCCATCCATCCATCCATCCCACTCCATCCATCCCCCCACTCCATCCATCCATCCATCCATCCCCCACTCCATCCATCCATCCATCCATCCATCCATCCCACTCCATCCATCCCCCCACTCCATCCATCTATCCATCCATCCATCCCACTCCATCCATCCATCCCCCCACTCCATCCATCCATCCATCCCACTCCATCCATCCATCATCCCCCAATCCATCCATCCCCCCAATCCATCCATCCATCCCCCCACTCCATCCATCCATCCATCCACTCCATCCATCCATCCATCCCACTCCATCCATCCCCCCACTCCATCCATCCATCCATCCATCCCCCACTCCATCCATCCATCCCCCCACTCCATCCATCCATCCCCCCACTCCATCCATCCATCCCACTCCATCCATCCATCCCCCCACTCCATCCATCCATCCATCCATCCCACTCCATCCATCCATCCCCCCACTCCATCCATTCCCCCACTCCATCCATCCATCCCCCCACTCCATCCATCCATCCATCCCACTCCATCCATCCATCCCCCCACTCCATCCATCCATCCATCCCCCACTCCATCCATCCATCCCCCCACTCCATCCATCCATCCCTCTCCATCCATCCATCCCACTCCATCCATCCATCCCCCCCCCCACTCCATCCATCTATCCCACTCCATCCATCCCCCCACTCCATCCATCCATCCATCCACCCATCCCACTCCATTTATCCATCCATCCCACTCCATCCATCCATCTCCATCCATCCCACTCCATCCATCTATCCCCCACTCCATCCATCCATCCCCCCACTCCATCCAGCCATCCCCCCACTCCATCCATCCATCCATCCATCCCCATCCATCCCCATCCATCCATCCATCCATCCCACTCCATCTATCCATCCCACTCCATTCATCCATCCCACTCCATTCATCCATCCCACTCCATCCATCCATCCATCCATCCATCCCACTCCATCCATCCCCCCCACTCCATCCATCCATCCCCCCACTCCATCCATCCATCCCCCCACTCCATCCATCCATCCCACTCCATTCATCCATCCCACTCCATTCATCCATCCCACTCCATCCATCCATCCCACTCCATCCATCCATCCCACTTCATCCATCCCACTCCATCCATCCCCCCACTCCATCCATCCATCCCCCCACTCCATCCATCCATCCCCCCCACTCCATCCATCCATCCCCGACTCCATCCATCCCTCCCCGCCCCACACTCCATCCCTCCCCCGCCCCATACTCCATCCCTCCCCCGCCCCACACTCCATCCCTCGCCCGCCCCACACTCCATCCCTCCCCCGCCCCACACTCCATCCCTCGCCCGCCTCCCACTCCATCCCTCGCCCACACTCCATCCCTCGCCCACACCCCACACTCCATCCCTCGTCCTCTTGCCCTGCCTCTCTCTCACCCTGCCTCTATCTCTCGCCCTCTCTCTAGCTATCTTTCGCCCTCCCTCTATCTATCGCCTTCACTATCCATCGCATCACCACAGCATCACTCAGAGGCACCACAACATCACTATGCGCTACCACTGCATCACTGAACGCCACAGCATCACTCGTCGCTGCCACAACATCATTCAGAGCCACCACAGCATCAATCTGTGCAACCATTCAACAACAACTGATTCAAATAGGTTCTCTCAATGTTTCAAACTTTATTACAAATGTCACAAAAAAATGTTAATATTTCACTTCTGTTCTTGTATTTTCATCACAATAAAATGCACTAAACATAATCTTCCAAAAAGTTATTTGCAAAAGTTTAAGCTATTGCCATTATAAATTACAATAACTTTTATTTAAGTATTAATTATTGAAGAAAAATACAACCCATTGTTATTTTTAATATGAATATATCTAAGTCATGTAAATACAACACATATTGCATTACAAATGCTATAGGTGTCACGTTTGTAAAAGTTAACACTATTGGCATTGTAAATGACAAAGTTATTAATTTCCCTATTTTCAAAACAAAAACATAAATAAAAAATGTGTCATTTACAATACTAATACCTCTAACTTTACTAATGCTGGGAAGAGCAGCAGCAGAGAGGGGGTGGCAAATGGTTCTTTGCTTTGGGCGCTCTGTAGTGGGGGAGGGGGATGGGGCACGGAGAGGAGGTGGCAGGAAAAACAGGGACAGGGTAGAAGAAACAGTAATGGGATGGGATAAGTTAAACAAGGGAAAAATGAGTGAGCACCTTCATGGTTGTGTGTGACAGATACCTCCTTTATGCTGCAGTAATATCGGGGAATTCAGAAGTAAAAACCGACCCAGTACAAAATAAAACAGCCGAAATGCCGACCTCGCAGTCTTGTCAGCCCATTTTGGCGGAGATCCGACCCTGGATAAAGAGGGGGATTAAAGGGAGCGAGTCTCGGAGAGTAGGTGTACACCAGCAGAGATGAGGGTGGGTCCCGCATACAGAAACACTCACTGCTTACAACTTTCAAATCAGGACATGTCCTAACAGTTGGCCTGACTGACACGATGAGCATTCTTGTTAAAATATGTTATACAAATTACCGAAACCAGTGTGGCTTTATTTTGCGCTGCAGATGTATCCGCATCACGTGTTTAAGTAACTTTCTTATCAGATAATTGCTAATGTTATCGGGTCAAGTGAAAGGGATGGTTTCCACATAATAATACAACAAACTAATTAATGGAAACAGCAGACAAAAGGATCCTTTACATTCAGACCCAGCCCTTTTAAAGGTGGCAAACATTGCCCAAAGCTGCCGACGTTGGAATTGAAGAATATAATCTCGGCGTCAGCTCAACATCCAGGGATTCTGGACAAATCAGTTAATCTTCCCGTGCCTAAAATAATATTGAATGTGTCCGTGTGTAATGTAGCTGGGCCTCGTGTAAAGCGCTATAACAACTTTGGTTGCTTGTTATGCCAGTGTTGTAACTTGTGCCCTGCAGTTTACACAAGTACCCCCTTTAACAATCTCATTAGCCCACCGATGTTTCTCACAAAGAATACAAGTCTCTGACCCACACCTTATATGACGTGCTCTGCAGCGGGCGCATTTATTACGCCAACCAACACATCTTTCCTGGCACATTTGTGTTGTTAATGTCCTAGGCGGTAGACTTAATGCCCGTGTACCGACAGACAATAGGCTGTCTCCATTGGTTCTGCTCCCCAAGACACCACCTTTCACCATCACTCTGCTATTTTGCCCAATTTGTGGTTTCCTAGAGTATTCATTTTTCAGCACTGGTGTTTGAGTAGTGTGCATTCGAAAGAGCGTGCAATCTTTGGTATAGAAAAGCATGAGGTGCTCTGAAATGTTGAGGTGCCTTTGACCACGGAACCTGCAGCACAGTTTGAAATCTATCCGAAGCATGCTGACACGCAGAAGCCACACGCTGAAACGCAGCCTTGTCGGTTTAGCAGCGCTTAATATCACCTCTGCAAATCTTAAATGTGGTTTCAAAATAAGATTTTATCTGAAGGTCTTCTGACCGCTCCCGTGGCGGAGGGGGGTGGGGCTGATAATTTGTTTTCAATGGCTTTATATACAAAATAGATCGCAGAGTCGCAGCAGCAGGCGGCCTTTATTTGCAGATCGGTGTTGTGTAAATCTGGGAATGGTTTCATGCAAGCTGGTTAAAAATTACTAGATGCAAGGATATGACTCGCAGTCCAAAAATAGATTTTACTTGTCTTTGTTGCAGTCATCTGATCAGTGGTGCTGACGTGATGTGCGCATCAGGTTCAGGGAGTGCCAACACTGGTTTTGTGCCTGAATACCAGTAGCATGAGCTATTGCATTGGTTCGTGGAACATATGACGACCATTTTTCTTTACTTTCTGTTATTTTGAAATGTTGTACAGTTAGGTATTACAAATCCTAGAACTGGAGGCGAATTAAAACAAGCAACGACAGAGGAATGTCAGAAAAGCAGGCAGAGACAGAGCACAGAATTTGGGGAAAGCATATAGTGGCAAGGGAAGCAAGCAGGGTCGGAGAAGTGTCAGAATAACTAAGTGAAGAGCCAATGGGAGAGAGGCTGTGGAATGAGTGTTAGCGTGCTAGAGAGAAGGGGGTGTGTGATAAGCGTGAGTCGAGAGACGGCCTGGCGTCCGTCAAAGTGAAAGCCGTGGGCAGTGAATAAATTAGGGGAGGAGAAATGCCTGAGGCACAGCGCACGCTGGGGGATGCCTGTGGGAGGGAGGCTGGTGGCTTTGATGTGCACAGCGCACGCTGGGGGATGCCTGTGGGAGGGAGGCTGGTGGCTTTGATGTGCATGCGCTTTTTAGGTCAATGCGCTTGCGCATTGAGCCTTGCTTTTCACGGGCACAGCATCAAATCGCCCGATGGTTAAGCTCTGGTTAAGCCCCAATATCTCTCGCAAGCTCAATGCGCAAGGGCATTGACAGGCTCGACCTAAAAACAAGAAAGCAGTGGCAAGGGAAGCAAGCAGGGGCAGAGAAGTGTCGGAAAAGCAAGCAGAGACAGAGCAAGGAATCGGGGACAGGGCAGGCAATTAGAAGCACGCAGGCAGCAACAGGGCAGGCTGGCAGGGGTGTTCAGGGCAAGGAATGTGGGCAGGGGGAGAAAACAGGCACAGGGGCAGGGCAAGGAATCTGAGAAAGCGCAGGCATGCCGGGAAAACAAGCAGTGATTGGAGAAGCAAGCAGGGACAGAGGGTCACAGAAAGAAAGTAGGGCATTGAATATGGGACAGTGTATTCGAGCAGGGAAAGCAAGCAGGAGTGATAACGTTGGAACAGGCGAAGTAAGCAGCGACAGGGCAAACAAGTTGGGACAAAACAAGCAAGCTGGGAGATGGATCATAGGATTAAAAACTAGAACAGGGCACATAAGCAGGGGCAAGGAAAGCAGGGCGAGGGCAAGCAGGGACCAGGAAAGCAGGGCGAGGGTAAACAAGCCAGGACAGGGAGTGGTTGTGACAGGAGGAAATGAAATGGGTACCAAAAGTGTACAGGATATGACGAATAAGGACATTGACGTCATATTTTGTCATATTAGGAACGGACAAACAGGTGCAGGAAAAAAAAAACGGTTGGGCGCTACAAAGCGTGTTCAGTGTATCAAAGCGCAGAAGGATGGAGCCGGGAAAAAGAAAGGGGGAGCAGGAAAACACAGGGAGCGTGTATAATGATAGAGACAGCGAGGGATGGGGCATGGACATCAAGCAAGTACGGGACCGGGAAGGCACTAAATAGGAGAACACGGAAAACACCCAGGGCCAAGGGAGAGAAGCAAATGGGAGAGAAGGCGGAGACCAGAGGGCAAGGAGTAGCAAGCAAAACAAAACTTAACAAGTGTGTATGAATCTACAATAAAGTGGTGCAGCACATGGGCATCTCACTTTGTTTTAGACAGGAATTTGCAAAGAAGAGGGTCACACTGCTCACGCAATTCAGAATGACTGTTTCAAACCAAAGTAACCAGACCTCAAAGCGAAATAGGCCATATCCCATGTATGGTTTGGTACATCCAATTATTTCTGACGGCGTTGTCACAATAGTTCTAATTTTTCCCCATGACCACTTTAAGGTACTAGTTAGTTTATTTAAGAATGCCGCTACTAAGCAGCGCAGGATGAAAACACGCTTGTCAACCAAATAGCACTTAAATGTATACCCCCCCCAATAGAGTAATCCGAGGTCTTAATTAAACCCCATGAACACACCGTGCCATCGCAGAATGTAAAGCCAGCGCACATATTGAAAATAAAATAGCCTAAGTGCTCGCTATAGTAAAGTGTATGTTTGCTACTTTCCCATTAAATATATACATTCCTGCTCAGAGGAGTGTGTACCCTCCATTTAGGTTAAAGAAAAGGAAGGGCACACCACATCACATTGAATAGCAAGTCCCGTGTTCACAACGATGTGAAACCAACATACTAGTTACACCCAGTGACGATTTGTATCAATAACAGTGGAAACACACACTATGTGGAAGGAAACATTGACAAGCTAAACACGCATTTGCAATGCAATCGCGGCACTCACGCTTTAACTGTAAACATCCTAAGTTAAAGCACAGGTGCCCAGATTGCTTCAAAAGTAAAGAAATAGAATTTTTTTTTTCTATTTCTTTACTTTTGAAGCAATCAGCCCACCTGTGCTTTAGCTTGAGATGTTTACAGCCAAAGCGTGAGTGCTGCCATTGAAAGCAAACTTTTGTTTGAATCGCTGCACTCACGCTTTAACTGTAAAGATCTTAAGCTAAAGCGGGTGCCGCGAATGGTTCAAAAGTAAAGACATTTTTTAAAAAAAAGGTTTTATTCTATTTCTTAACTTTTTGAGCAAATGTGGCACCGCGTGTTAGCTTAAGATCTTTACAGTTGCATTCAGCTTAAGCTGCTGGAGCATTTGAATGGCAAATGGTGATCACTTTTGCGGCCGCTTTGATGTTCTCAGTGGCCGCGCGGCTCACTGAAAACATCTAAGCGGCCGTGGAAAGTGCTCCCAAAGGCTGCAGGCGGATAAATGGTGCACGCGCCCGGCGCACATGCATTGTACCCGATCCGCCTGCAGACTTTGGGAGCACTTTTGAAAGCCCCTTACTTAATATCTCGCCAAAGCATCGCTAACGCGATGGCTTAGGCGAGACCTAAAAAGCAGTCACATTTTTAACAGTTTTTTCTTTACGTCGCTATAGTCAAGGCAGGCCTGACAGAGTGGAAGCAGGATAAATGATTATTAAGATTGAAATAGAGGTTTTTCAGAGGCCTGCTCTGGTGGCCATGAAGTATACTAAGATTACTAACCTGGACAAGAAAATCACAGGAAGTTATCTACTTTGTTCTGTTAAAAAATGTATTCTTACAAAGTGCACGTCTTTTGAAAGATTCTTTTAATAGTAACCTAAACAGTCAGAGTGTCAGTGAAAAATGACAAGCAGTGCTTGAGGCCATCGTTTCATAAACTTTTATTCGATTGCCACTTGTTATTGCAACCATAAAAAGTACAAAGGCATTAAAAATTATACATTTTTTAAAAGGCGTTTTTCGGAGCAAATCAATCATGTTATAAACAGGATAGAGAGAAAGAAAGAAAAACACATTAACTTAATAAACATTAACTAAAATATGAATTACTCGTAATTGCGTCGATATTTAATACAGGCTTTTAAAAAGTTGGCTATGAACTTCGCTATAAAACTTGACTCAAGAGATTGCAGGGATAGATATGCAGGGCGACAGGATCAAAGGCCTATTAATCTCAGTAGGGGCAGAATCCAAACCTTTCTGGGAAAAGAATAAAATGTGCAAAAGAATAAAATGTGTATTGTTGATTGAGGTGAAAGGTCATCACAAGGACAGGGAGTGATTGTGGGAGACCAGTCTTGGACGTTTGGAAAGGTGACAAGCCGGAAATAGAAATTAAAACGAAACCTTGTAAGGAGGTACTTTTCATAGTTATTCAAATGAAAGGTCAGGTATGGTTGAATACCCAAATGAGTCTGAACGGCAATGATTTGAAAATGTGTGGGTTTCGCCAGTTCTACAGAGCATCAAAGAGTTCTTAAATGGCACAGACACAGCTTTTTAAGTTCCTTCCTCGAGATGTCACCCATGCTGGGCGGGTCCTGGAAAAAGTTACTACGGTCCATGTACCGACAGAAATTCCTTATGTATACTAGCCAGGGTCGAGGGCGGTGCAATCCAGAATTAATGAACGCGTTAAGTGGCACTCCTCTTTGGACCATATACGGTGCCACAGAAGCATGGGTTGGCAACGAATGGTGTCCGTAATAAAATCCATGCCTAGTTCAGCTAGTGAGGCATAGGTTGGGGCACTGGTTGGTAAGGCCAACAAATATTTGACAAACCCATTCTCAACTGTTTGTAGTGGGTTTATTGGTCCGTAGCCCCAGACCCCTGCACCATACGTTGCCACACTGTGGCATTTAGTGTAGTAAATTGTGAGTAGATCTGGAGGAGCCGGTTTCCCCAGTTTCCTTGAAAAAGAAACTAGGGCTGATGTAGCTCTCTGGAAAAGCAACTTTTTGCTTGCCACAGCCTGCCGCCAGCTCAAAGAATCGTCCACCAAGATGCCCAGGTAGGGATAGACACTGGTTCGTTCAAGCTTAGTCTTGTCAACAAAAATGGATTTAGGGCTCTTTATTTTTGGTCCTAGGTGCATTACAAATGTCTTTTTTATGTTGACCTTAAGGCCCAAAGAATCCAAATAAGAGCAATACTTGTTGAGCTGTACTTGAAGTTGGGTCAGCGTCCTAGTGAAGATGACAGAATCGTCCGCATATAACAGCGTTGGTATGGGGCGGTGTTTAATTTGTGGGAGGTCCTGGCTTCCTTCTAGCAAGACTGCCTCCAGGCCGTTGGTGTACAAGTTGAACAGGAAGGGAGCCAGTACACAACCCTGACTAACCCCTTTTGTGATTTTAAAAGGGGGGGAGAGTTCTCCATTGATCCCGTACCTTACTCTTGCCGTTGCGTCCGAATATAGTTCACGCAGGAATGCAATAAGAGCGGGATCAACGCCCATTTCCCCAAGCAGGGCCCAAAGTTTGGGGTGCTGTACACAGTCGAACGCTGCACTGAGGTCAACGTATACAACAAATAGATGACCCCTCTTGGCGCTCACGTACTTCCCGATCAAAAGAGCAAGATTCAGGGCCTGCTCCACAGTCCCAAGACCCGCCTGGAGCCCATATTGGAGGTCGGTGATGATGTTGTTAGATGCTGCCCACTCCTGAAGACGTTCCAATAGCAGTCGTCCCGCTACCTTACCAAGGGAATCCAGGAGGGAGATGGGTCTGTAACAAACCGTATCGTTCCGGTCGCCCTTTTTGAAGATGAGGAGGAGAATAGATGAAGACCATGAGTCAATAAGACCTGATGATGTTACCGCGGCCAGTACCTGGGTGAGAAGTGGAGACCAGAGCTCGATGTTATGGGTAAAAATGTCCACCGGCACCCCATCTGGACCGGGGGCCTTGCCTGATTTTGACGCCTTAAGGGCTCTGACCACCTCTCCATGCTCAAAACAGATGTTTAATGGGAAGATCTTTGGGACCCCCTCTGTGGGGTTTGTTTGGGATCCGCCAAAGATTCTCGAAAAGTGGGCGACCCATTCCTCTGCTGTCACTGCAACATCAAGATGTTGAACTGACGACGAATCTGACAGGAAGGGAGATTTTACAACTCGCCAGAAGTGACCACTATCTCTTGATCGGCAGCTGTCATGGAGTTGTAGCCACAAGTTCGCCTTAATTTCTTTGCTGCGTTTTACCCTTTCATCCTTGTAGAGTTTTCTTAGTTTGGTTATCTCGGAGAGGTTCCTCGGGGTTATCCGGAGAGCTGCCTTGAGGTTTGAAAGTGCTTTCCGACACCCAGGATTAAACCAGCCCTCGGCTGATGGTTTGCGTAGGTTTGTGCGGGTTAATTCCTCTTTTATTATTCCCAGAATCCTGCTTAAGCTATCCAACACTGTTTGGGGCGATGACCTGGGGTTTAAACAATCATTTACAGAAGGGTTGGCTTTTTTAAGAACTTTCTCTGTTACTACGTCAGGATCTATTTTGGCCCACTTTACTGAGAACCCGTTCACTTTGTCCATTTTTAATGATTCTTGTGTTAGCAGGCTTCTAACGTTTGTGTGTAGTGAAACAGATTTTGGTTGTATTAAAATTCTGTTTGGGAATTGGTCACTACTGCTGTTGGATCCGTGGAAAAATGTTTCAATTGGCCCCTCAAGCTCTGTGAGCAGAGAATAAAATCAATTGTGCTTGACAGACCCCTGCCATGGAGTGTTGGGGAGAAGTCGACTTGTGGGTGGACTAGCTGGTTTGCATAATCCAACTCTAAAGTAAAAAGGCTCTCATTCAAAGATTTCCCGTTGGTGATGTGTGCAAAATGAGCCAAAGGGCTGTCAGTCTCATCGGACAGTCCGCAGTTTCCGTTTTTGTAGTTGGAGCATATTGGGATATTGAAGTCGCCTCCCCAGATAATGTAAACAGTGGGAGACGATGACTTATTTAGCTGTGACATTAGAAAGGTGGGGGTTTCATTTAATATCCACGTACACTCTGATGGTAAAAGATTGTTATATAAGTTGACCAGAAGGTAAACAAAACTGTTGTTAAGATAGATTCTTAGAATTTGGTAGGAAATCTCTTCTTTTAGGCTGGTAATTGTTGTAGAGAAAAGGTTATTTGTTACATAAACTGCTAGACCACCCTTGGGTCTTCTGAACAAGCCCTGCGTTGCTGGAATTGAAAAAGTTTTGTAGCCCACCAAATGAATAGGGGCAGTTGACCAGGTCTCCTGGAAGCATACTATGTGGTTCTCGTTTATTGTATCCGCCCATGTTTGTAGGTTAATCTTAGAACGAAGACCAGCAATGTTCCAGAATAAGACAGATAATGTCATCACTTTTGATGGAATGGAGTTGCATGCTTGACCGTGTGGAATAGCTATGCTAGCGTTACCGATTACGGTCGTTTGCAAAGTGCTAGTCCGAAATACAGTTGGGAAGGGAAATTTAAGACCCTCAGTCAAAGGAGACAGCAGATCGGGAGGAATTACAGATTCCTCCACAATAATTCCTGTAGGGGCGTGAGGGGTAGGGGAAGGTAGGGGGGTTTGAACACAGGTGGATAGTGTGACTAAAGGGTTGGTATTAGCAAAGGTAATCGCCAAAGCTCTCTTTGATGCCGGTGGTGGGCTGAGGGTCCTCTGGACCTGATTGTTACTGTATGGAGTGGCTAACGGTCAATTGACCATTTCCAGGCAGTCGTATCTGTTTCTGGTTGGAATTCCTTGCCATCCCGCCATAGGAGCCTGTTCTCTGCTTGGGTACCAGGGCTGGGGTTCCCACTCCCTACTGCTATTTCTCTGGGTAAGCCAAGGTTCCTCATAGTTCCAGACCCTCTCTAAAGGCTACTCCCAATTTGGGGCCATCGAATACTGGTTGTTATGTGTCGGGGGGTAGAAAAAGGAAAGACGATAAGCGTCTATCCCCCCCGTTCTTGGCTAGGGCTGGCCATGAACAGATATGATCCACAGTGGCTGGGTCTTCACAATTAACTATGATACAGTCTCCCTGTATGCTTCTGGGTTCCGGCCCTATCCACGGAACTCTGCGTACAGTAGAGATTCTGCTGGTATATGCAGATTGGGTTGGTCTATTAATGTTAAGCCACTGTAAGACCTTGTTTTGAAGGGACCAAGATGGTTCCTTTGCAGTATCCGGTAGCTCCGGGACCCCCGTGAGAATGACAGTGTAGGGAGACGCTTCTCGTGGAAGATGGATCGGGCGTCTAGGCCTAAACCCCTTTTTCCCGTCGCCTAGTGCGTTTGACATAGGGTACCGAGATACTAAAGGTGGAATTGGTCTCTGGGTTACCAACTGAGCGGGACCCTTATCAGGGGAAAACTGGGTTGAACGGGGTTGCGGGGGTGCTGGCTGGGTGAGAGTGGTACTCGGAGTCTTGTCCTTAATCCCACTTCCAGAAATTAAGGGGGCGGGGGTTTGTGGCTTCTTGGGGTTTGATTGAATGATTTGGGATGTTGTTGCTTTTGACAATTTGGGTTCACAGGCTTTTTGGCCCCCTTGGATGCCAGAGCTTAGGGAGGTTTCCTTGCAAACCCCTGTAGTCAATTGACCCACGCTGTGGAGGCTAGATGGTTTTTGGGTCAATTTTGCAAGCTGTTTTTCAAAAGTCATTATGCTGCGTTCTAGGGGTTGTAGATGATGCTTAAGGATTTCCCTAAAACTTGCCAAAAGCTGGGTGTTTGTACTACATAGGGTGCAAGTCTCCCCCACGGTGGCTGGGGTAATTAAGTTAGCAGATGGGTCTATTAGGTTGATAGATTGAATGGTCGAATCGTTTAGAAAGCCCTGTGATGTTTTGACATTTGGTCTATCTTTATTAGTTATGGCTACTTTGGGGACTCTTGAGTTATCTGTTTTCTTGTCTTTACCATGCTTGGGGACAGCACCCTCCTTTGCCCCCATGTGCTGGGTCCCTGTACCCGGTTCTTGAGATTGTAGTAGCTGAAGGTCTGGAGTATTTTCCAAATCACCTGTAGTTTCAGCGTCAAGGGTGAGATTCGAGACAGAAAGATCGATTGATTTCGGGATTGAGTGAATCTCTGCCAGAACGTTTGGCTGAGGTTGTAATGGTTGTATTAACGATGGTATATCAGAGGTCAATTTTAGCGGGGATTGGGCTGAGGCTAGGGGGCCCAATGATGACCTTCTGGCAATTGCAAGGTCTTGTGACACCCTTCGCTCAAGCAAGGATATGCTCTGGTTAATGACTTCATTAGTTCTTGAAATAAATTGGTCGATAGGGCCGGTAACCAGAGCATTGGTCATGGCCGTCTTGCTTCTGCTCCCCCGAGTCATAGTATGTAGACCTGAGATTCTACTTAATGGGTTAGTAAACCTTCTAGCTACAGCAGCAAATGTCTGGTAGAATTACCTGATGGTCGAGGAGTGGTTCACCTGGTACAAGGGCCAAGGGGAATGGCCCAGCCCAGCCTGGAACAGTCTAGAACGGGCTAAAACGGGCCCGCCCTTGGCCCGGGCTTCGCCCGGCGTCCCGCGAGGCGGGGCTAGCATTGATTTAAAGCTCCTCCTGGCGCTGGATTATGACGCTGGGATGACGCTAGACGCTGGACACCTCAAGGGCTGCCGGGAGTTGTAGGCAGCACCTCGCCACGCTCCACTCGGCGGCCCCGCTCTAGGTCGTAAGAGAGCGGCTGGAGACAGGCGGAGGACAGAGGGTCTCGTATGTCAGGTGAATGGTTTATAGCTTTCGACTCTCAGGCAGCGGGTTAGGGTTCGAAACAAACAGGGAAGCCCCGCTCCCCGGAACAAGCGTCGATTTAAAGCTCCTCCTGGCGCTGGATAATGACGCTGGGATGACGCTAGACGCTGGACACCTCAAGGGCTGCCGGGAGTTGTAGGCAGCCCCTCGCCACACTCCACTCGGTGGCCCCGCTCTAGGTCGTAAGAGAGCGGCTGGGCGGCGGAGGACAGAGGGTCTCGTATGTCAGGTGAATGGTTTATAGCTTTCGACTCTCAGGCAGCGGGTTAGGGTTCGAAACAAACAGGGAAGCTTGAGGCCATCATAACAAGTACCGAAGAACAGCAAGAGCAAAATAAACCTTAATGTGTGGAGTCCACATCCAACAGATGGCACTTCATACTGGACTGACTAATTAGAAGCCCGGATTGCTGCAGCACAGATGTCTCAAAATGAAATGCATCTCACAAAAGAAGAACCCACTGCCACCACTTGGTGGTATCATCGTCCCCTTGTGACATCAGACATCAGACCTGAGCCGCAGAAGCCCCGGCGCATGGTCGCCATCTTCAGATTCCTTGTTACCATTGGTGACATTGTGTCCATGTTTGTTTGGGCTTTCTATTACCGTGCGAACAGTTCAAATCCCCCTGCATTTTTTTTAACAGTTCTTTTTATTAAAACAAAGCATCAGTGAAAATTACATTACAGAAGAATCATGTCACATTCAGCATCTTTCCCACAGGGGGTACTGGACACAAAAGCACATACATGGCAGTGATGGATGGGGGTACATCAAAAACAGCGTTCCTGGGTGGCACACAAATTTCTCCTCTATAATGATTCCAAGGTCCCCATATTAAAGCCCACTTTCGAGGGTGGCCCCTTGCCATAAAAACAGTTTTTCCCGGAACATGTTCCAATCAAAGTTACTCTTCCAGGTCTCAAGGGAGGGAGGCTGTTCTGATCCCCACTGTTGTGCAATGTTCCTTTTAGCTATCATATAACTTAATGTGACCCATTGTGTCTGTGCGGAGTTAAGGTTGGTTGGCTCCCATATGTTAAGGAGGCACCTCCTTGCCTCAAGTAGCAAGGAGACCGCCAAGACCTCATGAATAGTGTTGTGAATCTTACCCCAGTACTCCGCCACATATCGACATTCCCATATGACATGAAGGAACGTCCTCGTGAGACCACATTTACGTCTACACAATCCGGAATCAGACAAACCCATCTGCACTAGGCGGGCCCCGTAACATAAATCCTGTGTAATATTTTTAATTGAACGAGCCGCAACTGCGCAGGAATGGCAACCACTTGAGGAGATAAAACAGCTGATTGCCACTCCTCATCATCGAGTTCTATTCCATCCCGGACCCATTTATCCCTCAACTCGCCAAGTAGGTCGGCCCTATGGTTGATTAGTCTCTTGTAGACCAGGGAGATCGTTTTTTCGGGGAGGTGACAATCTAAAATTCTATCCTCAAGGGGGGAAGCCTCCCGGAGGTCAGCGTCCGCAGGCAAGGTAGCTTGTAGCGTGTGTCGGATTAGTGCGTAGCGAAAGTATTCGGAGCTCGCCAACTGGAATTCATTCTGCATATGCTCAAATGACTTAATCCTCGACTTGCTCCAGATGTCTTTAATGGTAGAGATACCTATCAGGTCCCATTTATCAAACCCTCTCATTTTCCAAAGCTTACCCAGCCGATTCAAGTCAAAAAGTGGGGTTGCTAGTGTCAACTTATTGCTCCATCCCAGAGAGCTTGTGGCATCATGCCAAATCCGAACTGCATGTTGGATCTGTCCTGACAAGTCTAACTTCGAAGGTTTAGAGTATAATGCCCTATTATATCTGCCATCTGGGAGAAGCCATCTATCCATGGCGTAACCGGGATCCGTAGCGGGCCGTATGTTCCATAATCAAGCTGAGAGCCCAGTAATACCATTTAATGTCTGGGAGGGCAATGCCTCCATCATACCAGGGAAGCGTCAACTTCACTAAGGCGATACGGGGTCTACCTTCCCATAGAAGGCTGCGCTGTAGTCCCTCCACCTCACGGAAATAGCTGGCCGGAACTACATCCAGGGAGTTTTGGAGGGCATAGAGGAAACGAGGCAGAGCCATCATTTTGAAAAGGGCCGCTCGCCCCAGCAAAGAGAGCGGAAGTCTCCTCCAGTTGGTGATATCACCTTTAAGCCTCTGCAAAGGCGGCAGGAGATTCTTGGCGTACCTGATCGCTGGGTCAAGAGAGATGAAAATCCCCAAATATTTAAACCCTTCTGTACTGATCTGGATGGGGCAGTCATGCGGGGGAATCGGGGGATCTCCCCTGCGGACAAACAGCAAAGATTTACCCCAATTAATGGAGAGCCCAGAGTTTTTCCCGAACGAGGCCAGGACGTCGCACACAACAATTAAGGACTTACGGGGAGAAGAGAGAGGGCAGCCCTGCCGAGTGCCGCGGCCGAGGCGGAAAGGCGCTGAGGCCCGATTATTAACGACTACCTGGACGAGCGGTCCTGTGCCCATTGGAGCTTCAGGTCCCACTGCAGAGCCCGCATCCGGCACCTGAGGTGATGCACCAGCAGGATGCAGGAGGCCATCAGCCCCAGTAGCCGCAGCGTCAGCCTGACCGAAACTTGGGATAAAGGCTGAAAGATCGGAATCAGAGCCTGAATATCCTGAACCCGCTGCTCGGGAGGAAAACACGAAACTGCGTTGAGTCCAGAACCGCTCCGATGAAGAGGAGCTTTTGAGAGGGACTCAGGTGTGACTTCGGCACGTTGATGGAGAACCCCAGCACGTGCAGGAGATCGGCCGTAGTCTGGAGGTGGGAGACGGCTGTCTGGGGCGAGCCCGCCTTTAACAACCAGTCATGGAGATAGGGGAAGACTGGAACCCCTAATCTGCGCAGATGAGCTGCGACCACCGCCATCACCTTCGTGAATACTCAAGGGGCACTGGTGAGACTGAAGGGGAGCACGGTAAACTGAAAGTGCTCGTGGCCTACCATGAACCGCAGGTAGCGCCGTTGGGCCGGCAGGACGGGATGTGGGAATAAGCGTCCTGCAAGTCCAACGCAACCATCCAGTCTCCAGGGTCGAGGGCAGCCAAGACCTGAGCTAGAGTCAGCATCTTGAACTTCTCCATCCGGAGGAAGCCGTTGATGAACCTGAGGTCCAAGATAGGGCATAGGCCCCCTTTGCCCTTCTTGGGGACCAGGAAGTAGTGGGAATAACAACCACTCCCTACTTCTCGCCCTGGAACTCGCTTGATGGCCCCCTTGGCCAACAGGGCCGTAACTTCCTCCTGCAGAAGTTGCAAGTGATCCCCCGACATGCAGTGGTACTGCGGTGGCATGGCTGGAGGGGTCGCCTCGAAGGGGAGGGAGTAGCCCCTTCGGACGATTTGCAGTACCCACCTGTCCGAAGTGATGGTATGCCAGTGGAGTAGGTGATGGCGAACCCTGCCTCCCACTGGTGTTGAATGGGCCTGAAAGCACGGACTAGGAGGGCTTTGAGGCAGATGCTGCGGGGGTGGATGTGGACTGACCGGGCTGTTGTCCCCCTGCACCGCCACGGCGGTTCCCACGTCCACGACCGCATTGAGGTTGGTTCTGTGGCCTGTGCCTGGACAAACATGTGGGGGCACCCCTTCCTTGGCCACTGTTAGACCTGGCACCATTGGTGCTGGTCTCCCTTCCATTTTTGCTGTTGCCTCATGTATTTTTGCTGGTGTTAGATGCTTTGGGCACTGTGCCACTGCTATTCAGTGCCACAGTGCAAGTGCTACCTATTGTAAATTGATGTATGGATTAGTGATTCCATGTTTGGCTACTTTGGTTTACTTGTCAGACCCTAGTCTAGTGCACTAAGTGTGCCAGGGCGTGTCATCCAAATACTGCTAGTGGGCCTGCAGCACTGGTTGTGCCACCCACAGAAGCGGCCTTGTAAAATGTGTCTAAGGTCTGCCATTGCAGAGCCTACGTGCAGTCTGGTAATGTCATGCTGACTGGGCAAGTGCACCCACTTGCCAGTCCCTAAACCTTCCCTTTTCTTCATATCAGTCACCCCTAAGGTAGGCCCAAGGTTAGGGTGCATTGTAAGAATAAGGTAGGACAAGCCCTGATGTGTGTGGCATGTCCGAAAAGTGAATTATAGCCATTTTTGTTTTTCACTATTGCAAGGCTACCTGTTCTCCATAGGCCAGAATTGTTACATTTTATAATCCTAACAGGCTCAGAGAACATGGTAGAAATTCGAGTTTAGTATGCCTGAACTCAGAATAATAAAATACATCTTTTAGTAAAGTTTGTTTTAATATTCTGTGTTTGCAAATACCACTTTTAGAAAGTAGGTATTTGCTTGTCTAACCATTCAAACCTGCCTCTGCTAGTTTGTGTATTCCTATGTCTGGTTTCTGTGAGTGACATGGCTGGGGAATTCCAGGAGACAGGCTGAGTCACCCAGTGGTGAATAGAGAGATCTGCAGCTAGATAGGAGGGAGGAGTGCACCTGAACTCTGAATAGGGCTGTGCCTGCCTTCCACAATGTTGGCTCCACCCCCTGGGGAGCGGCTGATATCTCTGCCCTGCACACTGAAAGAAGAAGAAGGAGTCCTATCAACTAAGTGCTCCAGGACTGTACTTGCCTTCCACAATGCTGGCTCCACCTCCTGTGGGCCGTCTGATGTGCATGCCCTGCACTGTGAAAGGAAAGGAGAGGTCTGGTAAACAGAGTGCTTCAGAACTGGTTTGGACTGGGAAAAGGCCCCTCTCCCCTCAAAGAACAAAGGATTTCTGGGTATAAATATTGGGACCCTGATCCCATTAAATTAGATCACTTTTGGACTACAAGAAGAAACCTTTAGGAGGAGAGGAACCTGAAGAAACTGAGGAGGGACTATTCCCAAGCTGAAGTGCTGCTTGGGGGATTGGCCTGCAGTGGTTGCCTTACTGCCAAAGGAAGGAAACAGGAACTTTGTAACTTTGCTTTCAACTTGTGAAGGATCTCCAAGGGCTTGGAAAAGAGCTTGCCTCCTGCTGAAGTCTCAGGGACAACAGACTTCACCCCCAGCTCCCCAGAGTTCTTTTGGAAGTGCCTGCTGCTGTTTTGGGCCTTCTGAGGAACTGCGTGTCGCAAGGAGCTGGAAGCGCGACTCAAAGAGAAGAAGCGTGTCGCCGTCGCTGAGCCTGCCGTCGCAACTCCGGATAAAGGAGGATGTCGCCGCTGGAACTGTCGCACTGCACCGCATCGGAGAGAAGCGTGCCGCAACGAAGAGGAAGCTAGTGCTGCCGTCCAAACTTTGAAGAAGGAGGGTGTCGCCGCTGGAGCTGTCGCACTGCACCGCATTAGGAGAAGAATCTCGCAACGAGGTCGGAGCGTGTCGCCGTCACTGTGCCTGCTGTCGCAACTCCGAGAAGGGGGGAACTGTCGCACTGCACCGCATCGATCAAGAGCACCTTGCATCCCCGAGATGCGCGGCGCCGTTGGAGCTGCTGCCGTCGCATCTTGGATGTCGCCGCTGTAGTTGTCGCATCGAGCGGAAGCTTCACGCATCGTAGAGAAGAGCGTCGCCGCTGGAGCTTTTGCCGTTGCATTGTAAGGGTGTCGCCGCTGCAGTCCAGGCATCGAACCGAGAGCTTCTCGCATCCCCGAGAAGCGTGCCGCATCTGGAAGATCTTCACGTCTTTATTTCTTTGTATCTGAACTTTGCCGCATTTCCCATCGCTGCGACATTGCTTGTCGTGGAAGCGCAATACAACTAAAGGTACATTGACGCAGAGTGTCGCATCTAAGAACTGAACTGAACTAAGCTTAATCTACCATCTTAAAGTAATCATAGTGTGTATTTTTGTTGTTTATGGTCTTGTGGTAACTCTATATAAAGTCTACTTATTTTTTATATAAAACCTGTGTGGTGTCCATTTGTAATGTTGTCACTGGGTTACTGTATGTGGTCACAACTGCTTAACTTACAACGCCTCTGATATAAGCCTTGACTGCTCGCACCACGCAATCTAGAGGGTGAGCAGGGGTTATTTTAGTTGTGTAATCCCCTTGTCCTGGCTAGAGGAGAGGGTCCCTGCTTGTCACACGTACCTACCTGTGCCAACTAGAGACCCCCAAATCTAACAGCCACGAAAGGGATGAAAAGCAGAAGTCTGCTGGCGCAGGCCTGACAGGCCCAAGGACTTGGCCGTAGCCCTAGAGTCCTTGAAACGCTCAAGCGCGCTGTCTGCTTTGTCGCCAAAATGGCGACGGCCATCGAAGGGCATGTCTATGAGCATGTTCTGGACATCCCCCGAAAAATTGGCAGACCTCAGCCAGGCGTGGCAACGGATCACCACCGTCGTGGAAATCGCTCTGCCCAGCGAGTCCGTGGTGTCAAGTCCACATTGGATGGAAGACCGTGCGGCATCTCGCCCCTCAGCATTAGCCTGGGCAAGCCGCGTCTGGGCCTCCTCCAGACACTGAAGCAGGACATCCGCCACCGTATCCCACAGAGAGTGGGTGTAACGGCCCAAAAGGCACACTGTGTTAATGGACCGCAACCCCAGGCTAACTGAGGAGAACAGTTTCTTCCCAAACTGGTCAAGCCTTTTGGATTCCCGATCCAGAGGGGCGGACGGGAAGGCGGTCTGGGACAAAGAGGGCTGGATCACCAGACTCTCGGGGGTGGGTGGACAGGAAGCAGGGGTTACCCGGAGCCGGGCGGTGGCGTCGGGCCATGTTACGATCCACAGGGGGCACTGTGGAGGGCCTTGACCAAGTACCCATCAGAACGTCAGTGAGGGCCTCGTTGAACGGCAGCATAGGCTTCTTAGAGCTTACTGGCAGTTGAAGCACCTCAGTGAGGAGGTTAGTCCTCACAGCCGCTGCAGGTAGCTCAAGGCGCAAGGTCTTGGCCTCCTTGTGCAACACCATGCTATAGGTAGCACCCTCCTTCATAGCCACGGAGGGAGGAGAGATGAATCCAGTGTCTGGTGACGTGTCAAGACCACTGGCCTCCCCCAGCTTCTCTGCCCAGTCCTGACTTAACTGACACTGCTGTGTCAAAGGGTCCTCAGACCCCTCCCAGTCCTCCCCTTCATCTGTGTCCTGATAGACAGGCAGAAAGGACGGAGCCGGGTCGTAGGTGAAGTCCTCACCCATCAGCGCCAGAGACGGTGCGAGTGGCGTCGTTCTGACGTCAGACCCGGACCGGGGCTGAAACCGGGCACATCATCGTCCGAGGACGGCGCCGGGGGTGGCTCTGTAGGGGTCGGCGCCAGCGGAGGAGTCGTGAGGTCGACTGGCATCGACCAGGATCCAGGCCTGGATCCCGGGGGGTCCTGCGGCGCTGGGACCGAAGTCACCGCCGACGCCGAGACCGAAGCAGCCGACTCGCTAGGACCCCCAGCCGGACCTGCGGGGCCCTTAGGCACACCAGCAGGCCTCGACGGCTGGAAGAGACTCCTCATGGCCACGAGGAAGTATCGAATCTCGCCCGGAGTCGCATTGAGCCCAGGGACCGGAGGGTGTGGTGCCGGATGCAAGGCCTGCGAGTCGTGCGACCGGCGAGGGGAGTCAGAAGACGGATGTCGCTTCTTCGACTTCTTCTTTGAATGCCTCGACTTACCGGAGGACTTGGAGCCCGACGAGTGGTGATGGCTCACCGAGCGGCGATGACTGCAGCTCCACGACCGGTCCCTCGACTTCCTCCTCGACCGGGACCTTGAGCAGCGTGGAGCGACTGCCGGAGCTCAAGAAGCTTACGGGACCGCTCCCACTAAGCTTTCGAGGTCAAGGCCCGGCAGTTGGGGCACGACTTGTCGTCGTGGTCGGCCCCTAGACAGTAGAGACACCGGCGGTGGGGGTCGGTCACCAACATCCGGCGGTGACAGGCGTCGCACGGTTTGAATCCAGGCATCCCTACCGACACTAGGAGTCGAAGTCGACTCGAAAAAATAGTCCAAAATAGACCAAAAAGTTTGTCAAAAAGTGACTAGGGCACTAGCTCTTCCCGGATCTGCGCTTGCTGGTGCGGAAAAAAGAAGAAATGACATCAGCGCGCGAGGGCGGCGTCTAAGTACTCCGACGATGTCATCCAGGCAATCACGATGCCGACAACAGACGCGGAGCCGCAGACGACGCCTACCGACGTGCAGGGGTACTGCTGACGAAAACTTTCCAGATCCAGTCTGACGCCTGGGGATATTCTAAGGTAAGGAATCTAACTAATGTGTTTCTTTCAGATTGTGGGTTTGTTTGCATGTCCACCCTGCCTTTGTGAATTTACAATTAGAATTCATGTGTTGTAACTGCTTGTAGTTTGCTTACCCTGAGTAGTGAGTTTAATGATGTTTTTAGTGTTAAAATTGTTATCCTGTTTATACAGCAGTTTGGGAGGTTTATTCATTAACTATGCCATACCAAATTTAGATTCTATATTGGTGTGGAGGTTGATCTAAGAGGTGCTATCCTTTTTGTTAATTCTAGATTCTTTTGATGATGGGCGTATTGGAAAAACCTTTACATATGTGCCCCCTTGTGTATGCTGCTATGGCTGACAGGTGGACTTTTAGCAAATTGTAGGCTGGGTGTTCGTCTAGCAGCATTATCAGGGTTCTAATGACTGTGGTGTCCTGTCTTCTACAATCCATGAGACCCTCCTTATTGCACCTGTGGATATATCTCTTCCACTTTGCAGCATAGCATCTTCTTGTACTTGACCTTCATGCCACCCTCTGGATGTCTGTGGTTCTTTTTGGAAGCCCCATATGTCCAACCTTTAGGTATTCAGGAGCTTAGTTGCCAGCCTGCGGTTGGTTGATTCCGGATGATAGACTTGTCACATTTGCATTGACAGGAGGTCCTATAGTGCTGGTAGCTTTATAACATTCTCTTGCCAGTCTCCATCGGGTCAGAGAACCATGACTGTTTTGCCTATTGTGGTGGTATCAATATTAGCATAATGGGAGACTGTGTGCATTTGTTTATTGGTTCTAATATTCTGGGTCACTTGTGACTGCAGCCTTGTGGCTGGACCCAATAAGTCTTGTTAATAAACACCTCACACACCAACCTGGTTGGTGTCATGCTTCATCATCGGGGTCCAACCAGGTAGCCGAATGCCGCCTGGTTGTGTTTCCACGCCTGACTACAGCGGAGCGGGTGTCGTGCAACAGTGTGATGTGGATGAAGGTGAATAATTTAAAATACACCTCTGGGAATCCTTACCTAATGTTTTATTCTTGGCGACCCAGAGTGTAGGTTAAAAAATGTGATGCAACTACAAATAGAAAGATTATTGCTATGAGTTGGCTATGTGTTTGCGGTCTACATGTTTCAGTCCCTGAAAAAATGGGCGGGACTTTCGTCAGGACCAAGGGAAAGTGAAATGAGTGGCAAAAGTGGTGCCACAGGTGAAAGTCTCCTACACACGCGCTAAGGTGTGTGGAAAAAGTGAAAGTTAATAGCTGTGTCTTATTTACTTAGAGCCACTTGCGAGAAAAATCTTCGCTATAACATTCTGTTCCAGTGATTCGGGGCACGGGGGAGAGGCACTCCCGGTATCAATTTGGTTAGAGAGTGTCCTCTGCGAGAAACCTAGTTCGGGTCCCTCGGCGTCCCGGCTGGTGGGTAACTGCCGGTGGCGTCTAGGTTAAGTACTGACTTCTGTTAGTGTTTCTCGCCATTGTCATTTTTACTGTAAAACAGGCTGGTAGCCCCATTGGCAAGAACAGCGTTACAGACTGGCACTTCAGCCCTGCTAACTTCTGATTGGGCCTACTGGGGTCGGCACTTCAAGATATCAAAAGAATTTGTGTATTAAATCAGATTTAATGGTTAAATCAAATGTAATGTCACTGATGGGTAAAGTGCAACTTTAGTAAGTTGCCACTTTGATTGCCCTAGGTTTCCAGTGCCCGTTTATGATTGTACACAAAGACATTCCTTCCAGACAGCCTTCTTTTCTCCTTGAGTGACCTGTGAATGACTGCCAAGAAGAGTAAAAATAGAGGCCTGCCACTGAAGAAGATGTTAGCTCCTCCTGGCAGGAAGCCACATGGGGTGTTGGCTCAAAAGGCAAGCTTCAAAGGGGAAGTAGCCTTTGAAGGACAAGTGGTACACACACACGGGAAGAGCTACTCTATTATTTAGGTAGGCAGGCTGGCAGTGGGGACAGAGTGGGGGAAAACAATTTAACAAGTCGATTTTCCCATGGGCTTATAGCCCAGAGATAGCTTCACCCCTATGGTGGGCAACCAAGCTCCACACGTTGAGAGGAGGTCAGCCATCTTGGGAGTGGGCAGAATAGACCACTTTGGGATAGCTAGATGCCACAATTCACAGGAAGTTGTCATCAGGCGGGAGGGATCCAGTTAGCCTAATAGTTAGTGACCGCGCCCTCCCCTAATACCACTTTCTGGGCATAAAAAGGCACCCTTGGAGCCCAGACCTCAGAGCTCGCTTGGAAAGCAGAAGAGGACCAAAGGACTGTCCTGCTGACCTTAGGCCAGGCAAAGATAGGCTGCACTGAAGTTGGACTGCACCTGCTGCTCCTTGAACTAGCAAATATAGGACTCTGCCTATGGCATCCTGCTCTTGGAGAAGTCCAGCCAGAAGTGAAGACTCCAAGGGGTATATTTACAAGAATTGCCGCAAAGCAATTTTTTTACTACTATCGGCGAAATCCATTGCGACGTATTTACAATACTTCACTACATGGCAATGGTATCAGCTAGCCGTGGCTGAAACTGCTGCTAACACTAGTGTCAAGGCAATAAAAAATCTGACGAAAGGCCAATTAGCGGCAACAAATTCATGTTTGTCAGCCCAATGTCACTTTTTAACCTCCAGAGGTAAAAGTTGCCAATAAATCCACCTCTAATAAAAAAACAATAGAATGGAGCAGCCAAGTACAGCACAGGTCAACAACCCTCCCCCCCCCCCACCCCTCAACAGCTAGGATGCCCAGCCAGAATCCCAAGGGAAGAGGAAATGCAGAATCAGGGTCTCATATATAAAAAGTGGCGCATGACTGGGAAAAACATTGCACCATCCTTGCGGCAACGTTGCGACCGATGCCCGGAAACCCGGAGTCCACAGGGCCCACTAGGGCTTGCGTCTGAGACCCGAAGTGGGAGCACTGGTGCTGTGGTCTTGCTGTGGCCTGACGGTGGAGGCAGTCCACGTTGTGCGCAGGCCTGTGGGCCGCGGCCGTAGACGTTGAGCCGCCGGTGATCGCCCTTACCTGGTGGTGTAGTCTGGCAGGTAGCATGGAGACACGTTGCTGACCTGTTTGAGAAAGCTAGCTGGCGCCCCTTGGAGCTGTGATCAGTAGAGCTCTCGTGTGCACCGACATGGGGAGATCTGCATTGCATAACATGCGCCACTACTACACCGGGGTGCATGGAGGAGAATGACAATGGGGGCCTGAGCCTCTCTTCATCACAGGCCGGATTATGTTGCACTAGCGGACAATGTGGAGAGTGAGGCCCCTGAGCTGCGCTGAACTTGTGTGGCGGGAGCGCCGCAACTTCACAGCTAAGGGGGCCCTGTTACATCACCTGCATTGGGAGGTTCCTCAGCAGACTTGTCGGTGACAGCTGTACTCAGGATTGTGAAATCTGGCCTGGCTGAGGCTCCTGCTGGCTAAGTCACAGATTTTGAGAGAGCGCAGTAGATTGATCCCCGGTGTCCATGTCCAGGTGAGGAGAAGGTGGGATGAGGAGCAGAGGAGGGCCGGGGTTGACTTGGACCCAGGCCGAGCTCATGTTGTGGCGCACACCTTTCCCCGAGCAATCCCTGTGCTGCGGCGGACCTACATCGCCAAAGGCACCGCACAAGACTGGTGGGGGACTCCACAAACTGGCTATAGTCGCTGATATCGCCAGTTGGTGCTGCCAGGTGCAGGGGAACGGGGTTGTTTAGGCACCGGCCCTTGAGCTTACTGTCTGATCTGCCCTCACTCACTGGGACACTGGGGAACATGGAATCTAGTTCCCACTGTTAGCTCAGAGGAGGCGACCAGGTGGTGCTGCCTTTCCTCTTCCCCAGGCAGTGAGATCTTGGGTATACGGAGGATTTCCAAAGGGGCAGCACAAAAAAGGATTCCTGGCTAGCGTCCACCTGACTGGAGGAAAGAGGCTGGTTGGCCACAGCATGTCATACATAGTGCATGGGCGTCTGGTGCAACAATGTCCCGCCTGCAGATGGAGGCGACGTCGACATTTGGCTGATCCTCTGTGTCGGTGAACCGATCGGGCAGGGTATGCTGTTCGGAGGGGCAGTTGACAGAAGACAACCAGGTCTCCAAACTAGACTCTGTACTCATAGCAGGTACCTCCCTCGAACAAACACACGCTTCCTTTGTGGGTCACATAGACAAAATCACAGTCGACTTCACCCTGGAGCATGCAGATCATCACGAGCTGAAATACAAGGTACACAACATTGAGCACGAACTGGCCAAAGTCCCCCCGCTTACCAAGAGCACAGAATTGTAGATGCAGCAGCCAATGGCACGTGTGAAGTCACTGGAAAGAACAGCGGATGAGGCCGCTCCCAGCATAACAACGTGAGGGTGTTGGGTCTGCCTGAGGGAGCAGAAGGGGCTGATGAAGTGGCATATACTGAGACATGCTTGCTTGACCTACTGCTAGCAGGTGCACTCTCCCCATTCTTTGTTGTGGAGTGGGCACATCGAGTGCCGGTGAGTCATCCGCTGCTGGGGACAGGTCTTAGACCCTTTCTCTTCCGCCTCCTACAGGGATCGTAACCCTGTCCTGAGGGAGATACACAAGCTGGGGGGAGGTGACCGTGGCTAATGGCACAGTTATTTTCTTCCCAGACTATGCCACGGGGGTGCAGATGCAAAGGGGCTCGTCTCTAATGGTTAAGCAATGCCTCCGAAAGTTGGGCATCAAATACTCCCCTATTCTACCCATAAAGTCTGCAAGTGATCTCAGAAGTTGACATGCCAATCCTTGATGCTGCTGAACAGGTCTTGACCTGGCTGCAATCTACCGGTCGCCAGGCGCTGCGGACAGGGAATGAAGGATCTGCGCAACAAGCTGTCATTTGTGGAGCTGGTCACACAGGGAAGCGTAGGAGGAGAAGGCATCCACCGCCACAACTACAAGCCCCCCCCAATCTGCAGCAGGTTATACAAGAGAGGCGGAAGGTGCTGTATGTGGCGGTGATGAGGCACAATTGCACTCTGTTGAACTTGGCCCTTTCTGCAGGGTCATCCCTGAGCTTTTTGCCTTCCTCCAATATTCTCTCTGACCTGGTTTTGTTGGTTTAATGACTCTGGGCACTTTACCACTGCTGACCAGTGCTAAAGTGCATATGCTCTCCCTACTATAAAATGTATACATTGATTGGATTCCATGATTGGCTTATTTGGTTTACTATCAGACCCCAGTAAAGTGCACCAGGAGTGCAAGGGCTTGTAAATACCAAGGCTGCTGGTGGGCTTGCAGCACTGGTTGTGCCACCCACAGAAGCGGCCTCGTAAAATGTGTCTAAGTACTGCTATTGCAGAACCTGCGTGCAGTCTGGTACTGTCATGCTGACTTTGTAAGTGCACCTACTTGCCAGTCCCTGAACCTTCCCTTAACTGCATATTAGTCACCCCTATGGTAGGCCCAAGGGCAGGGTGCATTGTAAGCATAAGGTAGGACAAGCCCTGATGTGTGTGGCATATCCTAATAGTGAATTACAGCCATTTTCGTTTTTCACTATTGTAAGGCTACCTGCTCTCATAGGCCAGAATGGGCTGTTGGAAATGTTACATTCTACATTCCTAACAGACTCAGGGAACATGGTAGAAATTCGAGTTTAGTATGCCTGAACTCAGACTAATAAAATACATCTTTTAGTAAAGTTTATTTTAATGTTCTGTGTTTGCAAAAACCACTTTTAGAAAGTTGGTATTTGCTTGCCTAATCTTTTCAGCCCGCCTCTGCTAGGATGTGTATCTGCTGTCTGGTTTCTGTGTGTGACAGGGCTAGGGAATTCCAGGAGACAGTCTGGGCAGCCAGGTGGTGAACAGAAAGATTACACCAGGATGGGTGGGAGGAGTGCCCCTTGACTCTGAATAGGGCTGTGCTTTGCTACCACAATGCTGGCTCCCCCTCCTGTGGAGCGTCTGATGTCTCTGCCCTGCACACTGAAAAGACAAGCCAGAGTCACCACAACAAAGTGCTCAAGAACTGGTCTGAACAAGGCAAAGGCCCCCTGGCCTCAAAGTACAAAAGAAATGCAGTATAAAGATAGGCTCCTAAGAAATCAGATCCTGTTTGCACCAAGAAGAACCACTGCCCAACGAGAAGGACCTGGAAAAACTACAAGGAGGAGTACTGTCTCTGACCTGGGAGACTGGCCTGTGATGGGTGCCTTGCTGCAAGAGGAGAGGAAAAGATTGAAGGAACTTTTATCTACTTGTGCCTTTTCAAACAATCTCCAAGGGCTTGTGGGTGCGCTTGCCCCCTGAACGGAGTCCCAGGATTATTGGACTCCTCCTGCCTTCGCTGACAGATCTGCTGAACTTTGCCCTTCTTTATCACTGGAAGCCACGATCCCAGTGCGCCTCGTCCCCTTCTTTACCGTGACGCTTGTGCCTGGCCGCCCCCGCACCGTGTGAGCCGCTCCGCTACGAGCCGACCCTCGCACCATTCCGCCAGGGCCGCCCGCACTCTGCCTCACTCTTTCCCCCCTGTTCGAGCCACACTGCTCGCCTCCCCGCCCCCCGACGACTGGACGCCTGACCGGAGTGCCTGACAGAGATAAGGACAGCCCGTACGCACAAAGCGTACCAGCCGCCTCGCATCGCGCTCTTGGGGGCCGCGCCTAACTGAGAAAGCCCGGTCCGTACGCCTCATAGTGGCTGCCTCGTGCCGGGCTGCCCGCATTTACTCAGCAGCTCCGAACCGAAGGTACGGCTCGAACGCCGTGAACGCCGAAGGTACGGCTCGAGTGCCGTGAACGCCGAAGATGACCAACATCGCCACCCCGCCCCTCGAGGCCCCCCCCTGCTCTACGCCTCTTACCGAGATGACTACCACAGTCAGGGTCAGCCTCGCAGAGGAGCCGCCAGCATCTGTGTGTTGTCCACACGTCCCGGACGCCTCATTCGCGCCGGACTCATCCTGCCAAAAGGTACTGTCACTGAACTCGTACCACGGTGTGTACGCCACGGACCCAGGAGTCCTCAATGCTTGTTTAGTACCTTCCTACATTGTTTTACAACTGGGAGAGTCGGACAAGAGTGCGCAAAGTGCACAGGAACCAAGAACTACGCATTTTTAACAGAATTCTTATTTTTGCTAAATAGTATTGTGGCCTCATTTTACAAACGATATTTGGGTCTTGTGCTAAATCTTATATAAAGAAAACCTATTTTATTTATATAAACTAGACTGGTGTCCATTTGTGATGTATCATTGAATTACTGTATGTGGTCATAAATGCTTAACCCATAACGCTCTGAAGTTTAGCCTTATCTGCTCGTGCCACACTGCCTAGAGGGTGAGCAGGGGTTATTTTTAAGAGTAAGTCCCTTGCCCTGACTAGAGGAGAGGGTCCCTGCTTTTCACAAGTACTCACCTGTGCCAACCAGAGACCCCCAATTCTAACACACTCAGAGACAGAATCCCAAAACTTTCCCTGAACTCTCCCCCAGTCACGAGGGCTCCACTGTGACGTGGTCATCCAGTGCGGAGTACGTGCAGCCCACGGATGTGACTCCTCAGTCGGCAGATAACCTAATTTAATTTTGACTGGTTGTGCGTCTCTCCATCTTTCATGGTTACATACAGCTCCAGAAAGTCACTGGCTTTCTGAGGTTCCTGGTTTTCAGCTTCCTGTTGCTGAAGTTCCAGTGTACCGAGGTCAGCACTTGAACGGCATCAGGTCCAGTTGTCACCCAAAGGGAACGGAACAGTTGTTCAGGTGAGCGATGCAGGGGTGGTGTGGTGGTCTCCTTGATGCTGCGAGCTGCAATGGCAGGAGGTCCATGGTGTCATTGACCTTGACAAGTATAGGAGTTCTTCTATTACACAAGGGCCTCATTTATGAGGCGCTAGCGGCACTCTTGAAACGCTGTAACATCACTTGTTTGATGTTCCCGTGGTGCAATGTGCCCCAGCATCTTTACAAGGCCACGTAAGGCCACTTTACGAGGCTTTTCATGACCTTGTAAATATGTGCCCCTTTCACACATTAAACAGTGTGAAAGGTGCGTTCAATGGGTTTTGCTGTGGGTGTTCCCATGCCAAAATAATGGAATCTGAAGCATACCCAGGTTTACGAGAAACCGTAAACCTTCGGAATGCGTCAGCGCTACAAGGATACCTTTCAAAGCGAGGATGCATCTAACTAGCACTCTCCTGTGGCAACAGATCCTCCAGGAGCTCCAATAACCTTCTACTGAAACCGCAACATTTCGCCAAAAAGAAAACGTATAACCGGGCCTTCTCAGGCATGGCGCCCAGGATCAGGAATGAACTTCCCACTAAAACCAGACTCCATTCCTTCTTTTGTCTCTTTCAAAAAAGAAGTGAAATCTATTTTCTTACCGAAATTCACATGAACTCTGTATATAACTTGTATTACTATTGTATGCGACATTTAATTGTTTGTTTCCTATATACGCCTGTAAAGCGCTCTGATAACCGCAATGGGTCTAGTCCGCGCTATATAAAACCTTCAAAATAAATAAAAATAAATAAATGTTTTAATTTCTCCTCTTCTTTTCACTTTTTCTATGTGTGCCGCATTCTGCGGCACACAGAGAACGAAGAAATACCCTGGATTGATTTTGTGCAGGTACATGTCCCTTCCTACACACCATCAATCAACTCCCCAACACAGTCACCCTTGCACAATGGCACAAGGGTGCCTGCGTTGGTGCATGGCAGCCATTGTGCGCCAACATAGGGGAAGAGATGGGGGGGCCCCTTCCGACAGTTCAACACTGCTGGTGCATCATTTTTTTGACGTGCTTGCAGCGTAAACTTCGCACCATGTTGTGCCGTATTTGCAGAGTCACGCATCGAGGCATATGGGTGACCTTGTAAAGCCCTGTGCCAAATTATACATGCATCAGGTATGATGTATGCAGGGTGAGTGTTCCCATACAACAAAGCCTCGTAGAATGGCGCAGTAAAATCTATCAGATTTCACTGGGACAATTCTAGGATGCCACTGTGTCAAATCCTTACGCCTGCCTCATGGCAGGCCTAAGGGTGACACAGTGCCCTAGGGATAGGTTGGCCCCATGCATTGTAGGAATTGCATCATGCCTGGGACACAACCGCAGCAATGCGTGACTTTTGCTCCGACAGATATGTCAGGATTCCAGACGTATCTGTCATTCATTGCAAAATGGAGGACCGTACAGTATATACAGCGCATCCACGGTGTTGCAAGGAAGGGGCAGTGTCCAATCAATCTTTTATTGTGGAGATGCAACACGGTTAATGAATGAGGCCCAGGAATGCATGTTATCTTATTGATAGCTTGCATTCCTAACCTTTTGTTTTGGTGCAGCGCAGCAGTATTCCTTGCAGCGCTGTTTAGGACTCAAGCATCTTATATGTGGGCCTAAGTGTTTGCACCAATTTTAAGACCAGCTATTTTCTGAACTTAAAAAACTGCCTATAATTGTACTTTGCAGCAGTTTTTTCTGGGTTTATTAACTACTGGGATTTCCTTGTAAATGTTGTGTTTAGCGGCAGTTTTTTCACGGGAAGGCCTGCCTTGCATCTCATTTTCGTTAAGTCCCACTAACTGAAGTGCCGATCTTGACAATTCCTGTTTACGCTGGAAAATTGTTCCCAACTGGAGTTAGCGGCAGCTTGTAAATATGCTGATAAAACAGCTGCTGTAATGAAGAAAAAAATTATGCTACGGCGGCGTTATGTTCTTGTAAATATGCCCCAAAGTGTCAGTGAGCTTATCTCCTGTTCAAAGCACTGGGCCACAAAAGTTGAGGAAGCTTCCATGGGGAGTAGGTTGCCCAGAACACCGATCGTCACTTCTCACAATAGCACAGCCTGGTAGTCCGAAACCTGACACCTAAAAGTTGCACCCCAGTCTGCTGGACCTGGGAGTGACATCGGAGTGCAGTATGGTCATCCAGAAGGAAAGTTATCTAGAGGACTTTGAGGGTTATCGACCCATGTAGCCAACACTGCCTCCCCAAGACAGAGGACCTTGGAGTAGCCCCAGGAAGACCCACATCGAACCCACAGCTTCTTCAGCATCGTTGAGCATGCTGTATCCCTTACATCAGGATCACTCCATATGAGTTAATTACAATTGGCCACTAACACTGGAACTGGTCTGGCTATTGCTTTTCTTACAAAGATAAGTGTTTCTTTGGACCTTGCTGGTGTCCTTAACTGGCTCCCCATCGGAGTTGATTATCCAAAGTTGTAAAATGTTGTGTATCAAGTTCATTTTATTTGCCAATACTTGTTCATGGTTGAGTGAAAAGCCTTGATTTATTGTTTCTTTGAAAAGCTATTGTAGGACACTGGCTTTGTATGTAGTGTACCATTGTTGGGTAAGCCATGCAAAAAGTCTAGCTGACCCTTATTGGTGGTTGAGCAGTTTAGACTTATCAGAGGGGAGTGTTGAGCATTTGTTGTACAAACAGTCAATAAATGAGATACATACTCAAAAAAAAAAATACAAGACCAATTTAGAAAAATAACAGATTTTTATATATTATTCTTCGGGTTGGGAATGCATGTGAGCAATGTACTATGATAATCATAGTAGCCTCCCACATCTAACACTAAATACTGTTTTAGGCAGTGTCTGTACCCCCAACAACCTCAGAGACAGAAGTCTGTTAAAACAAACATAAGCTTTCTGCTACCCCACAGTGGATACACACAAACTGTTTTGGCATTCTATTTCCCCCCTTTGAAGTGCACCCCGAATGCCATGTGAAAAACCCAGCAGACCTGTCTAGGACATTTTGACACTGCAGTAGGATCTGACACTGTGATGTCAATAAGAGTCTACTGCGATGGAGACTGGTCTGGCTGATGGGCCCTACCCCATCAGCCATATGGGACAAAAGAAGAGTTCAGATATGTGTGTTAGCTACATCTACTTGTGACAGGATAGGTCTCTTTAAAGTTAATTAAGCCCTTGAGTCCGGTCCACAGGCCATACTGAAAAGAGCACCTCTCCTCACCCAACGCGTTCTGTACCTTTCCTGGGAGCAAGTTCATCCCACATTCACGCTATTGATATGCTAATTACTGGCTGGCAGATGAGACAGCAACATGCAGATTTCGCATCCAGGGGCTTTAGGAAGGGCAATTATAACTTTTTAAAAGTAATCTTTCCAAAACATTTATTAGCAGACCTATCAAAATAGTAAATCGGGCTTGCACTAAATGTTTAAAAAAGTCAAAAAATTGAATTTGTCCTTTTTTTCCTAGGCGGAGATAACATTTATTAAACTTAATATTGTATCCCAATGCCTTCCTATGGAACAGCCAAACCTGCTAAAGTGAAAATAACTTTGAGGGCGTTTTCACTGGCTGGAGCAGGAAAAGAAAGAACCGACGTTAGCAAAGGGGCGGCGTCTACGTACACACCGCAACATCATCCCCGCGACCGCGATCACGGAGTTGACTGACGCCACTTACCGACGCACAGTAAGAAAGGAATCTATAACTACAGTCTCTTTCAGATGTAATCTTTACAAAAACCCAGGTCGAACAGCTGAGGGGCTGTCGAGTGCACATGGCCTGACACCAACTCCAGCGAGCTGACACTCCGGAGCCAAATGTCCAGGAATGACTGATAGTCTAAAATGAGCTGTAACCACCATCATCACCTTCGTGAAGACTCAAGGTGCCAATGTCAGAACAAAGGGAAGAATTGCATATTGGTAGTGCAGAGAACCCACCAAAATCACTTTCAATGAGACCGAAGGATAGAGATGTTGAACTACGCATCCGGCAAGTCCACGGACACCATCCAATCTCCAAGCCACAACGCTAGTAGATCTTAACCTAGGGTCAGCATCCTTTTTGAGGAAGAAGTTCAGGCTCCTAAGGTCTCGAATGGGATGCAGGCTGCTTTCATTTTTGGGCACCAGGAAGTAACATGCATAGCAATTATTAACGTAGTAACTTGTGCATCTGAAAGAGACACGTTAGTGATAGATTCCTTATCTTAGAATAGATACCCCAGCAATACCAACCCCGGTGGTGGGTCTGCGAACAAGATTACACCAGAAAGTCAGGGAACACAGAATGGCCAAAGAAGCCGCCCCTCCGGACTTGACTGTCAAAGCAGTAGTGCTTGGTGTACGAGTTACTTACCTTCGTTAAAAATGTATCTGGTAGAGACGATTCTAGCCGCAGAAACCTTCACGTAGAATTATCCCCAGGCATGAGACTGGATCCAGAAGGACCGCCTTGGAAATTTCAACAGGCAGAACTGATGACAGTGCACGTTTTCTTCGGTGGTGAATAGATCTAACCAAGACTCTCCCCATTGCTGAAAGAGACCTTGCGCAACGTCCGGGTTCAGACGCCATTCGTGATCCATCGAGCACCGGCGGCTGAGTTCGTCCGCCCTGGAGTTCGGAGAACCTGCCAGGTGTTGAACGACCAAGGTAATGCCTTGATGTTCCAGCCATGTCCAGAGGCGCAGAGCCTCCTCACATAGGGTTCAGGACCCACCCCGCCCTGTTTGCTGCAATACCACATGGCGGTTTTGTTTTCCGTGAACACCTGCACCACACTTCCCTGGACAGAGGGAAGGAATGCCTTCAGTGCAAGTCGGATCGCCAGCAGCTCCAAAAGGTTGATATGGAGCCGGGACTCCGCCGGAGACCAGAGGCCTCTGATTTACGACTCTCCCAAATGGCCGTCCCAACCCAGGAGGGACGTATCCGTCACCACTGAGTGCTCCGGTTGGGGAAGGGAGAGGGATCTGCCATGGACCCAATTGCGATTTGTGAGCCACCACTGCAATTGTTGTGCAATGCCTCCCGAGATATGGACATGATCCGACAGGTTGCCCTGATGCTGCCTCCACTGGAACTTTAGGTCCCACTGCAGAGCCTGCATATGCCATCTGGCATGTGTCACCAGCAAGATGCGGGAGGCCATCAGGCCCAGGAGCCCGGAGGGTCATCCTGACTGAAACCCTGGAAAGAGGATAAAAGATAGGAATCATAGCCTGAATATCCCGGACTCGCTGCCTGGGAGGATAAACCCGAAACAGCGTTGAATCCAGAACCGCTCCGATGAAGGGGAGCTGCTGAGAGCGACTCAGGTGCGACTTCGGCACGTTGATGGAGAACCCCAGCAGGTGCAGGAGGTCGGCCGTAGTTTGAAGGTGGCTGACGCCTGTTTGGGGCAAGCCCGCCATCAACAACCAGTCGACAAGGTAGGGGAAGACTGACACCCCTGACCTGCGCAGATGAGCTGTGACCACCGCCATCACCTTCGTGAACACCCGAGGGGCGCTGGTAAGGCCGAAGGGGAGCACCGCAAACTGAAAATGCTCCTGGCCTACCATGAACCGCAGGTAATGCCGGTGGGCCGGCAGGACTGGGATGTGAAAATAAGCGTCCTGCAAGTCCAGCGCTACCATTCAGTCTCCAGGGTCTAGGGCAGCCAGGACCAGAGTCCGCATCTTGAACTTCTCCTTCCGGAGGAAGCGATTGACGTCCCGGAGGTCCAAGATGGGGCGCAGGACCCCCTCGTCCTTCTTGGGGACCAGAAAGTAGTGGGAATAACAACCACTCCCTGCCCGGGAACGCACTTGATGGCCCCCTTGGCCAAGAGGGCCATGACTTCCTGTTGGAGAAGAGCCAAATGATCCCCCCCACAGGCGGTGGCACCGAGGTGGCATTGCCGGAGGGGAGAACTGAAAGGGAAGGGAATAACCCTTGTGAATTATGTGCAGCACCCACTTGTCCGACGTAATGTCGCACCAGTGGGGGAGGTGGTGGCGGGACATTACGTCGGAGCCTGCCACCCACCGGCGTTGAGCGCGCCACAAAGCTCGGACTAGGAAGGCTTGGAGGTAGACGCAGCGGGGGTGGAGGTGGACTGACCCGCATGCTGATTCCCCGCCCCGACATTGCGGAAGCCTCGACCACATCAACGCTGGTTCTGCACAGGCTTGGAAGAACGGGCCTGGGTGCCTTTGCCCTGGCCACGAAAGGAACGAAAATCAGGAGTGGCCGGGTTCTTTGCAGAAAGACCCAAGGACTTGGCTGTGGCCCGCGAGTCCTTAAAACGCTCCAAAGCACTGTCGGCCTTATCGCTAAACAGGCGGGTGCCATCGAAGGGCATATCCATGAGCGAGCCCTGGACATCGGGCGAGAACCCAGTCGAACGCTACCAGGCATAGTGTCGCAACGCCACAGTTGTAGAAATCGCCCTGCCCAACGAGTCTGCGGTGTCCAAACGACACCGAATGGCAAACTTAGCTGCATCCTTTCCTTCAGCAATCACCTGAGAAAGGACAGCTTGGACCTCCTCAGGACACTGAGGCAGCACCTGAGCAACGATATCCCACACTGCATGATAGTAGCGGCCAACAAGCATGCGGTGTTCACCGACTGTAGCCCCAAGCAGGCCGAAAAGAACAACTGTTTACCAAACTGTTCGTTTCTTAAAGTCCTTGTCGGGCGGTGCCAAAGGAAAGGCACACTGTGACGGCTAGGCCTGGAAGGCCAGACTCTCTGGCATGGGATGGGTGGTCAGAAAGGCCGGGTCGCCAGGTGCCGGCATCTTGCGACATTTTTATCCACAAGGGCCCCTGTGGCCGGCCGCGACCAAGTGCCAAAGAGGACTTCAGTAAGGGCTTCATTGAAGGGAAGCAACGGCTCCGACGAGGTAGACGCGGTCTGGAGCACCCCGGTGAGGAAGTTGGTTTTGAGGGCCACTGTGGGGAGGTTGAGGGCCTCGGCAGCCCGACGGAGCACCATCGTGTAGGAAGCGCCCTCCTCCATCGTCGGCGGGGGAGATGCAAACTCCAGGTCAGAAGAGACATTGAGGTCGCCGGCGTCTTCCAGATTATCCACCCAATCCTGCTCGGAGTCACACTGCCAGGCAAGAGGGTCCTCGGATCCTTCCCAGTCCTCCTTCGCCTCCGGCTCTATAGGGGCCGGTCACGGCGGCAGGGCCGGAGCCGGGACAAATGTCGTCGGAAACGGCGCAGAGAACGGCGCTTGCCAGGGCCGGACCAGCGCCGCCTCCCAATGCGGATCCCAAGTCGGAACAAAATGGTCCTGGAACTGGCGCAGGGGCGGAATAAACCCACCGAGTGCGGGACCGGAGCCGGCAACGCTGCACCTCATGGCGCCGGGGCCGGAGCAAGCGGCGTAGGATCCTGCGGTGCCAGGGCTGGAACCGCTGGCGGAGCCGCCGGGCCAACAGGATCTGGCCATGTGACCGCGGGGCCCAAAGGCACGCCGGCCGGAGCCGGAGGCCTAAGAAGGCAGTCCATGGCAGCAAGAAATCCCTGCACCAGTCGGGAGTCGCCAACAGACCCGGGTAGGGTGGGTAGACCGTGGGACTCGTGGGCTCCAGAGGAGCCGCAGGGGGGGAGCCCCTGTCCCCCTCCGAGGAGCAATGGGGGATGTCGGAGAGCAAACACGCTTCTTCGACTTCTTTTTATGACATCGCTTACCAGAATCCGAAGGCGAAGACTTGGAGCCTGAGGAGCGACGGCTTCGGTCTCGCGAGCGGTCCCGGGAACATCCCCTAGACCCGGAACGACGGTGTGACGAATGGCGAACCCCCAGCAACGTCCGGCGCCGCTCCCGCAAGGCCTTCGGGCCATGGCTCGACAGTCCCGGGAGTCGTGATCAGTCTCCAGGCAGTAGAGGTAAACATCGTGGGGGGTCCGCCACCTACATATTACGACGACAGGCCCCACAAGACTTAAAGTCAGGCATCCCTACGTGCACCAGGAGAAAAAAGGGAGACAAAAGTCTCAAAATAGTATTCAAAAAGTGACTAAGGTACTTTCTCAATCCGGATCTGCGCTTGCTGGCGTGATAAAAAGAAAGAACTGACATCAACGCGCATGGGTGGCACCTAAGTACTCTCTGTGACGTCATCTCAGTGCTTACGACGCCAGTGACGGACGCGGAGCCACAGGACGCCGCCTACTGACGCGCAGGGGTACTGCTAAGCAAAACTTTCCGGATCCAGTCTGACGACTGGGGATATTCTAAGGTAAGTAATCTATTACTAACGTGTCTCTTTCAGATGATGCACACCACATGAAAGGGTAGATCCATTAAGTTAGATTGGACATCGGAAGAGAAGTTTGGACACCTGGAGCCAAGCATGGCGACGATGTCACCATGTCCCAGGCAACCGAGTCAGCTGTGTTACGGCCGGACTTAATGCTGTAACAGGACGGATTCTGTCCATCGCAATGACGTCCTGAGAATGATCCTTCATGTGTGGGGGATGTGCAGCAGCATCATTTAGGTCATGTCCCCCAATGCATGGGTATACTGGGGAAGAAGGAAGTTGGCGTTCCGCTTTTTTAAGGCCATACTCCCAGCCAAGGTTTTCTTGCCCCAAGATTCTAGCTTTTTGGACTCTGTCTGATGGTACAGTATGACAGACCCCACCCATTGCGTACGGTAGCAGGATGCCTGGATAACTACCCTCTTTAGTTACAGGTGCGTGGAAAGGAATGGCAGGTCATCTGCTTGTGAACTGTAGCGTTGGGCCACAAGTCTGTCTAATACTGGCATTGATGATGGCTGCTCCCAAGCCGCAGGGATAGGTACCATCAAGCCCTCATTGAAAGGCAGTAGGACTTACGTAAGAATGTTGGTTTTAGCTTCTGTCGATGGCAAGAGATACATTTAAGGCCTCTGTAGCCTTCAGCATGATTTTACCTCAACAGTTGGTGGCCCAGCAAGGGTTTACCAGGCCAATTCTGGCAGAGTATCCAGGCCACTAGCCAATGACAGGCCCTGAAAATCTTGTAGGGAGTCCTGTACTTGCTCTCCATAGACCAGGCCATCCAAAGGGTCCGAATCTGTGCCAACGATTTCATGAAATAGCATCTGTGGGAGTGAACAAAGGGTTCCACGTCAGTGACTATCTGGAGATGGTTGAAGCTCAGGCAAGGGAGCCGGCGCCAAAGGCGCTGGGCACAAAGGAGGTCTGTCAGGAGCATGTCCCAACAGTGGAGATGGGCTGGTCCCAATGGAGGAGAAGGGCTGCAAGGAGTATCCTCAGTAGGTATCTTCTCCAACTCTGGTTCCGAGGATTAAATTCCTGTGAAAGTTGGCGATTTATCTTTTGAGTGCGTGTTTGATTAGGTCTCGCCTACGCAGCGCGCATGCGCTGCATAGGAGGAGACCTCTTGGAATTGATTCGCTTTTTCGCCCAAAAACGTGCACGCTTTGCATTGCTTTCAATGGCAACGCGTGCACGTTTGGAGCAGGGGCCATATGTTTTTTTTTTTTAAATTAGCGCTGCCTTTCACTTTCATGGCCGCACTTGATCCCTTATAGCACGCGCGCGTGCACACACACCACTCATGGGCTAGTTTCACAGTTTCAAACCTCAGCGGTTCAGTGGAGGTTTGTGCCCTACTCGCTGCAAGCTGCAACCGAAAATCCACCACTCAATACTTAACAACTAAATTCTTTTTAATATGCTGGGCAACGGCATCAAATGTATCTGCCTGTGTCGCGCACAGTTCGAAAGGTGACCTGGCGGCGGCTTAGGACTGCAAATACCTAGCCCAACATACATCTCTCCTTCCCCGGCACTTTTCCTCCCCACGTGACTTACCTCGGTGAGGCAAGTTAGCTCACAGGCTCCTTGGGCTTCTGAGGTCACTTCTGGGGTGTGGTGGGCAGCGGCAAGGCGAGTCTATCTATAATTGAGCTGACTGGGCTTCCTCTTCTTCGGCATGTTGGCTGGTTTGTTTCGTTCTCTGAAATCTACTGGGCAACAGCATCACATGAGGTGCTCACCCCCCAAAACAGTTCCTAGTTCGACAGCAGCAAATGTGATTTAGGACAGAGGGGACACAAGCAGCCAGCTCATTGTTTTAGGTCTTGCTGTTTTACCAACTTTGCTCTTTATGAGACTCCGTGCAGCAAATAAAAAATTGGTTTATATGACATTTCTCAGGTTCAGTAATTATTTTTTCTCATAACTGCCAGCTTAGGTTACTTTATCCCCGCAAAGAACAACATATTCAAATTTCCGCTGAGTATAACAGAGCTGTTAATTTAATTTTTCTCCTTTAACACGGGGAAGATGCGTGTCTGGTTGCGTTTGGCCTTATAACCGAGTTGAAGGATCATTGAGTCAGCACATTAAATGGCTGCTATGGAATCGCATGCAGGCATATGCAACCATACAGATGAAAGCTACTGAAAGGAAATAAATAACTCGATCCTCGTTTTTGCTGGGTTCATTAAGCGCAACCGTACTGTAATGTTAAATTTGCCTAGCGTAGTACATTGATTTTGCCCACTCCAGAAAGCTAACTGCGCAGCTTAAAGCATAAAGCATTCATGACTCATGAGCTCAGAATAGTATATTACGTAGTTCTAAAAAACAGCTGTTGAGATGTGTACCTATCGGGCTCTGCAGATTTGTCTTCCCCATCAAGGTGAAAAAAAAAATCTTAACTCTGCAGCAGTGCCAGCCTTCACTGTCTTTGATGTATCTTCGAAGAGAATAGTTTTAGTTCTTTCACAGTCTCATTATTTCAGAACTGAAGCATTTTCATTATTATATACAACAAAGCCATAGTTGTTGCTTATTTATCTTATGCAACTAACAACCATTGACAAAGCCAATAGTGCTGGCTTGTTGTAGGTGTAATCTTACTTGTTGCAGTATATATCTGGATGCAACGACAGTTGCAGCAAAAAAACAGTCAGGCGCCACACTATGCTAAGCACAGGTTTTTAGCTTACATGTTCTTTTTTTTTTGTTGTCCTCATTTGCCTGTACCTCTTAACCAGAAATTATATAGCCAACCACCTATTCGTGTGACCAGGGATGGAGCGCACACACCACCACCATAACCTTGTACAACAGCCTGGCGGGAGACTAGATCTGGGTTTACTGAGGCATTGATGGCGAATGGCAACCTGCCAAACCCATCCCAGACTCCGTCAAGGTAGAAACTACCGCCAGGCCCAGCTCATATCTGACGAAACCGCCACAGTGGACCCTGGAGTTTGGAGGCGTAATCATAGGACCCGGGGGGGAAAAAAAAAACACAAAAAAAACCCGGTGTTGGACACTCGGCCACTAACACCAAGAAATCGAGAGGTTCCAAAATGTGAGGTTATTACTGCTACAAGGTCTAGCCAGATCGACTTTTGATGTTTCAAATAGGGATGATAACCAACTGGCATGTGTTGGCGCCTTGGGGTCGACCCAAAATTTACATATCTGTCGCCGCGCGAGTAAAATTGCATAAAACAGCAGCGACCTTGCTGAGCCGGTAACCTTATCATCCATCCCAGAGATTACCAGTGTTAGTGTGCAGGGTAAGGTTACTTTGAGTATCGAGCCCAATGTAAGCAGGACTTCTGCCCAGAAAGCCTTGATTGGGGGACCATCCATAAACATATGAACATCTGATGCGCCCTGGAGACTACACTTGTTGCAGCATTTACCAGATTGAAACTTTGAAAGCCTTTGTGGTGACCAATAGGCTCGATGGACCGTGAACAGGTGATTCCGCCTCAACCATGCAGGCTTGACAGTTTTATAAAGAAGAGCGAATGATCTTATCCACCATTCTTCCCCTCGAAGATCCATATCCTCAGCCCACAGTTCATCCGGGAGGTAAAAGTCTCCATCCACCTCCTCCAAGATTGCCCAATACCAGTGTGCCACCTCTTTGCCCCCCGGAGGTTTCTCCACAAGCTGTTGTTCTAGCATACTACACCTCCCCACTAGGGCATTCATTTGAAAGAGCTCTCTAGACCAGCTTACACAAAAGGCTCTAGATATAGGTTAAACAGGAGTGGGGAAAGGGGACAACCCTGCCTGGTTCCCCGTGAAATTTTGAATGGCTCTGTAAGTGTATCATTGACTAAAAGCTTGGCGGTGGGGGCTCTGTACAGGAGCTGGATGGTTCGACAGAAGTTCTCACCTAGCTGAAACTTCCTTAATACTGCTGCCAGGTAGGGCCAATTGACCCTATCGAAGGCCTTAGTGGCGTCTAGGGTTAGTGTAGCCAAGGGTAAGGAAAACGTTGTGGCGATATCTATCGCCGCAACCAAGTCCCGGGTTAGGTCCGCCAACTGGCGCCCCTAATAAAGCCCTTTTGGTCTTCATGAATTATCGAGCCGATCTCGCTTGCCAGCCGTGCTTATAATACTGCGGCGAAGATCTTATAATCATTATTTAGTAGCGAGATCGGCCGATAGGACCCGCAATCAGTTGGATCCTTACCCGGTTTCGGTATAAGAACTATGGTTGCTTCATTCCACGAATGAGGAGGCACTAACCCATTTATAAAAATATCGTTGAATAACGCAGTCAATGTTGTTACTAGGACCGGACACAAAACCCGGTATAATTCCCTTGGAAGGCCATCTGGCTCTGCCGCCTTCCCTTGCTTCAATTGACCTATCGCCTTACTTACTTCAACCTCCGATATATCCCTGTCAAGGCGTTCTGTCTGACCGCCTGTAAGGGTGGGCAGTTGGATCCTACCTAGCCATGCGTTTCTTGCCAGGGGGTCATCTTCAATGTCCTCTGTGTAAATATTTTGGAAGAACTCCTGAAAAGCGCTACCAATCTCAGTATTGGTAGTCCTGACAGTAGGGTCCCCCTCCTTTCGAATTCCCCTTATAAACTTTTTAGATTTATCTGTTTTAATCTTCCAAGCTAAGACCTTACCAGTTGCCTCTCCATATTCAAAATTCGAGATCCTACTTGCCGCCCACCTCCTCTCCACTCTTTCCTGTAATACTTTATCCAATTCTGACTTCACCTTAGTCCGCTCTTCTTGCTCGACAGAGGTTCCCCCTGAGGAACCGCACCTCCTGTCCAAGCTATCCAGTTCTCGTTCTAAAATCCCGATTTGCTCTCTATAGGCCTTTCCCCTGTATGACGCTCGATTCGTAATATACCCTCTTAAAAAGGTTTTAAGGGTTTCCCATACAGTGCTGATTCCCGCTGAATCTAAATTGATTTCTAGGAATTTAGACACCTCTTCTGACAGTAGGTTGGTCTCCGCCTGATCTAACAAAATCGTCCGATCAAATGACCATGACGAATATTTTTTCTGTTGAGTGACTGTCAGAGAGAAGACTATCGCTGAATGATCTGAAAGATGGGGGGGTAAATACCGTAACCCCTTCACCTCCTCTTGGATACTATAACTAAAGAGGGCATAATCTATCCTTGAGCTGTGTCTATACTTAAGGTTCCTGTAGGAGACCCCGGGAGCGATACCAGCCCTTTCTCTCCAAACGTCTGCCAGCCCCAAAGACGACATAATGGACAGCAGAACGGGCCTGGACTTAGATGATGCCATCGCTCTGGAGTTTGAGGACTTATCGAGCTTGGGGTTCAAGACGATATTAAAGTCGCCCACCCATATAACAGGATCGTTCAGAGTGACTAAGGTCCCTTGGATTTTGAGATGGTAGGACGGATCGTCCTGGTTTGGACCGTAATACCCTACCAGTATATATTGTTGACCGTCTAACGTTATTTTACACATCGGCCACCTCCCACTAAGGTCCTCCTCATAAGCCAAAATCTGTGCCTTTGCTGATTTTTTAAACATAATGAGTATCCCACGGATGTTAGCGGTCTGATTTGTGCAGATGAATTTGTCCACCCACCTCTGCGTTTTCATGATTGTTTCAACTTCCTGTTTGAGTAGATGTGTCTCCTGTAACACTATGACCTGCGCTGGGGAGTCTCTGAAATATTGCAAGATTCTATGCCTCCTCCCCTTCACTCGCAGACCATTAATGTTCCAGGATAAGAATTGCACTTCCGTCATGTTTCGTTCCTTCTTCTACCTCTCCACATCTCTTTATACCCCCTGCCGTTAGCTGAATAAAACTCTCTCAGAAAGTGGTTGTGGTGGTTGTAAATAAGCTTAGAAAAAAAAATAGGAACAGGCTTATGAGGATTTTTTTTTTCTTTGCACCCCCCTTCCCTCCCCCCTCCCCTGGAAAACCCCCCCTCACTTCTCCTGACATGTTGGTTCGCCAGGTTCACGTTGGTGTGTTAGTCTCTCACCCCATCTACCCTCCATTGAAAAACTATTTACCTGCTATTCTTTATATATATATATTTTTTTTTTAATGTATTCGCTTGTCCCCTTATTACAGACGTGCGGCGAGGGAAGGAAAGATTTTCTCCTTGTTTTTAAATGTTATCATAGCTTTTATTCAATTCTATTGTATTTTTCTTTCTCTCTTTTCTATTCATGTACTTTATTCTTCCTGTTTATTTATTTATTTTTTTATGCTATTTTTCTTACATTTAAGTTTTTCTTTTTCTTTTTCCTGTTAACTGCCAAACCCAAATCTAACTAGCTTGACACGGATTGTTGTGGGTTAATACTTCACCCCCCACCTTTGGCTGGAAGATGTGTTGGAGTTACTAGGGCTTATTTCCCCCCTTGTGAGTGCACAGAAGAACAAGTTACTTACCTTCGGTAACGATATATCTGTAAGAAACAGTAGTTAGTATTAGATTCCTTACCTTAGAATATCCCCAGGCGTCAGTCTGGATCCGGAAACTTTTGCGTAGCAGTACCCCTGCGCGTCGGTAGGCGTCGTCTGCAGGCGTCCCCTGCGGCTCCGCGTCGTCGGCGTCGTGCGCCGTGATGACGTCGCTGGAGTATATAGACGCCGCCTCCGCGCGCTGACGTCAGTTCTTTGCACACAGCTTTTCCGCGCCAGAACACGCAGAGCCATGTGAGAACTAACACTGGTGCCATTTGAAACTAGGGCCCTGAAAGGGATGTCCTTAACCCTAGGTATCAGTTCGCAGAACGGGGAGGATGGGTGGGGCGGTAAGGAATCTAATACTAACTACTGGTTCTTACAGATATATCGTTACCGAAGGTAAGTAACTTGTTCATCTGAAAGAAACAGGTTAGTATTAGATTCCTTACCTTAGAATAGATACCCCAGCAATACCAACCCCGGTGGTGGGTCTGCGAACCAATACAACCTACACCAGAAAGTCCTGGAGGACCGAACGGCCAAAGAAGCCATCCCTCCGGACTTGACTGTCCAGGCAGTAGTGCCTCGCAAAGGTGTGCAGCGAGGCCCACGTAGCCGCCTGGCAAATGTCCTGCAAAGGGACTCCCCGGCCCAGGGCAGTAGTAGCCGCCGTAGCCCGAGTGGAATGGGCCCTCAGCCCAACAGGAGGCTCCTTCCGAGCCAAAGAGTAGCATGCTTTGATGCACAGGACGACCCACCGAGAGATGGTTCGTTTCTGTACCGCCCTTCCCTTCTTCTCACCCACGTAGCCAACAAACAGTTGGTCATCCACCCGGAACTGGCGTGTGCGATCCATGTAAAATGAAAGCGCACGTTTTGGGTCCAGACGATGGAGCCGCTCTTCATCCTTTGAAGGATGCGGAGGCGGGAAGAAGGAGGGCAAGGTGATGGACTGCCCAATGTGAAAAGCAGAGACTACCTTGGGCAGGAAAGAAGGTCTAGTCCTAAGAACCACCTTGTCAGGATGAACAGACAAGAAAGGAGGTTTAACAGAAAGGGCCTGGAGCTCACTCACTCTCCTGGCAGAGGTGATGGCAACCAGGAAGGCCGTCTTTAAAGTGAGAAGACGGAGAGGACAGGAATGAAGAGGCTCAAAGGGAGCACACATCAGGAAAGTCAGAACCAGGTTCAAGTCCCACTGAGGCATCACGAACGGAGCAGGTGGATACATGTGCGTGATGCCTTTTAAGAATCGTAATACAATAGGGGACTTGAATAAAGATGGCTGATCAGGTAGCCTTAAGAAGGCGGAAAGGGCAGAAAGATAGCCCTTGATAGTGCCCAGAGCAGAGCCCTGCTGGGCAAGGGAAAGAAGGAAGAGGAGAACCTCAGACAGAGGGGCAGAAAGGGGGTCCACAGCCTTTGCTGTGCACCATGCCACAAATCTGTTCCACCGGCAGGCGTATACCGACTTTGTGGAGGGACGCCTGGCTGCCAGAATAACATCACAGACTTCAGGAGGCAAGTCAAATGGCCTCAACTGTCGCCGCTCAATCTCCAAGCATGGAGGTGGAGACTGGACAGGTTCGGGTGGAGGACCGTCCCCTGCTGCTGCGACAGAAGGTCCTCCTGAAGGGGCAGGCGGATCGAGGGACCGACTGTCATGCTGAGTAGCTCGGGATACCAGTACCTTCGAGCCCAGTCCGGAGCCACAAGGATAACTTGGGCCCGGTCGCGCCTGATCTTCTTCAGCACTCTGGGCAGAAGTGGTATAGGCGGAAAGGCGTACAACAGACCGCAACTCCACTCGCGCCGAAAGGCGTCGCCGAGCGAGTGCCGTCTTGGAAACTCCAACGCGCAGAACTGATGACATTGCGCGTTCTCTTCTGTGGCGAATAGATCTAACCAAGGCTCTCCCCATTGCTGAAAGAGGCCTCTCGCCACGTCCGAGTTCAGACGCCATTCGTGATCCACCGAGCACCGACGGCTGAGTTCGTCCGCCCTGGCGTTCAGAGAACCTGCCAGGTGTTGAACCGTCAGAGTCACGCCCTGACGTTCCAGCCATTGCCAGAGACGCAGAGCCTCCTGGCAAAGGGTCCACGACCCCACACCGCCCTGTTTGTTGCAGTACCACATGGCGGTGGTGTTGTCCGTGAACACCTGCACTACACTCCCGTTGACAAAGGGGAGGAATGCCTTCAGTGCTAGGCGAATCGCCCGTAGCTCCAACATGTTGATATGGAGCCGGGACTCCGCCGGAGACCAGATGCCTCTGATCTCCGCCTCTCCCAAGTGGCCACCCCAGCCCTGGAGGGACGTGTCCGTCACAACCACGTGCTCCGGTTGGGGAAGGGAGAGGGATCTGCCTCTGACCCAATCGCGGTCCGTAAGCCACCACTGCAACTGTCTCGCAGTGCCCTCCGAGATCAGGACATGGTCGGATAGGTTGCCCTGATGCTGGGCCCACTGAAACTTCAGGTCCCACTGCAGAGCCCGCATCCGCCACCTGGCGTGATGCACCAGCAGGATGCAGGAGGCCATCAGCCCCAGAAGCCGCAGCGTCAACCTGACCGAAACCCGGGATAACGGCTGAAAGATGGGAATCAGAGCCTGAATATCCCGGACCCGCCGTTCCGGGGGATAAACCCGAAACTGCGCCGAGTCGAGAACCGCTCCGATGAAAAGGAGCTTTTGAGAGGGACACAGGTGTGATTTCGGCACATTGATGGAAAACCCCAGCTCGTGCAGGAGGTCTGCCGTCGTCTGAAGGTGGTGGACGACTGTCTGGGGCGAGCCCGCCTTCAACAACCAGTCGTCGAGGTAGGGGAAGACTGAAACCCCTAACCGGCGCAGATGAGCTGCGACCACCGCCATCACTTTCGTGAACACCCGTGGGGCGCTGGTAAGGCCGAATGGGAGCACGAGAAACTGAAAGTGCTCGTGGCCTACCGTGAACCGCAGGTAACGCCGGTGGGCCGGCAGGACGGGGATGTGAAAATACGCATCCTGCAAGTCCAACGCTACCATCCAGTCTTGTGGGTCTAGAGCAGCCAAGACCTGAGCCAAAGTCAACATCTTGAACTTCTCCTTCCGGAGGAAGCCGTTGACGTTCCGCAGGTCCAAGATAGGACGCAGGCCTCCCTTGTCCTTCTTGGGTACCAGAAAGTAGTGGGAGTAGCAACCACACCCTACTTCTGGCCCAGGAACGCGCTCGATGGCCCCCTTGGCCAAGAGGGCCGTAACTTCCTCCTGCAGAAGTGTCAAGTGGTCCCCCGACACACGGTGGTTCTGCGGTGGCATGGCTGGAGGAGTGGACTCGAAGGGGAGGGCATAGCCCCTTCGACCGAGCTGCAGCACCCACCTGTCCGATGTTATCGCGCGCCAGCGGGAGTGGTGATGGCGAACCCTGCCACCCACTGGCGTCACGTGAGCCCAAAAGCTCGGACTAGGAAGGCTTGGATGCAGCAGCGGAGGGAGGCGTGGACTGACCACGCCGCTGGCCTCTACCGCCACCACGGCGGAAACCACGGCTGCCACCGCGCTGGGGAGCGTTCTGCGGCGCGTGGCTGGCAGCACGTGTGGGACCGCCCCTCCCTTGGCCACGAAAGGGGCGAAACGAACCCGTCTGCTGGCGCTGGGTCGAAAGACCCAAGGACTTGGCCGTAACCCTGGAGTCCTTGAAGCGCTCCAGCGCGTGGTCCGCTTTGTCACCAAACAGGCGACTGCCATCAAATGGCATGTCCATGAGTGTATTTTGGACGTCTGGCGAAAAGTTGGCAGATCTCAGCCAAGCATGGCGACGAATCGCCACCGTCGTGGACATGGCCCGTCCCAGGGAGTCGGTCGTGTCCAGACCACAACGGATCGAGTACCGCGCCGCATCCCGGCCTTCAACCAAGGCCCGGGTGAGCTTGTCCCGCACTTCCTGGGGGCATTGCGGCAAACACTCTTCGACCGTATCCCACAGGGAGTGGGTGTAGCGGCCCAAGAGGCACGCGGTATTACAAGACCGCAGTCCAGCGCTCAAAGAGGAAAAGACCTTTTTACCAAACTGGTCATACCGCTTTGATTCCCGATCGGGCGGAGCCGACGGAAATGCGGACTGCGAAGTGGAGGCCTGGATCACCAGACTCTCCGGGGAGGGATGGGTGGATAAAAAGGCAGGGTCGTCCGAGCATGGACGGTGACGCCTTGCCACATTCCGGTCAACCGGTGCACCGGAAGCGGGCCTGGACCAGGTGCCCAAAAGGACATCCGTCAGGGCCTCATTAAACGGCAGCAGAGGCTCCTGGGGGCATGACTGCGGTTTAAACACTTCGGTCAGAATGTTCGGTTTGACCTTCGCGACGGGGAGCTCAAGGTGTAAGGCCTTGGCAGCCCTCATCAGGACCACTGAATAGGCAGCACCTGCCTCAGACGCCACAGGGGACGGGGAGACAAACCCAGGGTTGGGCGACTCGTCCAGGCCACTGGCATCACCCAGATCACCTACCCAGTCCACATCATACTGGCAGGCACGGGATAAAGGGTCCTCAGACCCCTCCCAACCCTCTCCATACTCATCCTCATCATACCCATATTCTGGGTCGACGATATAGACATCGGGGTCAACGGGCCCCATCGGCGTCGGATCCGGCGTCGGCCGACGCCGGTCCGACTCCGTGTCCGGAGTCGGGGAGGGAATGGGGGTGGCGCCGCGCGGCGTCGGTGCCGGGGACCCGACGCCGGCCGGAGCCGACGGCGGAGTCGCTGCACCACGCGGAGGCGGTACCACGGGTTGGCCCAAAGGAACCGACGCCGGAGAGGCCGGGAGACCAGCCGGCGACGAACCTGAGGGACCCAGCGGCGCCGGGACCGGAGCCACCGGCGGTGTCGGGGCAGAAGCACCCGAACCGCTCGGGCCCCCAGACGGGACCGACGGCCCCGCAGGCGCCGTAGGCCCCGCCGGAGGAGACCTCGCCCTCATAGCAATGAGGAAGGCCTCGATCTCCTCACGCGACGCGCCTTCCCCAGGGACCGACGGGTATGGGGTAGACGGCGTCGGTGACCCACGCGGGCCCGCGGGGGTGGGGCCACCCGAGCCCCCGGCCGCATCACGCGGGCGTCGGGGGGAGTCGGGGGTGCGATGGCGACGCCCCGACTTCTTGTGCTTACCTGACGAACCGGAGGAATGGTGGCGGCTCCGCGATCGTTCCCTCGACCGCTCCCTCGACCTCCGACCGGACCGGGACCGCTCTCGACGCGGGGCCGACACTCGGAGCTCGAGAAGCTTGCGGGACCGCTCCCGCCTAGCTTTTCCAGTCAAGGCCCGACAGTCGACGCAGGACTCCACGTCGTGGTCCGCGCCCAGACACCGGAGGCAGAGTCGATGGTGGTCGGTGACCGACATCATGCGGTCGCACTCGTCGCAGCTCTTAAACCCAGGCATCCTACCGGCACCGTAGAAAGATTAAGTTTTACAAACACTTGGTCAAAAGACCGGAGTACTGCTCTTCGGATCTGCGCTAACTGGCGCGGAAAAAAGAAGAACTGACGTCAGCGCGCGGAGGCGGCGTCTATATACTCCAGCGACGTCATCACGGCGCACGACGCCGACGACGCGGAGCCGCAGGGGACGCCTGCAGACGACGCCTACCGACGCGCAGGGGTACTGCTACGCAAAAGTTTCCGGATCCAGACTGACGCCTGGGGATATTCTAAGGTAAGGAATCTAATACTAACCTGTTTCTTTCAGATATGGAGGTAATTAGCTCATCCGCTTCCCGAGGGGAACAAATGTTGTACATCTTGTTGTTGTACATTACTTTTAGGAAGGCGGGAAACCTCATTTGTACTGTTGCCCCCGCTGCCCTGAATTTATCCATTCTTTGCCCCAACTCCCACTGTCTTTCTAGGGTGACCTTTGATAGGTCCGACCGAACCTCAAATGAAAAGTCCGGGGCTTTCAATGATTTCGCCTTCAGGGCGAGATTAAGAATCTTCTCTTTCAGGGAGTATGTAAAAAAGTTCAAGAGTATTTTCCTTGGCTTCACTCTCCCTGAATTGAGGCGGAACGGATCCCTGTGGATTCTCTGAATGTCTTTGGCTAACTCTTCCTCTGTTTCTTCCAGGTCGAGGGCACTTTTTAATAAAGATACCACAAAAGTCCTAAGGTCTCCCCCTTCTTGCGCCTCTGGGATCTTTAAGAGACGTAAATTATTTCTTCTAGAGAAATTCTCCAGAGACTCGACCCTGTCCCTCATCTCATCCCTCTCCTTCCTGAGGGATTGGATCCGGGAATGTGCTGCCTCCAGGTTGGCTTTTAGCTCCCCAATAGATCCTTCCAGGGTCTCAGTTCTCTCCGAGAGCCCGTCTACTTTCCGCTCCAAGGTGTTACAGGCTATCCTGACCTCACTCTGGTTTTGTTTAGATTCCGCGAAGCCCAACTTTATCTCCTCTCTCATGGCGATTAGCAGTTCCTCCAAGGGAGTCCCTCCCTGCTCCTTCTCAGTATACATTATACCCCCCTCTGCTCCACCACTAGCACACACTTCAGCCAGCCCCCCGGGAGCCTCTGTTGGCAATGTATTCGCCACAGGTGCAGGTACAAGTGCAGGTGCGTCTAGCGAAGTCCCACCTGGAACCCCCAAATCTGCCATCCTCTGTGTGGAACAATCTACAGGCTCAGGGTCTTGTATATCTGGGCTATGGGTCACCTCCAGCACCTGTGGTAGTACCTTGAAAAAGGCACGCAACGAGGGTGTTATTCGTGACAACGGGCCCCCCTTGCGTTTACCCCTTGCCTGAATGTAGGAATCGGGAACCACCTTGCCTCCCTTGCCTCCCTGCCCTGCTTCCCAGATTTCACCTGTGCAATCGGCAACACCTTTGACAGTCCCCCCCCTAAATTCGCCGCCTCCGACCTTCAGATCAGGGATGCCCCCCTCACAGCGCTCCTTAACCCCTGAACTTTCTCCCCTCCTCCTTCCTTTACCTCCTCTTTTCTTCGGGGGTGCTTTCCTTTTATTATTGCTGGTATTAGTGGAGAACTGCCGCTGGCTTTTTAGATCAAGATTTAAATCAGAAAATGCCTTTAATCCTCCACCACCCTGTGGGTCATCGGTCCAGCCCCCAGGGGGTTCAGCTACAGTGGGGCTCAGCCTTCTCTCTTCTCCTACTGCTACTTTCGATTTCAGCCTCCTTGCAGCAACCTTAACAGCCTCGAGCTCTCCGTTGCCTGACTGGGTGCGGTGGTCGCAAACAATGGATGGGTCTTTTCACGCCCTTCTCCCTGCCCCCCGACCCTGAGGCATCCACGAGCCGCCACCCGGCGTCCACGCCGCAGATCCACGGCTGCTCGAAACCATGCTGCAACGAGATGGGAGGGGCGGGCAACGCCGGAGCAGAAACCGTGGCAAAACACATCCGCGCCTGGCCGCTTTACTTCGGAAGCGAAAAATACCGGGGATTCACCACGCACCAGGCACTTCAAGGCAAGTTTTTGCAGGCTTTTTCGCCTACATCCAACCTGATGGGGAAGAGACCATCACCTCCGTGCGAGCCGCTCTAACTCGCGGCCGCCATGTTTTCCATCGTGACCTGGCGGCGGCTTAGGACTGCAAATACCTAGCCCAACATACATCTCTCCTTCCCCGGCACTTTTCCTCCCCACGTGACTTACCTCGGTGAGGCAAGTTAGCTCACAGGCTCCTCGGGCTTCTGAGGTCACTTCTGGGGTGTGGTGGGCAGCGGCTGGGCGATTCTATCTATAATTGAGCTGACCGGGCTTCCTCTTCTTCGGCATGTTGGCTGGTTTGTTTCGTTCTCTGAAATCTACTGGGCAACAGGATCACATGAGGTGCTCACCCCCCAAAACAGTTCCTAGTTCGACAGAAGCAAATGTGATTTAGGACAGAGGGGACACAAGCAGCCAGCTCATTGTTTTAGGTCTTGCTGTTTTACCAACTTTGCTCTTTATGAGACTCCGTGCAGCAAATAAAAAATTGGTTTATATGACATTTCTCAGGTTCAGTAATTATTTTTTCTCATAACTGCCAGCTTAGGCTACTTTATCCCCGCAAATAACAACATATTCAAATTTCCGCTGAGTATAACAGAGCTGTTAATTTAATTTTTCTCCTTTAACACGGGGAAGATGCGTGTCTGGTTGCGTTTAGCCTTATAACTGAGTTGAAGGATCATTGAGTCAGCACATTAAATGGCTGCTATGGAATCGCATGCAGGCATATGCAACCATACAGATGAAAGCTACTGAAAGGAAATAAATAACTCGATCCTCGTTACTGCTGGGTTCATTAAGCGCAACCGTACTGTAATGTTAAATTTGCCTAGCGTAGTACATTGATTTTGCCCACTCCAGAAAGCTAACTGCGCAGCTTAAAGCATAAAGCATTCATGACTCATGAGCTCAGAATAGTATATTACGTAGTTCTAAAAAACAGCTGTTGAGATGTGTACCTATCGGATTTGTCTTCCCCATCAAGGTGAAAAAAAAAATCTTAACTCTGCAGCAGTGCCAGCCTTCACTGTCTTTGATGTATCTTCGAAGAGAATAGTTTTAGTTCTTTCACAGTCTCATTATTTCAGAACTGAAGCATTTTCATTATTATATACAACAAAGCCATAGTTGTTGCTTATTTATCTTATGCAACTAACAACCATTGACAAAGCCAATAGTGCTGGCTTGTTGTAGGTGTAATCTTACTTGTTGCAGTATATATCTGGATGCAACGACAGTTGCAGCAAAAAAACAGTCAGGCGGCACACTATGCTAAGCACAGGTTTTTAGCTTACATGTTCTTAAGCCACAACCTTAATTACATCGGCCACACCCCTTTAAGAGCCCCCCCATTTTTTCATCCCACTTAAAGCCCTGGTTAAAACATCAACAGTATGGCAGAATTTTAAGCACCAATATTCCTGCCCTTCCTGGCCACTCCAGAAATGTAAATGTAGTTGAGCTTATATAGCGCACAGCTACCCGCAGTGGGTGTCCCGGCGCTTGCTTAGGGAACCCTTCCTGGTAGTCCCCTGTGAGATAGCAGGGTATCCACAAGGTGAAAGTCAGGCATCCCGCCGCGAGGGGCCGTTGTGGAGATTAAGCAAGCTATTGCCCAGAGTCGCAGAGTGTGAACCCGTGAGTCGAGGAGGCACCGGAGCGAGAATTATCGAGTCCGTGGAATGTTTAGCCCAAGACCCGCCGAGGCGGGGAATTGAACCCTGGTCCAGGACCGATCTCAGCTTCCGGGTCTGCTGCCTCTAACCCCTGCCTCACACATGCCTGGTACCCCACTCTGTAAGCAGTGAAAGATTTAACCCATTGTGGTCAGGAGTAACTATGATGACTATGACATATGAGAGATGAAGGGGAGGGAACACCCCCAATGTTGATGGGGTGTTGCAATATGGTCTTCTCCAAGATAAAAGGTATTTTCACTTGGCAGAAACAAACGAAAATGTAAATTGGTGGTAACGTGCTCGAGCCCGACACTCCTTTGTGCAGCAGTAGAATTGCTACATTTCCACATGTAGAAATTGTTAGGGATTTGAGTATTCCTGGAAATACATATTGGTTGCTGATTTTCTAGACCCCTGCACAAATTATTTTAGACAGCTAAACAAGTCAGAAATATGTTCCAAACGCAGGAATAATCCGACCGGAGCAAAATATGACATTTTCAGTTGTTTCTTTGTGTGTAAGGCGTGTTATCGCCCCTTTTAAAATGTTTTCACTGCTAATATAGCAGAGTGCTGCTTAGTGGAGCAATTGCAAAACTCCTCGTTTTTACCTATATTTTTATTTTTAATCTTAAATTTTTTTTAATACAAGTTTATCTATGTTGGTTCAATTGTAAGAATTGTAAGGAAAATAAATGTGTTTTAAGCCAAAGAAACCCTGAGCACTTTACACAATCTGCAAAACTCCTCAGTTTAAAAAAATATCCATTCTTATCTTTGAATCTTGGCATTTTTAAAAAACGTGCTTCATCTATTTTGGAGGCATTGTGAGGAAAGTGAATGTGGTTTTAGTGCTATGGGGAGAAAGAAGTGCTAAACACTTTGGCCACAGAGTCCTAATCATAGAGTTGCCCTGGGTGGTTGGTGCTCTAGTGGTTTGACTACTCATTGTCAAAATATTTTATTTCGATCACACAGATCAACAAAGTAAACAAGCATTGGCATAGCCAATAGGTCTCGTCTTTGGGACCTTATAAGTGTTTAGCCATGCAACAGTTGATGTTGTTGCACCAAGGATATTGTGCTGTATAACTAAATACGTATAAGGTCCCAAAGGCGAGACCTATTGGCTATGCCAATGCTTGCTTTTTTAATGGTGCTTTTGCACTTAGTAGATGAGGAAGAAGGAGCACTGGAACGATGTAGAGAACTCTTCTGTCGTCGGTGGTCACCATTGGCTCTAGCCTAAAAGAGCTTGGCCTCGCACTCCATGCTGAGGCGGAAGGAACAGGATTTGGTGTCGTGGTTAGAGCCCAAGCACCATAAACAAGTAGAGTGGGGGTCAGTGATGGAGAGCAGTCCCACAAAAAATCCATACAAGGTGTAAAACATGATACTGCTCTTTGAAAATTTGTTGTTAGGAAAACTCAGAGATCTTAGCGCCAGATCTGCATCAAAGGCACTGAAAAAAGGGAACTGACGTCGATGTTCTAGGGCAGTCGCTTTATGGCCTTGGGGGATGTTGCCTGACATCACTTCCTGAAAAGACTGACTCCAGCACCCTCTACTGGCGACATCACAGCTTTGAACTTTTCCAGATCCAGTCTGATGCCTGGGGAATGTTCTACAGGTGAGGAACCTGCAGTTATCCCTATGAATTATATTTTTTTACTAAGCCCCACCATAAAGAGTCCATAACTTCAGTATTGTGAACAGCGAGGCGAAATAACCATCCCACAATCAAACATCCAAGTCGAGGTTTGGCAGCATCGAGACACTTTAATATACATAGGTTTATACGTCTACAGAAAATAAGTATGTACAGCTTGTAACAGGCGCTTTATTCAGAGGGAAATTATGTTTTTGCATTTACAATGGCACAAATTTACTATATACACTTCCCATGATAAACATTATGATGATATTCTCAGGAATAAGTCGGAGACGCATAGTGCAGAAATTAAAATAGACAATGGAGGCAGAGTTAAACAAACAGATGCCCCTCTTTCCTGTTAATCAGCTGTCAATGTAGTACTTCAAAGAATACTGTTAAGTTCGGTTTCAAAAGTGATCTCTTTTAAATAAACTGCTTGTAAAATGTCAGAAATATTTTTAATATATAATACTATCCAGTTGGTGCGTGGTTTTGTCAATATACAATCAAGGAGATGCACAGAACACAACACTAAATGAGGAATTCTATTGCACCCACAATCTCAAGGGTAGGGCCGCTGATTTTGCTGGAGGCACTGCACTACAGCTTTCCATAAACATTTACAACACTTTCAGTAAACACAAAAGATATAATTGTAGTGCAACAGCTAAAAGAAGTGACACATCCCCTTAACTCTTGAAAGAAATGTCCATATATAGAACTATAGTCTGTAAGTTAGAGGGCTTAAATTGTTCCTCCTACAAGCAAATCCCCCACATGAAGCTTTGCCTTGTTCAACTAACTCCAAGTTCTGAATTGTCCTCTCTTTGTGCAACCGTGGGCTACAGATGTCCCACAATGCTCTTAACAATTCGACCACAGGAGGATTGTTCTCTTCAATGCCCGGTTAAGTAGTCCTGCGTGGAGTCTGAAGCAAAGGAATCGGCATCTTCATTGTCTGAGTCCTCGCTGCTGTCATCGGCGGCGGGCTCTCCGGTCAATGCTATTCGGGCATAGTCATCAGTGTCTATTGATTTACAAAAGTGAATGGCGTATTTTAGCTTTTCCTCCAACACCTGCTTGCAGGAATACCTGGGGAGCTTCAGCAGGAAGAAGCATGTGTAAGATTCTGGCAGAAAGTGGTCTGGAGGATTGTATTTATCCAAAACCTGTGGAGGAAAAAATACGTGTTACTTAATGTGGATCAATTCACCGTCAGAACTTTATTGACTTTGTGCTAAGCAGAACACAATGGGAAGACCGATTAGAAGGTAATGTCCCAGGGAACCATTCATAATCCAGCTGATACTGGCTACTAGATCAGGTACAATTAATGCATTGTGTGCCAACTAATAAACCTAAACGTACACAGTATGGGCATATGGCTGTTATTTCTAATACATACCAAGCAACTTCTAAAGCAGGCAGGAAAATCAATACATGAAGCTATAATACCGGTAAATAAATCCACGTGCTCAAGGAGCCTATTTCGAAATGTTCCCAAGCTAAAGAGTGTGTATCTGTTGCATAAAGTTACAGGTAAGGAACCTTACTTTTCTTCAGGAGTTGATCTCCTAATAAGGACCATTTCGACATCCCCAGGTATCAGCATATATTTTCAATGTCAACAAGAAGCACAAGTTACTACTTGTGTAACGATATATCTGTAAGAGACATTAGTTAGTATTAGATTCCTTACCTTAGAATATCCCCAGGCGTCAGACTGGATCCGGAAACTTTTGCGTAGCAGTACCCTTGCGCGTCGGTAGGCGTCGTCTGCGGCTCCGCGTCCGTCGTCGGCGCCGTGATTACGTCGTCGGAGTACTTAGACGCCGCCTCCGCGTGCTGACGTCAGTTCTTAGACACAGCTTTTCCGCGCCAGAAACGCAGAGCCATGTTAAAAACCAACACTGGTGCCATTGAAACTAGGGCCCTGAAGGGGAGAACCCTAACCCTAGATATTGGTTCGCAGAACGGGGAGGATGGGTGGGTCGGTAAGGAATCTAATACTAACTAATGTCTCTTACAGATATATCGTTACACAAGTAGTAACTTGTGCATCTGAAAGAGACACGTTAGTATTAGATTCCTTACCTTAGAATAGATAACCCAGCAATACCAACCCTGGTGGTGGGTCTGCGAACCAATAATCACACCAGAAAGTCCTGGAGGACGGAATGGCCAAAGAAGCCATCCCTCCGGACTTGGCTGTCCAGGCAGTAGTGTCTTGCAAACGTGTGCAGCGATGCCCACGTAGCTGTCTGACAGATGTCTTGTAAGGGCACACCCCTGCCCAGGGCAGTGGTGGTCGCCGTCGCTCGGGTAGAATGAGCCCGCAGTCCAACCGGGGGCTCCTTCCTAGCCAAGGAGAAGCATGCCTGGATACACAGGATGATCCACCGGGAGATGGTCCTCTTGTGCACCGCTTTCCCCTTCTTAGCGCCCACGTAACCAACAAAGAGTTGGTCATCCACCCGGAACTGGCGTGTGCGATCCAAATAGAATGAGAGCGCACGTTTTGGGTCCAGACGGTGGAGCCGCTCTTCCTCTTTAGAGGGATGCGGTGGCGGGAAGAAGGTAGGCAAGGTGATGGACTGCCCGATGTGAAAGGCTGTGACAACCTTGGGCAGGAAAGAAGGTTTGGTACGAAGTACCACTTTGTCCGGATGGACAGAAAGGAAAGGTGGAGTACAAGAAAGAGCCTGGAGCTCACTCACTCTCCTGGCAGAGGTGATGGCAACCAGGAAAGCAGTCTTCAAAGTCAGAAGGCGAAGAGGACAGTTGTGAAGCGGCTCAAAGGGAGCGCACATCAGAAATGTCAAAACCAGGTTCAAGTCCCACTGAGGCATCACAAACGGAACAGGAGGAAACGTGTGAGTGATGCCCTTAAGAAATCTGTTAACAATAGGGGACTTGAACAAAGAAGGCTGATCAGGTAGCCTGAGAAAGGCTGAAAGGGCAGAAAGGTAGCCCTTGATAGTGCCCAGAGCAGAGCCCTGCTGGGCAAAAGAAAGAAGGAAGAGAAGAACCTCAGAAAGAGGGGCAGAAAGAGGATCCACAGCCTTTGCTGTGCACCATGCCACAAATCTGTTCCACCTGCAGGCGTATACCGACTTTGTGGAGGGACGCCTGGCTGCCAGAATGACATTACAGACTTCAGGAGGCAAGTCAAATGGCCTCAATTGTCGCCGCTCAATCTCCAAGCATGGAGGTGGAGACTGGACAGGTTCGGGTGGAGGACCGTCCCCTGCTGCTGCGACAGAAGGTCCTCCTGAAGAGGCAGACGAACCGGGGGATCGACTGACATACTGAGTAGCTCTGGATACCAGTACCTTCTGGCCCAGTCCGGAGCCACAAGGATGACTTGGGCCCGGTCGCGCTTGATCTTCTTCAGCACTCTGGGCAGAAGTGGTATAGGCGGAAAGGCGTACAACAGACCACAACTCCACTCGCGACGAAAAGCGTCTCCGAGCGAGTGCCGCCTTGGAAATTCCAACGCGCAGAACCGATGACAATGCGCGTTCTCGTCGGTGGCGAATAGATCTAACCAAGGCTCTCCCCATCGCTGAAAGAGGCCTTGCGCCACGTCCGAGTTCAGACGCCATTCGTGATCCATCATGCACCGACGGCTGAGCTCGTCCGCCCTGGCGTTCAGAGAACCTGCCAGGTGTTGAGCCACCAGGGTCACGCCCTGGCGTTCCAGCCATTGCCAAAGGCGAAGAGCCTCTTGACAAAGGATCCACGACCCCACCCCGCCTTGTTTGTTGCAGTACCACATGGCGGTGGTGTTGTCCGGGAACACCTGCACTACACTCCCCCGGACAGAGGGGAGGAATGCCTTCAGTGCCAGATGAATCGCCCTGAGCTCCAACAGGTTGATGTGGAGCCGGGTCTCCGCCGGAGACCAGAGGCCTCTGATTTCCGCCTCTCCCATGTGGCCTCCCCAGCCCTGGAGGGACGCGTCCGTCACAACAACGTGCTCCGGTTGGGGAAGGGAGAGGGATCTGCCGCTGACCCAATAGCAGTCCGTAAGCCACCACTGCAGCTGTCTCGCAGTGCCCTCCGAGATCAGGACGTGGTCGGATAGGTTGCCCTGATGCTGGGCCCACTGAAACTTCAGGTCCCACTGCAGAGCCCGCATCCGCCACCTGGTGTGATGCACCAGTAGGATGCAGGAGGCCATCAGCCCCAGAAGCCGCAGCGTCAACCTGACCGAAACCCGGGATAACGGCTGAAAGATGGGAACCAGAGCCTGAATATCCCGGACCCGCTGTTCGGGTGGATAAACCCGAAACCGCGCCGAGTCCAGAACCGCTCCGATGAAGAGGAGCTTCTGAGAGGGACACAGGTGTGACGTCGGCACATTGATGGAGAACCCCAGCAGGTGCAGGAGGTCTGCTGTCGTCTGGAGGTGGCTGACGACTGTCTGGGGCGAGCCCGCCTTCAACAACCAGTCGTCGAGGTAGGGGAAGACTGAAACCCCTAACCTGCGCAGATGAGCTGCGACCACCGCCATCACCTTCGTGAACACCCGTGGGGCGCTTGTAAGGCCCAAGGGTAGCACGGTAAACTGAAAGTGCTCGTGGCCCACCATGAACCGCAGGTAGCGCCGGTGGGCAGGCAGGACGGGGATATGAAAGTAAGCGTCCTGCAAGTCCAACGCTACCATCCAGTCTCCTGGGTCCAGGGCAGCCAGGACCTGAGCCAGTGTCAGCATCTTGAACTTCTCCTTCCGGAGGAAGCCGTTGACGTCCCGTAGGTCCAAGATAGGGCGTAGGCCCCCTTTGCCCTTCTTGGGTACCAGAAAGTAGTGGGAGTAGCAACCACACCCTACTTCTGGCCCAGGAACGCGCTCGATGGCCCCCTTGGCCAACAGGGCCGTAACTTCCTCCTGCAGAAGTCGCAAGTGATCCCCCGATACACGGTGGTTCTGCGGTGGCATGGCTGGAGGAGTCGCCTCGAAGGGGAGGGAGTAGCCCCTTCGGACGATTTGCAGCACCCACCTGTCCGATGTGACAGTGCGCCAGTGGAGGTGGTGATGGCGAACCCTGCCCCCCACTGGGCGTCACATGGGCCGGAAAGCACGGACTAGGAGGGTTTTGAGGCAGATGCTGCGGGGGAAGGTGTGGACTGACCTCGCCGCTGCCCCCGACCACCTGGACGGCGGTTCCCACGGCCGCCACCGCGTTGGGTATTGCCCTGCGGTGCGTGGCTGGCGGCACGTGTGGGCGCACCCCTTCCGTGGCCACGAAAGGAGTGATAGACAGCCGGTTGCTGGCGCTGGCCCGAGAGGCCTAAGGACTTGGCCGTAGCCCTGGAGTCCTTAAAACGCTCAAGCGCATGGTCTGCCTTGTCGCCAAAGAGGCGACGGCCATCGAACGGCATGTCCATAAGCGTGTTCTGGACATCTGCCGAGAAGTTGGCGGACCTCAGCCAGGCGTGGCGTCTGACCGCCACCGTCGTTGCCATCGCTCTACCCAGCGAGTCAGTGGTATCCAGCCCACACCGGATGGAATACTTGGCTGCATCCCGGCCCTCCACAAGGGCTTGGCCGAGTTTGGCCCGAACCTCCAACGGACACTCTGGCAGCACTTCCGCGACCTTATCCCACACAGAGTGGGTGTAACGTCCCAAGAGGCAGGCGGTGTTAGAAGACCGCAGGCCGAGGCTAAGTGATGAGAAGATCTTCTTCCCATACTGGTCATACCTCTTGGATTCCCGGTCCGGGGGGGCGGATGGGAATGCGGTCTGGGAATTGGAGGCCTGGATGACCAGGCTCTCGGGGGTAGGGTGGGAGGACAGGAAACATGGGTCGCCCGGGGCTGGGCGGTGGCGTCTGGCCACGTTCCTATCTACGGGCGAACCCGTAGCGGGCTTGGACCAAGTGCCCAGCAGAACGTCGGTCAAGGCCTCATTAAAAGGCAGCAGAGGCTCGGCCAAGCTTGACTGCGGTTTAAGGACCTCAGTGAGGAGGTTAGTCCTCACGGCCGCGACGGGGAGCTCAAGGCCCAAGGCCTTGGCAGCCCTCATCAGCACCACACTATAAGTTGCCCCCTCCTCCGATGCCACGGAAGGAGGGGAGACAAAACCAGTGTCTGGAGAGGTGTCCAGGCCACTGGCCTCCCCAAGGTCTCCTGTCCAGTCCTCATGAGACTGACACTCCCTGGTCAGAGGGTCCTCAGACCCCTCCCAGTCCTCTTCATCACCCATCTCCTGAAATTCAGGGTTCTCATCCAATGGGGCCTGCTCGTAGAGAGAGAACTCTCCAACCGGCGTCTGGAGCGGCGCCCATCGGGGCCGTCCCGACGCCGGAACAGGAACGAAGGTGGAACCGGGGACGGCGCCGCCCGAGGCCGGCGCCGGAGGCGACACCTGAGGGTCCGACGCCGGGGAGGTCGTCAGATCCACCGGCGACGAACCAGATCCCGAAGGAGGACCAGCGGCATCCTGCGGCGCCGGGCCCGAAGGCGCCGGCGGCGTCGGAACAACTGGACCCCTCGGCGCCGGGCCCGAAGGCACCGGCGGCGTCGGGATAACGGGGACCTGCGACGCCGGGCCCGAAGGCGTCGGCGGCGTCGGGGCCAAAGCACCCGACGGCGTCTGGGCCGGAGCCGCCGACCGGCTAGGGCCCCCAGACGGGTCCGCTGGGCCCGAAGGCGCCGCGGAGCCTGTCGAAGGAGAGAGTTTCCTCATGGCCATGAGGAAGCGCTCGATCTCCTCCGGCGTCGCGTTGAGCCCAGGGACCGTAGGGTATGGGGCTGCACGCGGCGCCCGCGACTCCGACGGAGCCGCGTTGGCGGTGTCACCCGAACCCCCGGCCGCATCGTGCGAGCGTCGGGGGGAGTCCGAGGAGCGATGACGCCGCTTGGACTTCTTGTGCCTCTTACCTGACGACGACTTCGACCCGGAGGAGTGCGGCCTACTCTCGGAGCTGTGATGGCTCCGAGCCCGCGACCTGTCCCTCGACCTCCCATGGGATCGGGACCTCTCACGGCGCGGGACCGACTGCCGGAGTTCGAGGCGCCTACGGGACCGCTCCCGCCTGGCTTTCGAAGAGAGGGCCCGGCAGTCGGAGCAGGCCTCGTCATCGTGGTCGACGCACAAACACGACAAACAGACGCGGTGAGGATCCGTGACCGACATCAGCCGGTCGCAATCGTCACAAGGTTTGAAGCCGGGCATCCCTAAAGGCACCGTGTCGGAGTCAAGAGACTCGAAATAGGATCAAAAAGGATAGTCAAAAAGTGACTAGGGTTACTGCTTTTTCCAGATCTGCGCTTGCTGGCGCGGAAAAAAGAAGAACTGACGTCAGCACGCGGAGGCGGCGTCTAAGTACTCCGACGACGTCATCACGGCGCCCACGACGCCGACGACGGACGCGGAGCCGCAGACGACGCCTACCGACGCGCAAGGGTACTGCTACGCAAAATTTTCCGGATCCAGTCTGACGCCTGGGGATATTCTAAGGTAAGGAATCTAATACTAACGTGTCTCTTTCAGATATCCACGATAAGATGCATTAAACATCCTGTTCCCACTCTCATATGCCATACCTAATGAAAACATCCACGGATATGCAACAACAACCATGGCCAGAGACACTCAAGGAAACCTCTGCTACACCTCATTCGTCATGTTTGCCACCTATTGCTGTGAAGGGTTCCCTCTAAGAAGTTAGTGGATGTAACTCTCTCCTCAGTTTCTGCAACTGTACAGTTCCTGTCCTGGCTCTCTAAAATCAAATTTTGAGGAAGGAGATGAAATGGTGAGGGCATAGAGGCAGAGAATGAGGAAAAAGCCAAGTAAAGGGTAAGGGACCATCCATGTTCCAAGGGAATGGGCATTGACACCTGTGGCTAGATTCACCCACACAATCCCAGGTGGTCACCCTAGCTTAGCTACAAGACAGGAATCTGATCAGAGTACACCCATGTTTACGGCTATTTTGAAATTATCTAAAGGGCTTGGACCACTGATATCTGCTCATAATTTTCCATTTTGGCAAAAACGAGCCGTTAAAATCCAAGCAATGTACGTGAAAACATATGCAAAGTGGTTGGCGATAAATAAATACATTTGGAAAGCTGGCAAATGATTGATGGCATTCAGACGTGAGGTAATCGAAATGGGTATGTGGAAAACTGTGACCAGCTCATATATCACATTTGCCATGGTCGTGGCTCCTTTTGATTAATTCGATGCACAGTAAACAACTCAGCACACTTCCACGCAGTAGCACCTACAGTCCTTCAGCAAGAGAGCAATCATTCAAAGGGCAGTAGATAAAAAAACAAAAGCTTTTAAGTTAGTGGCCAATTCGCATTACTCAGTGAACATAAAACAACTGGAATATGGATGCTCAACAAGGTGTAATCCTTAATTCAAGTAAACAATAACTATCTGATATACAAACAAATATACTAGTTACTGCCAATATTAAATCATCTGGTCATCAAAATAACTAAAAGAAATCATCAGAAAAACGTGAAAAAAATACTCTTTGATCGACAGTTAGGGATTAGATGCTTGGCAAGGCCTAAAAAACACACAGGAAGAACTTAACACATCCTAGCTAGAGAGGTCTGGTAGAAATCATTTCACCTGAATGACAGCATTCTAATTAGGATTTGCTGCTATCACAGCACCAAAAATAGTTCCAATATATGCTTTGAAGGGCATGTGCTAATAATCTTTCATTTAGACACAACTACCTCAGAATGCTTCTGTGGTATACAACACTTTATGAATGAATTGGTCCTGCGCCTGAATGACAAACATTAGGATGCTTTACTTGAAAGAACAAATGCAAAACTGCCTTAAACAGGGTCAAGTCACTGTGAGCAGCTAACATGCTCACGAGTCGGGTAGAGTGTAAACCACGACACTTTTGACTGATAGCCTACAAGCTGCTTGTATAAAGATACTAGCACACAGCGAAGGGGCAGCTGGTAACCACTGGCGATAAGAGTAACACACAAATTCAAATCTGAAAACTGTAGGGCACTATGGGCTGAGCATCTGTTAAACTTTTAGTTGTTCATTTACTTAGTTTATGCAATTGTCTTTTTTATGTTTGCCTAATTTATCTAATCCATTGACACTACCTGGCCATCTACGAGTACCGATGTTACCACTTTGTCTCTATACAAATACATGTAAAGGCAGACAGTAATAGACGTGTAATAACGTATTTGATGCACAAGATAACTAGAACTGTATGGTTATAATTATTGTCCTGCTTTTATGTCCCCCGACTCCTTTATCATATTCCTATCGTCTAAATAATGTAATTGGGTCATAAATGCATACGTGTACCGTATCCATGATATAAATCGAAGTCCAGTGCTGCTTGCATGCTGAAATTATGTGTATTGAAAATATAAAATCAATAAAGAGATTTGCTTTAAAAAAAACAAAACACACACAAGAGTCAAGTTATTAAAACTGGGCTTAGCTCATGTACTACAAACTAAGGTAAATAAACCAAGGATGACACAGATTTTTAAGAATACCAATATAGTCAAGGTGAACACAGTAATTAGGAACATGCATTTAACTCAACACCCTAGGGAAGAACCCCCCACCCTTTAAGCCAGCCACAGAAACTACAGGTGGTGAGAGGTGACAGGAGCCGTTCTACTTCATTAGGAGTTACAAAGGATTCATAGCAAGAAGGAATGCAGCCCTATCATACCCCTTCAAATTATACATGAGGAACGTTTGATACCTCCAAATAGCAGGAGCTCTGTGACAAACCCAGACCCATTTTATACAATACCACAAATATGGTGTAAAGGATGAAAGCACAAGTTACTACTTGTGTAACGATATATCTGTAAGAGACATTAGTTAGTATTAGATTCCTTACCTTAGAATATCCCCAGGCGTCAGACTGGATCCGGAAACTTTTGCGTAGCAGTACCCTTGCGCGTCGGTAGGCGTCGTCTGCGGCTCCGCGTCCGTCGTCGGCGTCGTGGGCGCCGTGATGACGTCGTCGGAGTACTTAGACGCCGCCTCCGCGTGCGGACGTCAGTTCTTAGACACAGCTTTTCCGCGCCAGAAACGCAGAGCCATGTTAAAAACCAACACTGGTGCCATTGAAACTAGGGCCCTGAAAGGGGGTAACCCTAACCCTAGATATCGGTTCGCAGAACGGGGAGGATGGGTCAGTCGGTAAGGAATCTAATACTAACTAATGTCTCTTACAGATATATCGTTACACAAGTAGTAACTTGTGCATCTGAAAGAGACACGTTAGTATTAGATTCCTTACCTTAGAATAGATACCCCAGCAATACCAACCCCGGTGGTGGGTCTGCGAAACAATAATCACACCAGAAAGTCCAGGAGGACAGAACGGCCAAAGAAGCCATCCCTCCGGACTTGGCTGTCCAGGCAGTAGTGTCTTGCAAACGTGTGCAGCGATGCCCACGTAGCTGCCTGACAGATGTCTTGTAAGGGCACCCCCCGGCCCAGGGCAGTTGTAGTCGCCGTGGCTCGGGTGGAATGAGCCCGTAATCCAACAGGGGGCTCCTTTCTAGCCAAGGAGTAACATGCCTGGATACACAAGATGATCCACCGGGAGATGGTCCTCTTGTGCACCGCTTTCCCCTTCTTAGCGCCCACGTAACCAAGAAAGAGTTGGTAATCCACCCGGAACTGGCGTGTGCGATCCAAGTAAAATGAGAGCGCACGTTTTGGGTCCAGACGGTGGAGCCGCTCTTCCTCTTTAGAGAGATGCGGTGGCGGGAAGAAGGTTGGCAAGGTGATAGACTGCCCGATGTGGAAGGCCGTGACAACCTTGGGCAGGAAAGATGGCTTAGTACGCAACATCACTTTGTCCGGATGGACAGAAAGGAAAGGTGGAGTACAAGAAAGGGCCTCGAGCTCACTCACTCTCCTGGCAGAGGTGATGGCAACCAGGAAGGCAGTCTTCAGAGTAAGAAGGCGGAGAGGACAGTTGTGAAGTGGCTCAAAAGGAGCGCACATCAGAAACGTAAGAGCCACGTTCAAGTCCCACTGAGGCATCACAAACGGAACAGGAGGAAATGTGTGTGTGATGCTTTTTAGAAATCTATTCACAATAGGGGACTTGAACAAAGAAGGTTGATCAGGCAGCCTCAGAAAGGCTGAAAGGGCAGAAAGGTAGCCCTTGATAGTGCCCAGAGCAGAGCCCTGATGGGCAAGAGAAAGAAGGAAGAGAAGAACCTCAGAAAGAGGGGCAGCAAGAGGTTCCACAGCCTTTGCTGTGCACCATGCCACAAATCTGTTCCACCTGCAGGCGTATACCGACTTTGTGGAGGGACGCCTGGCTGCCAGAATGACGTTACAGACTTCAGGAGGCAAGTCAAATGGCCTCAACTGTCGCCGCTCAATCTCCAAGCATGGAGGTGGAGACTGGACAGGTTCGGGTGGAGGACCGTCCCCATCTGCTGCGACAGAACGTCCTCCTGAAGAGGCAGACGAACCGGGGGATCGACTGACATACTGAGTAGCTCTGGATACCAGTACCTTCGTGCCCAGTCCGGAGCCACAAGGATGACTTGGGCCCGGTCGCGCTTGATCTTCTTCAGCACTCTGGGCAGAAGTGGTATAGGCGGAAAGGCGTACAACAGACCGCAACTCCACTCGCGTCGAAAAGCGTCTCCGAGCGAGTGCCGCCTTGGAAATTCCAACGCGCAGAACTGATGACATTGCGCGTTCTCTTCGGTGGCGAATAGATCTAACCAAGGCTCTCCCCATTGCTGAAAGAGGCCTTGCGCCACATCCGAGTTCAGACGCCATTCGTGATCCATCATGCACCGACGGCTGAGCTCGTCCGCCCTGGCGTTCAGAGAACCTGCCAGGTTTTGAGCCACCAGGGTCACGCCCTGGCGTTCCAGCCATTGCCAGAGGCGCAGAGCCTCCTGGCAAAGGGTCCACGACCCCACCCCGCCCTGTTTGTTGCAGTACCACATGGCGGTGGTGTTGTCCGTAAACACCTGCACTACACTACCCCGGACAGAGGGGAGAAATGCCTTCAGTGCCAGACGAATCGCCCGTAACTCCAACAGGTTGATGTGGAGCCGGGCCTCCGCCGGAGACCAGAGGCCTCTGATCTCCGCCTCTCCCATGTGGCCTCTTCAGCCCTGGAGGGACGCGTCCGTCACAACTATGTGCTCCGGTTGGGGAAGGGAGAGGGATCTGCCACTGACCCAATCGCGGTCCGTGAGCCACCACTGCAGCTGTTTCGCAGTGCCCTCCGAGATCAGGACATGGTCGGATAGGTTGCCCTGATGCTGGGCCCACTGAAACTTCAGGTCCCACTGCAGAGCCCGCATCCGCCACCTGGCGTGATGCACCAGTAGGATGCAGGAGGCCATCAGCCCCAGGAGCCGCAGCGTCAACCTGACCGAGACCCAGGATAACAGCTGAAAGATGGGAATCAGAGCCTGAATATCCCGGACCCGCTGTTCGGGTGGATAAACCCGAAACCGCCCCGAGTCGAGAACCGCTCCGATGAAAAGGAGCTTCTGAGAGGGGCACAGGTGTGACTTCGGCACATTGATGGAGAACCCCAGCCGGTGCAGGAGATCTGCCGTAGTCTGGAGGTGGCTGACGACTGTCTGGGGCGAGCCCGCCTTCAACAACCAGTCGTGGAGGTAGGGGAAGACTGAAACCCCTAACCTGAGCAGATGAGCTGCGACCACCGCCATCACCTTTGTGAACACCCGTGGGGCGCTGGTAAGGCCGAAGGGGAGCACGGAATACTGAAAGTGCTCGTGGCCAACCGTGAACCGCAGGTAGCGCCGGCAGGACGGGGATGTGGAAATAAGCGTCCTGCAAGTCCAACGCTACCATCCAGTCTCCTGGGTCCAGGCCAGCTAGGACCTGAGCCAGTGTCAGCATTTTGCACTTCTCCTTCCGGGGGAAGCCGTTGACGTTCCTTAGGTCCAAGATAGGGCGTAGGCCCCCTTTGCCCTTCTTGGATACCAGAAAGTAGTGGGAGTAGCAACCACACCCTACTTCTGGCCCAGGAACGCGCTCGATGGCCCCCTTGGCCAAGAGGGCCGTAACTTCCTCCTGCAGAAGTTGCAAATGATCCCCCGATACACGGTGGTTCTGCGGTGGCATGGCTGGAGGAGTCGCCTCGAAGGGGAGGGAGTAGCCCGTTCGGACGATTTGCAGCACCCACCTGTCCGAAGTGACAGAGCGCCAGTGGAGGTGGTGATGGCGAACCCTGCCCCCCACTGGCGTCACATGGGCCTGAAAGCACGGACTAGGAGGGTTTTGAGGCGGATGCTGCGGGGGAAGGTGTGAACTGACCTCGCCGTTGTCCCCGACCGCCGGGACGGCGGTTCCCACGGCCGCCACCGCGTTGGGTATTACCTTGCGGAGCGTGGCTGGCAGCACGTGTGGGTATACCCCTTCCGTGGCCACGAAAGGAGTGAAAGGCAGCCGATTGCTGGCGCGGGCCGAGAGGCCCAAGGACTTGGCCGTAGCCCTGGAGTCCTTAAAGCGCTCAAGCGCATGGTCTGCCTGGTCGCCAAAGAGGCGACGGCCATCAAACGGCATGTCCATTAGGGTGTTTTGGACATCGGCCGAAAAGTTGGCGGACCTCAACCTCTGACCGCCACCGTCGTTGCCATCGCTCTACCTAGTGAGTCAGTGGTATCCAGCCCACACCGGATAGAATATTTGGCTGCATCCCGGCCCTCCACAAGGGCTTGGCCGAGTTTGGCCCGTACCTTCAACGGACACTCTGGCAGCACTTCCGCAACCATATCCCACAGAGAGTGGGTGTAGCGGCCCAAGAGGCATGCGGTATTGGAAGACCGCAGACCCAGACTAAGGGACGAGAAGATCTTTTTACCGTACTGTGAGAAGTTGGCCTGATATGCAGTGCTCACTATTCTAGTGATCACTATGTATCAGTCCAGACAACCCTTATTGATGATTGGTTGTAAGTCAACCTTATAGACCAGCTATCCTAGTAGCATGGATACGAGCAGTCTAAGGCTAAGACTCTAGAGGGCGTGTTAAGCCAGCTGTTTTACCATCACAAATACCCCTTGAACACCAAGTGAAAGGACACCACACAAGTTGTTATGAAAATAAACGTATATTTATTTCTAACAAGACTACCCTGGCTCTTTATGAGACAGGGAGCTAAGCACACAACAAAACTCTTACGAAAATACTTAAAGTCGCACAATTTACACAAATGCCCGAGGGGCACAAAAAACCATATACACAAGAAGTGGAATGCGAAATTACTAGCAGGTAAGTACTATTCTCATAGGCTTTAGAATCGCTAGGACTGGACTACTGAACCTTTAGATTACAAGCAGGAGGCCTAGGGACGTCGTGTGCAGAGTGGGAACTCTCACGCGTAAGGCGGGAAAAAGTCTATGGAGGCTAGTAAAGACAAAGTTACTGTTCTCGGGCGAACCCGACTAGGTGGGTCGAAAACAAGAGTGGATCCGAACACTTAGAGTGTTGGACTATGCTGGAGCACCGGAGTACTCGGTTTACCTAGCCCAGGGGCTGCGGCTGCATAGGGTTCAAGTTGCGTCGGAAACCCTCGTTGACGAACCAGGAGCCTGAAGAAAGAAGTTGCTGGCAGGCGGCCAGTGAAGAAGTTCGTGGTGATCCAAGCCTGGATCAGGGAAGAAGAGGACCTGAAAGCAGAGGGGACCAAGTTCTGAATCACTAGCCAGTGATTTAGGTGGGCACCAGGGTGGCACCGGACGAAGTCACCTCGACCAGGTGAGTGGGCGCTGCTGGGCTCTGCAGTCTCTCGGACCAGGAGGCGTTGTCGGCGACCAGGATGGAGGTGCGAGCTGTCCCACGAAGGTGTCTGCTGTCGACGTCGCTGGACCCAGGATTGGGGCAACAAGTCTTGACAAATGCAAGCCCACGCGGTGGACTTAAAATGGAGTCTGGAGTGGACCAGGAGGGTCCAAGGCGCTCCTCTGTTGGAGGGGAGCAAGGGCTAGTCTGGAGCAACCAGACCAGCGGTGTTTGTCGTCGTGAAGCGTCGTAAAAGGGCCACTAGCCAACGGGCAAGTGACCTGGACAACGCGGTGAGCAGCAAAGAGCAGAAGGGCCCCACGCAGATCTCGTGGATGCAGGGGGGCTGAACTTCGGTGCTGGAGCTGCTCAGGGTCAGGGCTTCTCTTACCCCAAAGCAGTCAGTCGAGGGTCACTCGGTGGTCGTGCTGGACAAGCGTCGTGCAGTCTTTAAAGATGGCCGGTCCCTCGAGGTCTCGTCACACCCACGGATCACAGCTGGGCTGATGATGCAGGTTGAGGTCAGAGGTGCCAGGGAAGCCGGTTCTCGTCGTGCTGGGCAGTCTTGATCCGGAGGAGAGACTTACAGCAGACCGCGATGCTTGGTTGGTGCCTGCTGCTGCAGGGTGACTACTCCTTAGTCACAAGGGAGAAATCTTAGGAAGAGTCTTGAGTTCCTCTCGTAGAAAGTCGGTTCAGGATTCAAAGATTGACCTAATTTGGAAGGGGGCCTGCTCCTACCTGTATCCTGCAAAAGGGGGCTGGCACGCGACGAAGTCCTGCCCTATGGGTGGGACTAGGAGGGGGGTGGTTACACCCCTCTCCTTTGGCGGGCTTTTCCCCAGCTCAGGGTCTGGTGTGCCCCTGGAACTGGTTCAAGCCGGCCTATGCATAGTGAGCACCGGGGTGCCACTTGCAGTCACCTTCCTCTAAAGCCCTGCCTACCTAGGATACACAAAATCCTGTCTGGGAGGGTGCTGGCACCGCCCCTGACAGGAAACCCTTTGTCCTTGCCTCCTGCACTGGGAGGACTCCCAGCAACAGGAGGGCAGACTTGTGTCTCGGTGGCAGCATCCATTTTGTGGAGCTGAGGCTCTGTCTGACTTTAAACGGGGTTACAGGTTACCAACATGTCGTGTCCCTCTAGAAGGGTGGAATGCTAACCCCGTCGCAAGAATTGGCGAGGGGTTAGTATTCCAATTCGTATGACACCTTACTCGACATGTTTTGATAAAGCGATACCAGAGTTGGCATATAACCGCGAGGATTATAATGCACTTAAGAGTATATGGTATGCGTTATCATGGAACAGCTATTAGGACTTGGTTCCGCAAGCTGCAAACGGGCTCAGCTCATGCCAGAGCACCATCTCACATTATTCCAAGCACTCTGCCTTCAGGATTGTGTAAGGCCTGCCATAGGAGTGACTGATAGGAATATATGTGTCCATTTTAGGGTTAGACATAGGAATACTATATCTAAAGCAAATGGTGAGTACACCACTTTGCCCCAGCTGTCAAGCAGCCAGTTGTGTCTGTTTAGTTAGTCAGCCCAGGGGTGGCATAATACATGCTGCAGCCCCTGGGAGACTTCTGGGTGCACCTCAGCCCTGGGTACAGGGACTTAGAGAGGGCCCAGTGCCAATTCAGTACCTGGGTACAATTTGGAGTAGAGAGAACAGCTGGGCTGTGGGTCTGATTAGCAGGCCCACAGCCAGGAAAGTCTTAAACCAGTGAAGCAAAAAGCAAAAATCTGGGTGATCATAGGATTGCAGACCCTACTCTCCTACATGACCCCCCCCCCCAAACTTTGGGACAATAAACAATAAACTAACCTTGACCAGGTGAGTCTTCTTGCTCTAAGTGGAAATACCTGGAGAGCCCATCAGCATTGCCATGATCAGTACTAGGTCTGTGCTCCACTGTAAAATCCATCCCCTGTAGGGAAATGGACCACCTAAGTCGTTTGGGGTTTTCACCCTTCATCTGACTTAGCCATAAGAGGGGCTTGTGGTCGGTCTGAACTGTGAAGTGAGTGCCAAACAAGTATGACCTCAACTTCTTCAGGGCCCAAACCACAGCAAAGGCCTCCCTCTCAATAGCTGACCAATTTTTCTCTCTGGGGTTCAGCCTTCTGCTAATAAAAGCAATGGGCTGGTCGTTACCATCAAAATTCAGTTGAGATAGAACAGCTCCCACACCCAACTCAGAAGCATCTGTTTGGACAATGAATGGCTTGGAGTAGTCTGGACTCTTTGTGATAGGTGCTGTGCACATGGCCTGCTTTAGGTCATTGAATGCCTTTTGACAGCCTGCTGTCCACTGAACTTTCTTTGGCATCTTTTTACTTGTCAGGTCATTAAGGGGGGTCACAATGGACCCATAATTTCTGACAAATTTTCTATAGTACCCAGTCAGGCCCAAGAAAGCTCGAACCTGAGTCTGGGTGATTGGAGGAGCCCAGTCCTTGATGGCCTGTATCTTACTCTCCAATGGCTGAACCTGGCCTCCACCTACAAGGTGGCCCAGGTATACAACCTGTGTCTGCCCTATCTGGCACTTAGTGGCCTTGATAGTGAGGCCTGCCTTTTGCAGTGCCTCTAACACTTTCCTCAGGTGGACCAGGTGATCCTCCCAGGTGGAGCTAAAGACAGCAATATCGTCAAGATAAGCTGCACAGAAGTCATCCAACCCAGTGAGGACTCGATTCACCAACCTTTGGAAGGTGGCAGGTGCATTTTTCAAACCAAAGGGCATTACCACAAACTGATAATGCCCAACAGGGGTAGAAAATGCTGTCTTGGGTTTGGCCTCCTCAGCTAACCTGATTTGCCAATACCCAACTGTGAGAAGTTGGCCTGATGTGCAGTGCTCACTATTCTAGTGATCACTATATATCAGTCCAAACAACCCTTATTGATGATTGGTTGTAAGTCAACCTTATAGACCAGCTATCCTAGTAGCATGGATACGAGCAGTCTAAGGCTAAGACTCTAGAGGGCGTGTTAAGCCAGCTGTTTTACCATCACATTACCCCTTGAACACCCAGTGAAAGGACACCACACAAGTTGTTATGAAAATAAACAGTGTATTTATTTATAACAAGACTACCCTGGCTCTTTATGAGACAGGGAGCTAAGCACACAACAAAACTCTTACGAAAATACTTTTAAGTTAGCACGTTACACAAATGCCCGAGGGGCACGAAAAACCATATACGCTAAAAGTGGAATGCGAATTACTAGCAGGTAAGTAACAGTTCTAATAGGCTTTGGAATCGCTAGGACTGGACTAGGGAATCATTAGATTACTACTAGGAGGCCTAGGGGACTCGGGTGCAGAGTGTGCACTCTCACGCGGGATGCGGGACAAAGTCTATGGAAGCTAGCATTCACAAAGTTAGTGTTCACGGGCGAACCCGACCTGGTAGGGAGAAAACGACAGTGGATCCTGACCCTTGGATATTGAGGCTATGCTGGGACACCGGAGTGCCGAAGTTACCTAGCCCAGGGGCTGCAGCTGCATAGGTCTGAAAAGACGTTGGGGATCTCGTTGCCGGACCAGGAGCCTGGAAGGAAGAAGTTGCTGGCAGGCGACCAGTGAAGAAAAGTTCGATGGACCCAAGCCTGGATCAAGGAAGAAGAAAACCTGAAAGCAGAGGGGACCAAGTTCTTGAATCACTAGCCAGTGATTAAGTGGGCACCAGGATGGCACCGGGCGAAGTCACCGCAGTCAGGTGAGTGGGCGCTGCTGGGCTCTGCAGTCTCTCGGACCAGGAGGCGTTGTCGGCGACCAGGATGGAGGTGCGAGCTGTCCCACGAAGGATGAAGTCGTTGGCGTCGAAGTTACCCAGGATTGGGCAACAAGCCTTGGCTAATTCAAGCCCACGCGGTGGACTCAAAATGGCGTCTTGAGTGGACCAGGAGGGTCCGGGGTGCTCCTCTTCTGGAAGGGAGCAAGGGCCAGTCTGGAGCAACCAGACCAGCAGCAGAAATGTCGTCGGGCGTCGTCAGGAAGGCCACAAGCCAACGGGCTAGTAGCCAAACAACGCGGTGAGCAGCGGAAAGCAGAAGGGCCCCACGCAGATCGTGGAGATGCTGGGGGGCTGCACTTCGGAGCTGGAGCTGCTCAGAGTCGGGGCTTCTCGGACCCCAAAGCACTCACCAGTAGATTACTCGGCGGGCTTGCTGGAAAGAAGTCGTGCAGTCTTGCAGATGGCCGGTCCCTTGAGGTCTCGTCGCACCCACGGTTCTCAGCTGGGCTGTAGAGGTGGGTAGAGGTCAGAGGTGCCAGGGAAGCCGGTTCTCGTCGAGCTGGGCAGTCGGATTCCGGAGGAAGGACTTACAGCAGACCGCAGTGTTCTTAGATGGTGCCTGCGGATGCAGGGTGACTACTCCTTAGTCACAAGGGAGAAATCTTAGGAAGAAGTCTTGAGTTCCTTTCGCAGAAAGTAGTTTCAGGATTCAAAGATGATCTGATTTGGAAGGGGGCCAGTCTCTACCTTTATCCTGTAAAAAGGGGCTGGCACGCGACTAAGTCCTGCCCTATGGGTGGGACTGGGAGGGGGGTGGTTACACCCACTTCCTTGGCGGGCTTTTCCCCAGCACAGGGTCTGGAGTGACCCTGGAACTGGTTCCAGCCAGCCTATGCACAGTGAGCACCGGGGTGCCACGTGCAGTCACCTTCCTCTAAAGCCCTGCCTACCTACAATACACAAAACCCTGTCTGGGACGGTGCTGGCACCGCCCCTGGCAGGAAACCCTTTGTCCTTATCTCCTGCTCTGGGAGGACTCCCAGCAGCAGGAGGGCAGACTTGTGTCTCGGTGGCAGCATCCATTTTGTGGATGCTAAGGCTCTGTCTGACTTTTAACCGGGTTATAGGTTACAGGCATGTCGTGTCCCTCTAGAAGGGTGGAATGCTAACCCCGTCGCCAGAATTGGCGAGGGGTTAGTATTCCAATTCGTATGACACCTTACTCGACATGTTTTGATAAAGCGATACCAGAGTTGGCACATAACCGCGAGGATTATAAGGCACTTAAGAGTATATGGTATGCGATATCATGGAAACGGCTAAGGGATGGATCCCGAAAGCCGCAGACAGGCTCAGCTCGTGCCAGAGCACCATCTCACACGATTCCAAGCACTCTGCCTTCAGGATTGTTAAGGCCTGCCATAGGAGTGACTGATAGGAGATCTGTGTGTCCATTTTAGGGTTAGATATAGGTATACTATATCTAAAGCAAAGGGTGATTACACCACCTTGCCCCAGCTGTCGTGCAGCCAGTTGTGTCAGTTTTAGTTAGTCAATCCAGGGGTGGCATAATACATGCTTCAGCCCCTGGGAGACTTCTGGGTGCACCTCAGCCCTGGGTACAGGGACTTGGAGAGGGCCCAGTGCCAATTCAGTACCTGAGTACAATTTGGATAGAGAGAACAGCTAGGCTGTGGGTCTGATTAGCAGGCCCACAGCCAGGGAAAGTCGTAAACCAGTGCAGCAAAAAGCAAAATATCTGGGTGATCATAGGATTGCAGACCCTACTCTCCTACATGACCCCCCCCCAAACTTTGGGACAATAAACTAACCTTGACCAGGTGAGTCTTCTTGCTCTAAGTGGAAATACCTGGAGAGCCCATCAGCATTGCTGTGATCAGTCCCAGGTCTATGCTCCACTGTAAAATCCATCCCCTGTAGGGAAATGGACCACCTAAGCAGTTTGGGGTTTTCACCCTTCATCTGATTTAGCCACAAGAGGGGCTTATGGTCTGTCTGAATGGTGAAGTGAGTGCCAAACAAGTAGGCCCTCAGCTTCTTCAGGGCCCAGACCACGGCAAAGGCCTCCCTCTCAATAGCTGACCAATTTTTCTCTCTGGGTGTCAACCTTCTACTAATGAAAGCAATAGGCTGATCATTACCATCAAAATTCAGTTGAGACAGAACAGCTCCCACACCCAACTCAGAAGCATCTGTTTGGACAATGAATGGCTTGGAGTAATCTGGACTCTTGAGGATAGGTGCTGTGCACATGGCCTGCTTTAGGTCATTGAATGCTTTCTGACAGCTTGCTGTCCACTGAACTTTCTTTGGCATCTTTTTGCTTGTCAGGTCATTAAGGGGGGTCACTATGGACCCATAATTTCTGACAAACTTCCTATAGTACCCAGTCAGGCCCAAGAAAGCTCGAACCTGAGTCTGGGTGATTGGAGGAGTCCAGTCCTTGATGGCCTGTATCTTACTCTCCAGTGGCTGAACCTGGCCTCCACCTACAAGGTGGCCCAGGTATACAACCTGTGACTGCCCTATCTGGCACTTGGTGGCCTTGATAGTGAGGCCTGCCTTTTGCAGGGCCTCTAACACTTTCCTCAGGTGGACCAGGTGATCCTCCCAGGTGGAGCTAAAGACAGCAATATCGTCAAGATAAGCTGCACAGAAGTCATCCAGCCCAGTGAGGACTTGATTCACCAACCTTTGGAAGGTGGCAGGTGCATTTTTCAGTCCAAAGGGCATTACCACAAATTGATAATGCCCTCCAGGGGTAGAAAATGCTGTCTTAGGTTTGGCTTCCTCAGCTAACCTGATTTGCCAATACCCAGCTGTCAAATCAAATGTGCTTAAGAAGTTGGCAGAAGCCAATCTATCTATAAGCTCATCTGCTCTTGGTATTGGGTGGGCATCAGTCTTAGTGACTGCATTGAGGCCTCTGTAGTCTACGCAAAACCTCATCTCTCTCTTACCACCCTGGGTGTGAGGCTTTGGCACTAGAACTACTGGGCTAGCCCAAGGGCTATCTGAGGGCTCAATGACTCCCAGTTCCAACATTTTCTGCACTTCAGTTTTGATGCAGTCTCTAACATGATCAGGCTGTCTGTAGATTTTACTCTTGACAGGCAGACTGTCTCCAGTGTCAACATCATGGGTACACCAATCAGTTTGGCTGGGTGTCAGAGAGAACATATGTCGAAAGGATTGCAGAACTTGCCTGCAATCCTGTTGCTGATGTTCAGTGAGGCTGCCACAAAAGACAACACCATCAACTGACCCATCATCAGGATTCTGAGTGAGCAGGTCTGGGAGAGGGTCACTCTCTTCCTCCTGTCCCTCATCTGTGGCCATGAGCAAGCTCATGTCCTTCCTGTCAACATATGCCTTGAGCCTGTTAACATGGAGCACTCTGAGAGGGCTCCTGGGAGTTCCAAGGTCCACCAAGTAGGTAACCTCTCCCTTTTGCTCAATGATGGTGTGAGGCCCAGACCATTTGTCTTTCAGAGCTGCTGGGGCCACTGGCTCCAGCACCCACACCTTCTGTCCTGGCTGGTACACAGTCAGTACAGCCTTTTGGTCATGCCAAGCTTTTTGAAGTTCCTGGCTGGCCTCAAGGTTTTTAGATGCCTTTTCCATGTACTCAGCCATCCTGGAGCGGAGGCCAAGTACATAGTCCACTATGTTGGTTGCAGGCTTTTTGAGAGGTCTCTCCCATCCTTCCTTCACCAAACACAGGGGTCCCCTTACAGGATGCCCATACAGAAGCTCAAAAGGGCTGTAGCCAACCCCCTTCTGTGGGACCTCTCTGTAAGCAAACAAGAGGCAGGGGATCAGGACATCCCATCTTCTCCTAAGAGGTTCAGGTAGTCCATGAATCATCCCTTTCAGGGTCCTGTTGAATCTCTAAACAAGCCCATTGCATTGTGGATGATAGGGTGTGGTGAACTTGTAGTTCACACCACACTCTTTCCACATGGCAGTCAGATATCCTGACATGAAGTTTGTACCTCTGTCAGAAACGACCTCCTTAGGGAAACCCACTCTGGAGAACACTCCAACTAGGGCTCTTGCCACTACAGGGGCTGTAGTGGTCCTAAGGGGAATAGCCTCAGGATACCTGGTGGCATGGTCCACCACCACCAGTATAAACTTGTGTCCTGATGCTGTCTGGGGTTCCATTGGACCAACAATGTCAATCCCCACTCTTTCAAAGGGAACCCCCACCACAGGTAGTGGTATGAGGGGGGCCTTTGTTGTGCCACCTGACTTACCACTGGCTTGGCAAGTGACACATGAGCGACAAAACTCCTTGGTATTCTCATTCATATGGGGCCAGTGAAAGTGTGAGACAAGCCTGTCCCAAGTCTTTGTCTGACCTAAATGACCTGCAAGGGGAATCTCATGGGCCAAGGTGAGAAGGAAACCTCTCAGAGACAAGGGGATGACCAGCCTCCTGGTTGCACCAGGCTTGGGGTCTCTTGACTCAGAGTACAGGAGTCCATCTTCCCAGTATACCCTGTGGGCACCTGTGGCATTCCCTGCAGCCTCAGCAGCAGCCTGCTGTCTGAGGGGTTCAAGGGAAGGGCAGCTCAACTGTTCCTTCCCCAGGTCTGCTCTGGAGGGTCCCCCTGAGCCCAGAAACTCAACTTGATCAAGTTCAAGCTCTTTAGGCTCAGTTTCCCTCAGCTCTTCTAGATCAGCCTCCTCAGAGACTTGATCCTCAACCTGGGGCAAGGGGGAAGGCAAAGCCTTACCCTTACTGCTCTTCTTCTTGGAAGGTGTCTGGTCCATAATTTCAGGATCCAGCACCTGTTCAGTGGGGCATCTTCTGGCCTGTGACCTAGTCACAGCAAGCACATGTGCTGGCAAGCCTAACATCTCCATGTGAGTCCTCTGCTCCACTTCTGACCATTGTGATGACTCCAAATCATTGCCCAACAAACAATCAACTGGGAGGTCTGAACTGACTACAACTTTCTTTTGTCCCTTCACTCCACCCCAGGAGAAAGCCACAATTGCCACACTATGACTAGTAGTGACATTGCTGGCATTGGTCACCAGGAAATCAGTACCTGGCATGATCTGTCCAGGGTCCACAAAGTTAGGTGTCACCATGGTGACACTGGCACAAGTGTCCCTATAGGCCTGAGCCATCTTGCCATTAATCAAAGGTGTCTGCCTGTATTTACCCAAAGTATTGGGACTTATTTCAGGGGACATATCCATATCCCCTGTACAGACAAGGACAGCCTGAGTGAGTGTGCCAACTAAGTTGTCAGACCCCTCAGTACCCAAGGTTAACCCAACTAATGCCTTGGGAGTGACACTACCACTACTGACTGTACTAGGGGGTGCAGTTGCTTTAGGAGCTGTAGTGGCAGGAGTTTGTCCTCCTCCTCTTTTGGTGCACTCACTAAACCAGTGAGATTTACTTTTGCAGTACTGGCACCACCTTTTTGACTGGCCTTCTTGAGTCTTCTTCTTCTGGGAAGCCTGACCCCCACCCTCTTTGGTTTGTTGGGGACCTGGTGAAGACTTCTGGTCATTTTGCTCATTCTTAACATTACCCTTCTGGTCTGCTTTCTTCTGACCACCCTGGTTCTGGTTCTGGTTCTGCTTGATCCTTGTCCTGACCCATTTGTCTGCCTTCTTTCCCAATTCTTGGGGAGAGGTCAGATCTGAATCAACAAGGTGCTGGTGCAGCAACTGGTTCTGACAATTGTTCAAAATTTGTTCTCTCATCATTAGATTATACAATCCTGTGTAATCTGTAACCTTGCTACCCAGCAACCAGCCCTCCAAAGCCTTAGTGGCACAATCCACAAAATCAGACCAGTCCTGAGACTGAGTTTTCTGGGTGTCTCTGAACAGCAACCTGTACTGCTCAGTGGTTAAACCAAACCCATCAACCAGTGTATTCTTCAGGACCTGGTAATTGTTAGCATCCTCCACTCTTGTAGTGAGGAGCTTATCTCTACCTTTACCATCAAAGGAGAGCCACAGTATAGCTGCCCACTGACTCTGGGGAATGCCCTGCACAGTGCAGGCCCTCTCCAGAGCAGCCATCCATTTCTGGATGTCATCCCCTTGCTTAAAGGGGGGCACTATTTTAGTCAGGTGTTTAGTATCTAAACCCTTCTCTCTATCTCTTGGGAGATTGCTGCCACCAGTGGGAGCTAGCCCACTCATCTGCTGCTCTCTTGCCAGGGCAAGCTTCTCTTTGGCCAGGGCAATTTCTTCCCTTTCAATCCTCAGTTCAGCTTGTCTCATCCTAGCTTCATGCTCCTTTCTCTGAGGGGAAGTAAATCTCCTCTGTGGAGGATTCCTTCTCCCCTGAGAAGAGGCATTAGAGTGCAGAGATCTATTGGAGTCCCTAGAAAGAGATCTATCTCTCCTAACTCCAAGGTTAGGCCCACTTCGGGTTAGTACTGGGGGGCCCCCAGATCCTAGCCCAAGTAAGTCTAAGTTGGTCCTAGTTAGCCTTCTGACTACCTCAAGACCCTTGTCTACCTCATCCCCAGAGAGTACCTCCTGATCCTCCTCCTCAACTGCTGAATCAGTGTTGTGGAGATCTGGATCCCCAGAGGTTCCCTCTAAGGCTGGCATGTTCTCATGTAACTGAGAAAGCTTTCTGGCATCATATGTCTCTAAGAGACCTATCAGAAAGGAAGTGGTGGGGTTAGACCCCTGCTTCAGTTTCCTGGAGACACAGATCTGTCTCATCTCATGGAAACTGAGAGCTGCATATCTTGAAGTGACCTGTGGAGGGTCAACACTGACCAGGGGAGTCTCAGTAGAGTCCTCCTGAGTCGACATGCTTTTCTAGTGAGGTGCAAGTGGTGCACTTACCTACACTATATGTTTGCCTACTGATCCCTTGCTAGAGTTGTAGCTTAGGGTGTGCTAGGCCCTAGGAGCTACAACAGCTGGTTCAGTAGAACTCAGAGTATTCTAAGCTAAGTTATATGTACCTTTAGTACTTATGTGATCTTTCACAAGATATTCTTAGGGCATGTGTGGTAAAACAACAGCAAGCTCAAATCCCAACCGCTGCTCACCAATGTGAGAAGTTGGCCTGATGTGCAGTGCTCACTATTCTAGTGATCACTATATATCAGTCCAAACAACCCTTATTGATGATTGGTTGTAAGTCAACCTTATAGACCAGCTATCCTAGTAGCATGGATACGAGCAGTCTAAGGCTAAGACTCTAGAGGGCGTGTTAAGCCAGCTGTTTTACCATCACATTACCCCTTGAACACCCAGTGAAAGGACACCACACAAGTTGTTATGAAAATAAACAGTGTATTTATTTATAACAAGACTACCCTGGCTCTTTATGAGACAGGGAGCTAAGCACACAACAAAACTCTTACGAAAATACTTTTAAGTTAGCACGTTACACAAATGCCCGAGGGGCACGAAAAACCATATACGCTAAAAGTGGAATGCGAATTACTAGCAGGTAAGTAACAGTTCTAATAGGCTTTGGAATCGCTAGGACTGGACTAGGGAATCGTTAGATTACTACTAGGAGGCCTAGGGGACTCGGGTGCAGAGTGTGCACTCTCACGCGGGATGCGGGACAAAGTCTATGGAAGCTAGCATTCACAAAGTTAGTGTTCACGGGCGAACCCGACCTGGTAGGGAGAAAACGACAGTGGATCCTGACCCTTGGATAGTGAGGCTATGCTGGGACACCGGAGTGCCGAAGTTACCTAGCCCAGGGGCTGCAGCTGCATAGGTCTGAAAAGACGTCGGGGATCTCGTTGCCGGACCAGGAGCCTGGAAGGAAGAAGTTGCTGGCAGGCGACCAGTGAAGAAAAGTTCGATGGACCCAAGCCTGGATCAAGGAAGAAGAAAACCTGAAAGCAGAGGGGACCAAGTTCTTGAATCACTAGCCAGTGATTAAGTGGGCACCAGGATGGCACCGGGCGAAGTCACCGCAGTCAGGTGAGTGGGCGCTGCTGGGCTCTGCAGTCTCTCGGACCAGGAGGCGTTGTCGGCGACCAGGATGGAGGTGCGAGCTGTCCCACGAAGGATGAAGTCGTTGGCGTCGAAGTTACCCAGGATTGGGCAACAAGCCTTGGCTAATTCAAGCCCACGCGGTGGACTCAAAATGGCGTCTTGAGTGGACCAGGAGGGTCCGGGGTGCTCCTCTTCTGGAAGGGAGCAAGGGCCAGTCTGGAGCAACCAGACCAGCAGCAGAAATGTCGTCGGGCGTCGTCAGGAAGGCCACAAGCCAACGGGCTAGTAGCCAAACAACGCGGTGAGCAGCGGAAAGCAGAAGGGCCCCACGCAGATCGTGGAGATGCTGGGGGGCTGCACTTCGGAGCTGGAGCTGCTCAGAGTCGGGGCTTCTCGGACCCCAAAGCACTCACCAGTAGATTACTCGGCGGGCTTGCTGGAAAGAAGTCGTGCAGTCTTGCAGATGGCCGGTCCCTTGAGGTCTCGTCGCACCCACGGTTCTCAGCTGGGCTGTAGAGGTGGGTAGAGGTCAGAGGTGCCAGGGAAGCCGGTTCTCGTCGAGCTGGGCAGTCGGATTCCGGAGGAAGGACTTACAGCAGACCGCAGTGTTCTTAGATGGTGCCTGCGGATGCAGGGTGACTACTCCTTAGTCACAAGGGAGAAATCTTAGGAAGAAGTCTTGAGTTCCTTTCGCAGAAAGTAGTTTCAGGATTCAAAGATGATCTGATTTGGAAGGGGGCCAGTCTCTACCTTTATCCTGTAAAAAGGGGCTGGCACGCGACTAAGTCCTGCCCTATGGGTGGGACTGGGAGGGGGGTGGTTACACCCACTTCCTTGGCGGGCTTTTCCCCAGCACAGGGTCTGGAGTGACCCTGGAACTGGTTCCAGCCAGCCTATGCACAGTGAGCACCGGGGTGCCACGTGCAGTCACCTTCCTCTAAAGCCCTGCCTACCTACAATACACAAAACCCTGTCTGGGACGGTGCTGGCACCGCCCCTGGCAGGAAACCCTTTGTCCTTATCTCCTGCTCTGGGAGGACTCCCAGCAGCAGGAGGGCAGACTTGTGTCTCGGTGGCAGCATCCATTTTGTGGATGCTAAGGCTCTGTCTGACTTTTAACCGGGTTATAGGTTACAGGCATGTCGTGTCCCTCTAGAAGGGTGGAATGCTAACCCCGTCGCCAGAATTGGCGAGGGGTTAGTATTCCAATTCGTATGACACCTTACTCGACATGTTTTGATAAAGCGATACCAGAGTTGGCACATAACCGCGAGGATTATAAGGCACTTAAGAGTATATGGTATGCGATATCATGGAAACGGCTAAGGGATGGATCCCGAAAGCCGCAGACAGGCTCAGCTCGTGCCAGAGCACCATCTCACACGATTCCAAGCACTCTGCCTTCAGGATTGTTAAGGCCTGCCATAGGAGTGACTGATAGGAGATCTGTGTGTCCATTTTAGGGTTAGATATAGGTATACTATATCTAAAGCAAAGGGTGATTACACCACCTTGCCCCAGCTGTCGTGCAGCCAGTTGTGTCAGTTTTAGTTAGTCAATCCAGGGGTGGCATAATACATGCTTCAGCCCCTGGGAGACTTCTGGGTGCACCTCAGCCCTGGGTACAGGGACTTGGAGAGGGCCCAGTGCCAATTCAGTACCTGAGTACAATTTGGATAGAGAGAACAGCTAGGCTGTGGGTCTGATTAGCAGGCCCACAGCCAGGGAAAGTCGTAAACCAGTGCAGCAAAAAGCAAAAAATCTGGGTGATCATAGGATTGCAGACCCTACTCTCCTACACCAACTGTCAGGTCAAATGTACTTAAGTAGTTGGCAGAAGCCAATCTATCAATAAGTTCATCTGCTACACCAATCAGTTTGGCTGGGTGTCAGAGAGAACATATGTCTGAAGGATTGCAGAACTTGTCTACAATCCTGTTGCTGATGTTCAGAGAGGCTGCCACAAAAGACAACACCATCTACTGATCCATCATCAGGATTCTGAGTGAGCAGGTCTGGGAGAGGGTCACTCTCTTCCTCCTGTCCCTCATCTGTGGCCATGAGCAAGCCCATGTCCTTCCTGTTGACATATGCCTTGAGCCTGTTTACATGGAGCACCCTGAGAGGGCTCCTGGGAGTTCCAAGGTCCACCAGGTAGGTGACCTCTCCCTTTTGCTCAATGATTGTGTGGGGCCCAGACCATTTGTCTTTGAGTGCTGCTGGGGCCACTGGCTCCAGCACCCACACCTTCTGTCCAGGCTTGTACACAGTCAGGACAGCCTTTTGGTCATGCCAAGCTTTTTGGAGTTCTTGGCTGGCCTCAAGGTTTTTAGATGCCTTTTCCATATACTCAGCCATCCTGGAGCGGAGACCAAGTACATAGTCCACAATGTTTGTTCCAGGCTTTTTGAGAGGTCTCTCCCATCCTTCCTTTACCAAACAAAGGGGTCCCCTTACAGGATGCCCAAACAGAAGCTCAAAAGGGCTGTAGCCAACCCCCTTCTGTGGGACCTCTCTGTAAGCAAACAAGAGGCAGGGGATCAGGATATCCCATCTCCTCCTAAGATGTTCAGGTAATCCATGAATCATCCCTTTCAGGGTCCTGTTGAATCTTTCAACAAGCCCATTGCACTGTGGGTGATAGGGTGTGGTGAACTTGTAGTTGACACCACATTCCTTCCACATTGCAGTCAGATAGCCTGACATGAAGTTTGCACCTCTGTCAGAGACAACCTCCTTAGGGAAGCCCACTCTGGAGAACACTCCAATTAGGGCTCTTGCCACAACAGGTGCTGTAGTGGTCCTAAGTGGTATAGCTTCAGGATACCTGGTGGCATGATCCACCACCAGCAGTATAAACTTGTGCCCTGATGCTGTCTGGGGTTCCATTGGACCAACAATGTCAATCCCCACTCTCTCAAAGGGTACCCCCACCACAGGTAGTGGTATGAGGGGGGCCTTTGTTTGACTACCTGATTTGCCACTGGCTTGGCAGGTGTCACAGGAGCGACAAAACTCCTTGTTATCTTCATTCATGTGAGGCCAGTGAAAGTGTGAGACAAGCCTGTCCCACATCTTGTTCTGGCCTAAGTGACCTGCAAGGGGAATTTCATGGGCCAAGGTAAGAAGGAAACCTCTCTGAGACAAGGGGATAACCAGCCTCCTGGTCATGCCAGGCTTGGGGTCTCTTGACTCAGTGTACAGGAGTCCATCATCCCAGTATACCTTGTGGGTACCTGTGGCATTCCCTGCAGCCTCAGCAGCAGCCTGCTGTCTGAGGGGTTCAAGTGAGGGGCAGTCTAACTGTGCCTTCCCCAGGTAGTCCCTGGAGGGTCCCCCTGAGCCCAGAAACTCAACCTGATCAGCTTCAAGCTCTTTAGGCTCAGTTTCCCTCAGTTCCTTGAGATCAGCTTCCTCAGAGGCTTGATCCTCAACCTGGGGCAAGGGGGAAGGCAATGCCTTGACCCTACTGCTCCTCTTCTTGGAAGGTGTCTGGTCCATTGTTCCAGGATCCAGCACATGTTCTGTGGGGCATCTTTTGGCCTGTGACCTAGTCACAGCAAGGACATGTGCTGGCAAGCCTAACATTTCCATGTGAGTCCTCTGCTCCACTTCTGACCATAGGGATGTTTCCAAATCATTGCCCAACAAACAATCAACTGGGAGGTCTGAACTAACCACAACTTTCTTTTGGCCACTTACCCCTCCCCAGGAGAAACTAACAATTGCCATACTATGGTTGGTAGTAACATTGCTAGCATTGGTCACTAGGTAATCTGTACCTAGCATGATCTGTCCAGGGTTCACAAAGTTAGGTGTCACCATGGTGACACTGGCACAAGTGTCCCTGTAGGCCTGAGCCATTTTTCCATTTATCAAAGGTGTCTGCCTGTATTTGCCCAAAGTATTGGGACTTGTGTCAGGGGATATATCCACATCCCCTGTACAGACAAGGACAGCCTGAGTGAGTGTGCCAACTAAGTTGTCAGACCCCTCGGTTCCCAAGGTTAACCCAACTAATGCCTTGGGAGGTGCACTACCACTACTGACTGTACTAGGGGGTGCAGTTGCCTTAGGGGCTGTAGTGGTAGGAGTTTGCCCTCCTCTTTTGGTGCACTCACTAAACCAGTGAGACTTACTTTTACAGTACTGGCACCACCTTTTTGACTGGCCTTCTGGAGTCTTCTTTTTCTGCTGTGAAGCCTGACCCCACGCTCTTTGGTTTGTTGGGGACCTGTCGAAGACTTCTGGTCATTTTGTTCATTCTTGTTACTACCCTTTTGGTCTGCTTTCTTCTGACCACCCTGGTTCTGAGTCTGGTTCTGCTTGATCCTTGTTCTGACCCATTTGCGTGCCTTCTTTCCCAATTCTTGGGGAGAGGTCAGATCTGAGTCAACAAGGTGCTGGTGCAACAACTGGTTCTGACAGTTATTTAAAATCTGTTCTCTCATCATAAGATTATACAATCCTGTGTAATCAGTAACCTTGCTACCCAGCAACCAGCCCCCCAAAGCCTTAGTGGCACAATCCACAAAGTCAGACCAGTCCTGAGACTGGGTTTTCTGGGTGTCTCTGAACAGCAACCTGTACTGCTCAGTGGTTAAGCCAAACCCATCAACCAGTGTATTTTTCAGGACCTGGTAATTGTTAGCATCCTCAACTCTAGTAGTGAGGAGCTTATCTCTACCTTTGCCATCAAAGGAGAGCCACAGTATAGCTGCCCACTGACTCTGGGGAATGCACTGCACAGTGCAGGCCCTCTCCAAAGCAGCCATCAATTTCTGGATGTCATCCCCTTGTTTAAAGGGGGGCACTATCTTTGTCAGGTGTTTAGTATCTAAACCCTTCTCTCTATCTCTTGGGAGATTGCTGCCACCAGTGGGAACTATCCCACTCATCTGCTGCTCTCTAGCAAAGGCAAGCTTTTCTTTGGCCAGGGCAAGTTCTTCCCTTTCAATCCTCAGAGTAGCCTGTCTCATTCTGGCTTCATGCTCTATTCTCTGAGGGGAAGTCAATCTCCTCTGGGGAGAGTTCCTTCTCCTCTGAGAAGAGGCATTAGAGTGCAGAGATCTATTGGAGTCCCTAGAAGGAGATCTATTTCTCCTAACTCCAAGGTTAGGCCTAATTAGGGTCAGTACTGGGGGTCCCCCAGATCCTTGCCCAAGTAGGTCTAAGTTGGCCCTAGTAAGTCTGCTGACTGTCTCAGGACCTTTGTCTGCCTCATCCCCAGAGGTCTCCTCTTCTTCCTCCTCCTCAAATGCATCTGCTGTGTCAAGGAGGTCTGGATCACCAAGGTGTCCCTCTAAGGCTGGCATATTCCCATCTCCTTGAGATGCTTTCCTAGCATCATATGTCTCTAAGAGACCTATCAGAAAGGGAATGGTGGGGTTAGACCCCTGTTTCAGTTTCCTGGAGGTACACACTTGTCTCATCTCCTGGAAACTGAGAGCTGCATATCTTGATTTGACCTGTGGAGGGTCAATAACCACAAGGGGAGTCTCAGTAGACTCTCCATGGGTAGACATGCTTTTCTAGTGAGGTGTAAGTGGTGCACTTACCTACACTATATGTTTACCTACTGATCCCTTGCTAGAGTTGTAGTTTAGGGCGTGCTAGGCCCTAGGAGCTACAACAGCTGGTTCAGTAGAACTCAGAGTATTCTAAGCTAAGTTATATGTACCTCAGTACTTATGTGATCTTTCAAATGATATTCTTAGGATACGTGTGGTAAAACAACAGCAAGCTCAAATCCCAACCGCTGCTCACCAATGTGAGAAGTTGGCCTGATATGCAGTGCTCACTATTCTAGTGATCACTATGTATCAGTCCAGACAACCCTTATTGATGATTGGTTGTAAGTCAACCTTATAGACCAGCTATCCTAGTAGCATGGATACGAGCAGTCTAAGGGGCTAAGACTCTAGAGGGCGTGTTAAGCCAGCTGTTTTACCATCACATATACCCCTTGAACACCAAGTGAAAGGACACCACACAAGTTGTTATGAAAAAAAACGTATATTTATTTCTAACAAGACTACCCTGGCTCTTTATGAGACAGGGAGCTAAGCACACAACAAAACTCTTAAGGAAATACTTTAAGTCGCACAATTTACACAAATGCCCGAGGGGCACGAAAAACCATATACACAAGAAGTGGAATGCGAAATTACTAGCAGGTAAGTACTATTCTCATAGGCTTTAGAATCGCTAGGACTGGACTACTGAACCTTTAGATTACAAGCAGGAGGCCTAGGGACGTCGTGTGCAGAGTGGGAACTCTCACGCGTAAGGCGGGAAAAAGTCTATGGAGGCTAGTAAAGACAAAGTTACTGTTCTCGGGCGAACCCGACTAGGTAGGTCAAAAACGAAAGTGGATCCGGACACTTAGAGTGTTGGACTACGCTGGAGCACCGGAGTACTCGGTTTACCTAGCCCAGGGGCTGCGGCTGCATAGGGTTCAAGTTGCGTCGGAAACCCTAGTTGACGAACCAGGAGCCTGAAGAAAGAAGTTGCTGGCAGGCGGCCAGTGAAGAAGTTCGTGGTGATCCAAGCCTGGATTAGGGAAGAAGAGGACCTGAAAGCAGAGGGGACCAAGTTCTGAATCACTAGCCAGTGATTTAGGTGGGCACCAGGGTGGCACCGGACGAAGTCACCTCGACCAGGTGAGTGGGCGCTGCTGGGCTCTGCAGTCTCTCGGACCAGGAGGCGTTGTCGGCGACCAGGATGGAGGTGCGAGCTGTCCCACGAAGGTGTCTGCTGTCGACGTCGCTGGACCCAGGATTGGGGCAACAAGTCTTGGCAAATGCAAGCCCACGCGGTGGACTTAAAATGGAGTCTGGAGTGGACCAGGAGGGTCCAAGGTGCTCCTCTGTTGGAGGGGAGCAAGGGCTAGTCTGGAGCAACCAGACCAGCGGTGTTTGTCGTCGTGAAGCGTCGTAAAAGGGCCACTAGCCAACGGGCAAGTGACCTGGACAACGCGGTGAGCAGCAAAGAGCAGAAGGGCCCCACGCAGATCTCATGGATGCAGGGGGGCTGAACTTCGGTGCTGGAGCTGCTCAGGGTCGGGGCTTCTCTTACCCCAAAGCACTCAGTCGAGGGTCACTCGGTGGTCGCGCTGGACAAGCGTCGTGCAGTCTTTAAAGATGGCCGGTCCCTCGAGGTCTCGTCACACCCACGGATCACAGCTGGGCTGATGATGCAGGTTGAGGTCAGAGGTGCCAGGGAAGCCGGTTCTCGTCGTGCTGGGCAGTCTTGATCCGGAGGAGAGACTTACAGCAGACCGCGATGCTTGGTTGGTGCCTGCTGCTGCAGGGTGACTACTCCTTAGTCACAAGGGAGAAATCTTAGGAAGAGTCTTGAGTTCCTCTCGTAGAAAGTCGGTTCAGGATTCAAAGATTGATCTAATTTGGAAGGGGGCCTGCTCCTACCTTTATCCTGCAAAAGGGGGCTGGCACGCGACTAAGTCCTGCCCTATGGGTGGGACTAGGAGGGGGGTGGTTACACCCCTCTCCTTTGGCGGGCTTTTCCCCAGCTCAGGGTCTGGTGTGCCCCTGGAACTGGTTCAAGCCGGCCTATGCATAGTGAGCACCGGGGTGCCACTTGCAGTCACCTTCCTCTAAAGCCCTGCCTACCTAGGATACACAAAATCCTGTCTGGGACGGTGCTGGCACCGCCCCTGACAGGAAACCCTTTGTCCTTGCCTCCTGCACTGGGAGGACTCCCAGCAACAGGAGGGCAGACTTGTGTCTCGGTGGCAGCATCCATTTTGTGGAGCTGAGGCTCTGTCTGACTTTAACCGGGGTTACAGGTTACCAACATGTCGTGTCCCTCTAGAAGGGTGGAATGCTAACCCCGTCGCCAGAATTGGCGAGGGGTTAGTATTCCAATTCGTATGACACCTTACTCGACATGTTTTTATAAAGCGATACCAGAGTTGGCATATAACCGCGAGGATTATAATGCACTTAAGAGTATATGGTATGCGTTATCATGGAACAGCTATTAGGACTTGGTTCCGCAAGCTGCAAACGGGCTCAGCTCATGCCAGAGCACCATCTCACATTATTCCAAGCACTCTGCCTTCAGGATTGTTAAGGCCTGCCATAGGAGTGACTGATAGGAATATATGTGTCCATTTTAGGGTTAGACATAGGAATACTATATCTAAAGCAAAGGGTGAGTACACCACTTTGCCCCAGCTGTCAATCAGCCAGTTGTGTCTGTTTAGTTAGTCAGCCCAGGGGTGGCATAATACATGCTGCAGCCCCTGGGAGACTTCTGGGTGCACCTCAGCCCTGGGTACAGGGACTTAGAGAGGGCCCAGTGCCAATTCAGTACCTGGGTACAATTTGGAGTAGAGAGAACAGCTAGGCTGTGGGTCTGATTAGCAGGCCCACAGCCAGGAAAGTCGTAAACCAGTGAAGCAAAAAGCAAAAATCTGGGTGATCATAGGATTGCAGACCCTACTCTCCTACACGTACTGCTCGTACCTCTTGGATTCCCTGTCCGGCGGCGCCGAAGGGAATGCGGTCTGGGAATTGGAGGCCTGGATGACCAGGCTCTCGGGGGTGGGGTGGGTGGACAGGAAACATGGGTCGCCCGGGGCTGGGCGGTGGCGTCTGGCCACGTTCCTATCTACGGGCGAACCCGTGGCGGGATTGGACCAAGTGCCCAGAAGAACGTCAAGGCCTCATTAAAGGGCAGCAGAGGCTCGGCCGAGCTTGACTTCGGTTTAAGGACCTCAGTGAGGAGATTAGTCCTCACGGCCGCGACGGGGAGCTCAAGGCTCAAGGCCTTGGCAGCCCTCATCAACACCACACTGTAGGTTGCCCCCTCCTCCGAAGCCACGGTAGGAGGGGAGACAAAACCAGTGTCTGGAGAGGTGTCCAGGCCACTGGCCTCCCCAAGGTCTCCTGCCCCGTCCTCATGAGACTGACACTCTCGGGTCAGAGGGTCCTCAGACCCCTCCCAATCCCCTTCATCACCCATCTCCTGAAACTCAGGGTTCTCAATCAATGGGGCCTGTTCATAGAAGTGAAACTCCCCAAACGGCGTCGGGAGCGGCGCCCATCGGGGCCGTCCCGATGTCGGAACAGGAACGAAGGAGGTATCGGGGACGGCGCCGCCCGAGGCGACACCTGGTGGTCCGACGCCGGGGAGGTCGTAAGGTCCACCGGCAATGACCCAGATCCCGAAGAAGGTCTAGAGGAGTCCCGCGGAGCCGGGCCCGAAGTCACCAGCGGCGTCGGGATTGTGGAGCCCTGCGGCGCCAGGCACATAGGCGTCGGCGCCGAAGCACCCGACGGCGTCGGAGCCGAAGCCACCGACCCGCTAGAGGCCCCAGACGGGTCCGCTGGGCCCGAAGGCGCCGCGGAGCTCTTCGAGGAGAGAGTTTCCTAAGTCTTTCGTTCATATCTATTATCATGCCAATAGTGAAGCTAGCCCCTCCCACGAAACCGTCCCTTTCTCATTAGGGATTCCATACATTCTTACCGCGATCGGTGTTAATAGTGGATCGAACGTGATAGAATTTCGTCCTTTATACATATTCCTTTCATGCTAACACGCCAAGGTTGCATTCTTGGAATAATCACTATATATTGCATCAATATCTTGATTCCCACCATTCGAATAGAGACGAATAGAGACGACCACGTCACGAAGAACAAGTTACTTACCTTCGGTAACGATATATCTGTAAGAAACAGTAGTTAGTATTAGATTCCTTACCTTAGAATATCCCCAGGCGTCAGTCTGGATCCGGAAACTTTTGCGTAGCAGTACCCCTGCGCGTCGGTAGGCGTCGTCTGCAGGCGTCCCCTGCGGCTCCGCGTCGTCGGCGTCGTGCGCCGTGATGACGTCGCTGGAGTATATAGACGCCGCCTCCGCGCGCTGACGTCAGTTCTTTGCACACAGCTTTTCCGCGCCAGAACATGCAGAGCCATGTGAGAACTAACACTGGTGCCATTTGAAACTAGGGCCCTGAAAGGGATGTCCTTAACCCTAGGTATCAGTTCGCAGAACGGGGAGGATGGGTGGGGCGGTAAGGAATCTAATACTAACTACTGTTTCTTACAGATATATCGTTACCGAAGGTAAGTAACTTGTTCATCTGAAAGAAACAGGTTAGTATTAGATTCCTTACCTTAGAATAGATACCCCAGCAATACCAACCCCGGTGGTGGGTCTGCGAACCAATACAACCTACACCAGAAAGTCCTGGAGGACCGAACGACCAAAGAAGCCATCCCTCCGGACTTGACTGTCCAGGCAGTAGTGCCTCGCAAAGGTGTGCAGCGAGGCCCACGTGGCCGCCTGGCAAATGTCCTGCAAAGGGACTCCCCGGCCCAGGGCAGTAGTAGCCGCCGTGGCCCGAGTGGAATGGGCCCTCAGCCCAACAGGAGGCTCCTTCCGAGCCAAAGAGTAGCATGCTTTGATGCACAGGACGACCCACCGAGAGATGGTCCGCTTCTGTACCGCCCTTCCCTTCTTCTCACCCACGTAGCCAACAAACAGTTGGTCATCCACCCGGAACTGGCGTGTGCGATCCATGTAAAATGAAAGCGCACGTTTTGGGTCCAGACGATGGAGCCGCTCTTCATCCTTCGAAGGATGCGGAGGCGGGAAGAAGGAGGGCAAGGTGATGGACTGCCCAATGTGAAAAGCAGAGACTACCTTGGGCAGGAAAGAAGGTCTAGTCCGAAGAACCACCTTATCAGGATGAACAGACAAGAAAGGAGGTTTAACAGAAAGAGCCTGGAGCTCACTCACTCTCCTGGCAGAGGTGATAGCCACCAGGAAGGCCGTCTTTAAAGTGAGAAGACGGAGAGGACAGGAATGAAGAGGCTCAAAGGGAGCGCACATCAGGAAAGTCAGAACCAGGTTCAAGTCCCACTGAGGCATCACGAACGGAGTTGGGGGATACATGTGCGTGATGCCCTTCAAGAATCGTAACACAATAGGGGACTTGAATAAAGATGGCTGATCAGGTAGCCTCAAGAAGGCGGAAAGGGCAGAAAGATAGCCCTTGATAGTGCCCAGAGCAGAGCCCTGCTGGGCAAGGGAAAGGAGGAAGAGGAGAACCTCAGACAGAGGGGCAGAAAGGGGATCCACAGCCTTTGCTGTGCACCATGCCACAAATCTGTTCCACCGGCAGGCGTATACCGACTTTGTGGAGGGACGCCTGGCTGCCAGAATTACATCACAGACTTCAGGAGGCAAGTCAAATGGCCTCAACTGCCGCCGCTCAATCTCCAAGCATGGAGGTGGAGACTGGACAGGTTCGGGTGGAGGACCGTCCCCTGCTGCTGCGACAGAAGGTCCTCCTGAAGGGGCAGGCGGATCGAGGGACCGACTGTCATGCTGAGTAGCTCGGGATACCAGTATCTTCGAGCCCAGTCCGGGGCCACAAGGATAACTTGGGCCCGGTCGCGCCTGATCTTCTTCAGCACTCTGGGCAGAAGTGGTATAGGCGGAAAGACGTACAACAGACCGCAACTCCACACGCGCCGAAAGGCGTCGCCGAGCGAGTGCCGTCTTGGAAACTCCAACGCGCAGAACTGATGACATTGCGCGTTCTCTTCTGTGGCGAATAGATCTAACCAAGGCTCTCCCCATTGCTGAAAGAGGCCTCTCGCCACGTCCGAGTTCAGACGCCATTCGTGATCCACCGAGCACGGACGGCTGAGTTCGTCCGCCCTGGCGTTCAGAGAACCTGCCAGGTGTTGAACCGTCAGAGTCACGCCCTGACGTTCCAGCCATTGCCAGAGACGCAGAGCCTCCTGGCAAAGGGTCCACGACCCCACACCGCCCTGTTTGTTGCAGTACCACATGGCGGTGGTGTTGTCCGTGAACACCTGCACTACACTCCCGTTGACAAAGGGGAGGAATGCCTTCAGTGCTAGGCGAATCGCCCGCAGCTCCAACAGGTTGATATGGAGCCGGGACTCCGCCGGAGACCAGATGCCTCTGATCTCCGCCTCTCCCAAGTGGCCACCCCAGCCCTGGAGGGACGCGTCCGTCACAACCACGTGCTCCGGTTGGGGAAGGGAGAGGGATCTGCCTCTGACCCAATCGCGGTCCGTAAGCCACCACTGCAACTGTCTCGCAGTGCCCTCCGAGATCAGGACATGGTCGGATAGGTTGCCCTGATGCTGGGCCCACTGAAACTTCAGGTCCCACTGCAGAGCCCGCATCCGCCACCTGGCGTGATGCACCAGTAGGATGCAGGAGGCCAATAGCCCCAGAAGCCGCAGCGTCAACCTGACCGAAACCCGGGATAACGGCTGAAAGATGGGAATCAGAGCCTGAATATCCCGGACCCGCCGTTCCGGGGGATAAACCCGAAACTGCGCCGAGTCGAGAACCGCTCCGATGAAAAGGAGCTTTTGAGAGGGACACAGGTGTGATTTCGGCACATTGATGGAAAACCCCAGCTCGTGCAGGAGGTCTGCCGTCATCTGAAGGTGGTGGACGACTGTCTGGGGCGAGCCCGCCTTCAACAACCAGTCGTCGAGGTAGGGGAAGACTGAAACCCCTAACCGGCGCAGATGAGCTGCGACCACCGCCATCACTTTCGTGAACACCCGTGGGGCGCTGGTAAGGCCGAATGGGAGCACGATAAACTGAAAGTGCTCCTGGCCTACCGTGAACCGCAGGTAACGCCGGTGGGCCGGCAGGACGGGGATGTGAAAATACGCATCCTGCAAGTCCAACGCTACCATCCAGTCTTGAGGGTCTAGAGCAGCCAAGACCTGAGCCAAAGTCAACATCTTGAACTTCTCCTTCCGGAGGAAGCCGTTGACGTTCCGTAGGTCCAAGATAGGACGGAGGCCTCCTTTGTCCTTCTTGGGCACCAGAAAGTAGTGGGAGTAGCAACCACACCCTACTTCTGGCCCAGGAACGCGCTCGATGGCCCCCTTGGCCAAGAGGGCCGTAACTTCCTCCTGCAGAAGTGTCAAGTGGTCCCCCGACACACGGTGGTTCTGCGGTGGCATGGCTGGAGGAGTGGACTCGAAGGGGAGGGCGTAGCCCCTTCGAACGAGCTGCAGCACCCACCTGTCCGATGTTATCGCGCGCCCGCCGGAGTGGTGATGGCGAACCCTGCCACCCACTGGCGTCACGTGAGCCCGAAAGCTCGGACTAGGAAGGCTTGGATGCAGCAGCGGGGGGAGGCGTGGACTGACCTCGCCGCTGGCCTCTACCGCCACCACGGCGGAAACCACGGCCGCCACCGCGCTGGGGAGCGTTCTGCGGCGCGTGGCTGGCAGCACGTGTGGGACCGCCCCTCCCTTGGCCACGAAAGGGGCGAAACGAACCCGTCTGCTGGCGCTGGGTCGAAAGACCCAAGGACTTGGCCATGACCCTGGAGTCCTTGAAGCGCTCCAGCGCGTGGTCCGCTTTGTCACCAAACAGGCGACTGCCATCAAATGGCATGTCCATGAGTGTATTTTGGACGTCTGGCGAGAAGTTGGCAGATCTCAGCCAAGCATGGCGACGAATCGCCACCGTCGTGGACATAGCCCGTCCCAGCGAGTCGGTCGTGTCCAGACCACAACGGATCGAGTACCGCGCCGCATCCCGGCCTTCAACCAAGGCCCGGGTGAGCTTGTCCCGCACTTCCTGGGGGCATTGCGGCAAACACTCCTCGACCGTATCCCACAGGGAGTGGGTGTAGCGGCCCAAGAGGCACGCGGTATTACAAGACCGCAGTCCAGCGCTCAAAGAGGAAAAGACCTTTTTACCAAATTGGTCATACCGCTTTGATTCCCGATCGGGCGGAGCCGACGGGAACGCGGACTGTGAAGTGGAGGCCTGGATCACCAGACTCTCCGGGGAGGGATGGGTGGATAGGAAGGCAGGGTCGTCCGAGCACGGACGGTGACGCCTGGCAACGTTCCGGTCAACCGGTGCACCGGAAGCGGGCCTGGACCAGGTGCCCAAAAGGACATCCGTCAGGGCCTCATTAAACGGCAGCAGAGGCTCCTGGGGGCATGACTGCGGTTTAAACACTTCGGTCAGAATGTTCGGCTTGACCTTCGCGACAGGGAGCTCAAGGCTCAAGGCCTTGGCAGCCCTCATCAGGACCACCGAATAGGCAGCACCTGCCTCAGACGCCACAGGGGTCGGGGAGACAAACCCAGGGTTGGGCGACTCGTCCAGACCACTGGCATCACCCAGATCACCTACCCAGTCCACATCATACTGGCAGGCACGGGATAAAGGGTCCTCCGACCCCTCCCAACCCTCTCCATACTCGTCCTCATCGCCGTATTCTGGATCGACGATATAGACCTCGGGGTCAATGGGCCCCATCGGCGCCGGATCCGGCGTCGGACGACGCCGGTCCGACTCCGCGTCAGGAGTCAGAGGGGGAATGGGGGTGGCGCCGCGTGGCGTCGGCGCCGGGGACCCGACGCCGGCCGGAACCGACGGCGGAGTCGCTGCACCGCGCGGAGGCGGTACCACGGGTTGGCCCAAAGGAACCGACGCCGGAGAGGCCGGTAGACCAGCCGGCGACGAACCTGAGGGGCCCAGCGGGGCCGGAGCCACCGGCGGCGTCGAGGCAGGAGCACCCGAACCGCTCGGGCCCCCAGACGGGACCGACGGGCCCGCAGGCGCCGTAGGCCCCGCCGGAGGAGACCTCGCCCTCATAGCTATGAGGAAGGCCTCGATCTCCTCACGCGACGCGCCTTCCCCAGGGACCGACGGGTATGGGGCAGACGGCGTCGGCGACCCACGCGGGCCCGCGTGGGTGGGGCCACCCGAGCCCCCGGCCGCATCACGCGGGCGTCGGGGGGAGTCGGGGGTACGATGACGACGCCCCGACTTCTTACGCTTACCTGACGAACCGGAGGAATGGTGGCGACTCCCGGAGCGCTCATGGCGGCTCCGCGATCGTTCCTTCGACCGCTCCCTCGACCTCCGACCGGACCGGGACCGCTCTCGACGCGGGGCCGACACGCGGAGCTCGAGAAGCTTGCGGGACCGCTCCCGCCTAGCTTTACCAGTCAAGGCCCGACAGTCGACGCAGGACTCCACGTCGTGGTCCGCGCCCAGACACCGGAGGCAGAGTCGATGGTGGTCGGTGACCGACATCAGGCGGTCGCACTCGTCGCAACCCTTGAAACCGGGCATCCTACCGGCACCGTAGAAGATTAAGTAGTTAACAAGAAACTTGGTCAAAAGACCGGAGTACTGCTCTTCGGATCTGCGCTAACTGGCGCGGAAAAAAGAAGAACTGACGTCAGCGCGCGGAGGCGGCGTCTATATACTCCAGCGACGTCATCACGGCGCACGACGCCGACGACGCGGAGCCGCAGGGGACGCCTGCAGACGACGCCTACCGACGCGCAGGGGTACTGCTACGCAAAAGTTTCCGGATCCAGACTGACGCCTGGGGATATTCTAAGGTAAGGAATCTAATACTAACCTGTTTCTTTCAGATTCACGAAGTCTCTCATCTATGTTGAATGTTCCTCCGGGTGCAGCAAGCCCTGCCTAATAGGCAGCACTTTAGACGAGGGACTATATTTAAACTTCCGGCTATTCGGGTGTCAGTTGATCACTACCCGACACCCGACAAGCCGCATCATTCGCGTCACGGAAGACGCATCATTCGCGCAACGGAAGACGCTCTCATTTTTATATTTTACATCAGCCAGGTGAGATCTCTCTCCCTTTCCGCGGCCCACGCTTGACCATTACTGCTAGGTTCCCTGGCGGCTATGTATCAGCAAAGACGAGGTTACTTATCAACCGTCTTGTTTGATGCTTCCATACCGACGGGTTGTCTATTTATATTTTGCAGGTTCGATCCGCCTCCATAGATGTTGACACATTAGATGCCATATCGTTTGGATCTACATTAATTCGACCAAACTACATTACTCCATTGCGAGGTACATACTATTGTCAGCTCTTAAAGATCGTTACCCAAATAGCCTTTGAACAGTGAGACATTGTGCATGTTCTAACTAGGTGTACCATTACCACCAAATTGCATATGTTTTACGTTTGCGTACCTCAGTCCACTTTTGTATTACTCTCTCCATAAAGTCTCATGATCATGTGTACTATTATCCTGCTATTTTCATGAATTAAACTACGATATTGCGACTTACATCTAGTAATGTGTAGATAATTGCCTCTAGGTTTTTCAAGTCCTTGGGTGTGAATGTCGTGAGTATCATTTTCGGCACCACCACAGAAGAAGCGTCTAGTTTTTAGAGATATCGCTCTAGAGGTAAACCGAAATTTTCTGCCACCTCTGTTTATGCCCTATTAATTTAGACACGACCATAGTAGATAGAATAATAGGGATGCTCTTTTATTTTTTGACAGACTCATTTCGAAACGGGTACTTCATATGAACTTCCACCAGACAACATAACCGACTTAGTACCGCAGTCTACGTGTATTCATATCAGGTATCAACATGTAGTGTATATCTTTTTCCCTTGATTTTTTCCCCTTAACGTGTTGAGGATTGAGCAGCCATTTTATTTATAAGACCAGCTTGGGCAAGAATATGTGATTGTTTAGAACGCAACTACTGTTCTTGTATGCCTACATCAATGGCATCTCTTGTGCTCATTTGACTGACCTCTATCCAATTCCAATGACAACATTGGGATGATGCTATATATTTTTTTCCATCTAGATCCAATTCGACACATCATTTTTTCATTTACGAGCATTGCCTGAGCTAATCCCTGGTCTTTATAAAGTAAGTAGAGAATATTTTATAAGTTAAACTGGTTATATGGTTATATGATTGTAATGTCTATGAAACATGTGACATGCAATACATGATATCAACATCTTTTTTCAAATGCAAATGCGTGAGTTGTACTCTTGTATCATTAGCCTATATGTGACTATCAATCAACATAAAATAAATAAAGTGTTCCGCTCACAGACCCACCTCCTCCATAGGCCACTTTACTAGCTGTTATGATGCAATAGTCCTTAAATTAAATCTCTTTAGGAGAACTTAAATATTTATTTATTTATTTAATGGTTTTATAAAGCGCGTAGTAACTCGATGAGCATCCCAGCGCTGGCCTGTTTCTCCTGGGGCTTCAGCCGCCTGACTGGGGTTTATGGTTGCGGGAAAAGGAGGGTCTTTAAGGATTTCCTGAACTGGAGATGGTTCGCTAATTTAGGTACTTTATTGTATTTCTATCCTTGTTAAATTCAGAAATGTCATGTGTACTGTATCTTATGTTATGTTTTATATAATTTCAGATTGCTTTTTGGCTCCTGAAGAAGGCGTTAAATCGCCGAAACGCGCGTCGAGTAATGCACTGTTAATTCGGTCAGACACCTTCACTATTGGTGGTCCTGGCATTATTTTATATTGTATCTGGTTTTCAAATGTAATTTCTGTCTGTAATTTTAATTATTGTGTTATTCTTGTTTTAACTATTATTGTACCACCATAGGTGGCTTGTTTTTATATCAATCATATGTTTAATTTTTATTAAAATTTGATGATTTTAGATCAGCCTTCAGCTAATAAATTGTCCTTGGGTTGGGTCTTTCACTTGTTTATTTTATCTAAAAGCCTCTTGACTGCCTAGGAAATATTGCACACACGAGAGTTTCCTCATGGCCATGAGGAAAGCGCTCGATCTCCTCCTGCGTTGCGTCTTGCCCAGGGACCGGAGGGTGTGGAGCTGGACGCGGCGCCCGCGACTCCGACGGAGCCGTGTGGGTGGTGTCACCCGAATCCCCAGCCGCATCGCGCGAGCGTCGGGGGGAGTCCGAAGAGCGATGACGCCTCTTGGACTTCTTGTGCTTCTTACCTGATGACGACTTCGACCCGGAGGAGTGCGGCCTACTCTCGGAACTGTGGTGGCTCCTAGCCCGCGACCTCCCGTGGGACCGAGACCTCTCGCGGCGCGGGGCCGACTGCCGGAGTTCGAGTCGCCTGCGGGACCGCTCCCACCTGGCTTTCGAAGAGAGGGCCCGGCAGTCGGAGCAGGTCTTGTCGTCGTGGTCGACGCCTAGACAAGTTAGGCACAGGTGGTGAGGATCCGTGACCGACATCGTGCGGTCGCAATTCTCGCAGTGCTTAAAGCCAGGCATCCCTACGGCACCGATCGGAGTCGTAAGACTTCGAGAAATGATCAAAAATTATCCAAAAAGTTAGTCAAAAATTGACTAGAGTTACTGCTTTTTCCAGATCTGCGCTTGCTGGCGCGGAAAAAAGAAGAACTGATGTCAGCACGCGGAGGCGGCGTCTAAGTACTCCGACGACGTCATCACGGCATCCCCACGACGCCGACGACAGACGCGGAGCCGCAGACGATGCCTACCGACGCGCAAGGGTACTGCTACGCAAAAGTTTCCGGATGCAGTCTGACGCTTGGGGATATTCTAAGGTAAGGAATCTAATACTAACGTGTCTCTTTCAGATATCCTGATTGGGACATTCCGCAGTTCCAATGCTAATGGAACAAGCATTGAAAATGCAACAGGTCTCGCCTTTGGTTAAGTTAAAGCCATTTGCTTTGCTAATGGTATTGTATAGCAAAGCAAATGGCTTTAACTTACTAAAAGGCGAGATCTATTGCATTTTTAATGCTTGTTTTAAAGAGCGTTTATGTAGCGCAAACTAGACCCGAGACATCGGGTATCCGAGCGCTTTACATGAGCACCAGTTTCGTTACAGAAGGAACATTCATTTTTGTTAGGCACGGGGAGATGAAGAGATTTGCCCAGAATCACAGAATGTTAAGCGTTGTTGCCGAGACTTGCATCCGGGTCGCCAGCTTCGATGCCGACCACTCAAGCCATTAGGCTACATCCTCTCCCCAGCTTGCCCAGGTTTACTCCTAAACCTGCTCTGCCCAGTCTGAGAGCAAAAAGCTCTGCCCGGATAAAAGGCTGCATCTGAAAAGTAACAGCTCTGCCAAAATACTCTACCCAGATGAGAGCCAATAGCTGTGCCCAGGTACGCTGTTGAGCCTGCTCTGCCCAGGTACGCTGCCGAGCCTGCTCTGCCCAGGTAAGCTGCGTCGCCTGCTCTGCCCAGGTACACTGCCGAGCCCAGGTACACTGCCGAGCCTGCTCTGGGACGACATGAACCGGATGTCAAAGAGGAAGAGTGAAGGCGCAGAACACTCACCGAACCCTTAACGCTCCCGTCCAACACACCGGAGCTCTCCCAAAACACACACACAGCCTCTCCCTAACACGCGCATACACAGCTCTCTCCAAACACGCAGCTTCCCCCAAAAAGACACACAGACCTCCCACTGGGGTACCGTCCGTCTGGCTCAAGGTCACCTTCTGCCAGATCGCCTGAGTGTCACCTCCACAGGGGAGGGGGGGTTTGATCCGGTGACGTGTTTTCAGGGTGGGGTGTGGTGTTCTGTGCGGCTGGTAAGGCGAAGCCTCTTACATGCATTAATGCTCACAGAGCCTCCGTCACTGAGAAGAAATACCTAGCGCCCAGAGGCGGCACCAGACCGTGCACGGCTGCGGTATTAACAGCCCTTTCAAATTATTCTCACTTTGAGTCAGCTAATGTCCATGAGCGCTTAGAAGCGGAGAGTCCAGCTTTAGCCAGCACTGATAATAATTCACATTATTCTAATATTTCGCATTTAGTCTGATACATGGGTTGTTTAATAGTCCCATTTGGTAGTCTGCAAAATTGTCTACAGTCAACCCTCAGAAAATCACTTTTATGGAGCTTCATGTCAGTGCAGTCGTTTCTAAGTGCTGTCATTCACTGGTGTGAAAGTTTCCAACTTTAATTGTATTCAATGCATTAATATCTCGAGAATGACAAAGTGAGTGGACTTTACCTGACTCCTGACCACTCATCACCGGAGACGTCACCAGTGAGCATTTAACCCACTGAGCTCCCTCGCTGGTTAATAAGACGATCATACATAATTATTAGTCCGGACTTCTCCACCTCTCGTGCGGGTTCTGCGGCGGTAAAAGCAGCGCACTCCGTGCTCTAACACTAGTAACAGTGGTACACACGCAGACTTTAGCTGTGACTGCCGAGCACCAGTGAGCCCTGAAGTGCTGCTGAAGCGAGGGTGTAAAGCGCCAAGCCCGGCGTCCGCTCATGAACTGCTCTATCTTTGACAACAACCTGCAGACTATTGGTTGCTTTAGTCATGTGACTGACCCTGCCTCAGGCCAACAAATACCGCCTGTAGGGAAAACGCTAAACTTTCTGGCAGGCTGCTTTATCTCTGTCTGCTAGGTGTGCAGACTTCCGGGTCCTCAATCCAACACCAATCAAGGCTGTCTTCAGCACCGATTCGATTTTCATCAGAATACTTTAAAACAGCCTATGATTAAAGCGCCAGAGTAAACATAATGTATGCACATTGTATGGGAGGGATTATTTGTAGCCCACATATTTACCAATATTGGCTTATTGGCACTGGAACTCATGATAACTTTTATCCAAAGTTAAAGTACAACGTCAAAGTCGGTAATAAATAATGCAGCAATCACACACGCTAGTGATTCGCCAATGGGTGCTCCCTTTACTAGAATTCCCCGGGCATTGCTACATTTTACACACATTCAATTTATTTATACAAAATAAAATGTATAGGTCCAAATGTTAGCTATATTTTCGAAAAGAAACCTAGAGTCCCTCTACGTGTAGTCAATGTCAAACTGACAATGTGCGCACGTTTAGGGATACAATAATGGCCATCTCTCTTATGCGGAAGCCATGCACCGTAAATGTGTGGCACATGCGGCGCCCGCAGCAGCGGCATATCACAGGTCCAGGGATGCTGAGTCTTACAGTGGCACCGCCCGGCCCAGGTACGAGCTGGACTAATCCGTTCACCCCAAACAAATGCAGACCTCCTGCCCCGGCACCAACAAAAGGGCGGCTACAGAACAGCAATGCCAATTATCAAGACATGGTAACTTAAAAAAGCCAAGAAACGCACCAGTTTGATTGGTCGCGTTTTGCAGTTATGTCAGTCACAGATGTAAATACTGTTGCGCTTTACCAGTCAACCAACTGGAAATTTAACACACGAAACAGAGGTTGTGGTCATGGTTGTCCGAAGGGGATGCGCGGGGGGCAAGCGCCCCTCCTTGCCCCCTCCCGCAGACACCCATTACCATATACCGCTACATAATGTCAATCTGTATAACTCTCTTGTGACCCATATAGTGCCACCGATTCTATGAGGTGAAGTGCTTAGAAGGTCTTCAATAACACTGCATTGTATACCCCGCTTGCTAACATTACCATCCGCAGTTGTCTGAGGTAAAAGTGCATAGACAAACGCCGTACATGAAAAAGCATTCCCATTCCTAGGACACCAAAATGCAAAATGGTGTCGGGCTGTCCACAGTCCCTACGGACACGCGCATGCTGTCTGCTATGGACAAATGGCAAGAGCAGCCAGGTTTGTCCATGCAGATGTATGCAAGCAAGCCCTCTGCAGAATCGATTTCAAAAGGTACTCGCAATAGCGAGAGCAGCGCATGCGCTGCTTTCGCTAGGCAAGACCTAGAAAACTGCTTTACACATAAAAAAAAAAGCCAACCTTAAGAAAGAAAACTGAAAAAAAGACCCATTGAGTAGCATGTTCCGTTCGAGGCATATGAGCTGCAGATTACACACTGTTGCATAGATTATACAGCAGTACCTCCTGTTAGCAGCAACCACCAGTATCTGTTGCAGTAGTTTGAAATAGTGTTTTAATTACAGCCTGGCCCACAGTAGCTTGTTGTTTAGTTTGCACATCTACACAATAATGTTTTGTGAATGTGTGCGGTGTAGACCATGTAGCTGCTTTGCAGATGTCATCCAATGGAATGTTCCCTGAAAATGCCATTGAAGCCCCTATCTTTCTTGTAGAGTGGGCTTTAGGAGGAACAGATAAGGTATGTTTAGCTTTGTGGTAGCAAATTTGTATACATTTGACAATCCATCTAGCTAACCCAGATTTTGATATAGGGTTGCCTTTATGTGGTGGTAAGAAAGACACGAAAAGTTGTTTGGTCTTACGAAAGGGTTGTGTTCTTTCAATGTAGTATAGCAACGCTCTTTTGACATCTAAGGTAGGGAGAGCTCTTTCTGCGACGGTTTGTGGCTGCGAGAAAAAAACGGGCAGTTCCACAGATTGATTGAGGTGGAAGGGAGAAATGACTTTAGGAAGGAATTTAGGATTAGTACGGAGAGCAACCTTATTATGATGCATCTGCAGGAAAGGTTCTTGAATGGTTACTGCTTGTAGTTCACTAACTCTCCGTAGAGAAGTAATAGCTACTAGGAACGCAACCTTCCATGTTAAGAATTGTAGTACACATTTATATAAAAGGTTCGAAGGGAGGTCTCATTGGCCGTGTGAGAACAATGTTTAAATTCCACAAAAGTGAAGGTGGTGCGCTGGGAGAAATTATTCTTTTAAATCCTTCCATAACTGCTTTTATAGCAGGTACTCTGAAAAGTGATAGATGCTGTCTATTTTGTAGATATGCTGCTATGGCAGCAAGATGCAGCCTAATAGGCGTGTAAGCTAAGTTACATCTTTGTAGGTGTAATAAGTAGACTATGATGTGACACATCTAGAGGATTGATATTGTTGTTGTGACAATATATTACAAAGCATTTCCATTTAGCTGCTTAGCATGCTCTAGTGGTTGGGTGTCTAGCTTCTTTAATGACGTTCATGCAGTCAAGAGGAAGGTTAAGGTTGAGCTGAGCTGGGTCCAGGTGTCTGATCTCTCCATGGTTCTGGGTTAAGAGGTGTGGAGAGAGGTACAGTTTTTGGTGCGGTACTACAGAAAGTTCCAGCAGTGTGGTGTACCATGGTTGTCTGGCCCGCGTTGAAGCAACTAGAATGAGGGTTAGAGAATGTTGCTGTAGTTTGCGCACTACTAGTGGCATGAGTGGGAGCGGCGGAAAAGCGTACGCAAATTTGCCTGACCAGTTCATCCATATTGCATTGCCTTTGGACAGTGGGTGTGGATATCTGGCGGCGAAGCTTGGGCATTTGGCGTTTTCGTGGGTGGCAAAGAGGTCTATCTGAGGTTGTCCCCACATCTGGATGAAGTTCCCACTCGTGGATCTGTTGTGTTTGACGGCTTAACAGATCTGCCATGGTGTTTTGTACCCCTGGAACATGTTGGGCTAAGAGGAATATGTTTTAAGGTATAGCCCACCGCCATATGTTCTGTGTTAGCTGAGAGAGTTGCAGGGAGTGTGTTCCGCCCTGTTTCTGTATGTAATACATCGCTGTCATGTTGTCTGTGTGGACTAATACAGTCTTGTTTGATATTTGTTTTTAGAATGCTTTTAAGGCTAGGAATATTTCTAGTAACTCCAGGTGGTTGATATGGAGTAACTTGTGTTGTGGTGTCCACCTGCCTTGCATGGTGTGTTGCGGTAGGTGGGCTCCCCAGCCGGAGAGCGCTGCATCCTCTGTCACGGCTATCTGAGGAACTGGCTCGAGGAACGGTCGCCCTTTGGAAAGGTTTTTGGTGTTCCACCACTGCAGAGAGCGAGGAGTACGACCGTCCACCAACACTAGATCTGTTAATTGACCGTGAGCCTGGTTCCATTGGCGTGCTAAGCACTCTTGGAGAGGACGCATTTGTAGTCTTGCATGGGGCACTATAAAAATGAGCTGCATGAACACTCGAGCTGGAAGGGAGTGTTCTGGTTGAAATTTTGTGAGAAGAGCTTGCATGTTTGCTATTCTGACAGGAGAGGGATAAGCTAGCGCTGTTGAGGTGTTTATTGTGGCACCGTGGTATTGTTGTATGTGGGACGGTTGCAGATGGGACTTGGTGTGGTTTATTGTGAACTCCAAGTTGTGAAGCAGTTGGATCGTGGCGTGAGTGTGTTGTACACACTGGTTGTAGGAGCTGGCTTTTATGAGCCAGTCGTCTAGATATGGGAAGACGTGAATGTGCTGTCTTCTTAAGTGAGCTGCCACTATTGCTAGGCACTTGGTGAATACTTTTGGTGCTGTTGTGACTACGAATGGGAGTACTTTGAATTGATAGTGCTGACCGTCTACTACAAATCTGAGATACTTTGTGTGAGCGTTGTGAATGGGGAAGTAGGCGTCCTTGAGATCTAGAGTAGCAAGGAAGTCGTTTTGTGAAAGAAGAGGAAGGACCTGTTTGAGTGTGACCATGTGAAAATGGTCTGACTGTATGTACATGTTTAGGGGTCTGAGGTCTAGAATAGGCCTTAGAGAGCCGTCCTTCTTTGGGATAAGAAAGTAGAGGGAGTAAACTCCCTTGTTTTGTTGGTGCAGAGGAACTGGTTCTATTGCACTTTTTTCTAGTAGGGATATTACCGCTTGCTTTAGCAGTAATAGATGCTCTTGTGACATTGGACGCTGTATGGGTGGTATGTTGGGGGGGGGGGGGGTGCTGTTAGTTCAAGACAATAACCTGATTGAATAATTTGTCGCACCCACCTGTCTGATGTGATGTTGGTCTAGACAGGAAGGAATTCTTGTAGTCTTCCCCCCACTGGTGTGGAATGGTGAGGGGGAAGTGGAGAAAAGTCATTGGGTAGGGGTGGAGGCAGAGCAGGAGTTCTTAGTTTTGCCTCAGCCTTGTTATTGTTACCCCTGTAACCCCCTCTTTGGTAGCCCCAAGTGAAGGTGGATGGCTAGGTGTCTTATAAGAAGTGGAGGGGCTATCGGAAGAGTAGCCTCTTGTGTTGCCTCTGTAGGATGAGCGACGAAAAGAGCGTCTGGGAGCTTGCAACTGCAAGGCTCCCATGGATGGTATCCTTTTTCATCTTTTCAAGGGATACATTGACATTAGGGTCCAATAGGTGTTGCTCATCAAATGGTTGATTGAGGATGGAACTCTGGACTTCAGGTTTGAAACCTGAAATACGTAGCCAAGCATGCCTACGCAAAAGGACGATGGTGTTAATTGCCCTTGAAGCAGTATCTGCGGCATCTAGGGCACAACGGATTGAGGTATTGGTGATAGTTTTACCTTCCTGTATGAGTTCATTGGCCCTATTTTTGTATTTGTCTGGGAGATGTTGCATTATCGATTCCAGCTCATCATAATGTGCCCTGTCATACCTTGCTAACAGCGCTTGAGTATTGGCGATGCGCCATATGCTTGCTGCCTGTGACGCCGTTTGTTTACCAGAGGCGTCAAAGAGTTTAGACTGCTTATCTGGTGGGGGGTGGGGCTCACCTGATGTTTGGGAATTGGCCTGTTTCCGTGCATTGGAGACTACAAGGGAGTCTAGCGGTGCGGGGCCTCTAATATAGGCTGGATCTGTAGGGGCAGCTTTGTATTTTTTCTCAATCCGGGGGTTGCGGACTCGTGCCCTGACTGAATCTTTAAATACGTCTGGTGCATGCTTAATGACCCCCTTAAGCATTGGCAGAATGGAAGTGGACCTTTGTGTGGTGTCAAACGTGTCCATTAAGAAATCTTCCTCCACAGTGTCTGTGTGTAGGTCAACCCCATGGTATTGGGCAGCCCTATGGACAAGTAGGTTAAAACCTGTATTGTCCTGTGGGGGGAAAGGCCTGGAGGGATATACATCATCCTGAGGAACATAACAGACATCAGGGGTGTTATAATCATCCCATGGGTTAGGTGATAAAGGGGGGACAAGTGTGATGTCCTCAACGTCTGAGTTTTCGGCATTGGAGTAGCTGGCGCTTTCTTCGGCCCGCTGCTGTTCTGGTACATCGACGCCCTCTTCAAAGATGTCGTCGGGGATCAAAGCTGATGAGCGAACCATGGTCCTTCGAGCTCGTCGGTCTCTAATTGTCTTCTTGGAGCGGAAGGAGACACAAGCTGAACAGTCCCTGGCCTCGTGCTCCGGTGAGAGGCAAAGGTTGCACACCTCATGGAGATCGGTGTAGGGAAACTTCGACCCACATTGAGGACACTTCTTGAATAGCGTCCTTTCCATGAGCTAGAAGATGAGGCCTTCGTTGACGACTGGAATCGAAGACTTCGAAATTGTCGAGACTCACGTGGAGATGGGAAGCGCGTTAGAGACAATACCGTTGGAAATGGGTGAGGGATTGCTCGCGAACGAAACTCGGTTCCAAACCGGAGCGCAGGAAACACATCCGAGCCCGATGGCGGAAAAAAACTATCTGAGGATGGAGCCGATGCCCATGCGCAATGTGATCCAAAGGAGGATTCACCCATCTCGTGACTTCCAAAGAACTTTTCGGGACAAAAACAAGTGCAAACATCCGGGCCCAACACTAGATGGCGATCTATGCAAAAGTGTGTAATCTGCAGCTCATATGCCTCGAACATAGACTGATATTACCATGTAGAACTGTGCCAGAAAGAACGGAGCACAGAAACAACAACAGCCCACTGAAGAAGGTATGAAAAGGCTGGCCCTTCCCCTATAATAACGGAGGTTGGAAACAGAGCACAACCGACCCCCAAAGAGGATGACCAAGAGGAGACTAGGACTCTGAGTCAATAGAAAAGGCGGAAGGAAGGAAAGGTAACTGGAGAGGAAAACGAATCTCCTAGCGAAACCAAAAGGCACCATGTTACAGGAAAGAAGCCCCTCAGCAGAAGTCAACTGTATATGGAAACTCTCAGACGGGTGCAACAATCTGAACTCCCTTCAAAGATAACCCAATGGCAACTGAAGAAGCCAGTGGAGACACCACTCTGCAAGGTCCTCGCAGAACGGGGAGGCTGGGTGGGCGTTAAGGAATCTGACGCTAGACAACGTCTCTACCAGATACATCGTTACCGAAGATACGTAACTCGTACATATGAGAGACATCTAGCCACAGATTCCTTAACTTAGAATAGATACCACAGCCATACCCCAAAGGGGAGGTGGGTCTGCAATAGAACAACAGAAAGTGCCAAGCATCTGATCCAGTAACAGAGTGACGGATAATGGGAGAGCTGTGGCGGAACAGCCAGACAGCAACCCAAGCAGCTCGGAAGCGCAGAAATAACAGGATGACAAACATCCTAAAAATGCCAGAATGGCGCTACACCATACCCGTATAAAAATGACAGGTAGAACGGCAAGAGCCATATATACCAGAACATAGAAATAGAGAGAGAGAGAGAGAGGAAGAAGGACCACTCTCCGCTTAATAGCGCACGATGAGTACACTGACCCAAAGGTCAATAAGAACCTGAAGAGATGCAACCAGAGCCTAACAGACTAGCCTATAGAAGGAGCGGGTGCCAAGAGCCCAAAGGCAAGAGCTAGAAACTGAGCAATGCGTTGAGAATAACAGGCGGGACAAGAAACACGCCAAGTCCACACCCAATCCCAAAAAGGGGAAACGGGGGTGAACAGCAGCAACTTAAAACCCGCTGAAGCAGGGCACCATAGAAACATGCAGCAGGCAAAAGGCCATAGAGACCTCAAAGGGGAGTACACAAGAAAGCATAAGAGTGCCCGACAGGGCAATATGAAGCCAAAGTGAGAAACAACCCACAAAAAGAGACCTGCAGGGAGTAGCTAGGGACCACTGTCAGCAGAAGAGCCGTCCCGCAGGTGTAGCTTTTACAATAGTAGGCTGATAATTTGGAAAGAGGCATATCCGAAGGAAGTGGCCACCAAAAAACACCAAGGTAAAGAATCGTGGGAAGAGTCTCAGAATCCGAGACCAAACACTCCAGAAAAGAACAAGTACAGTGTTTAACACCAATAAGGGAGCAATTGTCAAATTGGGAAATCACCCCAGTAAGGGGAAGCAAGGAGGAAGCCTATGGGCAACTTGCAAACAACTCAGAAAAGCTCCCCCATGCACGGAGATCTAGGTCCAGACCTCGCAGCCTCGAAAAGAGGTGGCGACGTAGGAAGAGGAATACCATGGCAACCGGCATTTATACATAAATGTATAAACATATAAATATGCATAGACAGAACTAGCCAGGACCATGAAACATGTCCATACTGGATTATTCCCAGTACAGTAGAGGCAGATGGGAGCCGCTTTAGAAGAGGAGATAATGAAACCTCCCAAGGAGGTGGAACAGGCAACAGGTGGGATAACCCATGGCGTATAGAAAATGACACCAGGGAAAACATCGAACAGCGTACAACGGACCACCAAGCGACGCATGGAGCCCACAGGTTCTCCAGGCCCGGGTGAGATAAGCGGAGCTATATAATAGCATACCAGTACCCCACATGGAGTATGCACACCCCAAAAAACGGGGAACACCTCTTAGGGCAATAAACCCAAGCCAAATGAGCGCAGTAACAAATCGAACTTGTGAACATGAGTATTGAGCTCTATGACATTATCGAGCTGAGCCACCGGCTCATTACCACAGTCGGAGGACCAGACACAGCAACCTGTGGAACACTACCACAGCAGGCCAACAGTCAGCTCAAAGCAAAACGCATCCAAGGGATGCCAATAAAAGGGTAATTACCCTTGACCATACGAAAAGAAGACCTAAGGCTCACAGCCCATGTGAACACAGAACACATCTAAAGGATGCTAAATGAAAAAGTACCACCACAGAAGACAGACCTAAGAAGGCCTAAGTGAGATGGCGAAAGTCAGCAAGGTGCTTGTGAACGGACGATTCGGAGTGAGCATCAAACAACAAAACCCCAAAGGGTAAGTCAACCAATCGCTCCCGGATATTCTCAAGGAAGACGCTATCTCGCAACCAAGCATGATGCCTTAAGGCAACAGAACCCGCCATAGCTCGGCCTAAAGAATCCGCAGTATCCAAGGCTGAGCGGATTGTGAATTCGGCAAGGTCGCGGCCATCCCGGGGGAAGTGAAGGAGGTCAACGCAAGCACCTTCAGAGGTGGCAGAAAGCAAGGACTCCGCAGAGTCCCACAAGGCAAAGGTAGCCCGCGCCAAAACACACGTTGTATTTAAGAACCGAAGGGCTACACTAGTGGATGCTTAGATGTTCCTACCCCATGACTCAAGCCATCTGGACTCCCGAGAGGGAGTAAGCGTTAGTGGGGGAAGGGAAGGCAGTCTGCAAAACAAACCCCTGCGAATCAGGGTGCACAAAAAGAAAAACAGGATCATATGGAGCAGGACGGTGGTGGTGCAAAACCGCACGAGCCACTGGATCACCTGAAGCAGGCCAAACCCAGGTACCCAAAAGAGCATCGTAAAGGGAAGGCTCAAAGGGGAGCAGCTGCTCCACACTCCTGGACCCACGGTGAAGGACCTCAAGCAAGGGGTCCACAGACAAGAAGGAGGTTGCATGTGTAAAACGCGATTGGCCAAGGAGACCACTCTCAGAAAAGCCGCACTAGCCTCGATAGCCCTTCGTGGAGGGGACAACAGCTTATCAGTGGGGGAGCGTTGTAAACTAACCCTATCAAGACACTGAGGGTGCGACCAATGCCCCACTGAAGGGAGCCCCATTGAAGAATGAGGATCCTGAAGGGGCACCTGGGAGGCGAAGAGCCTGCCGGATCTGGAAGCTCCTGAGGAGGCTCCACAAATTCCAAGGGGGGCACTGGCAAAAATACCTCAAGTGTCGCCGGGCATGAGGGTGACGCGGAACTCTCTCCAGAGGCCTGCGGAGACGAGTCCACAACCCGGCGTCGACACGGCGCCAAAACGACACGAGCCGACCGTGCCCAGTCAGTCGCTGACTTGGCTGCATCCGGCATCGAGCCGGCGCCGAAACCACAACAAGCTCCCCTTCCGAAGGAGGAGAAAGCGCCGGAGCCAGGGAGTGAAGCGCTCGGTGCCGCACCGGCGCCGACTCTGCATCAACCAGGACAGGCTCCGACTCCAGAGCCGGGGTGGCGAGCCTACGGCGTTGGAACGGTGTTGATCCCAACTTGCCGGGGTGTGCTCAAGGCAGGGCTATGAGCACCGGCAACCACCTGCGACGCCACATGGGAGCCCAGTGGGATTATGCGGCGTGGCAGAGGCGGCGTGGGTCGTAGAGGGTACCCAGCTGGGCCGCGCCCTGAAGACTCAATGTGGACCGTAGAGGGGGACCCAGCCGGGCCGCGCCCTAACACCACCACATTTCCGACATTTCTGGGGGCAAAGGCTCAACTGGCGCCGGGGGCGAACCCACCGGCGAGTCCGTCGGGGATCCCACAAGAAGCAGAGGCCCTGAGGGTGCCCCAGGAACGGGAGATGACCCAAGGGAGGCCTGCAAAGCCGCAGCATATGCCTCCATTTGGACCCGAGTCGCCCCCCACACATGGAAAGGGCGGATAGAGGTGAGGCGACTGTAGGGAGCGCACGTCTGGAATGTTCCGGGAACCAGTGCCCCTGACAACAGAAGAGAGGTCGAAGACCTCGGTGACATGCGTCTAGACTTACCAAGTGGCGAACAACGGCACAGGCCCAAGAGGGCGATCGACAGCGGAACCGGACAGTAGAGGGACCTGCCGGCGATGAAGAGGTCGGGGGACGAGACGACTCCGACCGGGACAGCCGTGCCGAGAGAAGCTTCATACGGCGCTCCCGCCGAGACTTCTGCTTCAGGCGTTGGCAGGCTTCGCAGTCCGTGGAGTCATGGTGCTCGCCCAGACACCACTTACAAATAAGATGCAGATCCATCGCGGACATCTGATGCGAACAGGAATTACAAGTTTTAAAGCCCGAAGACATCGCACACTGTTCCTGACGTCAAGCATCGAAAAGGAGGTCTGAAAACAGGCCAGAGGAACCGCTCACGCGGAAAAGAAGGAAACTGACGTCAGCGTGCCGGGAGGGACTTATATGACCTCGCTGATGTCACATACGTGGACGACTTCAGGGCGGGGTTGTGTGGCTTCGTCCCCCGGCGCGCAGAGGTGCTGCTGAAATTTGTTTCCAGATCCAGTATTACACCTGGGGATATTCTAAGTTAAGGAATCTGTGGCTAGATGTCTCTATCAGATGTCTCTTATAGATAAATCGTTACTGAAGGTAAATAGTTTGTGCATCTGAAAGAAACACGTTAGTTATAGATTCCGTGACTTAGAACAGATACCCCAGCAATACCAACCCCGGTGGTGGGTCTGCGAACCAAGGTTACACCAGAAAGTCCTGGAGAACAGAACAGCCAAAGAAGCTGTCTCTCCAGACTTGGCTGTCCAGACAGTAGTGTTTTGTAAACGTGTGCAGTGTGTTGCCCACGTAGCTGCATGACAGATGTCATGTAGAGGAACTCCTCTTCCCAAGGCAGTAGTGGCTGGCGTCGCACTGGTGGAATGGGAGCGTAGCCCCACTGGAGGCTCCTTTTTAGCCAGAGAATAGCATGCTTTAATACACTAAATGACCCATCGAGAAATGGTTCGCTTGTGTACGGCCCGACCATTCTTCGCGCCCACGTAGCCAACAAAGAGTTGGTCATCCACCCAGAACTGTTTTGTGCGATTCAGATAGAAAGAAAGCGCACGTTTTGGGTCCAGACAGTGGAGCCTCTCTTCTTCTTTCGAAGGAGGCGGAAAGAAGGTGGGCAAAGTGATGGCCTGCCCGATGTGAAAGGCAGTGACAACCTCAGGAAGAAAGGATGGATGAGTCCTGAGAACCACCTTGTCTGGATGGACAGACAGGAAAGGAGTCTTGGAGGAAAGAGCCTGGGGCTTACTCACTCTTCTGGCTGATGTGATGGCTATCAGGAATGCAGTTTTATGCATCAGAAGCCCCAAAGGGCAGTTGTGAAGTGGCTCAAAGGAACTCATATTAAATAGGTTAAGACTAGATTCAAGTCTCACGGAGGCATAACGAAGGGAATAGGAGGAAAGATATGAGTTATGCCTTTCAAGAAACGATTAACCACCGGGGACTTGAAAAGAGAAGACTGATTTGGAAGCCGAAGGAAAGCAGAGATGGCCGAAAGATAGCCCATGATAGTGCCCAGAGCAGAGTTCTGCTGGGCTAAAGAAAGAAGAAACAAGAGGACCTCAGAAAGAGGGACAGAAAGGTGATCCACAGCCTTTGCTGTGCAACACACCACAAACTTGTTCCACCGGCAGGTGTATACCGTCTTAGTGGAGGGACGGCTGGCTGGCAAGATTACATCGCAAACTTCAAGAGGCAGGTCTAAAGAAGTCAACTGTTGATGCTCATTCGCCACGCAAGGAGGTGGAGGCTAGACCGGTTCGGGTGGAGGACCGTCCCCTGTTGCTGCGACAGAAGATCGTCCCGAAGGGGCAGACGGGTCGGAGGATCGATGGCCATGCTGAGCAGCTCGAGATACCAGACTCTTTGTGCCCAATCCTGAGCCACAAGGATGACTTGGGCCAGGTCGTGGATGATCTTCTTCAGTAGTCTGGGCAGAAGTGGTGAAGGCGGAAAGGCGTACAACAGACCGCAACTCCACTTGCGACAAAAAGCATCACCTAGGGAGCGCTTCCTTGGAAATTCCAACGCGCAGAATTGCTGACATTGCGCGTTCTCTTCGGTGAAAATAGATCTAACCAAGGCTCTCTCCACTGTCGAAAGAGACCTTGCACCACCTCTGAGTGAAGACGCCATTCGTGATCCATCATTCACCTGGGGCTGAGTTCGTCCGCCCTGGCGTTCAGGGAACCTGCCAGGTGTTGAACCACCAGGGATATGCCCTGATGTTCCAGCCATGTCCAGAGGCGGACGGCCTCCTGGCATAGGGTCCATGGCCCCACCCCGCCCTGTTTGTTGCAGTACCACATGGAGGTGGTGTTGTCCGTGAAGACCTGCACTACTCTTCCCCGGACAGAGGGAAGGAATGCTTTGAGTGCAAGATGAATCGTCCGACGCCCCAGAAGGTTGATGTGGAGCCCGGACTCCGCCGGAGACCAGAGGCCTCTGATCTCCTCCTCTCCCATGTGGCCGCCCCATCCCAGAATGGATGAGTCTGTCACCACTGTGTGTTCTCATTGGGGAAGGGAGAGGGATCTGCCCTTGACCCAATCCTGGTTAGTGAGCTACCGCTGCAATTGTTGTGCAGTGCTGAATATAGTCATGAAGGACAAACTCCCCCCGACCTTTATCACCTTACTAACAATCTCTAATTTTTCTGATTACACTAATTGAGAACTGTACAATTATGAAAAAATGTATTTGAAAATATTTATCTAAACAATGTAATGTTGAAAGAGATAAATATATTTTTGCAACCAATATATATAAATGAAGTAAAAAAATATGTAAAGGGATCAATGTGTTGAGAGAATTTTTGATTGCTGCCCTAAACTCTTCCAGTCTTAGTGAGAGTTTATTAGTAAAGTGATAAAGGTCGGGGAGGGGGGGGGGGGGGAGTTTGTCCTTTGTGACTATATTCAGTTTTGTTTTTTCCCCTTGCTCCCAGACCTATTTTGCATAAGGGGGTGCCTTTTTTATATTATTATAATTGTTGTGCAGTGCCTTCCGAGATCTGGACGCAATCGGACATATTCCCCTGATGCTGCGCCCACTGGAACTTCAGGTCCCACTACAGAGCCCGCATATGCCACCTGGCATGATCGACCAGCAGGATGCAGGAGGCCATAAGGCCCAGCAACTTCAGGGTCACCCTGACCGGAACCCGGCCGGGATAGAGGCTGAAAGATCGTAATCATAGCCCGAATATCCCGGACTCGCTGTTCAGGATGATAAACCAGAAACCGCGTCGTATCCAGAACCGCTCCGATGAAGACTGTAGGAGGTCGTCCATAGTCTGGAGGTGGAAGACGACTGCCTGGGGCAAGCCTGCCTTTAACAGCCAGTCGTCTAGATAGGGGGAAGACTGACACCCCCGATCTACGGACGTGAGCTGCGACCACCGACATCACTTTCGTGAACACCCGAGGGGCGCTGGTAAGTCCAAAGGGGAGTAAACCATAAGTGCTCATGGCCTACCGTGTAACGCAGGTAACGACGGTGGGCCGGCAGGACGGGGATGTGGAAATAAGCGTCCTGCAAGTCTAACGCTACCATCCAGTCTCCAAGGTCGAGGGCAGACAAGACCTGAGCGAGCATGAACATCTTGAACTTCTCCTTCCGGAGGAAGCGGTTGACATTCCTGAGATCCAAGATAGGACACAGGCCCTTGTCCTTCTTTTGTACCAGAAAGTAGTGGGAATAACAACAATGGCCTACTTCTGGGGCATGAACACGCTCAATGGATCCCTTGGCCAAGAGAGACAAAACTTCCTGTTGAAGTGGCAGGTGATCCTCCGACGTGAAGTGGTATTGAGGTGGCATGGCTGGAGGGGTAGCATCGAAGGGGAGGGAATAGCCCCTTCGGACTATTTGCAAAACCCATGTGTCCGACGTGATTGTGCGCCAGTGGAGGAGGTGATGGCAGATCCTGTAGCCCACTGGTTTTTGATGGGCCTGAAAGGTCAGACTAGTAGGGTTTGGAGGCTGCTGCAGAGGGGGAATGGGGGACTGGCCTCCCCGCTGGCCCCCTGAACCACAACGGTGGCTCCCAAGTGGAGGCTTGGACCACTAAACTCTCCAGGGTGGGGTGTTGGGAGAGGAAAGGGGGGTCGCCCAGAGCCGGGCGGTGGCTTTGGGCAATCATCCTATCCATGGGAGCCCCTGTGTTGAGCCTGGACCTTGTGCCCAAAAGGACATCGGTAAGGGCCTCATTAAACGGCAGCAGGAGCTCCGAAGATCTCGCACCCGGCTGAAGCACCTCTGTCAGGAGGTTAGTCCTGACTGCCACCATAGGAAGCTCGAGGTTGAGAGCCTCGGCCGCCTACGTAACACCACTGCATATGAAGCTCCCTCCTCCGTAGCTAAGGTAGGAGAAGACAACATACCAAGGTCAGGGGAGGTGTCAAGACCACTGGAATCCCCCAGTTCCTCTCTCCAGTCCTGTTCAGATCCTAGCTGATCAGTTAAATGGTCACCTGACCCCTTCCAGTCCTATTCCTCGTCCTCAGGTTCCCAATCTGGCTGAAAAGGGACCCCAGGAGTGAACAGGAGCACCAAAACCCCTCTCTGCGCCTGGTCTGGTGTCAGGATACGCGGTTCGGCTCTAGGTCCAAATCGGGTTGGAGGCCGGGGTCAACGCCGGCCGTGGACTCGACCGGCATCAGTTGCTGTGCAGGAGGAAAAGGGGCAAGTGGAGCTGTCGAAAGTCCTACAACGAAGAAAACAAAATTCGTTATAGAGAGATGCTCACTAAATATAAAGTTATGATTACCGAGGCCAAGAAGAAGTATTTTAGCGAACGCATAGAGCAAGCTAAGAACTCTACAAAACAGCTCTATGACACTACCAAGCATCTAGCTGGATACTCCTCTGATCTTCATCCTCCCCCATCTCAATCCCTCTGCGATGCACTGGGCACCTTCTTTTTTACAAAGGTTAACGATATTTATACTGCGTTTTCCGCCAAAACTGACATCAATAAATCTTCAATAACTACGCACTCCACCCCTCCTGCTGTTCTATTCACACAATTTAAAGATATCACTGAGCATCAAATAGCGGAAATCATCTCCTCGATCAAAACCGGATCAGCTTTAGATCCATGTCCATTTAATATTCTCCCTCCAGTAATGGATGCCTTAACACCTGCCATTACTCATATCTGTAATCACATGTTCAGATCTGGGATTTATCCAGAAATTCTGAAAAAAACCCTCCTTAAACCTCTCCTAAAGAAGCCACACCTGGATAAGGCCGATCTGAAAAATTATCGACCGATAGCCAGTCTTCCATTCTTGGCAAAAGTAGCAGAAAAAGCGATGAATTCACAGCTATCTGAATTCATCGAGGAATACCACTTACTGGATAACACCCAATTCGGGTTCCGTAAGTTTCACGGTACCGAAACCGCCTTGATCAAAGCGGCGGATGACATTAGAGTCATCCGAGATCAGGGTGGAACAGCAGTGCTGGTGCTACTTGACTTATCCGCTGCTTTCGACACGGTCGACCACTCCATCTTGGTCAACCGTGTCGAAAAAATGGGCATTCAACATGCAGCTAAAGATCTACTGGCTTCCTTTCTTTCATGTAGGAGTCAGGCTGTCACTTTGGGATCCATTCACTCAACCAATCTGTCTCTGCCATGTGGGGTCCCACAAGGCTCATCCCTGAGTCCGACACTTTTTAACATATGTGTATCGGACCTAGCCAACATCATTCGATCACACGGGATGAGCTTTACCTCATATGCAGACGACACTCAGTTGGTCTTGTCCATAAAAAACAACGGACATAAAATGGCCGAGAGTTTTAAGGAATGTATGTTGGCAATTGGAGACTGGATGTCTTGCAATTGTTTAAAGCTCAACTCGGATAAGACGGAGGTGGTCATCTTTGGACAACTCACTCCAAGCTGGTCACCCGATTGGTGGCCTGTATCCTTTGGAACTGTACCGAAGTCCACGCCCAAGGTAAGAAACCTGGGAGTTGTCTTTGACGACCAACTCAACTTTGCTGCCCACGCTAACCAAGTAGCCTCCTCGGCGTTTCATAAATTACGTTTAATAAGGAAAATAACCCCTTTCCTACCCGAAACTGCAGTAAAAACTCTGGTAAGCTCCCTAGTGCTGTCCACTTTGGATTATTGTAATGGCCTCTTTGCAAATGCCCAGATTAGGGTACTAGATAAAATGCAAACAATACAAAACGCGGCAGCAAGACTAATTGCCGGAATTCCCAAACACATGTCTGCTACAGACACCATCAGGAAACTACACTGGCTTCCAATCAGAAGCAGGGTCAAGTTTAAAATGCTCTGTATTGTGTATAAAGCTCTCCACGGACAAGGACCTCAATATCTCAAAGATCAATTAACCCTCTACTGTCCTTCGAGGACATTGCGATACTCCACCCTCAATGATTTAGTGGTGCCTCGTACCAAGACGGTCTCCTGGGCAGACCGTCGGTTTCTGGCTTCGGCCCCAAAACTATGGAACACCATCCCTCAGTCAATTCGAACCTGCACCACTCTTTGGTCCTTTCGTAAACATCTAAAAACTTGGCTTTTTAATCATTAACTTCGTTTCTCTCTATCAAATACACTTTCTGGCTACAGGAGGAGCTACGCTACGAATCAAGATGGCTGCGTAAGCTCCCGGCTCCTCCGACCTCCGCCAGCAGCTCGATTATTCTGTCTTCAATCCTGACCTTACACCTGATTTCCTTGTTTATGAAGGTCTACTGCTTCCAAAGGTGCAATCCCGAGATTTCAACCTCATCGGCTGACGAAGATACGCTGTGTTTCCATTCTCGGCCTAACAACGTGTGGAAGCCGGGGCCTCGATTTCTAGACCACCCGAGTCAGAGTTGAACAACATCGGCCATGAGACCTGGACTGAGCCCGGTCTCCCGAAGAGTGCCTGAATTGTTGACTTTTTGTGACGATCCTTTGAACGATCTACACCCGGGACACGCCAGCGTGCCACGCCGGCTGCTGTGGTGGGGGCCCGGTGCCCGGAGACCTTGCTGCCCCCTCGGGGTCGACGGGCTGGGGTCCTCTCTGACGGCGAAGGTGTGTTCTGTAAGACGAGGAGCGCCCATTATTTGATATCAGATTTGCGTGGCCTGCGACTCCGGAGCAGCCGGCCTCCGGGGTTCAAGTCCGGCTCTGTCGCCTATTGAGAGGAGATGGAGCGGACGGAGGGCACGCCATCGCTACAGGCCGTTGTGGCCGCCATTGGGGAGCTCCATTCGCACACAGTTGCTGTGTTCCGGACACTGATGGTGAAAGTGGACGGTATCCTGGAACCTGAGGACGACACCTCGTTTAGTTTCCAGCTAGAGATGGTACCAGCGGTGCATTGCACATCAGAGGTCGAGGTCCCCGTGCATAACCTGGAATTCATGAACCTTGACGGTCCCCTATTACCGGCAAGCCAGCCCGTGCTTCTCGCTAGCGTCTTTTACCTGGCCCTGCTGCCGCCCAACCCATCTATAGATGGTCTTCCATGTGGCTACGAGTTCCTTGGTGATGGTTTCGGATACTCGCTGTTCTTGGACGCCTTTCCTCATTCGAGCCGTGAACTTTTATCCTGTATTCGATCCTCCTGTGCTGACAAGAACTTTTATGGACGCTTTGCCTTTTCCATCAAAATGGCGGCTCGAGTGGCAAAGACTCTTCTGACGGACCGTACTGGCCAGGGCTGAACTTTACTGCTGGGATCCGATATAATAGCTTTTCGCAATGCCGGGGTTGTGCCTATATTGTGATGGGAATTGGGTGGTTGTTGTTTATCCTCCCCTGACTGGTTTGTATAATTGCTAAATATTGATTTTACCATGTCTCGTGGTGGTCGCTGTTGGCGGGGGGTATGGGAGACCCGGAGTGTGTTTGCTTTCTCCTCCTCCGCTTTCTCTTTTCCCTTCCTTTAGGGTAGTTCTTGGGCGACAGGGGGTTAGACCGTAGCCATTGCAGGGGTGCAGGGTGGGGGGTTAGGGGTGGGGTTTTTTATTTTGCCTTTCTTTTGTTCTATGGCCCCTTTTGTCTTTCTTTTTCCTTCTACGAGAGATGGGCTGTTTCTTTTTCACGAATCCTTTATTGTCCGGGTGTCTTCGCTGGCTTAATTATCCTGTAACATTGTGGACGAGGTCGCGCGGGTGGGATTGCCTTTGATTGATTAATAGATTGCTTATTTCCTTTTTCCGTTATGTGTACCCGTGATGGGCCTTTTATTTCCTACGGTGATTATTGTTTGTATATTTCCCCCGCCTGGCCCTGTTCTGTATTTCACTGCGAAACACCTGATGAACAAGTTACTTACCTTCGGTAACGATATATCTGTAAGAAACAGTAGTTAGTATTAGATTCCTTACCTTAGAATATCCCCAGGCGTCAGTCTGGATCCGGAAACTTTTGCGTAGCAGTACCCCTGCGCGTCGGTAGGCGTCGTCTGCAGGCGTCCCCTGCGGCTCCGCGTCGTCGGCGTCGTGCGCCGTGATGACGTCGCTGGAATATATAGACGCCGCCTCCGCGCGCTGACGTCAGTTCTTTGCACACAGCTTTTTCGCGCCAGAACACGCAGAGCCATGTGAGAACTAACACTGGTGCCATTTGAAACTAGGGCCCTGAAAGGGATGACCTTAACCCTAGGTATCAGTTCGCAGAACGGGGAGGACGGGTGGGGCGGTAAGGAATCTAATACTAACTACTGTTTCTTACAGATATATCGTTACCGAAGGTAAGTAACTTGTTCATCTGAAAGAAACAGGTTAGTATTAGATTCCTTACCTTAGAATAAATACCCCAGCAATACCAACCCCGGTGGTGGGTCTGCGAACCAATACAAACCTACACCAGAAAGTCCTGGAGGACCGAACGGCCAAAGAAGCCATCCCTCCGGACTTGACTGTCCAGGCAGTAGTGCCTCGCAAAGGTGTGCAGCGAGGCCCACGTAGCCACCTGGCAAATGTCCTGCAAAGGGACTCCCCGGCCCAGGGCAGTAGTAGCCGCCGTAGCCCGAGTGGAATGGGCCCTCAGCCCAACAGGAGGCTCCTTCCGAGCCAAAGAGTAGCATGCTTTGATGCACAGGACGACCCACCGAGAGATGGTTCGTTTCTGTACCGCCCTTCCCTTCTTCTCACCCACGTAGCCAACAAACAGTTGGTCATCCACCCGGAACTGGCGTGTGCGATCCATGTAAAATGAAAGCGCACGTTTTGGGTCCAGACGATGGAGCCGCTCTTCATCCTTTGAAGGATGCGGAGGCGGGAAGAAGGAGGGTAAGGTGATGGACTGCCCGATGTGAAAAGCAGAAACTACTTTGGGCAGGAAAGAAGGCCTAGTCCTAAGAACCACCTTGTCAGGATGGACGGACAAGAAAGGAGGTTTAACAGAAAGAGCCTGGAGCTCACTCACTCTCCTGGCAGAGGTGATGGCAACCAGGAAGGCCGTCTTTAAAGTAAGAAGACGGAGAGGACAGGAATGAAGCGGCTCAAAGGGAGCGCACATCAAGAATGTCAGAACCAGGTTCAAGTCCCACTGAGGCATCACGAACGGAACAGGAGGATACATGTGCGTGATGCCTTTCAAGAATCTCAGTACAATAGGGGACTTGAATAAAGATGGCTGATCAGGTAGCCTTAAGAAGGCGGAAAGGGCAGAAAGGTAGCCCTTGATAGTGCCCAGAGCAGAGCCCTGCTGGGCAAGAGAAAGAAGGAAGAGGAGAACCTCGGAAAGAGGGGCAGAAAGGGGATCCACAGCCTTTGCTGTGCACCATGCCACAAATCTTTTCCACCGGCAGGCGTATACCGACTTTGTGGAGGGACGCCTGGCTGCCAGAATCACATCACAGACTTCAGGAGGCAAGTCGAGTGGCCTCAACTGTCGCCGCTCAATCTCCACGCATGGAGGTGGAGACTGGACAGGTTCGGGTGGAGGACCGTCCCCTGCTGCTGCGACAGAAGGTCCTCCCGAAGGGGCAGGCGGATCGAGGGACCGACTGACATGCTGAGTAGCTCGGGATACCAGTATCTTCGAGCCCAGTCCGGAGCCACAAGGATAACTTGGGCCCGGTCGCGCCTGATCTTCTTCAGCACTCTGGGCAGAAGTGGTATAGGCGGAAAGGCGTACAACAGACCGCAGCTCCACTCGCGCCGAAAGGCGTCGCCGAGCGAGTGCCGTCTTGGAAACTCCAACGCGCAGAACTGATGACATTGCGCGTTCTCTTCTGTGGCGAATAGATCTAACCAAGGCTCTCCCCATTGCTGAAAGAGGCCGTTCGCCACGTCCGAGTTCAGACGCCATTCGTGATCCACCGAGCACCGACGGCTGAGTTCGTCCGCCCTGGCGTTCAGAGAACCTGCCAGGTGTTGAACCGTCAGAGTCACGCCCTGACGTTCCAGCCACTGCCAGAGGCGCAGAGCCTCCTGGCAAAGGGTCCACGACCCCACACCGCCCTGTTTGTTGCAGTACCACATGGTGGTGGTGTTGTCCGTGAACACCTGCACTACACTCCCGGTGACAAAGGGGAGGAATGCCTTCAGTGCTAGGCGAATCGCCCGCAGCTCCAACATGTTGATATGGAGCCGGGACTCCGCCGGAGACCAGATGCCTCTGATCTCCGCCTCTCCCAAGTGGCCACCCCAGCCCTGGAGGGACGCGTCCGTCACAACCACGTGCTCCGGTTGGGGAAGGGAGAGGGATCTGCCTCTGACCCAATCGCGGTCCGTAAGCCACCACTGCAACTGTCTCGCAGTGCCCTCCGAGATCAGGACATGGTCGGACAGGTTGCCCTGATGCTGGGCCCACTGAAACTTCAGGTCCCACTGCAGAGCCCACATCCGCCACCTGGCGTGATGCACCAGAAGGATGCAGGAGGCCATCAGCCCCAGAAGCCGCAGCGTCAACCTGACCGAAATCCGGGACAACGGCTGAAAGATGGGAATCAGAGCCTGAATATCCCGGACCCGCCGTTCCGGAGGATAAACCCGAAACTGCGCCGAGTCGAGAACCGCTCCGATGAAAAGGAGCTTTTGAGAGGGACACAGGTGTGATTTCGGCACATTGATGGAAAACCCCAGCTCGTGCAGGAGGTCTGCCGTCATCTGAAGGTGGTGGACGACTGTGTGGGGCGAGCCCGCCTTCAACAACCAGTCGTCGAGGTAGGGGAAGACCGAAACCCCTAACCGGCGCAGATGAGCTGCGACCACCGCCATCACTTTCGTGAACACCCGTGGGGCGCTGGTAAGGCCGAATGGGAGCACGATAAACTGAAAGTGCTCGTGGCCTACCGTGAACCGCAGGTAACGCCGGTGGGCCGGCAGGACGGGGATGTGAAAATACGCATCCTGCAAGTCCAACGCTACCATCCAGTCTTGTGGGTCTAGAGCAGCCAAGACCTGAGCCAAAGTCAACATCTTGAACTTCTCCTTCCGGAGGAAGCCGTTGACGTTCCGTAGGTCCAAGATAGGACGAAGGTCCCCCTTTGTCCTTCTTGGGCACCAGAAACTAGTGGGAGTAGCAACCACACCCTACTTCTGGCCCAGGAACGCGCTCGATGGCTCCCTTGGCCAAGAGGGCCGTAACTTCCTCCTGCAGAAGTGTCAAGTGGTCCCCCGACACACGGTGGTTCTGCGGTGGCATGGCTGGAGGAGTGGACTCGAAGGGGAGGGAGTAGCCCCTTCGGACGAGCTGCAGCACCCACCTGTCCGATGTAATCGTGCGCCAGTGGGAGTGGTGATGGCGAACCCTGCCACCCACTGGCGTCACATGGGCCCGAAAGCTCGGACTAGGAAGATTTGGAGGCTGCAGCGGGGGGAGGTGTGGACTGACCTCGCCGCTGCCCTCTACCGCCACCACGGCGGAATCCACGGCCGCCACCGCGCTGGGGAGCGTTCTACGGCGCGTGGCTGGCTGGCAGCACGCGTGGGACCGCCCCTTCCTTGGCCACGAAAGGGGCGAAACGAACCCTGCTGCTGGCGCTGGGTCGAAAGACCCAAGGACTTGGCCGTGACCCTGGAGTCCTTGAAGCGCTCAAGCGCGTTGTCCGCCTTGTCACCGAACAGGCGACTGCCATCGAAAGGCATGTCCATGAGGGCAGTCTGGACATCCGGCGAGAAGTTGGCGGATCTCAGCCAAGCATGGCGACGAATCGCCACCGTCGTGGACATAGCCCGTCCCAGCGAGTCGGTCGTGTCAAGACCACACCTAATCGAATACCTCGCCGCGTCCCGGCCTTCAACCAAGGCCTGGTTGAGCTTGTCCCGCACCTCCTGCGGGCACTGCGGCAGACACTCCGCGACCGTGTCCCACAGAGAGTGGGTGTAGCGGCCCCAGAGGCATGCGGTATTACAAGACCGCAGTCCAGCACTCAAAGACGAAAAGACCTTCTTGCCAAATTGGTCATATCGCTTCGATTCCCGATCGGGCGGAGCCGACGGGAATGCGGACTGGGAAGTGGAGGCCTGGATCACCAGACTCTCCGGGGAGGGATGGGTGGAAAGGAAGGCAGGGTCGTCCGAACACGGACGGTGACGCCTGGCAACGTTCCGGTCAACCGGTGCACCGGAAGCGGGCCTGGACCAGGTGCCCAAAAGGACATCCGTCAGGGCCTCATTAAATGGTAGCAGAGGCTCCTGTGGGCACGACTGCGGTTTAAATACTTCGGTGAGTATGTTAGGTTTCACCTTAGAGACGGGGAGCTCAAGGCGCAAAGCCTTGGCAGCCCTCATCAGGACCACCGAATAGGCAGCCCCCGCCTCCGACGCCACAGGGGAAGGCGAGACAAACCCAGGGTTGGGCGACTCGTCCAGACCACTGGCCTCACCTAAGTCACCTACCCAGTCCACGTCATACTGGCAGGCTCGTGACAAAGGGTCCTCAGACCCCTCCCAACCCTCTCCATATTCGTCCTCATCGCCATAGGACGAGTCGACGATATAAACCGGCTCCTCGGAGCCAATGAGCCCCAACGGCGCCAGACTCGGCGTCGGACGACGCCGGTCCGACTCCGCGTCAGGAGTCAGAGAGGGATCGGGGTGGCGCCGCGCGGCGCCGGCGCCGGGGACCCGACGCCGGCTGGAACCGACGGCGGAGTCACGGCGCCGCGCGGAGGCGGCACCACGGGTTGCCCCAATGGAATCGGCGCCGGGGAGGCCGGAGGACCAGCCGGCGACGACCCTGAAGGGCCCAGCGGCGCCGGGGCCGGAGCACTCGGCGGCGTCGGGGCAGGTGCACCCGAACCGCTCGGGCTCCCAGACGGGACCGACGGGCCCGCAGGCGCCGTAGGCCCCGCCGGAGGAGACATCGCCCTCATAGCCATGAGGAACTCCTCAATCTCCTCGCGCGACGCGCCTTCCCCAGGGACCGACGGGTATGGGGCAGACGGCGTCGGCGACCCACGCAGGGCCGCGGCCACCCGAACCCCCGGCCGCATCACGCGGGCGTCGGGGGGACGATGATGACGCCCCGACCTCTTGTGTCGCTTACCTGATGAACCGGAGGAATGGTGGCGACTCCCGGAGCGCTCATGGCGGCTCCGCGATCGCTCCCTCGACCGCTCCCTCGACCTCCGACCGGACCGGGACCGCTCTCGACGCGGGGCCGACACTCGGAGTTCGAGCAGCTTGCGGGACCGCTCCCGTCTAGCTTTACCTGTCAAGGCCCGGCAGTCGACGCAAGACTCGACGTCGTGGTCCGCGCCCAGACACCGGAGGCAGAGTCGATGGTGGTCGGTGACCGACATCATTCGGTCGCACCCGTCGCAACTCTTAAACCCGGGCATCCTACCGGCACCTTGAAGAAAGAGTTAAAGTTAACAAAACTAGGTCAAAAGACCGGAGTACTGCTCTTCGGATCTGCGCTAACTGGCGCGGAAAAAAGAAGAACTGACGTCAGCGCGCGGAGGCGGCGTCTATATACTCCAGCGACGTCATCACGGCGCACGACGCCGACGACGCGGAGCCGCAGGGGTACTGCTACGCAAAAGTTTCCGGATCCAGACTGACGTCTGGGGATATTCTAAGGTAAGGAATCTAATACTAACCTGTTTCTTTCAGATGTTTGTGTTGCCTATTCTTGTCTTACTGTTAAAATAAAAAAAATTAAAAAAAATACACTTTCTGGAGTAATTGTTCATGCTTTATCAAATTTCATAAATAAATAAATAAATGTAATAAGGTCAACCGGCGCTGATCCGGATCCAGGCCTGGATCCACGGGGGGCCTGCAATGCCTGGACCGTAGGAGACCGCAGAGAAGGGTTAGGCCGCCCCACTGAGTCCGCAGGGCCCGAAGGCATGCCGACGGGTTCGGGCTGCTCAAATATGGCGTGCATCGCCTCGTAAAATTTACGAAGCTGGGCAGGAGTCACCCTGGGTCCCGGGAAGGGAGGAAATCCCAGAGTCGACTTTTCAGGTTCCGCACCCGGAGCCGCAGGAGTGGGACCGCCCGCATCCCTCGTCGCGTCAGCTGACCGACGAGGAGAAGTCAAAGAGCGACGATGCTTCTTCGACTTCCTTTTGTGCTTCAACTTACCCGACCCAGAGTGTGAAGACTTCATTGACTTGGACGAGTGGTAATGGCTCCGCGGCCGGTCCCTCGACCTCCCCCACGACCTCGAACGGCGCGGATCCGACTGCCGGCGCTCAAGCAGCTGTCGGGACCGCTCCCGCAAAGCCTTCTGGGCCATGGACTGGCAGTCAGATCGGGAAACATCCTTTACGACGAAACCTTTACAACGCGGTACCATTACCACGCAGGTTTTACAACGCAAGTCGTTACAACGACTTGCGCTGGAGGGCGCTGTAGGATAGGGAATAGTTTAATTTACTATCCAACACCTTCCCTACTATCCACGGGGGCTGGAGTTGGAATAGTAAATTAAACCATTCACTATCCAGCGCCCCCCCAACGCAAGTCGTTGTAACGACTTGCGTTGTAAGACCTGCGTGGTAACGGTACGCGTTGTAAAAGTACGCATTGTACCGTCATACATCCAGTCGGATCACGACTTGGGGTCGTGGTCGCACTCCAGGCAAAAGAGGCACACGTGGTGCGGATCCGTAACAGACATTAGTCGGGTACAGGAGCCGCATGCCTTGAATCCGGGCATCCCTCGTGCACCAGGTGTCGTAGACTTAAAAAAGACGTCGACAAATGTCGCTCAAAAAGGTCAGTCAAAAAATGACTGGAGGTACCGCTCTCTCCGGATCTGCGCTGGCTGGCATGGAAAAAGAAAGAACTGACGTAATCCCGGTGACCACGACTCCAACGACAAACGCAGAGCTGACTGACGCCACCTTCCTACGCGCAGAGGTACTGCCAACTAAAAGACTTTCCGGATCCAGTCTGACGCTTGGGCTTAATTCTAAGGTAAGGAATCTATAACTAACGTGTTTCTTTCAGATGTCCCAAAATAAGAAGAAGGAATTGTTAAACATTACAAATCAGAAATATCCATACCGTGTACTTCAATAGGTAATAATCAGGAGATACAGGGTCTGGTTTGTTAAACATCTGTTGCATTTCTCTATGACCCTGAGCAATTCACATTCCAACAACCATTATTTTGAAATTAACCTAACATAATCTGCCATACAACTACAGTTCTAAAATAAGTGCAAATTTTCCCTCAGTACAATACCAATGTATGGATCATGATTATTTTTGATGATACAAGTATAAAGTAGGCCTGGGCGAAATTTGCGTTATAGAATAATTAGCATAAATATGGATTACTCTTGTTATGCAATTTCCTGAAATGAAGCTATTACACCCTATTGTGTATTTACATACCATTCATAGTAAAAATTTACCGCAGAGGAACAGGAGATACACAAACAACATAGGGAGAGTGGCTTTTGTTTGCAGTCCTTCTGGTTCTCGCTTCATTATTTTTATTGTGCAAAATTCGTTCTCTCTTCCAACATATACGGCAGGCTGCATTTCATCTTAAAATACAGCAGCAATTGCCAGTATTGCATCTCGTGTAATTCCGCATCATTTTGCTGAACTTTCACGAAATTATGCAAAAGTGAATTATATGAATTTCACACCTAACTAGTTTAAAGCAGGAAGTAAATGAAGTAACATATTACCTGAACTACAAAGTCGCGACCTCTGAAGTCAGCAATTGTCCTGGGAAGCCTTGTCCTGCCCCACACAAACCGCAGGAAGAGAGAGCGCTCAGTGTTGGAAAAAGATTCCATCACTTCCCAAAACCACTGGATCAGTGAAGCAGTGGGCTCAACACCTTTGTATGTGGCTACAGATTTCAGAAGATGAAGTGGTATGTCAGGACTTCCACATACCTAAAAAACAAAAATTTCACAAGATCGGTATTCAACACAAAATTTCTTACAATTTTCAAATGGTGATAATGCATTTTGCAAATATGCCAGTTTTATATAGATGAACACTGGTAGTGGAAGCAAAACACTTCCCCATATGCCCCATTATGGCTCGCTATTAAGGATGTCAAAAGAACAAGCTACTTACCTTTGTTTTTTTTAATTAAATTCTTTATTCGTGATTGGACATACAAGGCAGCATAGTCTATAATCATCATACATTTAACAATCACGGTTTTCTCTTTTCATCCCAACAGCAGGTAAAACAGTAACGATATCCCGCCAACAGTTCGGATCTATGCAGTCTCCATACCTGTATTATGACACTCAGCGTGTAACATTTCTCAGCCATACAAGGTACTAAAGGAGTATACCTGCACCCTCCCGCTTTCACCCCAACTGTCCCACCCCTAACCCCCCCATCTCCTGAGCGCAAATGCCTCACTTCGGTACAATTCTCCTGGCTACAATTCTGACCACTCCAATGCAGTATTAATACATAGACAGATACATCAATCCGGCCTTTGCATGATCAAACCCCAAACGTTCGTTCATAATGCGTACCATGTGGTCCATCTCCCTGTGACAGCGCCGGCTCTAGGCCATCTAAGTCCAGCAGCATAACCTCCCAATCCATTGCCATAGGGTGTTTCCGCCTCCCAGTTTCCTCCTCTCTCCTAAGGGTGACACTCTCCACCTGACCCCATTTCACTACATCTCTCTTCCATGTCTCCACGCTAGGCGCCCTAGGAGATTTCCATCTCATGGTGAGCTCTCTAATCGCCAAGATGAGGGCTTGGTCTATAAATTTCAGCTTGGCTTTCAATGCTTTAGGGCGGTGGCGAGCTCCCACTAAGCAATATAAGGCGGTGTCTTGTACCTGCATGTGTGTAACCTCCCGCAGTATCTGGCACACTTCCCCCCAGTATCTCCTCAATAGCCGGCATGCCCAAATCATATGGAGAAGGCCCGCCTCATCTGCGCGGCACCTAGGGCAACTATGGGGGGAGTCCGGGAACATCCGATGGATCCTCTCTGGGGTCAGGTATGCTCTATGAAGAACCATGGTCTGAATAAATTTAAATTTCACATTCCGTGAAACTCTTCTAGGATGTTCGAGTATCATCTGCCACATATTATCCGCTATCTCCTCGCCAGTCTCCTGTGCCCAAGTGTCCCGTAATGTAGTGAGGGATATTGCTGTGTGCAGTCTGATTCCGGTATATAGCCATCGCACCAAGTGTCCCCCAGTCCCAGCTACTTACCTTTGGTAACACTTTTTCTGGTGGATACTCTATCTAACCACGGCTTCCTCACTGTAGAATTCTCCCCAGGTGCCAGAATGGATCCAGAAAACTTTCACCAGCAATGCTTAGTCATGCCAAAGGTGGCGTCATGAGGCTCTGGATTGACTCAATTCTGTCACAGAAGTGATGCACCTGAGCTACATGTAAGCTTAAACTCTGCGGGATGATGTCAGTTTCTTGCCTATTTCTTTCTGCACCCTCGGACGAGAGTGTGAACAAATGTTGGTATCACTGTGCAGATCCCTAACCTTTTTAGATGTTAAAAAGGTCACTTCAGAGAATGGGGAGGTGGGAGGACAGGAGGAATCTGCAGTAAGATAGAGCATCCACCAGGAAAAGAGTTACAGAAGGTAAGTAACTTGTTCTTCTGACGGATACTTCTTACTTTAAATTCCTCACCTTAGATTAGATATCAAAACAGTGCCTCCCTACATGGGGGGTCTGTGGAGTGGACTTGGACCAAAAAGTCTTTCTGGACCAAGGAGGCAAAAGTCCGTCCCATCTGAACTGGCTGTCAAGGCATTCGTGCTTCGTGAACATATGCACTGACACCCAAGTTTCAGCCTGGCAGATGCCAAGGACAGGCTCTCTACATGCCAAAAGCAGTGGTAGCAGCCTTAGCCCTGGTGGAGTAGGCTCTCAGACCTTCAGGGGCTGCTCCTTAGCCAGTGCGTAGCAGATCTTAATGAAGAGGACTATACACCTCGATAGGTTCTCTTATGCACAGCCTTCCCTTTCTTTCTTTGTCACAGAGAACCCCAAAAAAAGCTTTTTTTTTTTTTTTTTTTTTTTTTTTTAAACCTTTATTGGAAGAGAAGAAGGAAGTCAGGTAGAAGCAGTGATGAACATTCATACCCGATACCCGAGTAAAGCATACACATACACAGGTACATTTCAGCATCAGATATCAATAAGCAGTGGTCAATGTCTCGTTCAGAATGCGGTACATAAGATGACAGCAGATTAAAATCGCGCCAGAGGGCAGCGTACAATAAAGACACAATGTCCAGTGGGGGGTCCCAAAATCGTGAACAGTAATCCCGTAGAGTACAGTGCCAAAGAATCACAACGGAACAGTTAGCGCTTCCCCCGCACCCATAGCATGCTGCTCTGAAGAGCACCTATCACCCATGCCCCACCATCCACCAACCAACCTCCGTTTCTGTGATAACTAGACAACCATGCCTAGCCAACCATCTTTCCAGCAGGGCACTGGGTCAGCATATCCCATAATGGTAAATGTACCATAAAAAGTAACGCATAATGTCTGGTAAGTGGTGTGCCCCTAACCCACCCCAACTCGAACTTCACTCTCTGAGTCAGTATCTTGCACAACCCTGGTCAGTAAATAAACCTGTAGTGGACTCCAGAAATCTTTAGGCCTAGAGTGCACTGGCATCATGTCAGCATATATATATTATACTGATCCTGACAATATGTGACATCATCCAGCCACTCCTTGAATTTCGGCGCCCTGCCTCGTCCCCAACGACAGGCCACTCGTCGTTTCGCCAATAGTAAAGCCACATCTGTAAATCTACGATAAGGTGCCGGCACCTCCTTAGTGTACCCTAGCAGCATCACTATGGGATCAAATTGTACCGCCTGCTCAGTCATGACCTGCAGGGCCTCGTGAACCTGTGCCCAGTACTCATATATGGCTCCACACTCCCATGCCAAGTGTAGAAAATCAGCTCTCTCTGCCCGGCACCGAACACATCTATCGTCCTCTGCCAAGCGGAACCTGAACTTCCTGGCTGGGGTGTAGTAACAGCGCTGTATAATTTTATAATGAATAATCTTCAGACGGCAGCTAGAAGAGATATTGGCAGTCACGCCACAACAGTAAGCCCACTTCTCATCAGAAATGTCAACTCCAAGTTCAAGATTCCAATGTTCCCGCGCCCGATTTGTCGGTGCCCCTTTCTGTTTCCTAATAGTGCCGTACAGCTTGGAGACCAGATGACGTCCGTCCGACACCAACATCGTGTGTAACGGTAGAGCCACTCCCAGCTCCCTCGGGAACTCAGGCAGCAGCGTACGCAGGCCCTGTCTAAGGCGGATATAATAAAACACATCCAACGGAGAGGGTGCTGCACCCCCAAAAAATTGTTCACGAGTACAAAAGCTGCCCTCACGGAACAGACCCCCCCATGTAAGCATACCAAGTCGTTTACACATGCGTTGAAACCCTAGTTCCTGTAGCAAGGACATTGCAGGATGATAGGCCAGAGGAAGTGCCGGTGAGTAAAGGAAAGTTAGGTCTAATGCCTTCGCAATTCGTGCCCAGGCGTCTACCGTGCAAGTCACCGTGGTAGGCCGTGTATCCACATCCCAGACTTTCCCCAGCACCATACCCTCCAGCGGGAGGGGATGCGCAATCCATTGCTCAGCAGCTATCTGAGGCATAAATGGCGTGGGACGCATCCAGTTATAGGCATATTGCGCGTGGGCGCTCATATAATAGACTTCAAAATCCGGGACGTCAAACCCTCCTTTATCGTAGGGCAGTATTAAAGTAGACCATGCCAACCTCGGTTGTTTGCCTCCCCAGAACAGACGGAGCAGTTCCGAACGGAGGCGTTTAAAAAAATACGCGCCCGGGTGATAGGGAATATTCTGAAATAAGTATAAAAAGCGAGGTAATATCACCATCTTCACCAATGACGCTCTACCCGCCATAGACAAGGGCAAGGACATCCATCTGGTAACATTATCCGCTAGTTTGGTAATAGCAACGCCATAATTAAGTCTGATCGTTTCCTCCCTATCAAGGGATACCACTATGCCCAAATAGCGAATATCCGAGTCGCACCACTCCAGGGGATAATCCAGCGGGAATCTGTGAACCGCTGCAGTGAGAGGGAAAAATTGAGATTTTCGCCAATTAATATGTATGCCAGATATGCCTCCGAACGCAACGAGCTCTCGCAGCAGCGCGTTGAGATTCGCCTGCGGATCCCTCACATACAGCGTGACATCATCCGCATACAGCGATATCCCTATTTGGCGCTGATAACAATTAAACGCGCTATGTTTATGCAATTGCCGAATTCTACAGGCCAGTGGTTCTATGGCAATAGCAAATAATAGGGGAGAGAGAGGACAGCCCTGTCTGGTCCCCCTCGTTATGGAGAGTTGGGGGGAGAGGACACCATTCACAATCACTCTCGCCACAGGCTGAGCGTATAACAGCTTCACCCATGAGATAAAAATCCTAGGGAAGCCCATTCTACATAAGACGTCTATAAGGTAATTCCACTCCACCGAATCAAACGCCTTTGTGGCGTCTAGAAAAATCGCGGCCACAGGGAGATCTGGGGCTATTGTTGGGATCAAAGAGAATAAAGTTCGAAGATTATGCGAGGTCGAGCGGCCCGGTATAAAACCGGCCTGATCCGGTAGCACAATGGCGGGCATAAGCAATGTAAGACGCGCTGCCAGGACCTTCGCCAATATTTTGACATCGCAGTTTAGCAGGGACAGTGGCCGGTAGGAGTCCACGTCCGAGGGACTCTTGCCAGGCTTAAGCAAAGAAGTGATTGCCACCTCCCTCATTGACCTCGGTAGTATCCCCACCTCCAGAGACTCCTCAAAGACCTCCCTGAGAACTGGAGCCATAATATCCACATAGCATTTGTAAAACTCGGCAGGGAGCCCATCCAACCCCGTTGCCTTTCCATTATTCAAGGACATAATGGCGTCCCTGATTTCCTCCACCTCGAGGGGCCTACCAAGAAACGCCCTATGATCGTCCGACAGCCAGCATAAAGCAAGATCATCTAAGAATCCCCCATATCAAAGCTCACCCGCTTGTTGTGTAGTGTATAACTGTGTATAGTGCTGCACAAACGCCCCCTGAATCTCCTTCGCCTTCCGACAATGCCTACCGTCCTGCAGGACCAATTCCAAGACATCTGTACTAAAGCGGGGGTGTCTCGTGAGCGCAGCGAGCACCTTCCCTGGCCGCCCACCCTCGCAGTACTTCCTCGCAGTCCAATATTTCCCTCTGTGCTTGACCTCCCTCGCTGCCTCTTCCTCATATTCTGATAATTTGTCTCGAAATTGACGTCTAAGTTCGGGGTCATCACTGGTCAGCATTCTATTTTCTAGCTGCTTTAGGTCAGCCTCTAAGCCGGAAATGGTGCGAACTATAGCCTTGAGCACTCCACTACTCTTAGACATTGTGACACCACGGACCGTTACCTTAAACGCCTCCCATATCATTTCCACACTATCCACAGACCCCCTATTCCTGGGGAAAAACGCCTCAACTTCCTCTCTAAGCTCTGCCTTAAATATGGGATCCAACAGGGCGGAAGGGAACAGCCTCCAGGGGGGCCGCGGCCTACAGAGCCCCGGTATCGTCAGCACAATCTTAACCGGGCTATGATCTGAGTATGTCCTGGGGAGATGTTCTACCTCATGTATCCCTACAACAAGTCCCCTGGATAGAAAAATATAGTCCAAACGAGCCCAAGTGCGAGCATGTGCGGTGAAGTGTGTGCCCTCTTTACCACCCGGATGAGCATATCTCCAACTATCCACCAACCCCGCCTCCTCCACAATGCCCTGTAGCACATCTCTTGCATGAGTATTGTATTGGTGACTCCCATCAGATCTATCCTCCACAGCCCGCATCGCCAGGTTAAAATCACCACCCCACACAACATGCGAGGCCTCCACAGCCAAAACGTGACCCCAAAGCATAAGAAAGAAGTCAGGCGTATCAACATTTGGCGCGTAACAGTTCACAAACAGCACAGTATCCAACCCAAGCCTCCCCCACAGCATTACATACCGCCCATCCGGGTCCACCCGGACTCCCATCTCCCGAAAAGAAAGAGTTTTTTTAATCAACACAACAACACCCCGTGCATATGAGGAGTAGGATGAAAATTTCCTAACTGTGGCCCATTGCCTACCAAATTTGGGATCTGCTGTCTGTCGCAAATGTGTTTCCTGAAGGAGAGCAATTTGTATTGAATGTCTATCCAAATACTGTAGCACATTCCTACATTTCCTGGCATCATTGAGGCCACATACATTCCAGGTCAAAATCGATATCCTATCTAGTGCGGCCTCTGGCATCACTCATGCACAATGGGTACTGTAACAGAGACATCCATTCTATGCCCTTGCCTCCCCGGCAAGGAGCAACCTGATCCTGAACCAGCATACACACACCCCGCACCAAATCCACACCACCTGCATCTCCGACCTCCTCCATCCCCTGTACCTGACAACCCCCGCCTAACCCCAACCAATGACTAAAATGAAACAATCGCGCCATCAGTCCTGGCAACAACGCAAATTCAAAATACAGCGTCAAAAGTGCAAAGGCATCGTCCTCACCAATGCGACATTTACATTGTCCTCCCCTCCCCACTTGTCGATGCCAATAGTGATCAGAAGGCACGGCCCCACCCCAAGGTACTCCCACATAGGCAAGACCCCGTGTGGACCCAATAGAAGCAAGACTTTGGTCTAAAACATCATGCACAAGAAAAGCAGAACCACAAACATCAGTACTCCAACCCACAGACCCCAATAGCAATCGCACCGCAGTGGCAGTGCATCCACCCCCCTCCCACCTGACCAACCCCAACCTGCCAGGACTGCTAGCCCTCCCCCCGTCCAACCCCCCACCCACCCAACAGAACATTAGCATTAGTAACATCCACAAGAGTGGGGTATACCCTCCGGGGCGTAGTCTAGAGGTGCACAGAACCACCCCCTCACACCACGCCATGAGTCCCCTCATAGACAGTGTGTATGGCCCAGGCGCAGGGGGGGGTGGGTGCCTGGAGCATATTACCCTCGTCAACCAACGTTCCTCCAATAGCCCTCAGCAGCAACCAGTCGTCTGAGTCCGCTATTCCGCACATTAAGTTCCAACAGTACAAAGCGTAGAAACAAATAGGCAGTCGAGTTGGCCATCGCAGTACCAGCCCAAAAAGTACAAAGCACAGCGACCAGCTATGCAGTGAGTAGGATCAAACCGCCTCATCCGCCGAATGTGAGTCCTCCTGTCCGCCTTCATCACGTCGATGGTCCGCAGCACGTTCCCGTCTGAGGCGCTTCACGAAATCCTCCGCATGTTGCGGATTGGTAAAGAAATGCTGTTTCGCCTGATGCGTCACTCTCAGCTTCGCGGGATATAACAGAGCATAGTCCACCTGTAGCTCTCTAAGTTTCTTCTTGACAGCACGAAATTTGCGCCGCTGCTCCTGTACCATCGGCGTGAAGTCTGGGTATATGGTGAAGTTGACCCCGTCATAGGAGAGTGTACGGGCAGCCCGAAGGGCCGCGTCCCGGTCCCGATAGTTCAGGAGGCGCGCAATGATAGGGCGCGGTGGGGTACCTGTGGCCGGCCTCGGCCCGAGGGATCGGTGCGCCCGCTCCACAATAAACTGGGTAGAAAACGCCTCCGCACCAATCGCACCCAGTAGGATTTTCTCCACATAGGCCTCCATTTTCCCCACATTTGTCGTCTCCGGTACGCCCACCACGCGTATATTGTTGCGCCGACTTCTGGCCTCCAACTCCTCATTCTTAGCAGCTATCACCCGCAGGATATTGTCCATTCTCGCCAGCTGTGTCGTGTGAGTAGCGGCAGTATCATCATGGTCCGAAATACGCTGCTCCGCCGCAGTTATGCGTTCCTCATGCACATCCAGCTTCTGCACCACCGCGTCCATCCGCGAAGACAGTTTATCCACTTTGTCAACGATGGTGGCAAACCCCTGCCTCATTTCCTGCATCATTTGTTGAAAGTCTGGAGTAACAGGTGGCGGAGTAGCATCCGTGACAGGTGGGGGGGGACTTAGAGCTCCCAGAATCCTGTGCAAGGCGTGTACCCCTCCTGGCCGCCATTGAATCAAAGGACAATTTAGGTTGTTTATTGTCCGGCTTGCCCATGGCACAGCGCCCACAGTCCGTCTCAGCACTCACTGGGGGCAATAATGAAAGTCGAAGCAATCACCAATCGCCCCACAACGCTATCCACAAGTCAAGTCTGCAGTACCTCAGCCGATGTGATACAGCACACCGATGCCCCAGAGTAGGCCACAGCTCCCAGGCCCTATCACTGTTCAGACGTGTCTTATAGGCCGCAGCACATTCCAGGGCCACCACGATCGGGCACAGCCCAAGTATCAGTGGGGTACTTTCACGTCCGCACTACTTAACGCACAGTGCGGTATCACCAGCCACAGAGCTCCAGAGGCAGACAGGCGGCACAGCAAACCCTCACCCCAGTCTGTGCCAGAAGCAAAATGCAGGTCACAGCAGTGCCCTCAACAGTGGTGCCCAGTCCCCAAACATCGTGTACAGTAGGGCAGGCAGGCGGCAACAGTGATGGATAATGGAAATGTTAATGATAGGCACACCGTAATGGCACAGCGCACCTAAATCCTCGCTGCACAGACCCAGATCACCGCCAGCAACAGGACACGCATAATAGACCGCCCACCGCCGAAGGCCGTCTCCTCATGTGCACGGGTCCGGTGTCACCAATGGCGCCAAGAGACACCCAGGCAGTAAGGCAGCAATGCGCCCGGAGGGCGTCCACAGCACAGCTCACCTCCAGTAGCAGAGAACCTATGCAGGGAATGCTCGCTGGCAGATGGGGGCACGAGCAGGTGGAGGAACCCCGCCTCACCCGCCCTTGTGATGGCCGTCTCCAATCCCGGCCGCCAGTCCAGAGGGAGCGAAGTCTCCCCGCAGCCCAGGAGTCCCCCACACTTCACCTCACAGCCCCAACGGTACCTGGGCAGGGTCGAAGCGCCAAGGTCAGTGTCCAGCTGCGGGACCCGCAGCGGAGCAGCACATCAGGAAACCACTCCGTGGGACGTGCCTCTCGGCCTGCACACCACTTGTCACGCCGCAGGCTCACGTAGGAACGAGGGCCGGTCAGCAGGTCAATCCACCTCCAGAGCGTCTCCCGGGGATAGCTTCAATCTCGCACAACTCCGGCCAGGAAGCACCCACGCACACGAAACTCGGACCGAGTGAGTATCTCGTCCACACCACCAAGGATCCGGGGCCAAAAAGGAACGGGGCGACGGCAAAAGAGGATAAATGGCCGGATCAGTTCTCCAGGCTGCAGGAGCCTCACAGCAGTGCGGCCATGCTGCAAGTGCGCCCTCTAGCGCCCCCCAACCCCACAAAAAGCTAATCGTCCACACGATGTTCCTAAGTTTGATCAATAATACATCTTAAAGCCCTTTTGGGGTCCAGTATAATTTTTGTGGGGCACGGATGGGCAAAGAAAGTAGGCAGGGTGAAAGATTACCCAACATGGAAAGGAGTCACAGCTTAAGCTAAGAAGGCCACCTGGGTTCTCCACTCAGTTTGTCTGAAAAAAGGTGGTGTAGGGCTGGTGCACCAACAGCACCTGAAGCTCACTGACACTATGAGCTGAAATATTTGCAATGAGTAAGATAGTCTGCAAAGTCAAGAAATGCAGCAAACAGCTTTGCATTGGCTCAAAGAGCGTGCACATGAGGAACGTTGATTAAATTACTTACCTTTGGTAACATGGTTTCTGGTTGATACTCTAGCAGCAGATTCCTCACCTTCAGGATATTCCGCAGGAACAAGACTGGATTAGCAGCTGTGCATCGGCTGAGAGAGAGTGTATATATGAGAAACCTCAAGACCCAGTTAACGTCCCAAAATGGCATCACAAACAAGTTGGGAGGGAATGTGAATATTAAACATTTTATAATCTGCATCACAACAGGTGATTTGAACAAAAACGGTTGGTCGGCAAATGCAAAAAGGCTGAAAGGGCTAACAAATAACCCATAATTGTGCCCTATGCAAGGCCCAAAGACAAAACAAACAATAAAATATGCCACAGTTTGGCATGCAATGGGCCCGTTTTGCAGACTACACACCACGTCCCAAGACATTCCCAGGGCCTGGTGTATATGGGCTTCATAGATGGATGCTTGACAGCAAAGATGATATCCACAATCTCAGGTGGTAGATTGAATGCTCGTACTTCCTGCATGGAGATGTAGACTGGGCAGGTTTAGATGCATGACCCTAATCTTGCGACATAAGATCCTCCAGGAATGGAAACTGATTTGGGAGACAGCTGCTTGTGTAGACACGTTCTGGGTACCACACACTCCAGACCCAATCCAAAGGCACTGGGATGACTTGGGTATAGTGCCACCCAATTAGGGAAGGAGAGGCAACAGCGAGAATAACGACAGGAGTCTTGTGTCCACTCCAGCAGGAACGCATCTCCTAGCAAGAGTTTTTGCAGGACCTCCAATGTGTTTTGACACTGTGTGTTTAACAGTTGGAAAAAGATCAGCCTGTATCCCTCCACTGTCGAAAGATGCTCTGTGCCAACTTTGAATTCAGACACCACTTGTGATTCACCATGCGTCGCCAGCTGAGGTAATCTGTTCTGGCTTTTAAGAATCTCACGACATGGTTCACAATCAGTGTAAGCCCTGACTCTCCATCCAGCTCCAGAAGCGTAGAGCCTCTTGGCACAGGACCCACAACCCCAATTTGCCTTGTTTGTTGCAATACCACATGGTGGCGGTGTTATCCGTGCAAGCATGTACCCATTTCCCCTTGATGGATGTCAGGAAGACCTTCAGCGGCAGACCAATGACCCTCAAATCCAATAGATAAATATTGAGCTAAGTTTCCACCGGAGACTTCTAATCTCTACCTTCCCCAGATGACGTCCCCAACCCAACAGTGGTACAATCATCCCAACCCAACAGTGCTACAATCATCCCTACAGTCGGCTCTGGGTGGAGAATGTAGAGAGGTCTGCTGCTGGACCAACAGCCACCCCTGAAGATTGCCAAGTAGTCACTCCAGTAAGCTGAATGGTATCGAACAGTTTGCCTCGGTGCTGGACCCACTGGGACTTTAGATTCCACTGCAGAACCTGCATCTGCCACCTGGCATAGCCGGGGAGAATGATGCAGGAGGCTAACAGGCTAAAACCCTCACGGCTGCTCTCACTAAGATCAAGGACAGAGGCTGAAACATCAAGTTCGTAGCCTAACTGTCCTGGACTCATTGCAGCGGAGGGAAGGTCTTAAACTGCACTGTGTACAAGACAGCTCCTGCAAAAGGAAGCTTCTGTGAAGGAGTCCGGTGTGATTTTGGCTCAGTCCTGAACCTCAATGATATCAGTAGGTTTGCCATTGTCTGGAGATGGCCTATGATCTACTGTGGCAAGCCCACCTGCAAAAGCCAGTACGTCACTCCCACTAGAGTACCCTTGAATTTCTTGAACGCGCGAGGTAACTTTCTGGGTGATGGTAGGCGCTTTTCGAAATTTGAGCCGAAAAGATAATGGAGTCTCTGATGGCACATCCCCCCCCCAGTAGAGTTGTAGGATCATAGTCAAGATGTATGGCATTTCATAGTGTGCCATCGGTCAGGATCAGGCTGAAATCAGTTTGGGATCAGAACCAGCACAGGGTCCTCCTCCTGCGGTGGTGCCAGAATCGATGAGGGAGGCACCGGTGTAGTTGTGGACCAGGGGTGATAGTATGTACAATTTGAAGCCTATGACAGGTCCAAATGAATCAGACTGCGCTGAGGATGGATCCTCTGGCAGTATTCTTACTGAGGGCCCCTGCTGATGCTAGGGGCCTGAAGGCTTTCCAGAGGGAGCCAGAAGAAAGCCAAATATGTATATTATTGCATCCTTAAATGCGTCGATTTGCTTCAGCACCCATGGTCCGGGGTATTCAGGGCCCACTGGGACCAACTGTGAAATCGGCTCCACAACCGGAGACCTGAAAAGAGACTAACACTGTGACTCGCTTTCACTTTAGATAGAGAGTTGTGGGATGGGGTGGAGTTCTGCTTCATTTTCTTGTGCCTGTGTTTGGACTTTGATTTGGACTTACCAGAGGACTTTAACCACAACGCTGACCTCTTTCCGGAACGATTCAGAGCCATCAACTTGGAGCTGGAGCGAGACTTAAACGAGGCCCATGACTACTACTTGTGTTTGGCGACATACAGCTTTGCTTTTTGGTCTCAGATTGCCTTCAGGTGCATAAGGTCACACTTTCAAGGCGTGTCCCGACCCTAAGCCAAACCTCATTCCATGACCAAAATATGGTTTCTACAGTCGCCGCATGGTTTGAAACTTGACGAAATTGGGATTGGAGCTCTGTGTCTGTATCAGAAGGCGCAAAAAGAAAGGAACTGACAACAGCATGGATGGCTGGCACTTATATGTGGCTCAACGGCGTCACTTCCAAGGTAGAACACAGTCAATGCAGAGATCTACTGAGAGCATTGACTGGTGAAGGTCAGCTGCCTGGGGAGTATTCCAAGGTGATGAATCTCTGGTTAGAAGTATTCATCAAAAGAACTATACACATCCGGCAGTGATGTAAGCGATGATGTCATTAAACATATCATTTGTAATGCCATATATAAGGTTATAAGCAGTGCATGATGGTGATGCAACTTATGGTTAGTTTACTTGCCATTAAATGGTGAATTTCAATGGGTTTTAGGTTTTGACCTTAACTTCACTGAAACCTTTGTTTATTTCATTTAATTTTTTGATCATACACCACATTAGACTGTTCCTTACTCGTAGCCTCCTATTTACGGCCAAAAACCACAGCGATCAGTTGTGCACAACAGGGATTGACCATAGGGCATAGCCTTCGGCTAGGTCACATGCCAATCCTCTGTGGTCACTAAATTCTGCTGCTCAAGGTCTTTGGCTATGCTCAGCTTGTGGTTGGCCGCTGGCCAACTGTGGACGGTAAACCTTGCTATGCAAGACCAAAGACCGGGTGCAGTAGGAGCTGGCCCCAGGGCATAGCTGACTCCAAGTTATGCACTCAACTTGTTGTGGCTAGCCAATTAGAGCTTTAATGTACAACTAAACAAGTTACTTACCTTCGGTAACGATAAAGCTGTAAGAGACATATATTAGTTATAGATTCCTTACCTTAAAATTACCCCCAGACGTCAGACTGGATCCGGAGAATTTTTCTTCAGTAGTACCCCTGCTTGTCGGTAGGTTGCGTCTGTTGACTTTATGTTCATGATCGCCAGAATGACATTGCGGTATCTACTTAGCTGCAGCCCTGGCATGCAGACGTCAGTTCTTTACACAACATTACACGCCAGAAGTGCAGACCCATACCAAGACACTGGCAAATGGTGCACAAAACTAGGGCCCTGAAAGGGAGTCCCTCACTCTAGAAGTCAGTTCACAGAACGGGGAGGATGGGTGGGGCGGTAAGGAATCTATAATTAATATACATCTCTTACAGATATATTGTTACTGAAGGTAAGTAACTTGTTCATCTCAAAGACACTGTTAGTTATAGATTCCTTACCTTAGAAAAGATACCCCAGCAATACCAACCCCGGAGGTGGGTCTGTAAATCAAGTTTACACCAGCAAGTCCTACAGAACTGAACGGCCAAAGAAGCTGTTTCTCCAGACTTCACTATCCAAGCAGTAATGTTTAGTCAACGTGTGCAGTGATGCCCACGTGGCTGCCTGGCAGAAGTCACTGAGGGGGGACTCCACGTCCCAAAGCAGTAGTGGCTGCCATCGCCCGAGTGGAATAGGCGCTCACCCTCCTTGAGGCTCCTTCTTCGCCAAGGAATAACAGATTTTAATGCAAAGAACGACCCATCGACAGATGGTTCATTTTTGGATGGCCTGACCTTTCTTGGCACCCGCATAGCCAACAAAGAGTTGATCATTCACTCGGAATTGTTATGTGCGATTTAGATCAAATGATAGCACACGTTTTGGATCCAGGCAGTGGAGCCTCTCCTCCTCTTTAGAAGGATGCGGGGGCGGGAATAAGGTGGGCAAAGTGGTGGTCTGTCCTATGTGAAAAGAGGAAACCACTTTGGGAAGAAAAGGTCTAGTTCGAAGGACAACCTTGTACGGATGAACAGCAAGGAAAGTAGGTTTTGAAGAAAGAGCCTGAAGCTCACTCACCCTGCGAGCAGTAGTGATGGCAACCAGAAAAACAGTCTTTAAGGTGAAGAGTCTGAGAGAACAAATATGTAGTGGCTCAAAAGGTGCACACATAAGGTAAGTTAAGACAAGATTCAAGTCCCACTAGGGCATTACAAAAGGAATAGGAGGAAAGAGGTGAGTAATGCCCTTAAGAAATCTATTTACAATAGAGGACTTGAAAAGAGAAGGCTGATCAGGAAGGCAAAGAAAGGCTGACGTGGCCGAGAGATAGCCTTTAGGGTGCCCAGAGCAGAGGGTGCCCTGCTGGGCCAAAGAAAGAATGAAGAGGAGAACCTCTGAAAGAGGGGCAGAAAGAGGATCCACAGCCCTTGCTATGCACAATGCCACAAATGTGTTGCATCTACAGGTGTTTACCATTTTAGTGGAGGAAGCCTGGCTCCCAACATGACATTACAGACTTCGGGAGGAAGGTCAAAAGCTGTCAACTGTCGCAGCTTAATCTCCTTGCAAGTAGGTGGAGGCTGGACAGGTTCGGGTGGAGGACTGTGCCCTGTTGCTGCGACAGAAGATCCTCCCAAAGAGGCAGTCGGATCGAAGGATCGATGGCCATGTTCAAGAGCTCGGGATACCAGACTCTTCGTGCCCAATCCGGAGCCACAAGAATGACTTGGGCCTGGTCACGCTTAGTCTTCTTCAGCACTCTGAGCATAAGTGGTATAGGCAGAAAGGTGTATAGAAGATCGCAATTCCACTTGTGACAAAAAGCGTCACCAAGCAAGTGGCGCCTTGGAAATTCCAAAATCAAAAATCAACAAGAGGACACTGTTTGTCAGAAGCATGGACGGGGCAGGTACTCTGCAGCACACACCCAAAGTCCTCTCTCGAGAAGGTGTGGATGTCCACTGCCTCTAGACAATGGAGTAATTCTCCTGTTAGTGTTGGATATTCTTCAGGAGCATTTGCAACCTTGCGCCACCCTGTATGGGTTACAGGATGTGGGCTCGCCCTGAATGATTATGAGGGTATCCTTCAGGAGCATTTGCAACCTTGCGCCACCCTGTATGGGTTACAGGATGTGGGCTCTCCCTGAATTACTATGAGGGTCTCTGTTTTTAATCACCTATTTCACGTGCATCTCACTACACCTTCGTTTTTGATCCTGAAGAAGCGCCAATGACCTTTGAGGCGACAGAGGTGCGAAACATGTTGGTCTACTACAGGCATATTATGCCTGTTGGGGTAATGTTTCACTAATGGGGTTCTAATTTTATATGGGCATGACTCCCGTTTTATTCTCTAGTTGAGTAACCCCTTTTTCACTCACTCTGCAAGGGCTTACCACCCTTCACATTGGACCCACACACCCGCAGGCACCATCCAGCATTTTCTAAAAAGATCTCTGCTAAAGTGACCCTTCAGGGGACCCGTTGGGCATTGCAGCACTCAGCCTGACGAGGATCAAAATACCCGATGATGAAGCATGACACCCTCCGGGGTGTGTGAGGGCAACAGGAGGGAAGACATGTTTTTCCTCCTCACTAGGAGGGTACTTTCCCATACCTAGGTCCTTTCCTTCCTTTTTCTCTTTGGTTAGGGTACACGGGCAACACTGCGTACCCCTCCCTAGGAAGTGTCCTCTTGTTGATTTAAGTATCTCTTGAGGAGCATGAACTCTGGACCTTAATTCACTCCTCGGTTCCCCCTTCTTTTATTGGTATAGCCTTGGAAATTCCAACATGCAGAATTGCTGACATTTCGCAGTCTCTTCAGTGGCGAACAGATCTAACCAAGGCTCTGCCTACTGCTGAAAGAAACCTTGCACCACCTCTGTGGGAACACTCCTTTCGTGATTCATCACGCACCGGCGGCTGAGATCGTCCACCCTGTCGTTGGGAACCTGCCAGGTGCTGAACCACCAAGGACATGCCCTGATGTTCCAGCCATGTCCAGAGGGGGAGAGCCTCTTGACATAGGGTCCACAACCTCACCCGCCCTGTTTGTTGCAGTACTAGTTTGTTGTCCGTGAACACCTGCACTACTTTTTCTTTGACAGAAGGAACAAATGCTTTTAGTGCAAGACGGATCGCCCCGAGCTCCAGCAGGTTGATATGGAGCCCAGACTCCGCTGGAGACCAGAGGCTCTTGATCTCCGCCTCTCCCATGTGGCCGCCCCATCCCAGAAGGGACACATCTGTCACTACTATGAGGTCTGGCTGGGGAAGAGATAGGGATCTGCTGTTGACTCAATTCTGGTTCAGTAGCCACAACTGCAATTGATGTGCAGTGCCCTCTGAGATCTGGATGACATCTAAAAGACTCCCCTGATGCTGTGCCCACTGGAACTTCAGGTCCCACTGCAGAGCCCGCATATGTCACCTGGCATGGTCCACCAGCAAGATGCAGGAGGCCATTAGGCCCAGCACCCTCAGGGTCTTTCTCAGCGAAATCTGGGATAGAGGCTGAATAAACGGTATCATAGCCTGGATATCCCGTACTCGCTGCTCGGGAGGATAAGTCTGAAACTGCACTGTATCCAGAACTGCTCTGATGAAAAGGAGCTTCTGGGAGGGAATCAGGTGTGACTTCGGCACATTGATAGTAAACCGCTGTGAGTGCTGAAGGTCCGTTGTAGTCTGGAGGTGGGAGACGACAGCCTGGGGCGAACTCGCCTTTAACAGGCAGTTGTCAAGATAGGGGAAGACTGGAACACCTGATCTGCGCAGATGAGCTGCGACCACGGCCATCACTTTAGTAACCACCCAAGGAGCGCTGGTAAGGCCAAAGGGGAGTACGGTAAACTTAACATGCTTGTGGCCGACTGTGAGCTGTAGGTAACATCTTTGGGCCGGCAGGACTGGGATATGAAAATAGGCATCCTGCGAGTCCAACGCTACCATCCAGAACTGATGTCAGCACGCAGGGGCGGAGTCTAAGTAGTTACTGCAACGTCATTCCCGCTATCACGACGCCAATAACGGACGCGGAGTCGCCCAACGCCACCTTCCGACACACAGGGGTACTACTGAAGACAAATTCTCCATATTCCGTCTGACACCTGGGGATAATTCTAAGGTAAGGAATCTATAACCAATAGTCTCTTTCAGATACGCTTTTATCATTTAACATATTTTTCAGGAATCGCAAATCCCATAACTATTAAGACTAGGATTCTTGAATCCAGCACAGAATCACTAGGGTGAGCTGCAGTCAAATGCGACAAACAGGTTGTGGTAAAATAAAAGTCCTGTTGCCAAAATGATTAATATTCACCTGTACATTTCTGTTCACATGCTGACAATAATGAGTTGTCAAGTGGTGCTACAGGCAATCTTAACAAACTGAACATTTATAAAGGTATAGATTTCCAAACGTTCAATGAAAATTCTGAGACGTGTTACATTGTCGAAGAGTGTATAAGCTATGAATGACTCATTTCATTCATTTTCATTTCAAGCTTTATTCGACTATTAAAAACAATCACAAAAGCGTACAATAAAACACAATACAAACATAAGAATAAAAACAAAAGCTCAGCAATGAAAAGATTACGGGAAGTTAAAACACCAGACTTTTCCTGTGAGAAATGGCTTTGAGTAAAAAAGTAGCAGTAAAAAAACAGATGTCTGCAGAGTCAAGTGCAAATAACAATTCCATGGCTTGGGTTATAGTATACACTGAAAATCTTAAAAACATAGGTCTAAGATAGAGACGGCGAAGATGCATATAAAGTGGGCAAATAAGCAAGAAATGCAGAGTACTTTGCCTAGTCTGACAGTCACAGGGACAAGGGGAATGGCTATGATGTTTCATCTCAGGGAAGGCAACTAAGTTATGAACAATACCAAGTCTGAATCGTGTCAGAACAAACTGATGGGACTGTTTAGTTATGGATTTTAGATACAAAGGCATGCCCTTTACTTCTGGATTAATGGTATGATAGAATACATAGGTGGACATGGCAATACTCTTTAACCTACGCATATCAGACTTAGTTTGGATGAAAACATCTTTAAGTTCCTTTTTTGATAAGGTAACGACACAATAAGGATCCTTAAGGATGTCAAGGTTAAATACATCACCAAAGGTGGAAGAGACATAACTTAGCCAAGGAATCTTAAGGGCTTTGTCCAACTTCAAACAATCGGTGATAATTTTCCTAGAAAAAGTAGTCTCTTCTTTTGCCCAAGTTGACCTCCATACCATAAGAGGTCTTAATCCCATCAGATCAGTCAGATAATTCAAACAGACCTCACTATGGCACAATACAGTAGGTGCCGAAGGAGGTAGGCACAGCAATCTTCTAAGAAACCCATTCTCGGTATTTTGCAATACCCTATGCTGACTATAACCCCAAATACCAGAGCCGTACAGAGCAATAGACGCACATCTATGCCTGTAAATGTCTACCATATCAGGTATACGGCGGCTCCCTAGTTTTGCAGCAAAGCGAAAAATACCAGATGAGCTTTTGGCCATTCTACCATTAACATTTGAGATCTCCTGGGACCAAGTCCCCTTATTATTAAAGGTAACACCGAGGTAGCAGAACCTATCCACTACCTCAATATTATGATTGTTAAAATGGAACGGCATGACAGACTTCACCCTTTTACCACAGGCCATAATAAAAGTCTTGGTGTTATTAATTTTTAATTTCTTCTCATTAATAAATTATAAAAAGTATTCATTAATTTCTGTAGCCCATTAGGAGTACGCGAGAGGAGCACCGTATCGTCGGCATAAAGCAGAACTGGTACGGGAAGTCCACCAACCTGTGGGGAATCTGCCTGGACCTTCTTAAGTTCAGATTCCATAGAATTGATAAAAAGGGAAAATAACAGGGGGGCCAGTACACAGCCCTGCCTTATGCCTGACTTAACCTTGATTTTCTCAGTACATTTACCCGACGAACCAAAGCGTATCTGGGCCGACAGCTTATTATAGAGGCGAGCCAGAAAGTGGATGATTGCCGGAGGGGTGCCCATGGCCAATAAAGTGGACCACAAAAGTTTATGGTCCACAAGGTCGAAGGCGCTCGTAAGATCGGCAAAACAGAGAAATAGGGAACCTTGTTTCGCTCTCGTGTATTTCCCTATGAGGAGGTCAAGATTGAGGCACTGCTCCGTTGTCCCCAGACCTTTGCGGAAACCAAATTGGGATTCAGCCATGATATTGTTTTCCTCTACCCACTCCTCCAGCCTTACCAGGAGAACCCTACTCATAATCTTCAGGGAGGAATCAAGGAGGGAGATAGGGCGGTAGTTCTTTGCCTCGCCTCTATCTCCCTTTTTATAAATGGGTAGAATTAGGGATTCACTCCAAGTGGGAGGGGTATTCTCCAGGACTGATGCATTAAACACCTGGGTCAGGAGTGGGCACCAGAGAGTGGGGTTAGATTTATACAGGTCGACCGGGACCCCATCGGGTCCCGGTGCCTTTCCTCCTTTGCTCTGACTTAGGGAAGTAACCACCTCTGATAGGGTAATATCCAAAGGTATCCCTGTTTCAGACGTCGGGATAGTAGGGCCGACAGAATCTCCCCCGGATGGGTTAAAAATACCAGAAAAATGGGAAACCCAATTGGCTTCACTGACCTGCGCTGACAATTTAGGAAACTCGTCATTGGCAAGGAAAGGGCTATTAATCGTGGACCAAAAAAGCCTACTATCCCGTAACACCGAAGCTTGGTTCAGGGCATCCCAGGCAAGTTCCCTGAGTTCCTGCTTCCTACGAACAAGATTGCATTTGTAGGTAAGCCTAAGTAATTTGACGGCCTCCCTGTCTCTCTGGAGTTTAGTTAAGGCCAGCTTAAGTTCCCTCAGGGATTGAGTACATAGGCTATCAAACCAACCCACATTTTGGTTTCTAATTCGGGCTTTAGTAATGGTAAGGCACCTTTTTACAGCAATACCCAGTGCCACAAAATTAGTTATGATGCACCCGTTAAGGGCCTCAGGGTGAAGGCAACTATACATTTCAGCAATCCCCTCTTTTATAATTTTAGCTTGCAACTTTTCGGAATTATCCAGGTTCCACTTAATACGGAATCCATTCTGTCTACATGGGGTAACATCTTCTATTACCAGATATTCTTGGCAGAAAACCGCCATGCAGGGATAAGCATGGTGATCGCATGGTGGTCACTACCTCCAAAGTCAGTGACAACAGGAACCGTACATTGTGGAGTAAGATGCGTGGAAACCAGTAAATGGTCAATGGCAGAAGACGAGCTGGGTCCTACAAAAGTTGGGACGGACTTACCATCCGCATCTAAGGCCGGGGGATGGATCATAAGATCCAGGTTCAACACGAGAGAATTAAGGGAGTCACCATGGGGAGTATGTACAAAATGTGCTCTGTTTTCCCCGTTATCCCCATCATATCCACAAATTCTAGTAAAGGAGTATGGGAAGGTACGGAGGTTAAAATCCCCACCCCAAATGATATCATTTGGTTTACTGATATCATTACGCATGTTCCTCAAAATAGGGCCCAGCTCCTCTGCCACTGAGGTATCTGAGGCATTAAATAAATTGTTATAATGGTTGACCACCACTAAAACATGGCCATTGGAATGTTCTAGAGTTAGAATTTGGGAATGATGTCCCACAGGGAGGTGGGAAATCAAACATACTGGGAGTTTAACTGATGTAAAAATCACTAACCCCCCTTTAGCCCTACCCATACCTGACCTTATTGCCTGGTTATTGTAAGACACAAACCCATCTAGTTTAATATCAGCAGTTGCCCAGGTCTCTTGCAAGCATAGAATATCAAAGTCAGTGAGGATCTCATTCCACCCCAGAGATGCCGCTTGCCTACTCCACCCTGCAACATTCCAGCTAACAAACTTCAAACCAGGAGAACAAGAAGGGGGTTGAATAGGCGCTGGTGCCGTAGTAATTAAAACATTATTAACAGATAGAGGGTCCAACAAGACTGGGTAAGCCATGGGAATTATCGGGGCAGTTTGAGACATTACAAGATCCTGGACAGGGGTAAGGCTACTGTCGGACATTACCGTAGGCTCTTTAACAAAGGAGGAAATAATGGGGTCAACAGCAGTGGGCAGTCAATCAACACCATTGAGGCCACTCAAACAATTAAAACGATTATAATTATGGAATGGTGTCATAGGTGGTTGGAAAACAGGTTGGGCTGAATACCCACAAAATGTACCCCTCCGATCAACCCTTGAATGACTCAAAAACGGTTTGAGTCGTACAATGGTTGTAAGAGTTGTTGTAATTGCGTATGCTATTCTGTTCATTTTAAGAATATGTGCAAGGTATTTTTACAACAAAGCCTGATCAGTGGCTGAAGCATAGATGTGAAGCCGTTGACTTAAAATTCTTTCAGACTGGGTATGTACATCATATTAAGTGAAATAATGACCAAACACTCTTGAACAGTATTAAAGGTTTAATAAATCACTGATTGCAATGTGTACAGAAACATTATTTTCCTTATGCACCTGAATACCAGTAAAAAAAAAAAAAAAAGAATATTTTCAAGTTTCATTTATATTTGAAGCGATTTGCGATGTGATGTTATTTAACAGATCAGGAGTGATGTAATATGTGAGGTCATAAGCAGTCCATGGCAGGGGCGCAAGTTGTAGTTAGTTCACTGAGCTATAACCGGCGAATTTCAGAGTTTTTTGTTTTGTTTTAAGTGTTCGTTTGTAACTTATTACAAAACCTAAATGTAATGGGATTTAACCTTTGTATGTGTGTATATATATATATATATATATGTATATATATATATATATATATATTCACTGAAAAAACCCATAGTTTTCAGGCAGGTAGTAGTTAGGAATCATCATTTAAAAAAACCTTAGAAATTCATTGAAAAAAACCATAGGTTTCAGGGGTGTTATAGTTAGCTGGACATTTTACTCATCCAAAACCATTGAAATTCCTCCGTTATAGTTAGTTGCACTAACAGTAACTCTCGCGTCCACAATCCACTGGTGATGATGTCGCATATTACATCATTCATGACATGGTCAGGGATGTCATCAGTGATGCCACTGACCATCTACAGTGCGGACAGCAGGGCTCACAACTTTAATTCAGCTTTGAATCTATCCTACGGAAAGCATGACATTTACCCTTGATTTTTTTTATGTCCTCAGATTTTGTTAAAGGATACGACAAAAATAATTTCTTGATGTTAGTGATGACTACTGACTTCGATCTGTATAATCAAAAGGAGGGGGGAGGCAGAGTAAGAATCCTTTCAGTCTCCGTAGTATAAAAGAATAAAAGGTTTATTGACCTGATTCTTCATGAGGTTAAGGCTTCATTGTACCTTATTTAAATCAAGAAATTGCTTCTTCGGGGAGTTAGGCTGGACGAGAGAGGTCTCACTTAGTTCCTTCTGCTCTGTCCCGGCAGCTTGTGCTGACTCTGCCTTTCGTCACCCGGAATCATGAAGAATCAGGTCAATAAACCTTTTATTCTTCACACTTTTTTCACTATCTCACTCCTATTGGTCCTGACGAAAGCCTATTGATCTTTTGACTACCCCAGGCTGAAACATGTTGACCTCTTTTTAAATTTCTATATGAAGTGCACTTGAATTCCTTATAAATTCGTAGGTTGCACATACAATTTTATCTACAGTCCGAATCCAGATTCATTAAAAATTCTCTCTCTGGCTGTCCGGACTTTTTAAGAACCACCACCCACCTCCTCACTGTTCCACGATCACTACTGCCTTAAACCTAAGGTAAAACCTCCTGGTGGAGGGTGCACACACAAAAAATGACCCAATGATTACGCACGCACGTGTAAAGAAAAGCGGGGACACAGTATATACCGCTCAGAGAAGTTTCCAACATACACGTGTATGAGGGTTATATTTTGGGAGATACCAACTTCCGACCTGCAAAATCATGGTTTAAGCAGGAACAGTGATCCTTTCCCCTTCCTGATTAAGAGATACTGACTTCGATCTACATTGTGACGGCTCGCGATTTAGGAGGAATGGCGATAGCACATGACGCATTGCAGTAGGCAAGAGACATTGTACCATTGCAACCCGCCCGAACCACGAATCATCGCAGGGTGTGCACATGCGGAGTTCTTCAGGTACCACTAACTCACTGCACCACTAGTCATTTCCCCGTGGCCTTATTAAGGCAGAATTTACTAGGCAAAAAACATTGCTCCCAGTGCTGCCTGCCCGTACCACGCATCATCATAGGTTACGTACACGCTCAGTACCAAAGGTACTACTAACTCAGTGCACCATAATTCATCACCACGTGGCCGTATTCAGGCAGAATTCAACAGCCATAAGACATTGGAAATGTGCCCTCCCCCCGCACCACGCATTATCGCAGGATACGTACAAACTCAGCGCTAAATATACTACTAACTCAGTGCACCATAAATCATTGCAAAAAAGAGTGAACAGTTTTATGTCACAGTGAGACATACTGTCACTTTTAAATGGAATTCATGCACAATTCAATCGACAAAAGACATTACTCCAATTACTGTGGCCCCCCCGACCACGCATCATTGCAGGATACGTACACGCTAAGCGCCAAAGGTACTAGTAACTCAGTGCACCAAAAATCATCGTCACGTGGCGTTACTAAGGCAGAATTCACAAGATAAAAAAAAATTACGATCAGTACGGCCTGCCCGGACCATGCATCATCGTAGGCTCCACAGAACCTTGTTGTTTCAGGTGCCACTAACTCAGTGCAAACCAAACTAAGTATAACACCTATCAAACCTATACAATATCCCTTTAGTATGCTTCATTCAAAAACTTCTTTTATATCACTTATAGATTTTGTTCAATAATAAAACTTACGCTGCAAGTGCAAAGACACACTTAATGTCAGTCTACACAGCGGACAGCACAGGTCACAATTTGAACTATAATGTCCCTGAAACATAAATATTTCGACAATGTGTTCCATACATGTTCTATTTTTCATTTCAATCGTGATTACCGATGATGCAGTCCAGCCTAAGATCTACACTGCGGACAGCAGGGTTTACAACTTGAATTCAGCTTTGCATCTACACTATAGACAGTAGGGAATTCAGCCTTAATTTACTTAATGCAGAGACAATTATACTTCTATAACTGTGCTGACTACTGCCTTCGATGTACACTTCGATAGTAGGGTTCACAACTTGAAGAACAAGTTACTTACCTTCGGTAACGATATATCTGTAAGAAACAGTAGTTAGTATTAGATTCCTTACCTTAGAATATCCCCAGGCGTCAGTCTGGATCCGGAAACTTTTGCGTAGCAGTACCCCTGCGCGTCGGTAGGCGTCGTCTGCAGGCGTCCCCTGCGGCTCCGCGTCGTCGGCGTCGTGCGCCGTGATGACGTCGCTGGAGTATATAGACGCCGCCTCCGCGCGCTGACGTCAGTTCTTTGCACACAGCTTTTCCGCGCCAGAACACGCAGAGCCATGTGAGAACTAACACTGGTGCCATTTGAAACTAGGGCCCTTAAAGGGATGACCTTAACCCTAGGTATCAGTTCGCAGAACGGGGAGGACGGGTGGGGCGGTAAGGAATCTAATACTAACTACTGTTTCTTACAGATATATCGTTACCGAAGGTAAGTAACTTGTTCATCTGAAAGAAACAGGTTAGTATTAGATTCCTTACCTTAGAATAGATACCCCATCAATACCAACCCCGGTGGTGGGTCTGCCAACCAATACAAACCTACACCAGAAAGTCCTGGAGGACCGAACGGCCAAAGAAGCCATCCCTCCGGACTTGACTGTCCAGGCAGTAGTGCCTCGCAAAGGTGTGCAGCGAGGCCCACGTAGCCGCCTGGCAAATGTCCTGCAAAGGGACTCCCCGGCCCAGGGCAGTAGTAGCCGCCGTAGCCCGAGTGGAATGGGCCCTCAGCCCAACAGGAGGCTCCTTCCGAGCCAAAGAGTAGCATGCTTTGATGCACAGGACGACCCACCGAGAGATGGTTCGTTTCTGTACCGCCCTTCCCTTCTTCTCACCCACGTAGCCAACAAACAGTTGGTCATCCACCCGGAACTGGCGTGTGCGATCCATGTAAAATGAAAGCGCACGTTTTGGGTCCAGACGATGGAGCCGCTCTTCATCCTTTGAAGGATGCGGAGGCGGGAAGAAGGAGGGTAAGGTGATGGACTGCCCGATGTGAAAAGCAGAAACTACTTTGGGCAGGAAAGAAGGCCTAGTCCTAAGAACCACCTTGTCAGGATGGACGGACAAGAAAGGAGGTTTAACAGAAAGAGCCTGGAGCTCACTCACTCTCCTGGCAGAGGTGATGGCAACCAGGAAGGCCGTCTTTAAAGTAAGAAGACGGAGAGGACAGGAATGAAGCGGCTCAAAGGGAGCGCACATCAAGAATGTCAGAACCAGGTTCAAGTCCCACTGAGGCATCACGAACGGAACAGGAGGATACATGTGCGTGATGCCTTTCAAGAATCTCAGTACAATAGGGGACTTGAATAAAGATGGCTGATCAGGTAGCCTTAAGAAGGCGGAAAGGGCAGAAAGGTAGCCCTTGATAGTGCCCAGAGCAGAGCCCTGCTGGGCAAGAGAAAGAAGGAAGAGGAGAACCTCGGAAAGAGGGGCAGAAAGGGGATCCACAGCCTTTGCTGTGCACCATGCCACAAATCTTTTCCACCGGCAGGCGTATACCGACTTTGTGGAGGGACGCCTGGCTGCCAGAATCACATCACAGACTTCAGGAGGCAAGTCGAATGGCCTCAACTGTCGCCGCTCAATCTCCACGCATGGAGGTGGAGACTGGACAGGTTCGGGTGGAGGACCGTCCCCTGCTGCTGCGACAGAAGGTCCTCCCGAAGGGGCAGGCGGATCGAGGGACCGACTGACATGCTGAGTAGCTCGGGATACCAGTATCTTCGAGCCCAGTCCGGAGCCACAAGGATAACTTGGGCCCGGTCGCGCCTGATCTTCTTCAGCACTCTGGGCAGAAGTGGTATAGGCGGAAAGGCGTACAACAGACCGCAGCTCCACTCGCGCCGAAAGGCGTCGCCGAGCGAGTGCCGTCTTGGAAACTCCAACGCGCAGAACTGATGACATTGCGCGTTCTCTTCTGTGGCGAATAGATCTAACCAAGGCTCTCCCCATTGCTGAAAGAGGCCGTTCGCCACGTCCGAGTTCAGACACCATTCGTGATCCACCGAGCACCGACGGCTGAGTTCGTCCGCCCTGGCGTTCAGAGAACCTGCCAGGTGTTGAACCGTCAGAGTCACGCCCTGACGTTCCAGCCACTGCCAGAGGCGCAGAGCCTCCTGGCAAAGGGTCCACGACCCCACACCGCCCTGTTTGTTGCAGTACCACATGGCGGTGGTGTTGTCCGTGAACACCTGCACTACACTCCCGGTGACAAAGGGGAGGAATGCCTTCAGTGCTAGGCGAATCGCCCGCAGCTCCAACATGTTGATATGGAGCCGGGACTCCGCCGGAGACCAGATGCCTCTGATCTCCGCCTATCCCAAGTGGCCACCCCAGCCCTGGAGGGACGCGTCCGTCACAACCACGTGCTCCGGTTGGGGAAGGGAGAGGGATCTGCCTCTAACCCAATCGCGGTCCGTAAGCCACCACTGCAACTGTCTCGCAGTGCCCTCCGAGATCAGGACATGGTCGGACAGGTTGCCCTGATGCTGGGCCCACTGAAACTTCAGGTCCCACTGCAGAGCCCGCATCCGCCACCTGGCGTGATGCACCAGAAGGATGCAGGAGGCCATCAGCCCCAGAAGCCGCAGCGTCAACCTGACCGAAATCCGGGACAACGGCTGAAAGATGGGAATCAGAGCCTGAATTTCCCGGACCCGCCGTTCCGGAGGATAAACCCGAAACTGCGCCAAGTCGAGAACCGCTCCGATGAAAAGGAGCTTTTGAGAGGGACACAGGTGTGATTTCGGCACATTGATGGAAAACCCCAGCTCGTGCAGGAGGTCTGCCGTCATCTGAAGGTGGTGGACGACTGTGTGGGGCGAGCCCGCCTTCAACAACCAGTCGTCGAGGTAGGGGAAGACCGAAACCCCTAACCGGCGCAGATGAGCTGCGACCACCGCCATCACTTTCGTGAACACCCGTGGGGCGCTGGTAAGGCCGAATGGGAGCACGATAAACTGAAAGTGCTCGTGGCCTACCGTGAACCGCAGGTAACGCCGGTGGGCCGGCAGGACGGGGATGTGAAAATACGCATCCTGCAAGTCCAACGCTACCATCCAGTCTTGTGGGTCTAGAGCAGCCAAGACCTGGGCCAAAGTCAACATCTTGAACTTCTCCTTCCGGAGGAAGCCGTTGACGTTCCGTAGGTCCAAGATAGGACGAAGGCCCCCCTTTGTCCTTCTTGGGCACCAGAAAGTAGTGGGAGTAGCAACCACACCCTACTTCTGGCCCAGGAACGCGCTCGATGGCCCCCTTGGCCAAGAGGGCCGTAACTTCCTCCTGCAGAAGTGTCAAGTGGTCCCCCGACACACGGTGGTTCTGCGGTGGCATGGCTGGAGGAGTGGACTCGAAGGGGAGGGAGTAGCCCCTTCGGACGAGCTGCAGCACCCACCTGTCCGATGTAATCGTGCGCCAGTGGGAGTGGTGATGGCGAACCCTGCCACCCACTGGCGTTTCATGGGCCCGAAAGCTCGGACTAGGAAGATTTGGAGGCTGCAGCGGGGGGAGGTGTGGACTGACCTCGCCGCTGCCCTCTACCGCCACCACGGCGGAATCCACGGCCGCCACCGCGCTGGGGAGCGTTCTGCCGCGCGTGGCTGGCAGCACGCGTGGGACCGCCCCTTCCTTGGCCACGAAAGGGGCGAAACGAACCCTGCTGCTGGCGCTGGGTCGAAAGACCCAAGGACTTGGCCGTGACCCTGGAGTCCTTGAAGCGCTCAAGCGCGTTGTCCGCCTTGTCACCGAACAGGCGACTGCCATCGAAAGGCATGTCCATGAGGGCAGTCTGGACATCCGGCGAGAAGTTGGCGGATCTCAGCCAAGCATGGCGACGAATCGCCACCGTCGTGGACATAGCCCGTCCCAGCGAGTCGGTCGTGTCAAGACCACACCTAATCGAATACCTCGCCGCGTCCCGGCCTTCAACCAAGGCCTGGTTGAGCTTGTCCCGCACCTCCTGCGGGCACTGCGGCAGACACTCCGCGACCGTGTCCCACAGAGAGTGGGTGTAGCGGCCCAAGAGGCATGCGGTATTACAAGACCGCAGTCCAGCACTCAAAGACGAAAAGACCTTCTTGCCAAATTGGTCATATCGCTTCGATTCCCGATCGGGCGGAGCCGACGGGAATGCGGACTGGGAAGTGGAGGCCTGGATCACCAGACTCTCCGGGGAGGGATGGGTGGAAAGGAAGGCAGGGTCGTCCGAACACGGACGGTGACGCCTGGCAACGTTCCGGTCAACCGGTGCACCGGAAGCGGGCCTGGACCAGGTGCCCAAAAGGACATCCGTCAGGGCCTCATTAAATGGTAGCAGAGGCTCCTGTGGGCACGACTGCGGTTTAAATACTTCGGTGAGGATGTTAGGTTTCACCTTAGCGACGGGGAGCTCAAGGCGCAAAGCCTTGGCAGCCCTCATCAGGACCACCGAATAGGCAGCCCCCGCCTCCGACGCCACAGGGGAAGGCGAGACAAACCCAGGGTTGGGCGACTCGTCCAGACCACTGGCCTCACCTAAGTCACCTACCCAGTCCACGTCATACTGGCAGGCTCGTGACAAAGGGTCCTCAGACCCCTCCCAACCCTCTCCATATTCGTCCTCATCGCCATAGGACGAGTCGACGATATAAACCGGCTCCTCGGAGCCAATGGGCCCCAACGGCGCCGGACTCGGCGTCGGACGACGCCGGTCCGACTCCGCGTCAGGAGTCAGAGAGGGATCGGGGGTGGCGCCGCGCGGCGCAGGTGCCGGGGACCCGACGCCGGCTGGAACCGACGGCGGAGTCACGGCGCCGCGCGGAGGCGGCACCACGGGTTGCCCCAATGGAATCGGCGCCGGGGAGGCCGGAGGACCAGCCGGCGACGACCCTGAAGGGCCCAGCGGCGCCGGGGCCGGAGCCGCCGGCGGCGCCGGGGCCGGAGCACTCGGCGGCGTCGGGGCAGGTGCACCCGAACCGCTCGGGCTCCCAGACGGGACCGACGGGCCCGCAGGCCCCGCCGGAGGAGACATCGCCCTCATAGCCATGAGGAACTCCTCAATCTCCTCGCGCGACGCGCCTTCCCCAGGGACCGACGGGTATGGGGCAGTCGGCGACCCACGCGGGGCCGCGGCCACTCGAACCCCCGGCTGCATCACGCGGGCGTCGGGGGGAGTCGGGGGTACGATGATGACGCCCCGACCTCTTGTGTCGCTTACCTGATGAACCGGAGGAATGGTGGCGACTCCCGGAGCGCTCATGGCGGCTCCGCGATCGCTCCCTCGACCGCTCCCTCGACCTCCGACCGGACCGGGACCGCTCTGGACGCGGGGCCGACACTCGGAGTTCGAGCAGCTTGCGGGACCGCTCCCGTCTAGCTTTACCTGTCAAGGCCCGGCAGTCGACGCAAGACTCGACGTCGTGGTCCGCGCCCAGACACCGGAGGCAGAGTCGATGGTGGTCGGTGACCGACGTCATTCGGTCGCACCCGTCGCAACTCTTAAACCCGGGCATCCTACCGGCACCTTGAAGAAAGAGTTAAAGTTAACAAAACTAGGTCAAAAGACCGGAGTACTGCTCTTCGGATCTGCGCTAACTGGCGCGGAAAAAAGAAGAACTGACGTCAGCGCGCGGAGGCGGCGTCTATATACTCCAGCGACGTCATCACGGCGCACGACGCCGACGACGCGGAGCCGCAGGGGACGCCTGCAGACGACGCCTACCGACGCGCAGGGGTACTGCTACGCAAAAGTTTCCGGATCCAGACTGACGCCTGGGGATATTCTAAGGTAAGGAATCTAATACTAACCTGTTTCTTTCAGATTTCAGCATTGGATCTACACTACTGACAGCATTAAGTTCAGCCTTGATTTATTTAAGGCAGAGATAAAAAAAAACACTGCTGTGGCACTGCTAGTATGCGCCTGCATCCTGTGAACTATGCTCACTAAGAATATAGAAGACTGCGCCAAAATGTACCTCTACCACAGGCAATACCAAGTACCTCTGGGGCATCACCTTCAACATCACCACCAGACATACGCCCCCAATTTGGGAAAGTTAGAATGCACTGCGTGAAGTGCAATAGTTTAATTTGTAATGGGGAGCAATCAGTAGACCTAGTTTGCACAGCAATTAATAACCATTGGTGCTAGTTTATTTTTCCCCCCCTCAAAGTTCATGCAGTCCCATATGCAACAGTCAATGCTTTGAGTGCAGCCCCTTCAGACCACGCATCATCGCAGGGTGAGCACACGCTAAACACCAGACGTACCACATGCCCTTATTAAGGCAAGATTCAATAGTCAAAACACATTTTTACCAGTGCAGTCTGCCTGAACCATGCATCATCGCAGGCTCCACACAAACTGCCCCTACCTCAGTGCACCATAACTCATGAACCCTTTACGATACAATCGTCTGTGTATTATTTCACATATAGTGCTCCTACCTTTGTACAGCAGAAGTCATAAACCGTTTACGATTGAATATCTGTGTATGCTATCATGATTACTATTCTACTTGTTACCAACAGCAACATAATAAAATGGAGTCGAGCACATGTGCCCGTACCCACTTCAACTATCTATTTGTGTCGGTGTATTTATTATGTTTGTAAAATGTTGCTTCTGCGCCCTACCATATTATATTGAGCTATAAATAGCGTATGCAACCATCTTACCTCTGCCAGTAACAAAAACTTCGATTATATAACTTTTTCTTGCTCATTCTACAAATACGAACGTACAAACTGGATCATTACAATACTGCAAACAAAGTGCATAGTAAATTTACAAGTGTGGGCTATTCCATTTTAAAAAAAATGTTTAGCATATTTATATAGCGCAAAGTCAACCCAAAATTATATTAGCAATTTACATGAGCACCGTATTTACTGTACATTTTCAGGCACGCGTAGATTATGTCATTTCTCTACAATAACAGACTGTGGACGCGACTCCGAGCCTCGAACACTGATTTCAAGCACCAAGTTCGACAGTATACCCGAATAACCACATACAGATATATATTAGCTGCCCTTCATGCGCCAAAAACGACATTCTAAAGCTTTCATAGCCCTGTATTACTACAGCTACAACATTCATTCATATTCGCAGAAATGCGTCATGTCCACCATCTTTCATGTGTGCAACTATGAATGAATATAGGGTCAGTGATACCCCGTGCCTTCCATGTTGTGGGACTTTACAGATATAACAACACATTTGCGTATAAGACCCGGGTGACGGCAGTACTACAACACGGAAACCCGAATCACTTGATTTCTCATATAGCTCACAACAGAATCACACCTATAGCTTCGGAGTCATCGTTCACAGCCTCGCGCAGCACTGGCCTACGTTAGTCCAGCCCACTCCGCTTACGCTTCCAGAAAAACACAACAACGCTACATGGCCCAGATTTCCATTGTAGTGATTTCTAAGTTCCAGGTCTAGTTGTCAGAACGGCACACACACACACTCCCTCATGGCTGGTATACACCCACAGCACACTCATCCACCACAAGCGTCACAACACACGTGACCCTACCAATAAAAAAGACAGGGCGCACGTGCTCTACGCCATTTTAGAGTTGCTCCCATCGCAAGCATTGTGATGGCCCGTCCTGGTGGTTCGGACGCCTCATGTAGGCCCAAACTACCGAATAAGAGGCCCACCAGCACGTGTGTGGCCTCTTTGGTCACTGAGTTAGTGGTGCCCCAAGGACTGACCGGGTGAGGAACCTGCGATGAAGATGGGTGCACAAGTATGTCCTTTCCCATAGTGATATCAAGACTGAGAACCAAATCTGAGACTTCTTGGTAGCAGAGCGGGACTGCATGATGTAGAACGTACCCTGTCCGAGAACAGGTAAGCAGTGAGGCCTGGGTGCGCAGCGGTGGGAGTCAATGGGGTGCAGCAGACTGGATACAAAAAGGCGACGCAGCGATTTAGGCATACGCAGTACTATATACTGTATCTTATAGCATTTGTATTTTTTTTCCCTATAGCAGGAACGTTTTTATAGTCGGTCAAAAGTCCATCGCTCGTGATGATTCAAACCACGTGTATCACTGCGCACTACTTGTTTTCTATAACTGGATGGAAAACATTACAACTGTACTAATTCTTCATAAATCGAAGCCCATTAAACAAGTTGTAATTGTACAAATAGTTGTATTTTTAAGGCGAGAGGGAAGGTGTGTGAAAGGGCGATGTTATTCTACTCCACATTAAGGTAGTAGCAATTACCAATCATAACATCTTTCTTTTTCTATCCTTTAGATGTAGCGCTTCAGGGTGAACTATTTCCCGGCACGTGGTGGAAGACACACCGGTGACAGAAAGGTGAGCTGCGAATATTCTTTTCAGTCACTCTCTCACTTCCTCTCCCCTTTGATAAAGAAATGACGCACAATCTTATCTTCCTTTTTATCTAACAGGTTGTGTTTCACAAATTGGCGTCCCCTCCCCCCACAACACCTCCAAAGCTCAACGTTTGAGGATTCTGCGATGATGCGTGGCATCGTAACAATGCCTGAGAAGGTTGGTTCGACATGTGGTGGACCCTATTTGAATCACGCCAATGGCACAAGGTGAGCAAATAAGCTTGTTTCCGAAGCAACGAGAGGTCACCTGTGGGAGTCAATGGGGTTAAACAGGCTGGGTACGGAGCAATAAAAACTCACCGCTATGCAGTGGGAGTGCATGGGGTATAGTACTCTGAGAGAAAAAGAGCACACAGACACCACCTTGCAGTGGAAGTTGATGTAATACAGCATGAGCATCCAAAGGCATTAAGCAGAAATATACTTGTGCAGTTGTTTGTAGTCTGCTATTACTAACGCTATACTATCTTTCAGATCACTAAACTTGAGGGTGCACTATGAACCGGCACGTGCTTGGACACACAATGTAGGCAAAAAGGTGAGCTATGAAGATTTTCTCCAGTATTAACACTACCTCTCCTGCTTCATCTATTACTTTCTCTCTCTAACACTTTCAATGTCGCTTTTTCTCTCTTTCTCTCTCTCTGCCATTGTTTCTCTTTTCAAATTATGGACGCTGCTGTCCACTCTGCAGATAAATAAATGAAGGCTGAATTTAATAGAGTCTGCAGTGTATAAACAAAGCAGAACTCAAGTTGTAAGCTCTGTTGAACACAGTGTCTACAAAAGGTAAGCACAGCGACCTAGATACACAATGCCTCCAATTAAATGCGTTGCAAATAAATGATATTGTCCTGCATAATGACGTGATCTCTCACCTAATTCTGTCTCATGTCTGAATCATTTTAAAGACCTACTGAACCATACTGTACATCTGACGCAGTAGGCACTTCCCTATGGATATCTCGCGGGCCTATGAGAGGGGTGGGATGTATCTGGCACACTGCACACGTGCAAATAACCAATATTGCCAAGTGTTATGTTAATTTGTAATCTTTGACCTCATTCAGTCATATCAATCTAATTTTAAAAACTTATTTTCATTTTTGTTTTGCAGGTTACCTACCCTCCTACCATTGGAGTCCATCTCACATTTTGTTTATTATATTGTTATGTTAAAGTTACGTTTCTAGTTATTTATTTTTGTTCTAATAAAAGTTAATTTAAAAAAAGTGTATACGTCTTGTTTTTCTGGCATTTCACTAGTATTTAGTGTGATGATCATATGCTTATAGAACCTTTACCAATAAAAAGTACAAATGATGTTTAGAACTAGAAGAATAATACTGACACTAACTCTTTATCAGCTCTTTACCAGAGACTGTAGCTCTGATTAAAGGTTCCTATAGAAAATTTTAAAAACTCCAGCACAGTTACTGTTTGGATTAGCAACATTGTGTGGTGAACTTGTGACCTGTGTGCTCACCTAAGTGTTCCATGAACTGTTACCATGGTAACAGGCAGTAAGCAGTATGGGGGTAGAGGTGAAAGATACTGGCAGTACAGAAACCGTTATATTTACCCAGGATCCTCTACATGACAGGGGAAAGCAAACTAAGACGACAGAACACTGTAGAGCAGATTTACAAGCCCCTTGTGCCACTTTCGCGTCACTTTTCCCATGTTAAAAGTGACGCTAGAGTGGCGCAAGGGACTTGTAAATCTGCCCCTATGTACATTACAAGCAAAAGAAGTACACAACTCTTCAAATTAACCTCAAGACAGGGCTGGAGGAATAGTCACTGACGTTACAAAACCCTATGTACAATTTACCTACTCTGCACTCAACAATGAGCAATTCTTTATCGATCACAATTAGACAGTGTTGCTTCACGCTTCACAGTGTGCACTTCACTAAATACTTTGTGCCTCTTTAAATGGGAGAGGGGATTGTCGACCTTAGAAAACTTAGGGGCATATTTACAAGGACGGCGTTAAAATTATCGCTGCTTTAACGGCAGCAAACTACAACTAAAACGGCGATAACGGACTTCAAAATCCTTTATCTTACCGTAAGATTTTTTTCAACACTGCTGTTTCCTATGTCAGGGTGAGAGACGAGGCTCCCGTCCTGCCAAAGCAAACTTGGTTTGCATTTTGAAAGAAAGAACACAAAAACCTACTCTCTCTTTATGGGGGTCTCTTCCATGTTATATTGTCATAGGAACACCTACCTTGCCATTGGGAACACCTACATTGCAACTCATTGGAGATATGAGGCGAGCCGTTAGCAAACCGGCTGCTAACATGCGTTAATGCATCTTAGCGTCGCCTAGTAAATAGGGCAATATAATTTTCACCACATTTTTGGCTTTTTTTTTTTAAATTGCATCGAAATGGCACTTGTTTTTTTTAAAAAACTTTTTTTATTGATTTTATAAACACAAACAACTTGCAAGGAACAAGGAACAGGAGAAGACATCAGTACAAATAACGTTGCACTGTGTGGTGTGTGAGTGGGAAAGGTCAACCATTGAGCAGAAGGGTTCTTTAAATAAAGAGTCTCGTGTGGGGGAGCAGAGGGAGCACAAAATAGTCTAGTACATAGTAGTAAGTGGAGGAACCAACGGGTTATGGGGACACAGGTTCAATATCTGGGTCTGAGAGAGGGGGGGTACATATATCACCACGGTAAGAGTTCCATTGAGTCCATATCTTCCCCCATTTACGGGGCGTACCACGAGAAATATACACAGTTTTTTCCCTGAACATGCACCAATCCATATTTTGTTTCCAATTCCGAATCCCGGGTGGTCCCTGAGCACCCCACAGTTGCGCAATGTCTCTCTTGGCTATCATGTTTCCCAAGGTCACCCATCGAAGCTGCAATACATTATAGTTGTTCGGTTCCCACACATTCAGCAAGCATCTCCTAGCCTCCGGCATCGATCGCACACCCGTAACCTCACTCATCACCTCATGCACACGGGTCCAGAATCGCACTATCTCAGGGCATTCCCAAATGATATGCAGAAATGTGCCCAGGAGACCGCAGCCACGCTGGCACAAACCATCCACAGAAAAGCCCATGTGTATCAAGCGGGGACCAGTCACATACACTCTATGTAGGATTTTGAGCTGAACAAATCTAAGGCGCGCCGGGATAGCCACCTCTTTAGGGGAGGAGATCGCCGCTTGCCAATCCTCGTCGTCAAGCTCCAGCCCATCACTAGTCCAGACCTCTCTAAGACGAGACAGGAGATCGGATCTGGAGTTGATGAGCTTTTTATAAATAAGCGAAATAGTACTATCAGGAATATGTCCGTCCAGTACCCTATCCTCAAGCGGGGACGCTTCTGGTATCTCAACTCCCGGAGGGAAGACCGAGAGTACCGCGTGACGGACCTGCGCATAGCGAAAAGATTCGCGATCGCCCAAAGCGTACTCAGTTTTCAATTCCTCAAACGTTTTAATTCTCCCTTTGGTCCAAACGTCATCCACCCTACTGATGCCTATCAAGTCCCACCTATCAAACCCCTTCGACTGCCAGAGAGATCCAAGTCTATCAGATGCATACAATGGGGTGGCACGAGTCAATTTATCAGACCACCCAAGCGCCATGGAGGCATGTCTCCACACTTGGACAGCCGTCCTAGTGGGGCCCGTTACATTTCGAGGGGTGAGTCTGGAGTAAAGGGCTCTATTATAGTCACCCCCTGGCAATAGCCACTTATCCATCTCGAAGGCTGGGTTCGGTGAAGGGCCGTACATACAGTGATTTATCGCCCCCAATTGAGACGCCCAATAATAGCGACGGATATCAGGTAAGGCAATTCCCCCGTCATACCACGGGAGCGTCAGTTTAGCAATGGCGATTCGGGATCTACCCCCCCACACCAATTGTCTCTGTAGGGTCTCAATCTCACGGAAATATTTGGCCGGGACTATGTCAAGTGTGCTCTGCAACGCATAGAGGAAGCGGGGCAGCGACATCATCTTGAACAATGCCGCTCTACCCAGGGGAGAGAGAGGAAGTTTCCCCCAAGCAACAACATCTGCCCGAAGGCGCTGAAGAGGGGGCAACAAGTTCCGGTCAAACCGCAGTTCAGGCTTCAGAGTGATAAAAATGCCTAGGTATCGAAATCCATCACGCGCAATCGCGATGGGGCACCCACAGGGCAAAAGAGGAGCGTCTCCCGACAGGACGTATATACAGGACTTCGACCAATTAATGATAAGACCCGAATTTTTACGAAAGGACGTCAAAACATCAAACAGTACAATGAGGGATTTACGGGGAGATGTGAGATACAGCAGAATATCATCCGCATAGAGAGATACACGGTCCTCAAACTCCGAATTCCATCTAATGCCCTTCAGGGACGGTTCCCACCTCAACCAAGCCGCCAGTGGTTCCAAGGCAAGAGCAAACAACAAAGGGGACAGAGGACAGCCCTGTCGCGTTCCTCTGCCCAATGCAAAGGGAGCAGAGACCCGACCATTTACCACCACCTGAGCGACGGGATCGGTGTAAAGCAACCTGACCCACCGAACGAAGTCCGGACCAAAACCAAACTTTGCAAGAACCGCCCACAAATATGGCCATTCTATAGTATCAAACGCCATCGTAGCGTCCAAGGACGCCAAGATGGCGGGCTCACGTAGCGTCTCGGCTCGCGCCAAGACGCCGTGCAACCTTCGGAGGTTAAGTGCCGTGTTGCGGTGCGGTATAAAGCCGGACTGATCAGGGTGAACAAGGTCCCCAATGACAGTCGCCAAACGCGTCGCCAGCAGTTTGGCCAGGATTTTAGGCTCAGCATTAATCAACGAAATGGGTCTAAAAGAGGCACAGCGATCCCGAGGTTTTCCATCCTTGTGGATGACGACTATAGAGGCCAGTCTCTGGTCCGGCGGGAGGGAGCCCACCTCCAAAGACTCGAGAAACATCGAGCGTAGGTGCGGGGCCAGCGTGTCCGGACGCAGCTTATAGAGCTCAATGGGGAGTCCATTAGGGCCCGATGCCTTGCCGGATCGGACCGAACGGATGGCAGCGGCGATCTCCTCCACACTAGGCGGCGCATCTAGAGCATCCCTATCAATGTCAGACAATCGGGGAAGTGCGATATCTCGCAATAGCAAGTGGGAATCCTGCTCAGATCGATCAGACACCGGGGAATATACCTCGCGGAAGTAGTCAGCAAAACATGTAACCACATCAGCAGGGTCAGTATAACACTCACCATTCTCCGCAACAATCATAGGGACGACTCGACTTGCGTTCTCCCTCTTATCCAGCCAAGCAAGCAGCTTCCCAGCTTTATCACCCACATCATACAGGCGGCCCTGCTGGTCCCTGCCCATTTCCTTAGCTGCGTCCGTAACCAAAGCCCTGTAGTCATATTGTTTCAGCTCCAACAAGTGTAGCCCCTCAGCGGTGACCCCAGATTCCAAGTTCCCCTCCAAAGCCGTGACCTCTCCCTTGAGGCGAACCACCTCAGCACGGTTAGCCCACTTCACGCCACCAATCAACGAGAGGGCCTGGCCACGAATGACAGTTTTGTAAGCCTCCCAGAGCAAACTTGGAGAGGAAACAGAGCCCACATTCTCAGCAAAATAACAATCGTGCGTTGTGACTAGCTCAGCCCTGACCCTGGGATCCCGCAAATACCAGGGGTTAATCGGAGCCACACGGCCCGCCGAACCCTGCCGTGCATCAACCACCAGCCAAAGCGGAGAGTGATCTGAGATACCCCTCGCCAGGTGTTTAACTTCCCGTATGATGGAAGCATGGGCAGAAGGCAGTAGGATATAATCCAACCTCGAGAGACTACCATGAGCACCGGAATGAAAAGTATATTGCGACTGCCCCGGGTGGAGCAAGCGCCAGCAGTCAGTTAGCCCCAGCGTTTCCAGAAAGTCGCTCAACCAAGTCTGGGCCTTAGGCAGTTCCCGGGGAGGGTGACGGTCACACATCCCCGAGACCACTGCATTAAAATCACCCCCAACCAAAAGCAGACCCTCGGGGAGACCCAGGATAAGTCCACTCAAGTCAGCGAATGTGGTGGCTTGGAGGCCCGGGGGCACGTATACGGAAATCAGGATAACAACCTTCCCTTCCCAACGCCCAACAATGGCGGCGTATCGTCCCTTATCATCCAGTATGACATCATCAATGGCCAAGGGGAGGGAGGTCCGAACCAAAATGCCCGCCCCTCTGGATCCCGAAGTGAAACCCGAGTGCGCCACAAGGCGATAACCACGCCTGTTCAGAGCATAGCACTTGTTGCCGAGCAAATGTGTCTCCTGCAGTAAGACAACATCAGGAGACAAACGTTTCAGCAGTTGCAATACCACCCTCCTCTTAATCCCATCCCCCAACCCATTTACGTTCCAACAGCACCCGAAGTCCCCTACCCCCCATCCCCGAAGTCAGTCCCCCCCGCCCACATCCGAGGCAACTTCAAAAAACAGGAGTTTGTCTTTCCTTCGCCTTGCAAATAACAATAAAATTCAAACCAACATCCCCGTTTCCCCAACAATACCCAAACAACTTCACCCCCCACCCGCACCCCTGCTGAAGACCAAAAAGCCCCATAAACTTGCAGTGTGCCTGTCGCCCAACCACCCAACTAGTCTACGAAAAGAAAACCCAGGAGGAGAAAGGACCTGCCCACCCCCCACCCGCCCCCATATGGACTAATACTTGCAGACATTAATGTCACGGCATTAGCACAAATCAAAGTCAACGGTAAGGGAACGGGGGTCGAAGACGATATCTACTCCTGCTCCATTAGGCCACCCTCCGCTCGATCCGATTTGCCAGAGTCCTCAGAATGTTCATGATCCGTAGGCAGCGAGTCAAGCCAGTCACTCACGACCCCAGGATGTTCGAAGAAAAAAGTGCGATCATTATGCACCACCCGCAGACGGGCCGGGAAGAGCATGGCATACTTCATGGATCTTTCCGAGTCTCTTCTTGACACCTTGAAACCCTAGCCTCTGTTTCTGGACCTGTTGTGTAAAGTCTGGATAGAAGCTGACTGTAGAGTTCTCAAAGGCAATGGGACCTGACTGTCTCGAAGCCTGCAGGATAGCGTCTCTGTCCCGGAAATTGAAGATCCTCGCAATGATGGGACGTGGGTTAGCACCCACTTTAGGCTTGCCACCAGGGACCCTATGTGCACGCTCGACAGCGAAAAATTTACTGAGACCCTTGGGTGCCAAGTGATTCAGCACCAGGTCTTCCACCAATAAGTCCGTCGAGGCAGCAGTCGATGATTCCGGGACCCCAATCAGGCGAATATTGTTGCGCCTGGCACGGCTTTCAAAGTCCTCCAGACGCCCAGAGAAATAGTCATTAGCTTTCCGCAAGTTCCCGACTTCGGCTTGTAAGTCGGAGACGTCGGTGATTAGGCTAGAGGTCTTGAGATCCAGGGACTTGACCTTTTCGTTCGTCTTCGCCAGGTCCGTCCTGATCAAGTTGACGTCTATCGAAACAGTATCTAGTTTGAGAGTCAAGGCCTCATATTGTTGTCCCAAAGAAGCCTTCATTTCGGAAATGGCACCCATGACATCCCGCAGCGAGAGCTCTTCTTCAGTCGATGAGTCCTCCGGAATAGTCGTCGAGGGTTTAGATGCTGCACCCGGCGATCCTTTAGTAAGGGTGTACCGGTCCATGATGTTCGTTTGCAAAGCACTACCTCGAACGCCCGTTTTGGTCTTGCGTCTCTCACTCTCCGGCTTGGTGGCCATCTTAGATCCCGGACCCTTGAGGGTCGCCTGTTGTCGGGTGAAAATGGTTACTGCGGTAGCATGAGCAGGACCAAGAGGGATGAAGTCGGTGCCAGTCTCAGAACTGGAAGCCACAATAGATCGGCATCAGAAACGGAGAGACCAAAAAGCAAGAACACTTCAGGCTTGCCGCGCAACTGGCAAAGTCAAGCTGGTCTCTGGACAGGAATCGAAACCGAAAGTGATTGCCAAGCCCAGGCAAATCCAGCAATCCGTTGTTGATCACTTACTGAACGGCCGGCCAAGACAGGATAGCCCGGGGCGTCACCACGGAGCAGGCCCGAAAACTGTGGCGATCCGTAGCTCTGGACCCCGAAGTCCAAATAAAGTTCAGAGAACAGATAAAGAATCAGCACATCTTCGCCAAGAAACACCCGTCGTCCAAACCAGGATAAAGTACAGGATAGTCGGTGGAGGCGGTGAGGGTCCGGGAGCCCTGTGCTCACGCGACCATCTTGGGCGCGCGCGAAGCTCCTCCCTGAAATGGCACTTGTTAATATGTCCTCAAGTTTGCTATCACAGAGCGGAAATCAGGTAGCTAATTTTTAAACAAGCACAGGAGCCCAGCTTCGTTTTCATTTTTTTTTTACGGCGGATCCATGCACCCACCGCACATTTCTCAGTTTAAAAATAAAAATAAAAATGGGGGGGTCCTTGTAGGACCCCCTAAGCAGGTCTAGAGGGTCAAAATATTTCTTACCTGCCCCCTTTATACCTTTTGAACACTTCTTCCACTAATTTCTAGAGCCTCGCTTCTACCGAGGCACAAAATGGCTGCCAACACTTCCTGGTTTCGAATGTTAACAACCACTTAATGGCCAATCAGCATTTAGCGCGTGATCGGGACGGTGCGCTTATAGTGCGCCCAAGATGCGTGGCTCCACCGAGGCCATAGATATATATGTACTTTTAGATGTAATTTTTTCAGAAACTACTGAACGATTTACACAATTTAAGCAAAAGGCACGAGTCTGAACCAAGGACTACCACTTTGCCAAATTTGGTATAATTCCGTTCAGCCGTTCGGGCTGTAGCCGCGATGAACGGTTCCTATGGAAAATTGCATGGGGAAAACCAGTTTTTGGACCCCCCCTTTTTTTCTCAGCCACCGCTTCACGAATCACCCCAAGACTTTCAGGATAGGAGCAGACCGGAGAGCCCCACCAGTTTTGAACATTCACGAAGATTCGCCAACCGGCGCCAATGTTAATCCAAATAAAATGTTGCGGATTTCCTATGGAAAAGAGGTCCTAACTATAACTACCTACTGGCGACCGCCAGAAGGTAACAAATATATATATATATATATATACACACACACAAACACATACACACACAGATAAATGGACATAGCTCGAGAGAGAGCATAAGCAAGAGAGGAGGATTGTTTAAGTGCAAGGGACCATTACTGGTGAAATGTTGGTAAAGCAGCATGCAGTGACATTGCAGGTTTATACTCTAACATGCTGTCACTACTTTTCATCCTTTGCCTTGGTAATAAAATAAGTATTGTTGAATCGAACAATTGTCAACGTCAGTTTTAAAAATCACTTCAAGTATCAAATACTTATAATTCTTTTACAATATGCAAACTGATTAGGCCATGTTTTGACTGGGGCATGGCTAGGCCAAATCTTTTGACACCCTCAGTCTGCTATCACTATAAGAAAAGAAACAAAGCTACATACCATAGTTTCCAATTCATATCCAGTAAAGAGAGAAAGGATAGGAACTGGGACAACTCGTGCCATTCCTTCCCGAACTGCTGCAACTTGCTCATCAAATTCATGTAACCTGAAACAAGAATTAATTTTATTTTATGAACACATTACCTTTGAAGGCTTTTTGACTCAGTTTGTAGAGCATGCGATGAAGTGTACAGTAACGGTTTCCAGATAATACATTTGTTTCCATGCATATTCACAACTTTTAACATCTTGCAGTGCCAAACAAAGAATAATTAACAAGTGTCTAAACTGCGGCAGGCTGAAGTCTTTTATCCCAGGAATGGATGTTATGTGACACCAGGGTCCGTGGCCGACATAAGACGCCCACACGACGTGCAAGTCTTGAAGCCCGAAGGCATTCGCACACTGTTCCACCAAAGAAGAGACAATAGGGAGAAAAAAGGGCCCCAAACAGGCCCATAGCAAGGACTGGATCTGCTTGCACGCGGAAATGGAAAAAACTGACGTAGGCGCCCCGGGGTGGGTCTTATGTGACCTCGCTGACGTCACGTACGTGGACAATGCCTGGGCGGAGTCGCGTGGTGTTACCCTGCCCCCGGCGTGCAGGGATGCTGTGGTAAAAGTTTTCAGATCCAGTCACACACCTGGGGATAATTCTAAGTGAAGGAATCTGCGGCTAGTAGTCTCTATCAAATATATGAACTCACCCTGCGACCTCAACATGTTCGCGGCCCTTGCATTCCAGGCCTTGAAAGGCTGGCTAAAGAACTTGCAAGATGCCATTAAGCACTTCACATGGGACGGGAGGTGACCGAAAAAAGGAAAATATATCTTACAACTAACACCCAAGGATGATGGCCTGTGATTCCCAAACCTAAAAAAATGATACCAGGCATCCCAACGGAGACATGGTAGATTGACAGAAGAGCACACCAGAGGAGTTCTGGTGTTTTGCAGATCAGATAGTTGTATAAGTACACATATGGAAAGTCTGCCCGGCAGCTACAGAAGCAGTGAGCCTGGGGATCGTATTCTTCCCCAGTTACACACAACTGACATTACCAGAGTGGACAGGGAGCCACCCTCACTGCTCGTTCCCCACTCCATTCACCCCATCACAGAAAACGCCAAATTCATCCCGACCACAGAGGGGAGAGAATTTGAAATATGAAGAGTGAAACGATGCAAAAGAGTAGGGGACTTATTTGATGAGAATAGATTCAAACCCTTCAACCATATCAAAGGGGAGTAGAGCATAGCCGGAAGCAGATAATTTTAATTACTGTTGTATTACACACTGGGCATTCCATAACTCAACTACACCCTAGACTAGTCCTGTCAGTATGAGAAATGGGTAGTAACAAATCAAGGTACTAAATACATAGTATAACAATTATACAAACTTCTCTCACAGACTACAGAGATCCCGAAACCGTCACGACAAAGGAGATGGCAGACAGAACTAGGCAGGGCTCTAGCAGGGAAGGAATGGTAAGTTTTTTTTTCGTTTAGAGAGCTGGCACCTTCTCAAGAAGCATTGTAGGTAGGGGAGGCGACATACAAGTTTATTACATGCTGATATCACACTCTAGCCAATCTACACAAATGGGATCATAGGGTGTCTGACACATGCAAAAGGGGGGTCATGTAGACGGGTAGGCACCTTGCTACACCTGCTTAGGGAATCTCTGAGGCTCAGAAAATACAGGGAGGGGGAACTGGATGCTGTAGATGAAAGAAAATGATTTACTTACCTGTAACTGTAGTTCTACTGTGTTGGTATCTTTCAGATACAAGTAAGTAATTAATTTTCTTCTTCGATATTGGATCTTTCACAGATTCAGATACATTTTAAATCATGGGCAATGTTGGTTCTGGACCAGGGTCCTAGCCTTTTGAGGGGCCCCCTGATAGAGCCAACTCTGTTCTGCAGAGAATCTTGCCTTGATGACCTTGAAAGATTATTAAACAGATTGTTTTAAGTGCTATTTTCCTTTCATCTATTATTAATCTGGGTGATGGGCAAGAGTCTGCTCCATATTACAGATATTTTGTAAACAAATATTGTGTTTATATTTCATGCAACATCCATAAAAAAGATCTTTTAGATCAAAACAGAACCTTACATATGAGAAACAGAAGGTTGTCACAGAGATTATTTGCAGTAATATTAGTGAGCTGCTGCTGTGTTACAATATTGAAAACACACATCACTATCCCTGGACATTACACGTGAACACATTAAGATCTGGATGAGTGTGCATGTGCACGGTCAGTGAGCTGGCCAAAGAGGGCATGAAAGAGCTGAAACTGGATCATAAATTCATAGCTGTCCTGAACAGGGGCCACCAAAATACGTTTGGGCCAGGGCCCCCAAAATCCCAAAGATGTCCCTGCATAGATTCACATGCTTCAATCAGAATTGACAGCAGTATACAGTAGTCAGCAATAACAGCATGATAACATAGCGGATGGTACTGCTTGGCAGATCTGTTGTATAGTCACACCAGCAAAAAGAGCTGTGGAAGTGGAGACCGCTCTGGTGGAATGGATCTTGACTTGGCTTTGCAATGGTCTTCCTGCTGGTCTGTGGCAAAACAGGATGGCGGATGCAATCCATCTGGCTATGGTCTGTTTAGAAACTGGGAAAGCATTTCTTAGGTCTCCATAGGACACAAACAATTGATACGCCTTGCGGATTTGATGGGTCCTGTGTAAATAAAATTTGACAAACAACAAAAAAAGAGAGAGGTCTGAACTGGTCAAGCCCACGGCTTAATAAAATTTGAGACATCTTTTGACATCTAAAGAATGTAATGACTTCTCAGCAACGATTTGAGGATTTGGAAAGAATGTTTGTGGTATTACTGGGTTATTCAAGTGGAACTCTGAAGGGACCTTTTGTATAAACTTAGGGTGTGTCCTAGGTGTTGCACTGTCTGACTGGAATTGGAGGAAAGGTTCCTTTATGGTGAATGCTTGAATGTCACTATCTTGACTGTCGGGAGGAAGGTCAAAAGCTATCAACTGCTGCTGCTCAATCTCCACGCAAGAAGGCATAAAGTTGACAGGTTTGGGTGGAGAACCCTCTCCTGCAGCTACGACAAAAGATCCTCCTGAAGAAGCAGCCTAATCGGAGGATCAATGCACATTTGCAGATGCTCGTAGTACCATACTCTCCGTGCCCAGTCTAGAGCCACAAGGATGACTTTGGCCCGGCCGTTCCTGTTCTTCTTGAGAACTTTGGGCAGGACTGGTATGGGTGGAAAGGCGTACAGGACGCCTGAGCTCCACTCAAGACAAAAAGCATCTCTGATCAAGAGCTGCCTTGGAAACACCAACGAGCAAAACAGCTAACATTGCACCTTCTCTGCAGAGGCAAACAGATCTAACCCAGGCTTTCTCGACTTCTAAAACAGACCTTGCACTACCTCCGGATTGAGATGTCACTCATGATCCGCTAAGCATCAACAGCTGAGTTTGGCTGTCCTGGCGTTCAGGGAAGAGCTGTCCACTTGGTTTATTCAACGCAGGTTGTCTTGAATCTTTTGCTTCAGTTCAGGGAACCTGCAAGGTGTTGAACTACCAGGGATATCTCCTGCTGTGCCAGCCATGTCTAGAGACGCAGGGCCTCTTGACAAAGAGTCCATGACCCCACTCTGCCCTGTTTGTTGCAGTACCACATGCCGGTGGGGTTGTCTGTGAACACTTGAACTAGTCTTTCTTTGATGAACGGTAGAAAGGCTTTCAATGCTGCTCAGAGCCCTGGCATCTTAATGTGGAGTCCATTATGGCGGGTGCTTGGTAAGGCCAACAGGGATCATGGTGAACTGAAAGTACTTGTGGCCCACCCTGAATCTCACGTAACACCTGTCGGCAGGCAGGACAGGGATGTGCAAATATGCATAGTGCAAGTCCAACACTGCCATCCAGTCTCCTGTGTCCAGGGCAGACAAGATCTGAGCCAATGTGAGCATCTTGAATTTCTCCTTTATAGGTCTCGGCTAGCGTGGCTGCGCACATGCGCAGTTCGCTCAGCGAGATTTATTGTCTATGGGGAGTTTCAGTAAAAAGGGCTTTAAGCCCCTCCCCTCATTTCCATTGGCCGGCGTCACCGTTTATGCTAAACGGTGGCCAGCCATTGGAAATGAGGTGTTTGGGTTGCCTCCCTTTGGCTTAATGGGACGGCCCACCCGGACTGGCTCGCCTGCATTACGGCTGTTGTACGCGATTTCTTATCTTTATGGGGCCATGTGTTTAAACACATGGCCCCATAAAGACAAGAGATCCCCATGCTCAGGCTGCATCCAGTCCTGATGGGCCTCCCAAAAGGAGACAGGGTTTTTCTGCTTAGCAGTACCCCTGCACGTTGGTAGGTGGCGTTCTGCGGCTCCGCGCCCGTCACTGGTGTTGTAAGCACCGGAATGACGTCACAGAGACTACTTAGGCGCCACCCATGCGCGGTCAGTTCTGTACATGACTTTCCGCGCCGAAACGCAGAGCCATGCAATATACTGACCATTGGTGCATAGAACTAGGGCCCTAAAAGGAGATGACCTTAAACCTAGTAATCAGTTTGCAGAACGGGGAGGATGGGTGGGGCGGTAAGGAATCTATCACTAACTAATGTCTCTTACTGATATATCGTTACACAAGTAGTAACTTGTGCATCTGAAAGAGACACGTTAGTAATAGATTCCTTACCTTAGAATAGATACCACAGCAATACCAACCCCGGTGTTGGGTCTACGAACAGGATTACACCAGAAAGTCACGGAGCACAGAACTGACAAAGAATCCGTCTCTCCAGACCTGACTGTCAAGGCAGTAGTGCTTTGTAAACGTGTGCAGCGAGGCCCACGTAGCTGCCTGACAAATGTCCTGCAAGGGAACGCTGCGTCCCAAGGCAGTAGTGGCTGCAGTTGCCCCGGTCGAATGGGCACGCAGCCCCACAGGAGGCTCCTTCTTGGCCAAGGAATAACATGCCTTGATGCACAGAACGAACCACCGGGAGATGGTCCGTTTGTGCACAGCCCGACCTTTTCTGGCGCCCCCGTAGCCAACAAAGAGCTGATCGTCCAACCGGAACTTTTGTGTTCGCTGCAGATAGAAAGCAAGCGCACGTTTTGGGTCCAGACGGTGGAGCCTCTCCTCTTCCCTGGAAGGATGTGGAGGCGGAAAGAAGGTGGGCAAAGTGATGGTCTGCCCGATGTGGAAGGGCGTAACAACCTTTGGCAAGAAAGAAGGCCGGGTCCTTAAAACCACCTTGTCCGGATGAACAGAAAGGAAAGGAGGTTTGGAAGAAAGGGCCTGGAGCTCACTCACTCTTCTGGCAGAGGTGATAGCAACCAGGAAAGCCGTCTTTAGAGTGAGAAGACGTAAAGGACAGTTATGAAGAGGCTCAAACGGAGCGCGCATTAGAAAAGTCAAGACAAGGTTCAAGTCCCACTGGGGCATTATGAAGGGTACGGGTGGAAACATATGCGTAATGCCCTTAAGAAAACGGTTAACAACCGGGGACTTAAAAAGAGAAGGCAGATCAGGAAGCCGCAGAAAGGAGGAGATGGCAAAAAGATAACCTTTGAGAGTGCCCAGAGCAGAGCCCTGCTGGGCCAAAGAGAGAAGGAACAGAAGAACCTCAGAAAGAGGGGCAGAAAGGGGATCCACAGCCTATGCTGCGCACCATGCCCCAAATGTGTTCCACCTGCAGGTGTACACCGTTTTAGTGGAGGGACGCCTGGCTGCCAGAATGACATAGTAGACTTCGGGAGGAAGATCGAAAGGTGTCAACTGTTGCCGCTCAATCTCCAAGCATGGAAGTGAAGGCTGTACAGGTTTGGGTGGAGGACCTTCCCCTGCTGCTGCGACAGAAGATCCTCCCGAAGAGGCAGACGGATCGGGGGATCGACGCTCATACAGAGTAGCTTGGGATACCATACGCTTCGAGCCCAGTCTGGAGCCACAAGAATGACTTGGGCCCGGTCGCGCCTGATCTTCTTCAGCACTCTGGGCAAAAGTGGTATAGGCGGAAAGGCGTACAAAAGACCGCAACTCCATTCGCGGCGAAAAGCGTCTCCGAGCGAGTGCCGCCTTGGAAATTCCAACGCGCAGAACTGAGGACATTGCGCATTCTCTTCGGTGGCGAATAGATCTAACCAAGGCTCTCCCCACTGCTGAAAGAGACCTTGCGCCACGTCAGAGTTCAGACGCCATTCGTGTTCCATCACGCACGGGCGGCGGAGTTTGTCCGCCCTGGCGTTCAGAGAACCTGCCAGGTATTGAACCACCAAGGTAATGCCGTGATGTTACAGCCATGTCCAGAGGTGCAGAGCCTCCTGACATAGGGTCCAGGACTGTGTGGGACTGGGTTATTCAGTCACAGAGATTTGTGCACTCTTTTCTTGAAACTTGATTGTTTCTTAACGACGTTATTCCAAAATAAACACGATCATTCACTTCATTGTATTTCCATTAATGTTTATTGTGTTCATTTTCATCCTTTTCATCATTACATCATGATGTAGTTCATGATTAAATCATCATATTATTGTTTAAGATTACTTTTTACAACACCCAATGCATTTCGGGTCATCAAGCGTGACCCTTCCTCAGGGGTCTACAAGAGATGGTTACAAGACCAGTTCTGTCTCAAAGTAAAAACAGTCTGAAAAACAATTAGTATAATAAGCTTCATGCTACTAGCATCATGATTTGTGGTTGAAAATATACATTATGTACAATCTGAGTGGCGGTCTAGCAATAATTATCAAAGCATATCATATAATCAACATTTTATCTCAGTCTAAAAAAGTCCTGAATTCAAGGCATAACTTTAATATCTATGTAGTTGTAGTGCGTAGTGAGAAAACTTAAAACAATACGTGCTGACGTTTGTTGTGTTGAGAAGGTCTTGTTTAATAAAGTTTAAGACCTTAATACTAGGTAATGCAATGGTGGGTGATAGCGAGCGGCTCTGTGCAAAACGTTCCTGTTGTACTCTATTTTAAAGAGTATGTTGGACAATAAGGATGAAATGCGTTACTTACCTGTAACTGCAGTTATCCAGTATTAGTGGATTCACATGCCTGAATCATTCCCCGTCGTCGAGACGGGAGCCTCCGGTATGTAAAAAAGTAATGTCATAGAGACATACATAGAAAAGAATAGGCCCAAAGGTCTCACCTTAGTAGCCTATCCACGTCCTTATGCAGGAAGGACCAAACAGAGCAGGCCACAAGGGTCCCACCTTGGTGGCCTATCTGGGTCCTTTTGTAAAAAGGACCAAATAAAGTTAAACAGCCAATCAGCTACTACCTCCTTTTAGAACCTTTCTGCCAGGAGCCCAAGTCTCTCAGATTTTCGTACGCACCAAGCTAGTTAGGCGTAAACACATTAGAGAGAAAGGTGAGCCCTGCCAGGGGAGGCGGGAGGGTGCATGTGAATCTATGAAAGACACTAATACTGGATAACTGCAGTTACAGGTAAGTAACGCATTTCTTATCCAGTATTTGGGTGTCTTTCATAGATTCACATGCCTGAATCAGAGTAGCGAGCAATACATTATGCACATTCTGTATGAACATCAGGTATGAGTATGTAGATAATATATATCACATGACTATAAAGCACAAAATGCAATGGCATATAAATACAGTAAGAGAATGTGCATACCAGTAAAGGATGGAGGGATGTAGTAGGGCTCACCTCACTGGAATAGACGGCGAAGCACTGCTCGACCCACTGCTGCATCCTTCATCAGCTCAGTATCCAGGCAGTAGTGCCTGGTAAAGGTGTGCGGGGACTTCCATGTCGCCGCTCTGCAGATGTCCAATATCGGCACTCCAGCGAACAGCGCCGCAGACGTGGACATGGCTCTAGTCGAATGAGCTTTGACTCGTGAGTCTAAAGGCCGTCCGGCCTTGTCGTGACAAAAGGTGATCGCAGAAGAGATCCATCTTGAGATACTCTGCTTTGTCAGGGGCATGCCCAGCCGTGGTCTACTAAAGGCAATAAAGAGCTGGGTAGACTTTCGAAAGTGTTGTGTCTTATCGATGTAGAATTTAAGACATCTCTTTAGATCTAGAGAATGTAGAGTTCTTTCTGCTGCCGTGGTAGGATTCGGAAAGAACGATCTAAGCACCACTGGTTCGTTAAGATGGAAGTCCGAGGGGACTTTTGGAATGAAGCGAGGGTTAGTCCGCAGAATGACTGTGTCCTCTCTAAATTGTAGAAAAGGATCCTGGATGGATAGAGCCTGCAATTCACTGACCCTTCTGGCAGAGGTTAGCGCCAGGAGGAGGGCCGTTTTCCAAGAGAGGAACTTGATCTCTGCCTTATGGATGGGTTCGAAGGGATGTTTCATTAGTTGATGAAGAACCACATTGAGGTGCCACGACGGAGGAATTGGTCGTGGTCGTGGAAAGGACCTGAATAGGCCTTTTAGGAATTGTTTGATGAGTCTGTCCGCCCACAAAGATGGGCCCGTAGCCGTCCTTGTGAACCTTGAAATCGCCGCTAGATGCACTTTGATGGATGCATGTGCAAGGCCTGATTGTGCAAGATGCAACAAGTATGGCAGCAGCTGTTGTGGAGTGGCATGGAAGGGGTGCAAGCCATGATCCACACACCAGGAACAGAATCGCTTCCATTTTAATGAGTAGGTTTTGTTAGTGCTGACAGCTCTAGCTTTCGCAAGGACATCTCTGCAATCCTGCGGGATGTTCAGGTGGCTGAATTCACGGTATTCAGGAGCCAGGCTGACAACTTCAGAGAGCTCAGGTTCGGGTGGAGAACCTGCCCTTGTGACATCGTGATCAGGGCCGGAAACTGCTGCAGTCGAACAGGGGGCCGGGCAGAGAGGCGATGAAGCTCCGTGAACCAGTGCTGCCTCGGCCATGACGGAGCAATGAGGATCAGAGTGCAGGGTTCCGATTTCATCTTCCTGAGAACCCTGGGTATCAGTGGGAATGGCGGAAAGGCGTACGCAAAGACGTTGCGCCATGCGATGGAAAATGCATTCCCGAGGGTCCCTGAGTGGTGATGCCAGCTTGCGAAGCTTGGGCATTTGGCGTTCTCTCTGGTGGCAAAGAGGTCTATGTTCGGGGTGCCCCACTCCTCGAAGATACGGTCCAACACCTCCACGTCCAGTTCCCATTCGTGGGAAGGAGACCTCTCCCTGCTCAGTGCGTCCGCCAAGACGTTGTCCTTGCCCGGGACGTACTCTGCTTTCAACTGTATGCCATGTTCCAGAAGCCAGTTCCAGATTCTTTGCGATTCTCGAGATAACAAGATCGAACGCGTCCCCCCGTTTGTTCAGGTAGTGCATCGTCGTGGTGTTGTCCGTCCTGACGAACACTGGGGAGTGACGAATGCGTGGTAGAAACGCCTGAAGAGCCAGGAAGACCGCTCGTAACTCCAACAGATTGATATGGAGCTTGGTTTCCTGTGTCGTCCATTTGCCGTTGATCTGGAGTTCCTGGAGGACTGCTCCCCAACCTTCCAGAGACGCATCCGTAGTTATTACGTGTGGTTCTGCTGGGAGCAGGAACGGCAGACCCTTTGACAGATGGTTGAGTGATGTCCACCATTGCAAGTGGTTGATAATGGGTCGAGTGACTCGTATGCGGTCCTCGAAAGAGCCTGTGGCTTGTGTCCATTGCCTTGTCAGTGCCTCCTGAAGTGGACGCATTTTCAGGCGGCAGTGGGGAATGAGCAGTATGCATGAAGACATCATGCCAAGGAGGGACTTGAACGTGCGGACCGGAAGAGTCTTCCGCGAAGCCACTGCCTTGGCCAAGGAGATGAGTTTGAGTTTTCTCTCCTGAGAGGGGAAAGCCTTGACACGCTCCTAGGAACGTGATGACCTTGGTGGGTTCCAGAGTCGACTTTGCGGTGTTGAGGGTCAGTCCCAGGCGGTGGAAAATATCCTGACAGGCGCTGGAGGATGAGGCTGCGGCGGCCGCTGTTGGTGCCTTCACCAACCAGTCGTCCAGGTATGGAAACACCTGGTGGCCTTGCTGACGAAGAAATGCCGCCACGGGTGATAGGCATTTGGTAAAAATCCTCGGGCCGATTTGAGGCCAAAGGGAAGGACACGAAATTGGTAGTGTTGTCCTGCCACCGCAAACCTGAGGAACTTCCTGTGCCCTTTGAGAATAGGTATATGGTAGTAGGCGTCCTGATGGTCTAAGGACGTCATGTAGTCCCCTTTCTCCAGAAGACCAAGGATTTCTTGCAGAGTCACTGTAGGAGAGTAGGGTCTGCAATCCTATGATCACCCAGATTTTTGCTTTTTGCTGCACTGGTTTACGACTTTCCCTGGCTGTGGGCCTGCTAATCAGACCCACAGCCTAGCTGTTCTCTCTATCCAAATTGTACTCAGGTACTGAATTGGCACTGGGCCCTCTCCAAGTCCCTGTACCCAGGGCTGAGGTGTACCCAGAAGTCTCCCAGGGGCTGAAGCATGTATTATGCCACCCCTGGGCTGACTAACTAAACTGACACAACTGGCTGCACGACAGCTGGGGCAAGGTGGTGTACTCACCCTTTGCTTTAGATATAGTATACCTATATCTAACCCTAAAATGGACACACAGATCTCCTATCAGTCACTCCTATGGCAGGCCTTAACAATCCTGAAGGCAGAGTGCTTGGAATCGTGTGAGATGGTGCTCTGGCATGAGCTGAGCCTGTCTGCGGCTTTCGGGATCTATCCCTTAGCCGTTTCCATGATATCGCATACCATATACTCTTAAGTGCATTATAATCCTCGCGGTTATATGCCAACTCTGGTATCGCTTTATCAAAACATGTCGAGTAAGGTGTCATACGAATTGGAATACTAACCCCTCGCCAATTCTGGCGACGGGGTTAGCATTCCACCCTTCTAGAGGGACACGACATGTATGTAACCCCTAACCCCGGTTAAAGTCAGACAGAGCCTTAGCGTCCACAAAATGGATGCTGCCACCGAGACACAAGTCTGCCCTCCTGCTGCTGGGAGTCCTCCCAGAGCAGGAGATAAGGACAAAGGGTTTCCTGCCAGGGGCGGTGCCAGCACCGTCCCAGACAGGATTTTGTGTATTGTAGGTAGGCAGGGCTTCAGAGGAAGGTGACTGCACGTGGCACCCCGGTGCTCACTGTGCATAGGCTGGCTTGAACCAGTTCCAGGGACACTCCAGACCCTGTGCTGGGGAAAAGCCCGCCAAGGAAGTGGGTGTAACCACCCCCCTCCTGGTCCCACCCATAGGGCAGGACTTAGTCGCGTGCCAGCCCCCTTTTCCAAGATAAAGGTAGGAGCAGGCCCCCTTCCAAATTAGATCATCTTTGAATCCTGAAATTACTTTCTACGAAAGGAACTCAAGACTTCTTCCTAAGATTTCTCCCTTGTGGCTAAGGAGTAGTCACCCTGCATCCGCAGGCACCATCAAGAACACTGCGGTCTGCTGCACGTCCTTCCTCCGGAATCCGACTGCCCAGCTCGACGAGAACCGGCTTCCCTGGCACCTCTGACCTCTACCCACCTCTACAGCCAAGCTGAGAACCGTGGGTGCGACGAGACCTCGAGGGACCGGCCATCTTCAAGACTGCACGACTTCTGCACAGCAAGCCCGCCGAGTAATTTCCTGGTGAGTGCTTTGGGGTCCGAGAAGCCCCGACCCTGAGCAGCTCCAGCACCGAAGTGCAGCCTCCCAGCATCTCCACGATCTGCGTGGGGCCCTTCTGCTTTTTGCTGCTCACCGTGTTGTTTGGCTATTGCCCGCTGGCTTGTGGCCTTCTAAACGACGCCCGACGACATCACTGCTGCTGGTCTGGTTGCTCCAGACTGGCCCTTGCTCCCTTCCCGAAGAGGAGCACCCCGGGCCCTCCTGGTCCACTCAAGACGCCATTTTGAGTCCACCGCGTGGGCTTGAATTAGCCAAGGCTTGTTGCCCAATCCTGGGTAACTTCGACGCCGACAGCTTCATCCATCGTGGGACAGCTCGCCTCTCCATCCTGGTCGCCGACAACGCCTCCTGGTCCGTGAGATCTGCAGAGCCAGCGTCGCCCACTCACCTAGTCGAGGTGACTACCATCCGGTGCCCTCCTGGTGCCCACTGACTACTGGCTAGTAGTCACGAACTTGGTCCCCTCTGCTTTCAGGTGTCATCCATCTTCCAGATCCAGGCTTGGATCAACTCGAACTATCTTCACTGGTCGCCTGCCAGCATCTTTCTTCCAGGCTCCTGGTCCGGCAACGAGGATTCCCGACGTCTTTTGAGACCTATGCAGCTGCAGCCCCTGGGCTAGGTAACTTCGGCACTTCGGTGTCCCAGCATAGCCTCACTACCCAAGGGTCAGGATCCACTGTCGTTTTCTTCCTACCAGGTCGGGTTCGCCCGTAAACACTAACTTTAACTTTACTAGCTTCCATAGACTTTGTCCCGCATCCCGCGTGAGAGTGCACACTCTGCACCCGAGTCCCCTAGGTCTCCTAGAAGTAATCTAACGATTCTATAGTCAAGTCCTAGCGATTCCAAAGCCTATTAGTACTGTACTTACCTGCTAGTAATTTCGCATTCCACTTTTAAAGTATATGGTTTTTCGTGCCCCTCGGGCATTTGTGTATACCGTGCTAACTTAAGTATTTTCGTAAGAGTTTTGTTGTGTGCTTAGCACCCTGTCCTCATAAAGAGTACAGGGTTGTTGTGATTCTAATAAATACATTGTTTATTTTCATAACACTTGTGTGGTGTCCTTTCACTGGGTGTTCAAGGGGTAATGTGATGGTAAAACAGCTGGCTTAACACGCCCTCTAGAGTCTTAGCCTTAGACTGCTCGTATCCATGCTACTAGGATAGCTGGTCTATAAGGTTGACTTACAACCAATCATCAATAAGGGTTGTTTGGCCTGATATATAGTGATCACTAGAATAGTGAACACTGCACATCAGGCCAACTTCTCACATTGGTGGCAGCGGTGGGATTTGAGCTTGCTGTTGTTTTACCACACATATCCTAAGAATATCTTGTGAAAGATCACATAAGTACTAAAGGTACATATAACTTAGCTTAGAATACTCTGAGTTCTACTGAACCAGCTGTTGTAGCTCCTAGGGCCTAGCACACCCTAAACTACAACTCTAGCAAGGGATCAGTAGGCAAACATATAGTGTAGGTAAGTGCACCACTTACACCTCACTAGAAAAGCATGTCTACCCAGGGAGAATCTACTGAGACTCCCCTGGTCAGTGTTGACCCTCCACAGGTCACTTCAAGATATGCAGCTCTCAGTTTCCAGGAGATGAGACAAATCTGTGTCTCCAGAAAACTGAAGCAGGGGTCTAACCCCACCATTCCCTTTTTAATAGGTCTCTTAGAGACTTATGATGCGAGAAAGCTTTCTCAGCTAGATGGGAATATGCCAGCCTTAGAGGGTACCTCTGGGGATCCAGACCTCCCCAACATTTCCAATGCAGTTGAGGAGGAGGATCAGGGGGAACTCTCTGGGGACGAGGTAGACAAAGGTCTTGAGGTAGTCAGAAGGCTAACTAGGGCCAACTTAGACTTGCTTGGGCTAGGATCTGGGGGACCCCCAGTACTGACCCTAAGTAGGCCTAACCTTGGAGTTAGGAGAGATAGATCTCTTTCTAGGGACTCCAATAGATCTCTGCACTCTAATGCCTCTTCTCAGAGGAGAAGGAACTCTCCCCAGAGGAGATTGACTTCCCCTCAGAGAATGGAGCATGAAGCTAGGATGAGACAGGCTACTCTGAGGATTGAAAGGGAAGAAATTGCCCTGGCCAAAGAGAAGCTTGCCCTGGCAAGAGAGCAGCAGATGAGTGGGTTAGCTCCCACTGGTCTGTAGTGTAGGCATGGTTATGCAGCTACATCCCCAATGGAGGCACAACGATAAAGTTCAAAACAATGATTCAGGAGTTTCAGTTGCACATTTCAAATGTTTATTTTAGATATTTTTCATTTTGTCCGTAGATATTAGGTTCATATCTAGTGCCGACTTAATGAAGCATGGTAGAAAGCGGGGAACGCCTCCGATGCATTTCGGGCGGATAGCCCTTTGTCAAGGAGCGCTGTAAGGAAGACGAAAGAGCGCTGTGAACTCAAAAGTATATGGCAGCTTGTGATTTTAAAATGCTTAATAGTGCCGATCAATGGGGTGAACTGTTTAAACGAGTGGGAGAAGGTGGAGGAGGTGAAACGTCTAGCGTCAGCGCGTGACCGGTCCGGTAGGTAGTGAAGGGTGGGGTTGTGCTGGGTTGTCGGTATCAGCAGTACTTACTTCGTGGGTGGGTTCGAAAACCTCTAACGCTTCCAGTGTGGGTTCGGGCGAGGTGCCTAGTTGGAATGAGGACGCGGGAAGCTTTAAAGAGACGCGAGGTGACAGGAGTAAAAGAAGGACTAAGATTGTGATCTAAATACAGTGTGGGGGCCATCTTGGAAAGGTGTCAGAGATTGGGCAAAGGTAAAACGCAAGCGCGAACAATGCAATAACATGTGTATGAAAAAACGATACAACAATGCAAGTAAGGTATAAACATAGTAGATTACAGGTGACAACTAAATTCAATCCGGTCGTTAAGACCGTGAGGCTTAAGGGTGTGCAAACGATATATCCAGTACAATTCTCTCTGGAGTAGGAATTTACGTGTGTCTGTTCCTTCTTTCTTCGAGGCTGTTTCCAAAACGATGAATCGCAATTGAGCGATAGAATGTCTGGCTTCTGCAAAATGCATGGCAACATTAGATTTCTCATGTTTCAATCGAATGTTCGATTTGTGCTCATTTAGGCGTATTTTAATTTTGCGTTCAGTCTTGCCTATATATAGTTTGCCACAAGGGCATTTGAGGGCATAAATAAGGTTCGAGGTGTCACATGTGGCGTTGACTTGAAGTTTTATAGGATTGCCTTGCATGGGATGTCTGATGGTGTTTCCTTTTATGATGGAATTACAATGACTGCAATTCAAACACGGTAATGTGCCTCTATTTACAATGAGTTTGGCACATTGTAAATAGAGGCACATTACCGTGTTTGAATTGCAGTCATTGTAATTCCATCATAAAAGGAAACACCATCAGACATCCCATGCAAGGCAATCCTATAAAACTTCAAGTCAACGCCACATGTGACACCTCGAACCTTATTTATGCCCTCAAATGCCCTTGTGGCAAACTATATATAGGCAAGACTGAACGCAAAATTAAAATACGCCTAAATGAGCACAAATCGAACATTCGATTGAAACATGAGAAATCTAATGTTGCCATGCATTTTGCAGAAGCCAGACATTCTATCGCTCAATTGCGATTCATCGTTTTGGAAACAGCCTCGAAGAAAGAAGGAACAGACACACGTAAATTCCTACTCCAGAGAGAATTGTACTGGATATATCGTTTGCACACCCTTAAGCCTCACGGTCTTAACGACCGGATTGAATTTAGTTGTCACCTGTAATCTACTATGTTTATACCTTACTTGCATTGTTGTATCGTTTTTTCATACACATGTTATTGCATTGTTCGCGCTTGCGTTTTACCTTTGCCCAATCTCTGACACCTTTCCAAGATGGCCCCCATACTGCATTTAGATCACAATCTTAGTCCTTCTTTTACTCCTGTCACCTCGCGTCTCTTTAAAGCTTCCCGCGTCCTCATTCCAACTAGGCACCTCGCCCGAACCCACACTGGAAGCGTTAGAGGTTTTCGAACCCACCCACGAAGTAAGTACCGCTGATACAGACAACCCAGCACAACCCCACCCTTCACTACCTACCGGACCGGTCACGCGCTGACGCTAGACGTTTCACCTCCTCCACCTTCTCCCACTCGTTTAAACAGTTCACCCCATTGATCGGCACTATTAAGCATTTTAAAATCACAAGCTGCCATATACTTTTGAGTTCACAGCGCTCTTTCGTCTTCCTTACAGCGCTCCTTGACAAAGGGCTATCCGCCCGAAATGCATCGGAGGCGTTCCCCGCTTTCTACCATGCTTCATTAAGTCGGCACTAGATATGAACCTAATATCTACGGACAAAATGAAAAATATCTAAAATAAACATTTGAAATGTGCAACTGAAACTCCTGAATCATTGTTTTGAACTTTATCGTTGTGCCTCCATTGGGGATGTAGCTGCATAACCATGCCTACACTACAGTACAGTGATTAGAACGTGCTTCGACGGAAACACGACCCAAGAGTGCACACGCAATTACCTACACTTCTCGCTACCGTTACAAACAACAGCTGTGCCCCGCCTAATCCCACATCTTCATTAGCTCCCACTGGTGGCAGCAATCTCCCAAGAGATAGAGAGAAGGGTTTAGATACTAAACACCTGACTAAAATAGTGCCCCCCTTTAAGCAAGGGGATGATATCCAGAAATGGATGGCTGCTTTGGAGAGGGCCTGCACTGTGCAGTGCATTCCCCGAAGTCAGTGGGCAGCTATACTGTGGCTCTCCTTTGATGGCAAAGGTAGAGATAAGCTCCTCACTACAAGAGTGGAGGATGCTAATGATTACCAGGTCCTGAAAAATGCACTGATTGATGGGTTTGGTTTAACCACTGAGCAGTACAGGTTGCTGTTCAGAGACACCCAGAAAACTCAGTCTCAGGACTGGTCTGACTTTGTGGATAGTGCCACTAAGGCTTTGGAGGGCTGGTTGCTGGGTAGCAAGGTTACAGATTACACAGGATTGTATAATCTTATGATGAGAGAACAAATTTTAAACAATTGTCAGAACCAGTTGTTGCACCAGCACCTTGTTGACTCAGATCTGACCTCTCCCCAAGAATTGGGAAAGAAGGCAGACAAATGGGTCAGGACAAGGATCAAGCAGAACCAGAACCAGAACCAGGGTGGTCAGAAGAAAGCAGACCAGAAGGGTAATGCAAAGAGTGAACAAAATGACCAGAAGTCTTCACCAGGTCCCCAACAAACCAAAGAGGGTGGGGGTCAGGCTTCCCAGAAGAAGAAGACTCAAGAAGGCCAGTCAAAAAGGTGGTGCCAGTACTGCAAAAGTAAATCTCACTGGTTTAGTGAGTGCACCAAAAGAGGAGGACAAACTCCTGCCACTACAGCCCCTAAGGCAACTGCACCCCCTAGTACAGTCAGTAGTGGTAGTGTACCTCCCAAGGCATTAGTTGGGTTAACCTTGGGAACTGAGGGGTCTGACAACTTAGTTGGCACACTCACTCAGGCTGTCCTTGTCTGTACAGGGGATATGGATATAACCCCTGAGATAAGTCCCAATACTTTGGGCAAATACAGGCAGACGCCTTTGATTAATGGCAAAATGGCTCAGGCCTATAGGGACACTTGTGCCAGTGTCACCATGGTGACACCTAACTTTGTGGACCCTGGACAGATCATGCCAGGTACTGATTTCCTGGTGACCAATGCCAGCAATGTCACTACTAGTCATAGTGTGGCAATTGTGGCTTTCTCCTGGGGTGGAGTGAAGGGACAAAAGAAAGTTGTAGTCAGTTCAGACCTCCCAGTTGATTGTTTGTTGGGCAATGATTTGGAGTCATCACAATGGTCAGAAGTGGAGCAGAGGACTCACATGGAAATGTTAGGCTTGCCAGCACATGTGCTTGCTGTGACTAGGTCACAGGCCAGAAAATGCCCCACTGAACAGGTGCTGGATCCTGAAATGATGGACCAGACACCTTCCAAGAAGAAGAGCAGTAAGGGTAAGGCTTTGCCTTCCCCCTTGCCCCAGGTTGAGGATCAAGTCTCTGAGGAGGCTGATCTGAGAGAACTGAGGGAAACTGAGCCTAAAGAGCTTGAACTTGATCAAGTTGAGTTTCTGGGCTCAGGGGGACCCACCAGAGCAGACCTGGGGAAGGCACAGTTAGACTGCCCTTCCCTTGAACCCCTCAGACAGCAGGCTGCTGCTGAGGCTGCAGGGAATGCCACAGGTGCCCACAGGGTATACTGGGAAGATGGACTCCTGTACTCTGAGTCAAGAGACCCCAAGCCTGGTGCAACCAGGAGGCTGGTCATCCCCTTGTCTCTGAGAGGTTTCCTTCTCACCTTGGCCCATGAGATTCCCCTTGCAGGTCATTTAGGTCAGACAAAGACTTGGGACAGGCTTGTCTCACACTTTCACTGGCCCCATATGAATGAGAATACCAAGGAGTTTTGTCGCTCCTGTGTCACTTGCCAAGCCAGTGGTAAGTCAGGTGGCACAACAAAGTCCCCCCTCATACCACTACCTGTGGTGGGGGTTCCCTTTGAAAGGGTGGGGTTTGACATTGTTGGTCCAATGGAACCCCAGACAGCATCAGGGCACAAGTTTATACTGGTGGTAGTGGATCATGCCACCAGGTACCCTGAAGCTATTCCACTTAGGACCACTACAGCACCTGTGGTGGCAAGGGCCCTAGTTGGAGTGTTCTCCAGAGTGGGCTTCCCTAAGGAGGTTGTTTCTGACAGAGGTACACACTTCATGTCAGGATATCTGACTGCAATGTGGAAGGAGTGTGGTGTGAACTACAAGTTCACCACACCCTACCACCCACAATGCAATGGGCTTGTTGAGAGATTCAACAGGACCCTCAAAGGGATGATTCATGGACTACCTGAAACTCTTAGGAGAAGATGGGATGTCCTGATCCCCTGCCTCTTGTTTGCTTACAGAGAGGTCCCACAGAAGGGGGTTGGCTACAGCCCTTTTGAGCTTCTGTATGGGCATCCTGTAAGAGGACCCCTGTGTTTGGTGAAGGAAGGATGGGAGAGACCTCTCAAAAAACCTGCAACCAACATAGTGGACTATGTACTTGGTCTCCGCTCCAGGATGGCTGAGTATATGGAGAAGGCATCTAAAAACCTGGAGGCCAGCCAAGAACTTCAAAAAGCTTGGCATGACCAAAAGGCTGTTCTGACTGTGTACCAGCCAGGACAGAAGGTGTGGGTGCTGGAGCCAGTGGCCCCAGCAGCTCTGAAAGACAAATGGTCTGGGCCCCACACCATCATTGAGCAAAAGGGAGAGGTTACCTACTTGGTGGACCTTGGAACTCCCAGGAGCCCTCTCAGAGTGCTCCATGTTAACAGGCTCAAAGCATATGTTGACAGGAAGGACATGAGCTTGCTCATGGCCACCGATGAGGGACAGGAGGAAGAGAGTGACCCTCTCCCAGACCTGCTCACTCAGAATCCTGATGATGGATCAGTTGATGGTGTTGTCTTTTGTGGCAGCCTCACTGAACATCAGCAACAGGATTGCAGGCAAGTCCTGCAATCCTTCAGACATATGTTCTCTCTGACACCCAGCCAAACTGATTGGTGTACCCATGATGTTGACACTGGGGACAGTCTGCCTGTCAAGAGTAAAATCTACAGACAGCCTGATCATGTTAGAGACTGCATCAAAACTGAAGTGCAGAAAATGTTGGAGCTGGGAGGCATTGAGCCCTCAGATAGCCCTTGGGCTAGCCCAGTAGTTCTAGTGCAAAAAAGCCTCACACCCAGGGTGGTAAGAAAGAGATGAGGTTTTGCGTAGACTACAGAGGCCTCAATGCAGTCACTAAGACTGATGCCCACCCAATACCAAGAGCAGATGAACTTATAGATAAATTGGCTTCTGCCAACTTCTTAAGTACATTTGATTTGACAGCTGGGTATTGGCAAATCAGGTTAGCTGAGGAGGCCAAACCCAAGACAGCATTTTCTACCCCTGGAGGGCATTATCAATTTGTGGTAATGCCCTTTGGACTGAAAAATGCACCTGCCACCTTCCAAAGGTTGGTGAATCAAGTCCTCACTGGGCTGGATGACTTCTGTGCAGCATATCTAGACGATATTGCTGTCTTTAGCTCCACCTGGGAGGATCACCTGGTCCACCTGAGGAAAGTGTTAGAGGCCCTGCAAAAGGCAGGCCTCACTATCAAGGCCACAAAGTGCCAGATAGGGCAGACACAGGTTGTATACCTGGGCCACCTTGTAGGTGGAGGCCAGGTTCAGCCACTGGAGAGTAAGATACAGGCCATCAAGGACTGGACTCCTCCAATCACCCAGACTCAGGTTCGAGCTTTCTTGGGCCTGACTGGGTACTATAGGAAGTTTGTCAGAAATTATGGGTCCATAGTGACCCCTCTTAATGACCTGACAAGCAAAAAGATGCCAAAGAAAGTTCAGTGGACAGCAAGCTGTCAGAAAGCATTCAATGACCTAAAGCAGGCCATGTGCACAGCACCTATCCTAAAGAGTCCAGATTACTCCAAGCCATTCATTGTCCAAACGGATGCTTCTGAGTTGGGTGTGGGGGCTGTTCTGTCTCAACTGAATTTTGATGGTAATGATCAGCCTATTGCTTTCATTAGTAGGAGGTTGACACCCAGAGAGAAAAATTGGTCAGCTATTGAGAGGGAGGCCTTTGCTGTGGTCTGGGCCCTGAAGAAGCTGAGGGCCTACTTGTTTGGCACTCACTTCACCATTCAGACAGACCATAAGCCCCTCTTGTGGCTAAATCAGACGAAGGGTGAAAACCCCAAACTGCTTAGGTGGTCGATTTCCCTACAGGGGATGGATTTTACAGTGGAGCATAGACCTGGTACTGATCACAGCAATGCTGATGGGCTCTCCAGGTATTTCCACTTAGAGCAAGAAGACTCACCTGGTCAAGGTTAGTTTATTGTCCCAAAGTTTGGGGGGGGGTCATGTAGGAGAGTAGGGTCTGCAATCCTATGATCACCCAGATTTTTGCTTTTTGCTGCACTGGTTTACGACTTTCCCTGGCTGTGGGCCTGCTAATCAGACCCACAGCCTAGCTGTTCTCTCTATCCAAATTGTACTCAGGTACTGAATTGGCACTGGGCCCTCTCCAAGTCCCTGTACCCAGGGCTGAGGTGTACCCAGAAGTCTCCCAGGGGCTGAAGCATGTATTATGCCACCCCTGGGCTGACTAACTAAACTGACACAACTGGCTGCACGACAGCTGGGGCAAGGTGGTGTACTCACCCTTTGCTTTAGATATAGTATACCTATATCTAACCCTAAAATGGACACACAGATCTCCTATCAGTCACTCCTATGGCAGGCCTTAACAATCCTGAAGGCAGAGTGCTTGGAATCGTGTGAGATGGTGCTCTGGCATGAGCTGAGCCTGTCTGCGGCTTTCGGGATCTATCCCTTAGCCGTTTCCATGATATCGCATACCATATACTCTTAAGTGCATTATAATCCTCGCGGTTATATGCCAACTCTGGTATCGCTTTATCAAAACATGTCGAGTAAGGTGTCATACGAATTGGAATACTAACCCCTCGCCCATTCTGGCGACGGGGTTAGCATTCCACCCTTCTAGAGGGACACGACATGTATGTAACCCCTAACCCCGGTTAAAGTCAGACAGAGCCTTAGCGTCCACAAAATGGATGCTGACACCGAGACACAAGTCTGCCCTCCTGCTGCTGGGAGTCCTCCCAGAGCAGGAGATAAGGACAAAGGGTTTCCTGCCAGGGGCGGTGCCAGCACCGTCCCAGACAGGATTTTGTGTATTGTAGGTAGGCAGGGCTTCAGAGGAAGGTGACTGCACGTGGCACCCCGGTGCTCACTGTGCATAGGCTGGCTTGAACCAGTTCCAGGGACACTCCAGACCCTGTGCTGGGGAAAAGCCCGCCAAGGAAGTGGGTGTAACCACCCCCCTCCTGGTCCCACCCATAGGGCAGGACTTAGTCGCGTGCCAGCCCCCTTTTCCAAGATAAAGGTAGGAGCAGGCCCCCTTCCAAATTAGATCATCTTTGAATCCTGAAATTACTTTCTACGAAAGGAACTCAAGACTTCTTCCTAAGATTTCTCCCTTGTGGCTAAGGAGTAGTCACCCTGCATCCGCAGGCACCATCAAGAACACTGCGGTCTGCTGCACGTCCTTCCTCCGGAATCCGACTGCCCAGCTCGACGAGAACCGGCTTCCCTGGCACCTCTGACCTCTACCCACCTCTACAGCCAAGCTGAGAACCGTGGGTGCGACGAGACCTTGAGGGACCGGCCATCTTCAAGACTGCACGACTTCTGCACAGCAAGCCCGCCGAGTAATTTCCTGGTGAGTGCTTTGGGGTCCGAGAAGCCCCGACCCTGAGCAGCTCCAGCACCGAAGTGCAGCCTCCCAGCATCTCCACGATCTGCGTGGGGCCCTTCTGCTTTTTGCTGCTCACCGCGTTGTTTGGCTACTAGCCCGCTGGCTTGTGGCCTTCTAAACGACGCCCGACGACATCACTGCTGCTGGTCTGGTTGCTCCAGACTGGCCCTTGCTCCCTTCCCGAAGAGGAGCACCCCGGGCCCTCCTGGTCCACTCAAGACGCCATTTTGGGTCCACCGCGTGGGCTTGAATTAGCCAAGGCTTGTTGCCCAATCCTGGGTAACTTCGACGCCGACAGCTTCATCCATCGTGGGACAGCTCGCCTCTCCATCCTGGTCGCCGACAACGCCTCCTGGTCCGTGAGATCTGCAGAGCCAGCGTCGCCCACTCACCTAGTCGAGGTGACTACCATCCGGTGCCCTCCTGGTGCCCACTGACTACTGGCTAGTAGTCACGAACTTGGTCCCCTCTACTTTCAGGTGTCATCCATCTTCCAGATCCAGGCTTGGATCAACTCGAACTATCTTCACTGGTCGCCTGCCAGCATCTTTCTTCCAGGCTCCTGGTCCGGCAACGAGGATTCCCGACGTCTTTTGAGACCTATGCAGCTGCAGCCCCTGGGCTAGGTAACTTCGGCACTTCGGTGTCCCAGCATAGCCTCACTACCCAAGGGTCAGGATCCACTGTCGTTTTCTTCCTACCAGGTCGGGTTCGCCCGTAAACACTAACTTTAACTTTACTAGCTTCCATAGACTTTGTCCCGCATCCCGCGTGAGAGTGCACACTCTGCACCCGAGTCCCCTAGGTCTCCTAGAAGTAATCTAACGATTCTATAGTCAAGTCCTAGCGATTCCAAAGCCTATTAGTACTGTACTTACCTGCTAGTAATTTCGCATTCCACTTTTAAAGTATATGGTTTTTCGTGCCCCTCGGGCATTTGTGTATACCGTGCTAACTTAAGTATTTTCGTAAGAGTTTTGTTGTGTGCTTAGCACCCTGTCCTCATAAAGAGTACAGGGTTGTTGTGATTCTAATAAATACATTGTTTATTTTCATAACACTTGTGTGGTGTCCTTTCACTGGGTGTTCAAGGGGTAATGTGATGGTAAAACAGCTGGCTTAACACGCCCTCTAGAGTTTTAGCCTTAGACTGCTCGTATCCATGCTACTAGGATAGCTGGTCTATAAGGTTGACTTACAACCAATCATCAATAAGGGTTGTTTGGACTGATATATAGTGATCACTAGAATAGTGAACACTGCACATCAGGCCAACTTCTCACAGTCACCATACGGAACGATTGTTTCTTTAGGAACACGTTGAGTGCCCTGAGATCCAAGATTGGTCGCCACTTCTTTCCTTTTTGGTGGATTAGGAAGAAGTGAGAATAGAAACCTTGTCCCTTGTGGGCTTGTGGAACTCTCTCTATCGCTCCCTTCTGCAGCATGGAAGCTATTTCCTGAAGAAGTAATCGTAGGTGCCTGTGTGATCGTTGGCAAGGTGGTGTTGTTGGGGGAATAGAGGTGAATTCTAGGGAATGTCCAAATCGAATGAGTTGGAGTACCCACCGATCCGTCGTTATAGTTTGCCAATTTTGTAGGAAGTATGTCAATTTTCCTCCAAGTCGTAAAGAATGTAGTGGTGGAGGGGCTAGCCGGCGAGACAAGTCATTGTCTGTTGCCAGCAGGTCGTTTTTGGCCCTTTCCTCGGTAATTGGATTTGCCGTAGGAAGACTGTCTTCCCTGTTGAGGTTGTCGCTGTTGAAATTGCGGCTTGGACTGTGAATATGAGTAGGAAGACCGATTTTGATAGGAACCTTTGTACGCAGGTTGGCCTCTTCCCCTGTTGCCACGAAAGGACTGGGTCCTGAATTGTAGAGTGTCCTTTTTAATGGTGGTGAGGGCCGCGTCGATCTGTTCACCAAACAGGTGCTGGCCATCGTAAGGCATATCCAATATCCTGGTTTGCACCTCCTGGCGGAAAGTGGTGGCCTTGAGCCAACCCTATCGCCTCAGGACTGCAGCCCCTGCCAGTTGCCGGAATCCAGTCATGGCGGCATCAATGGCACAATCGATGAGCTCTGAAGCAGAGGTCTGGCCTTCTAAGAGAAGTGAATGTGCTTCCTCTCTGAGATCCTCCGGCAGATTGGAAAGATAGGGCGCAATGTCCGCCCAGAGTTGGCGATTGTAACGGCCCAGTAGTGCAATTGAATTAGCCACTTTCACCGTCATGGCCGACGTGGTAGTGAAGCGTTTGCCAACGGCATCCAGTTTCCTGCCCTCCTTGTCAGGTGGCGTCGACAGTGGCGAGGCTGGATTCCGTGAGTTCTTCTGCGCTGCTTGAGTCACCACGGAATCTGCTTTGGGGTGACCTGTCAGGCATGCTGGTGCCGATGAGGTGGCCTTGTATTTCTTATCAAGCCTGGGCACCACCACCTGTATAGAAGCAGGAGTTTGCATGATTTGTTTGCCCTGCTTCCATATATAGTCAATAATAGGGATTGACCTTGTGGCCTTCTTAGTGGGCTCCTTGAAGTCATAAAGGAAGCATTCAGTTTCCTGAGTTTCCATGGACATATGGAACCTCTTGGCAGCCCGCTCAACCATGTTGTGGAATCCACCGATGTCTGCGGGTGGAGACTCCGAGGTCTGTGGATCCGGAGAGGCTGGAGAATGTGCCACATAGTCTTGGTCTGCATCCGGGTCCGACTGGTCGTCCTCGACCTCCCCTTCCTCCTGTTCCCTCTCCTCTTCGTCAGAGGAGGGAGCGTCCTGAATTGGCACCTGTGTCCTATCAATGACCAGGGGAGTTGGCCTATGGCGAGATGAAGGAGCTGGCGCCTGTGCAGCTGGAAGTGCGGGCGCAGAGTGTTTCTACGGGAACCTTTCCTTATAATCCTTTATGAGGAATTGCAGGTCCGAGACGATGGATGCGGGGAGACACACCATAGGAGTAACCCGTGTCTGGGATGGAGGTTGGACCGGTTGTTGTACAAGGTCTTCCTCCTCTTCCGGCTCCTCGTCTGTGGTTTGGCACTTCAGTACCAGGTCTGATGGGCTAGTAGCCTGCGTAAAGGAGTCCTCGACCGACTCCTGACCTTGTAGTAGACAGGCCGGAGGAAGTTGGTGTATCCTACCGGGCGATGTCTGAAGTGGCGTAATAGGCCGTTTAGTAATTTTTACCGTGACATGGCTCACTTGCGGTGGAAAGGCATCTATGGCGTGGGACAGGAGTGCAGACTCCTTCCATGGTCCTGTAGACGTCGACGCTGGAGTCGACGGTGTCGTGGCAGGTATTTTCGTCGACGGTAATTTACTCGTCGGCGACGGTGGTTGCGACGACGACGTCTTCATCGACGTCATTTTTGTCGACGGTACGGTCCCCACCGTCGACGGTGTACTCGTCGTCGACGGCTTTCCCACCGTCGACGGGATGATCTTCGTCGACGAGGTAGTCTTCGTCGACGGCGTCGTCGTCGGTGTCTTCGACGAGGGTCTCGTCGTCGACGACGATATCTTCGTCGTCGATGGAGTGACCGGGATGGTCGACGGCGTAGGTCTACTCGCCGACGATGAAGGCGTCGTCCTCATCGTCGAGGAGGAAGCCGACGATGCCGTCGTCGTCGACACTGTCGTCGTCGACGTCGAGACGGTTTTCTGCGCTGAATGCACCATCGACGCTGTCGTCGTCGTCGGGACCAGCGGCTGCTTCCTGGAGACAGGAAGGTCTTTGCCAGACACAGAAGTCTTGCCCGCTGAGGACTTTTTAGAAGTCTTCATAGGAGGTGTGTCTGTGGGGCTAGGGGAAGAAACCCTTGGCCTCTTCAAGGAAAAATGCGACGCTCCAGACACACTCTCACCTTCGGACACCAAGTCATCAGTCTTGGTCTTGAGCCTGTTGAGCCATAGCAGAAGTCGACCTTCTCGGTCCTTGAGGGTCTTGTTGGAGAAGGTCCGACATATTTTGCAGTCCTTTACCTGGTGGTGAGGGTAGAGGCAATATAAACATGTTTCATGTTTATCCTCAACATGAACTCTTTTCTTGCTGCAGGAGGAACAAGCTCTGAAAAGACCCTTCTTCTGACTATCAGACATAACTGTAGAAGACAATAAAAGTCGTTTTTTGAAGAAAAAAGAGAAATTCCTGAGGAGAACTCAGGTGGAGACTCCCTAGCACAACGTGCGGCAGAAAATCTGAGAGACTTGGGACCCAGATAGCCCACCAAGGTGGGACCCTTGTGGCCTGCTCTGTTTGGTCCTTCCTGCATAAGGACGTGGATAGGCTACTAAGGTGAGACCTTTGGGCCTATTCTTTTCTATGTATGTCTCTATGACATTACTTTTTTATATACCGGAGGCTCCAGTTTCGACGACGGGGAATGATTCAGGCATGTGAATCTATGAAAGACACCCAAATACTGGATAAGCAAAGATCTAAATATGTTAAATCTTGCATAATCCGTAATTCTAATGCGTGTGAACGATTTGCAAACGCGCCGTGCGTTGCTCGATAGAACTAACTCAGAAAAGTACGGGCAGTTGCGCTAATGCGATTATAACGGTGGTATCGAAGAGTCAGTTCTATCGAGCACCGCACGGCGTGTTTGCAAATCGTTCACTCGCATTAGAATTACGGATTATGCAAGATTTAACATATTTAGATCTTTGCATCCTTATTGTCCAAAATACTCTTTAAAAAGAAGTCGAAGAACAAAAAATTAACATCACCCTACGAATGCTCCACCTTTCAACGAGAAGCAGAGTTGAATTTGATTTTGTACGATGACCCCTAGGGGCTGCTACATGGCGTGTGCTACCCAAGCGTCTGCAGGAACACACTAGTTCCTTGTTCACTGGTACAGCAGATTTAGGTAAATAGGATAATATTTCAAAAGAAAGGAGCTAGCATTAAACAAGCTAGGAAAACACGAAGCACAACTGCTGCAATGTTTAATTCGCCACACACTGTGTTTATGTTGATAGTCGTGCCTTGCTTAGTCTTCTTGACAATGTTTTTAGGTCCTTATTTTATGTACCAAAGCACGGGGAGAGGATGTAGCCTTAGGGCTAGAGCGGCGACTTCGAAGCTGGGGAACTGGGGCGACACTCAATATCCAGTGATTCTAGGAAAATCAATTAATCTCCCTATGCCTAACAAAATGATTGTGGCCACCTGTAACGAAACTGGTGCTCGATTTCTCAGGTCTAGTTCGCTCTATATAAAACTCTTTAAAAAAAAAAAAAATCAAGGTAGACATTGATTGGGTAAACACCTTTCATACATAAGGCCCTTAGTTCCTTAGCATTTCTATCTACAATGACCATTGGCTTCTAAAGTTACTTTACATGCTATTCTACAGCACCATAAACACTACTGTAAATTCAAATAATTAGTGGGAAGAGGGGGTGAAGATGTAACACATTCACTGAACCACTTACAACCGTAAGAACTATGCGTGTCGGCAGAAGTAACTAAATAATGAATACACTGGTCTTAGGACTATGGTTTATAATAACAACATGCAGTTTTTGGATGAGATAATAAAATAACATTCACCTGTTTCTTCAGAATATATTCAGTATTAAAAATGTGCTCTGTGAATTAATGTTCACATACTTATAAGGGATACATAGGACAGATTAGACTAAGGGTAGAAGTCCAGGACTCCCTTTGACCTACATGGGCATCACATGGCAGGAGAAATTTCGGCGACTATGGGACTAAAAGTTCAATTAAGAGGATGTGTCCACTGTCTGCCTAGGATTACTGTATAAGTGCTAAGTTTTCAGGATAACTACTGGTAATGTAAATGAGTTCATTTCCACTCACTATATGTAAATCTAGCCTGATTGGATTATTGTCTTATGTGTATATCTAGAAAATCTGCCCTGGATCTGATTGTCTTGAACCAGCAATGGACATCTCTGAAATGAGCCACTTAATTATTTTCCACAAAGAGGGTTTAAAATGGAGTATATTCTGATCCCCATGCTTTACAACCTTCATGGGATGACATCATTGATGCTGTATTGAAGACACTAATTGAACGGGGGGTAGGGGATGGGCGCAGAGGTAAGAAGGTAGGTGACTATCAAAGTTCTCCTATAAGTACTGCAACCTATAAAGCGTGAGCCTTGCTGTGGATCAACAGAGTTCTGTACACAGAGGCGAGTAGAGTCAGTTCAAGACCACCAGTAGAGATTGGGATGAAGGGTTAGGATTTCTTTTCACAGTTCTGCCAAGGGGTGAGAAAAGCTGGTGAGTTCATTATGAGTGAGGAGTTAGAGGTCGCTTGCAGAGTTTCAGCACAGTTCTGTGGTTTAGGAGTGAGGGAGTACACCTCATGTCTGGTGGGATGCTGTTAAACATCTTGCATGAGCAATTTGCATTGACTTTTGATTTGGCCTTTAAGCATCCCTTAATTTAGAGTCTGGCAATGCCACATCTCTCCACATGTTGTCCTGACATTCTGATACAAGCATTGAAAATGCAATAGGTCTAGCCTTGTATTACGTTAAAGCCATTTGCCTTGATAATGGTATTGTATAGCAAAGCAAATGGCTTTAACTTAATTAAAGGCAAGACCTATTGCATTTTTAATGCTTGTTTAGGAAGTAGTTGAGGGCTCTTAGGTCTAAGATTGGACGAAGACCGCTGTCCTTTTTCAGGCCCAGAAAATAGCAGGAATAGCAATCACAGCCTACTTCTGGAGCCAGATCCCTCCCTAAGGCTCCCTTAGCCAAGACTTCGTCTTGGAGTAAAAGTAAATGATCCTCCATCAGCTGGACGAAGGCTGGAGGAAAGATGGTCTCAAAGGGGAGGGAGTAGTCCCTTCGGACAATCTTGAGAACCCACCTGTCCGAAGTAAAATGTTGACAGTGGTCGAGGTGATGGTGGATCACAGGGGGTGGGAGGTGTGGCTTTACCAAACCTCTGGGTACCCGACCTGTAGGGTCGGACCTAATCGCTCCCTTGTCTGCTCAGGAGTTGTGAAATTTGCGCAGCTCGGTGGCTGGGGAAGGCCTGGTGCAATTGAAAGCCCCTTCTTTAGCTACGAAAGGCAGACTGGTGACAGGAGGCAGCTGAGAGGACCAAGGACTTGGCTGCAGCCCGTGAGTCCCTAAAGCGCTGCCAGTGCAGTGTCTCCCTTGTCTCCAGAGACGAGTGCCATCAGAGGGCATGTCCATGAGCAAAGCCTAGACATCCCCTGAAAAGCCAGATGTTCTCTGCCAGGGGTGGCATCTAACAGCCGCGGTAAAAAACACTCTACCCAGTGAGTCGTTAGTGTCTAAGCCACATTGAATGGCAAACTTTTCTGCATCTCTCTGGTCTGTTATGGCTTGGGAGAGGTAGGCCCTTGCCTCCTTCGGCATCTAGGGCTTCACATGCGCAATCGTTTCCCACACAGAATGGGAATAATGGCCCAATAAGCATATGGTGTTCACCAACTGTAATGCAAGGCTGGCGGAAATAAATGTATTCTTGCCCGAACTGTCCAGCCTCTTGGATTTCCTGTCCAGGGGAGATTCAGGCAACGAGACATGGGAAGTGGAGGCTTGGACCACCAAGTTCTCTGGGGTGGATTGTGAGGAACTTTGGGTCACCCAGGGCAAGGCAGTGGCGGCGGGCGATTGTCCTGTTGACAGGAGACCCCGTGCTTGGGCTTGGCGCATGTTCCCATAAGGACGTCTGTGAGGACTTAATTGAATGAGAGCAAGGGTCCTGAAGAGGAGGCTCTCAGCTGCAGCAACTCTGTCAAGATGTTAGTCTTGACCATCACTGTGGGTAGCTGAAGGTGAAGGACCTCAGCTGCCATGTGCACCACCATTTCATAAGATGCACCCTCCACGGTAGCCACAGTAGGGGGGAAAAAGCATGCCAGTATTTGAGGAGGTATCCAGACCCCAGGCCTCACCCAATTCCTCATGCCTGTCCATTTCCTCATAAGGCCGGTCTTCAAAAGGGTCCAGCTATCCCTTCCAATCTTCTTCCAATTGTAGACCTCCAGAAAAAGGCTCAGGAAACGACCTTGGACCTGTTGGTCCTGTCGGTGGTGCAATCGTCTGGAATCAGAATGGTACGGGCGGCGCTGGTGGTGCAGGGAGCCTCGGAATCAGGAAATGTTGCAGTGGTATAACTGGTGCACCAGTCCGGATCATCTCTGGATCCATGGGGGACCATTGGCGCCAGAGCCGTCGGTGTGGAACATGATGGCACAACCCAAACACCCCATGGTGCCTGAAGGCACAACAGTCAGGCCACTCAAAAATGAGGCACATGGCCTCATGAAACTCCTTAAGTTGTGCGGCAGTCGCTCCGGCAAGGAAGGAGGTGCAAAGTATGCCCAAACACAGGCTCCGGAGAACGAGGCCTTGAACACCAATGTTCCTCCATTGCGTAGGCCAACAGACGGGGAGAAGTTGAAGCACGCTTCGACTTCTTGTGTTTTTTGTGCCTCTTACCTGAGTGCCTTGACAATCTGGAGTGGGACAAAGAGGACTTGGGGATCTTGGAGCAGTCCTGGAACCTTCCTCTGGGACCGTGATCTCCAAAGAGTCTGGTATGGCGAGCATTTCCATTGCAGATGACGGCGAACGACTCCACCTACTGGCACGCAGGCAATGCTCGAAGAAAAATCTTCTGGATACAGTCAAACGCCTGGTAAATTCAAAGGTAAGGAATCTGCAGCTACCTGTCTCTATCCAATAGAGGATGTGTTCCTATATCGTCTACATCTGGAAATAGCAGCAAGATGAGCTCTGATGGAAGAAGGGGTTAATTCAGATCTCGCCAAATGGAGTAGATGTGGGAGGTTTACTCCAGTGGTGATGTAAAAGGGTGAGCTTTGGATTCTACAAACCAGATTCTGAAACGCTTCCCCAACGATGTAAGAGGTTGTCCAGAATCTGCTAGTTGAGCTCTCATTCGTGGCAGGTGGTATTGGTAGTGGTGGAGGTGGTGCTGTTGTTAATAAAACAGGCTTTTGAAAACAACCCTTTCAGGTGGCTTTAGTGCAGATGACATGTAACACCGATGTGCTGTTGTCAGCTTCAGTCCATTAGCACATAATTATGTGCTATTTAAAACAAACTGTGCGGCTGACCAGGGTTGATCACTTCAATTTCAAAGTAAACATTCAAGTCCATAGATTGTGCAAGACACGTCCGGAGCTCACCGCACAAATGCTCCACTGCAAAACAGATTCCAAAGCTTATATAGAAAAGGACGGTGCACCAAATAGGAAAATACAAGAAAGCTTCAAATGTGTCCAAAATTCCTTTATTCTTTTTCAACCTTTTAAAACCTCAGCCAACGAGTTTCGTTCACTTGGAACTCCGTCAGGGCTCGCTCCTGCTCGGATTGCAGGCAGATGGGGATGTTCTTCTTCCAGCCCGGAATGTTCCCGCCTGACCCGCTTCGGGCGCTCCCCGTGCTCCGGCCCAGGCACTCGGCTCCTTCTCTGGCACATGCCGGGCTCTGCAGCTCGGGCTCGGCGGGTGGACGGGCACCACGACTTGCCGCAGCGGCAGGAGCGACAATAATGTGCTACCTGGAATTCACATGACTTAATTCGCTAATCATTTCTAAATCCATTTTACTTGGGGGATTGAAACAGACAGGAGATAATGCCAGGTTAAAGTGATTGGAAGCAGGCGCCCGTGTTATGAGGGCGGCCTTGCTGAGGTTTCAATCAATCAATTAATCAAACACATTTATAGAGCGTGCTACTTACCCGCTAGGGTCTCGAGGCGCTGGGAGGAGGGGGGGGGGGGGGGTGCTGCTACTGCTCGAAGAGCCAGGTCTTGAGTTGCTTCCTGAAGGAGAGATGGTCCTGGGTCAGCCGTAGGTGGGTGGGGTGGAAGTTCCGAGTCTTGGCCGCCAGGTAGGAGAAAGATCTTCCTCCGGTGGTGGTTCTGCGAATCCGTGGGACGGTGGCGAGTGCGAGGCTGGCGGATCGGAGCTGGCGGTGGGTGTGTAGAATGTGAGGCGGTTATTGAGGTATTTGGGTCCCATGTCGTGGAGAGCCTCGTGAGCGTGGGTGGGGAGTCTGAACGTGATCCACTTGCTGATGGGGAGCCAGTGCAGGTCTTTCAGATGGGCAGAGATGTGGCTGTGACGGGGGATGTCCAGGATGAGTCGTGCAGAAGCGTTCTGTATGCGCTGGAGTCTTTTCTGGTTTCAGCTCTAGCAGCACATGTCTGGCCTGCAGTAAGAGAAACTCAATAATAGTGCTTACACAGACTAAATACCAGGTCCTGTGTAATAACCGAAGTAAAGGGGCCAGCAGCCATGGGAGGTTACAAATAAAGACAAGGCCATACTAAGGAGGGACGAAGAAGCCTATTAACGAATCCGAAGGCAACATTTACGAAAGACAACGACACAAGCCAATGAAAAATATGGGCGGACAGTGGGCGCTGGCTTCCCTCCCATACTCTACTACAGCAGTCTCAACCTAAAAAAGGACATAGATCGGTTTTAAAAGCAAAGGTTCACTGCCAATTTGGCCTATAATACTGATACACACTGCTTTATTATGGTACCGTGGGACTCCCACTTCGACGACGGGGAATGATTAGAGTCGACATCAGGTGCAGAGACTGGCCCTTGGGCACCTGACTGCACAATCTCGCCCTGGTGAGGGTGAGATGGGAGAGTGCTTCCGGCTGGTCTTTAGAGTGGGTGCAGGGCCAAAATCTGGAGTTCTACTGGCCATGTTTCTTGTACTGGCCTTCCACTCCCTGAGGTTCTTTGTAAGCCTCAGGGAGCATTTGTCTCTTGTCTTCAAATCTCCTTCGATCCGATACACCAAAGACAGATGCCATGCTGGTCTCTAACCAACATCTACTTCTTGTAGGTGCAGGATGGCTTGAAGTCTGAGGTCTTCGGGAGAAAGATATTCCCAGCATACTGTTGAGAAAAACATTTTGGAGGTTTATTAAGCACCAACGGATGTTTGGGAGCGTAGCTCTGGATCAGCATCAATGGGTACGGAAAGAAAAGAACTGTTGTCAAACCGCTGGGGTGGTATCAATATATGGCTCTATAACGTTATTCCGGAGGCGGGTCGAGACAGAAGTGGAGTTGATGGCACATTATTGCCACATAGGAGCAATCGTTTAATAAAGCTTTTCGATCTAGTTTGGCGCCTGGGGAAAATTAAAAAGGTGAGGAATCTGCAGTTGTAAGTATCAATAAGAGCACAAGTAATTTATGTGAACAGTTGTTGAGAAATTCTACCAAAAGGTTAACAAATTACGCACAAATATAAATGTTCACAACATAAAGCAGCAGGCTAAAATTATAAGAACAAACCTGTAGTTTATTGCCAGCCTCACATAAACAGTTCTATTCTCGAGTGTAATATGAGCATGTTTAGAGCTCAGCTGTATGTCTTGCCCACTAGCACTTGGCACCGTAAAAGGAAGACTCATGGCTTCAAACTCTTCAGAGGTAGCTTCATTGTCACGAATGTACATGAGTCCAGGAATAAAATCTTTATCGACCTTTAGTAAGAAAATACATAAGATAAACAAAGTCAGCATAAGAACATAATCCACAATTAAGTATCTAATATGCATAATGAAAATTTTCATGGATACCAATAACCACTGGCGTGACGAAACTTGAGGGCCTCCCAGCAAGGCACGTGAGGGGGCCCTCTCTGGGCTCAATCACGAGCTCTGCAGCCAGAGTGCTGTGCTGAGGGTCCTCCCTTGAGCTTGGGGGGCGCCTGGGCTGCAGGGGGCCTGTGTTACGTCCCTGCCATTCACCTTGGAAAGTCGTTATAGCATGAAATATCCCTAAGTTCAAGAATAGGTTTCCAAGTGCCTTGAATAAAACTTGCATGTAAGAAGACAATGGAGAGACAGAAATACATTGGTGACTTGTGTTACACTAGAACAAGTTACTTACCTTCGGTAATGCCTTATCTTTTAAAGACTTTCTAGCTGCAGATTCCTTACCTTAGAATTATCCCCAGGCGTCAGACTAGATATGGAAATCTTGAGTGAGCAGTACCCCTTGCACTGGTAGGTGGTGTTGTTTGGCTCCGTGGCATCGTCCTCGCCAGAAGGGACGTGTGTGGTGCCAATATAGGTGCCACTCCAGCACGCTGATGGCAGTTTCTTTTTGCGACTTTCCATGCCAGGAGTATGAATCCACGAAGAAAACTGACAACTGGTGTGGAAAACCACGGACCTGAAATGGGAAAGCCCTGTCCCTAGAAATCCATTCACAGAGCGGGGAGGATCAGTGGGTCTGTAAGGATTCTTGGGTCCCACTGAGCAATGATGAAGGGTGAAGGCGGAAAAATGTGTAGCAAACCTTTCAAGAACCTATTTACAACAGGGGATTTTAAGAGTGATGGTTGATCTAGCAACTGCATAAAGGCTGAAATGGAAAGATAGCCCTTTAAGGTGCCCAGAGCAGAAGCTGGCTACGCAACAGGAAGGACAAAGAGAAAGACTTGAGAGAGGGGAGCAGAAAGAAGGGCAACCTCTTTCTCTGCACACAATGCCACAAACTTGCCCCAAAGGCAGGCATATACAGTTGTTGGTGGAGGGACGCCTGGCCCGAAGATGACATTACAGACTTTGGGCAGAAGGTCAAAAGCTGCCAACTGTGGCAGCTAAATCTCCACGCAAGAAGGCGGTGCATTGACCGGTTTGGGTGGAGAATTCCCCTCTGCTAATGGGACAGAAGATCCTCCTGAAGGGGCAGCCTGATTGGAGGATCAATAGCCATCCTCAACAGCTAAGGATACCAAACTACGAGCCCAGTATGGAGCCACAAGGAGGACTTCGGCCTGGTCGTTCCAGATCTTTTTGAGACCTTTTGGCAGGAGTTCTATGTGCGGGATGGCACACAGGAGGCCTAGGCTCCACTCGAGATACGGTGAGTCTCTGAGCTAAAGCCACCTTGGAAACTCCAGTGTGTAAAACCTCTGACATTGCGCGTTCTAGGCGGTGATGAACAGATCTAACCGAGGCTCTCCTCGCTGCTGAAAGAGACCGTGCACCACTTCCAGATGGAGACTTCACTTGTGATCTACTAGGCACTTCGTCCAAGTTCATCCACCCTGGCGTTTAGAGAACTTGCAAGGTGTTGAACCACCAGGGATATGCCCTGATGGTCCGGCCAAGTCCAGAGATGCAGGGCAACTTGACAAAGGGAAAAAGGTCTTATTTGTTGCAGTACCACATGGTGGTGGTGTTGTCCATGAACACCTGAACTAGCCTTTCTTTGATGGAGGGTAGAAAGGCTTTCAATGTTCCAGTAGGTTGATGTGGAGTCCAGATTCTGCTGGAGCCCTCTGATCTCCACCTCTTCCAGATTGCCGCTCCATCTCAGAAGAGGCACATTTGTCACCACTGTCAGTTTTAGTTGGGGAAGGGAGAGGGGTCTGTAGCTGACCCAATCGTGGTTCGTTAACCACCACTGCAGATCATTTCCAGTTCCCTCCTAGATCTGGACCAGGTTGGAGAGATATCCCTGATGCTGGGCCCACTGGAACTTCAGGTCCCACTGCAGAACCTGCATTTGTCAGCGGGCATGCGTCACAAGCAGGATGCAGGAGGTCATGAGGTCCAGCAGCCTCAAAGTCAGTATGACTGGCATGTTGATAGTGAACCCCAGTGAGTACAGGAGGTCCACTGTAGATAGAGGTGGGAGACAACTGGCTGCTAAAGGTGGGCATTGCTCCAGGCTGTCCTATCCTGCCTATAGGCTATGATGGACCTCCTTTACTCACTGGGGTTCACTATCGACAGATAGGGGAAGACTGGCACCCCTAATCTAGGGAAATGAGCTGCAACCCCCGCCATCACCGTGGTGAACACCTGAGGAGCACTGGTAAGGCCAAAAGGGAGCACAGCGACTGAAAGTGCTCCTTGTAGAAAAGTACCCCTTTTTGACACGGTAACCCTCACTTTTTGACTGGTATTTGATGTGATTTTGACTGGAAGTACACTGGGCTCCTGCTAACCAGGTCTGCAGTCCCAGATCTCTTTCCCAAAACTGTACAATTGTTTCCCATTTGGCACAACCATTAGCACTCCCTGTAAGTTCCTAGTAAATGGTACCCCTGGTACCTAGGGCAAGGAGGCTTAAGAGGGTCCTTAAGGGCTGCAGCATGTATGGTGCCACCCTAAAGGACTCCTCATCATGCACCTTCAGACTGCCACTGCAGGCTGTGTACCTGCTTGCAGACAAAAGTTAAAACATGACATGGCACACATCCTTGTGTGCCATGCCAATGGACACAGTATGCAGTATAGGTAGGTCACCCCTACAGCAGGCCACATAGACCTATCACAGGGTGCACTGTACTACTTGCATGGACATATCTGCATGAGCAGATATGCCCCTGTGCTGGTCAGTTCTATTGCTGATAGTACAAGTGACCAGGGAAGCCATTATGAGTACATGTGCTGGATACTGGTGAAATCGAGTTCCCCAGTCACATGATGGCTTTGCTCAAACCATGGATGTTTGGTATTAAACATCTTGTACTAATAAGCTTCCTCTGATTCCAGTGTTGGTTTTATTAATACAAGCACCCAGAGGGCACCTTAGAGGTGCCTCCTGAAAACCTAACAGCTACTGGTGTGTCCACCGACTGTTCTTGGCCAGCCTGTCTCCCCAGAAGCGTTTCTGACCCCAAGGGTGAGGGCCTTTGCTCTCAGGAGGCAAGGAACAAAGCCTGCTTGGACAGAGGGTGTTTACGCCCCCTCCCACAGGAGGGCCTGCGAATTAGCATGCAAAGGCAGGGAGATTCGAAGAGCCCACAGCCTTTGGTATGCAAATATGGCTTCTCTCACAGGTGGGGATGCTGACCCCCCCCCTTTGACCAGGGCCCTTTTGGCACCTGGTCAAGGTGGGAACATTAGTAGTCCGATAGGCGTGTTCACCTTCAGACTAGTTTCACCCATAAGGTGGGCTACTTGAAGTGAAGACGAAACTTCAGAGTATGCCATCTTGTGATGACAAACTTAGGAACTCTAGGACAGGGTTATGCCCGCTTCTCACAGGACGTGGTCTTATGTAGGGAGCGTAGTGACCCAGGGGTAGGTTGTCCATTGTCTACTACCCTACACTCCCCTAACGCCCCTAAATCTAGTATTTAAGGGAGCCCTTGGCACCAAGAAATTAGATGCTGCCAACCAAATGAAGAAGGACCAAAAGCTGTGAAAGCAAGAACAGCAGAAGTAGCAACTGACTTGGCGCAAACCCTGCCGGTCTGTTTGCCTATTTTCGACAATTGTGCTAAAGTTATCTTCCCCAGTGAGCTGCTATTCCTCCAAATCCTAGGAGGATAGCTAGGACTTCTCTAAAGACTCAGGAACTCCTGTGGAGCAGCAGAGCTGTTCCCTCACAACTTGCAGGTACCAAGAGGGAACTGTGAGGCTCCAAAACCGCGAAAACCTGACGCCAGAAAGCACCACTGCACCCATTGTGGCCCTCACACCCTCCAGACTCAAAGCCCACCTTAGGGTTCCCTGCTATGGACATCTCAACATCACCTGCAGTCTGTCTTTGCAGGCCCCCTCTACCACAACTTCTACCGGTGACGAAAACCAGACACCTAAGGATAACTCTGCACACATAACCCTTGTCCCGAGAAGAGGACCAAAGGCGCCCCCATGTCCCCATGGTCCTGAGCCCCCCTGCTGGTTAAGCCCGATTGGCCTCCCAGTCCAAACCTGCAGCCTTTTCTCATGCAGACCGATTCCCCATGACTAACGTTGGACACCCAACGCAGTATTGCATCGCTGCACGAGGCAGTGACCTCGTGGTGCTGCCTTGGACCTTGCCCAGAACTCACCTTAAGTCCAGGAGATTGTTCTCGTAAGTCGCTGTACTCTACATGTATGCCGTACTCGTTTTTCCTCCGATTGGGATAACATTACAGCTACTAAAAATTGCGCTAAGTGCCGAATTTAGAAATCGTAAAGTATTTCATTTGCAAAACGTACTTACCGGATTGTATTGATTTTGGTACCTAAATATATATATAAAGATACATGTTATTTTTATAAATAGGTGTGGATCTCCTGAGTGATGTGCATCATTTATTGGCTCTGTGTGTATTTTGCAGATTTCTAACACTCCTCTCTGATAAGCCTAAGGCTGCCCGACCACACTACCCTCCTAGAAAAGCACTTTCGGATTGCTAGAACAAGCCCCTGTCCACTAGTAAGAGAATACCTGGACTCTTTGCATGATATACCTCATTTTGGTATATACTATAAAGAGCTAGCTTCCTACACTGGTGGTCTACAGTGAACCGCAGGTAACCCCCTGTGGACAGGCCAGACAGGAATGGGGAAGTATGCATTCTGCAAGTCCAACGCTACCATCCAGTCTCCCAGGTACAGGGCAAACAGGACTTGAGTGAAGGTGAGCATCTTGAACTTCTCCTTTTTCAAGAAGAATTTGAGAGTGTGCAGGAGTAGGATAGGACGAAGGACTCCATCCTTCTTGGGCACTAGAAAGTAGCAGGAATAAGAACCACAACCTACTTCTGGCACCGGCACCCACTCTATGGCTCCATTGGCCATGAGAGCGGTCACTTCCTGGTGGAGTAAGGAGAGATGGTCCTCCGTTAGCCTGTCACACTTGGGTAGCATGAGTGGAGGGGTAGTCAAGAAGGGGAGGGAGTAGCTCCTTCGGACAATCTGAAGAACCCAGTGGTCTGCTGTTATAGACCTCCAATGGGGCAGGTGATGGCATATCCTGCCACCTACTGGGTGCCCGTGATGGTAAGTGGGCAATTAAAGGGGTTTAGAGGCTATGGAAGGCAGGGAATTAGGAAACTGGCCCAAGCTCTAGCTGCCTGACCCACGGGTTCTGTGGGTAACGCATCCTCTGCCACTCTGAGTCTGGGGAGCTTGCACGCTGTGGTGGCTGGGCAGGTAAAGAAGCAAATGGAAGCCCCTTCTGTGGCCACGAAAGGAGAGGAAGGAGGACTGGGATTGGCGAGAGGCCAAGGAAAGGACCTGGTCAAATACTTGCAGTGCTCCAGCAACGAGTCTGCCTTGTCCCTAAAGAGATGAGAGCCATCAAAGGGCATGTCCATAAACAATGCTTGGACAGCCCCAGAAAAGTCACAGACGAAGAAACCTCTCTGCCCAGCCAGTCAGCTGTGTCCAGCCCACATGAAATTGAGAACTTCGCTGCATCGCTCCCGTCAGACATAGCTTGGGAGAGTACTGCTCGAGCCTCCTCTGGGACCATGGGCAGTACCTGTGCAACTGAATCCCACAGGGCATGAGAGTAATGGCACAAAAGGCACGCAGTGTTCATGGCATGCAGTGCCAGGCTGGTGGAAGAAAACATTTCCTTTCCTAAGGTGCCCAGCCTCTTGGAATCCTCCATCCGGTGGAGTGATAGGGAATGCACCAGTAATAATACTAGAGATTGAGGCTCGGACCACCAAGCTTTACGGAATAGGGTTTTTCGTAAAGATGTTGAGATCCCTTGGGGCAGGACGGTGATGGCGGGCAATCAGCCTGTTCACAAGAGCCCCTGTGCATGGTTTGGACCAAGTCCCAAGCAGGACGTCTGTGAAGGTTTCATTAAATGGGAGAAGCAGTTCTAAAGGGGGTCACTCCTGGCTAAAACCACTGAGGTTAGGTTAAGGTCCAGGACCTCGGCTGCCCTTCTCGCCACCATAGCAAAAGAAGCCCCCTCCTCTGTAGACACAGTAGGATGAGAGAGCATGACCGTATCTAGAGAGGTGCCTATCCACTAGCATCCTTCAACTCCTCACACCAGTCCATGCTGGGGTCTAGGGCTTGGTATTCTTCAGGATCCAGTGACCCCTCCTAATCCTCCCCAAGTCCCAGCCCATAAGAACAGGGCTCGGGCTTTGGCCTAGAAGGCATGGCTACAGTCAACACCGAAGTTGACGATGGACGCCACCCCTCCGGGTCCGTGTCAGGGATGAGAATGGAGTGCGCCGACATTAGGACCAGCACAGTGGAAGATTGAGGTGGTATGACTGGTACTGGTTCCAAGGGGGCTGACTGGAACCAGGGATGGAACTACTGGTGGAGAACCAGGTCTGCCAGCAGGAACGGGTCACCCAAATATGAGGTGCACTGTCTCATATAACTTGTGAAGTTGGGCGGGGGTAGCTAGGATCCCTGAAACTTTGCGGCGGGGAGCTGGTTCAGGTTTAACTGCTGAGCTAGGCCGTAAATGGTGACCCTCCTTGTCTCATCAGATGGCTTGACAAACGGGGCAATGTCACAGACTTCTTCCGCTTCTGGGATATACCCGAAGACTACTTCAAATGCGACAAGGATCTTGGGCTCAGTGACCCATCCGGGGACATTCCTCTCGACCAGGATCAAGACCGTTGGGGCATCACACACTCATTCAAGGTCTTGGGGTGCATGGCGCGGCAGTGAACGCCGGTCGGCCCGGCAGTTGACGCATGTCGTCTCATCATGGTTGTGCTCAAGGCACTTTTACAGGCACTCATACTCCGAAGGCTTTTGCCTAGTCCTAACCTGACAGTACCATGTCACGTAACAATTATAAAACAAACAAATTTGCTTGGGAGACAAGGACAGAGTTTGATAACGATGCAGGCTGATGTTGGAGCAGCCAAAACAGGATTGATTTTTGAGTGAGCAACATTACTTAATACTTGTGACTCATCAGTGTGTAGTGAGAAAGTTGTTCAGTTTTGTGAGAATTTATTTAGTGGGACTGGCTCTGTGACCTCTGATCTTCAATTTATGAGCTACTCCCTGGCGCCCCTTGAAGTAATTGAATTCACTACTGTCTGGTCGCTCTGGAAGTCCCAAGTTTAAAAGCATATTTGTATTACAAATGCTGCTGAATGTTATAGGAGCATAAGTACACTCAAGGTCCATTCATTACTTTACACAGGAGAGAGAGACACTAGAGAGACACTAGACACTCAAGGTCCATGCATTACTTTATACACCAGAGAGAGACTAGAGACTCAAGGTCTATTCATTACTTTATACACCAGAGAGAGACACTAGACACTAGCGACACTAGAAAGACAGCTTCCAGGGGGGTGAGTGAAGAATCTGCAGTTTGAGTGGCCAACAGAAAAAACATTTTAACCACAGTTTCCTCAAAATTAGAATAGATACCACAGAAGTACCTCCCAAATATGGAGGGTCTCAGATTAAGAAGTCTTGCAGGGTCGAATGAGCAAAATGGCCCTCCCACTGGACGGGATTGTCAAATAAGGGGCGTTGTATTAACATGTGCACCAACATCCACATTGGAGCTGGCAGATGTCTAGAAATAGGACCCTTGCCTTGCCAATGGTGGAATGGATGCACAGCTATCAGTGGGTTACATCTTGTCCAGTGCACAGCAGATTTTGATGTAGAGGACAATACACCTAAATAGGGTGCTTTTCTGCACATAGAATCATCCAAAGAGCTGATCATCTACACAATGGGCTTTTGTGTGATCAATGTTGAAACTCAAAGCCCTCTTAAGAATTGAGATGATGGAGCCTCACCTCTTCTTTTGAAGGGTGAAAAATATTGGCGAAGGGAGAGATTGATCAATATGAAAAGGAGTCACACATTTGCTTATGAAGGCCGCCTTGATCATAGTTACTAATTTGTCCGGGAAGGGAGTGGGATAGGGCAGTTGCTCTGAAAATGGAGGCAGTTCACTCACACAGCACCCAGAGGTGATGGCAATCAGAAAAATTATTTTTAATGTCAGTCGTGGCAGTGAACAGCTGGCATCAGCTCAAAGAACATTAACATACGAAATATAGACAGTAAGTTCAAGTCCCACTGTGTCAAGATAAACGGCTTTGGGGAATACATGCAAGTATGACCCCTGACAAAAAGCATCAAAACAGGTGATTTAAGCCCACACGGTGATGATATGGCACCCGGTGAACGCCGTCTAGGATGGGCAAAGACCCTCACGAAGGCCACACCCCTGTGGTGTACCCAGAGACTGGGACTTCTTGGCAGTCACCCCAGGTTCGATAAGTGGGACATGATCGGAATCTCAACAATAGGAAACTTGGTACAAAAGAGGGCACTTCTCAAATTCGAAGACCTACAGAGGACGTAAGATATGGCCCAAGGGGAAGTGTTCAGATATCTGCAAATTAGACACACCCTCACCACTGCTATCCCTGACATGGCGGATGTCCCAGATTCGTCCCCTCTGGAAGACAGGGTGCTCGACGGTCCACTGCTTACAAAAGCCCTATCAGTTACATACAAAAAAACTGTAATAATCTGCCAGACACTTTTCACAAACTTCGGGAGAAATGGCAGTTGGACTTCGGACCAATAGATGAAGATGACTGGCAGGCGGCATTGATGTCCCCTTGCGAGGCAGCCATAAAATTGCGTCATAGACTTATCCAACTAAAAATCTTACATAGATCTTACCTCACAGGAACAACCCTTGCAGATAGGCTCCAGGCCCAACGCAATATGCATTAGAGGGAGCCAACAAGAAGCATCTTTTTACCACATGATATGGTACTGCCCAGGGGTGAGACCTCTTTGGTAGGGGGCCACGGAGAGCATCCTAGAAGCCTTGGAAAAAGCACACCCTTACACCTTGGATGGGTCTCCTAAATATATGGGAGCCGACTGACCTTACGAAAATGAACAACAATTCATGACACTGGGTTACACATTGGTCAAGAGGGAGATAGCAAGGAAATGGGGAGTGGCAGACAGACCCTCACTCCAGACGTGGACCAGGGAATATGACAAGTGTATGATTGCGGAAAAAGAGGTGTTCAAAGCAAGAGGGTGCCCCAAAAATGGGACAAAAAGTTGGGCAAATAGAATGCCTATCAAGGTGATTTGTGTGTCCCCCCAACAACAGAACCGGAATTGCAACGCACAAAACAAAGAAGGCAAGTTACACCCTGATCGTGCTGCAGGTATTAAGTGGAGGACTGTTATGTATGATGAAATATGCCAATTATCTTTTGATTATACACGTGATTTGTTACTGTTCAAACTCAATAAAAAGATATTTAACAAAAAAAACACCAGGTGATATGAATAGAGCAGGATGATCAGGTAAATATAGAAAGGACACAAGGGCAGACAACCCTTAACTGTGTCGCCTGCAAGGTCTTTTTGGGTCAACGATAGAACAAACAAAACTGCATATAAAAGTTTGGCCTGCAGAGGATTGCTAAGATGAACGCCACACCATGCAACTAATTTCTCTCAGCATAGATGGACTTTATCGAAAGACATCGAGCTGCAAGGATGATAGCGACTAATGTGGCTGCCAGATCAAACTCCTTTACGTGCCACTATTAAATCAAACACCTTAAAGTGCCACTATTCAATCTCCATGACGAAGGTGTAAGTTGTAGAGACGCAGGTGCAAGACTCTTCCCTTTTGCTGAGACATAGCGGTAGCTGGTTTGGAGGGAAAATGCTCATGCCCAGGATCTCTGGGTACCATACTTTCCTGGCCCATTCCAGGACGATTAAAATGACTCAGGCCCGGTCTGTTCTGATTGTTCTCAGAACTTGAGGTAGGGCAGTAAGAATTACAAGCATACATATGTTACCCTTGATCCATTGCAGTCGGAATGCAACTTCCAATTACTTTTCTGGCGGAAACTCAAGTACGCAAGGTGAACCACTTGCACGATCCAGCACATGCATCTATCACATCTGTGGAGTATAGGTAGGGAAGGGAAAGTGGCATGCCACAGATCAGGTTGGAGCTTGTCTGCTAATACAGATGATCCCAAGCCATCTCCTAAGAGATCTGGATGTAGTAGGAAAGGAAGACTTAATGTAGGACCCACTGAAACCCGAGATTCCACTGAAGGGTCTGGATATGCCATCTTGTGTATGACACAAGTAGGGAGTAAAAAATGTTTGAACTCAAAGAAGCTTCAGAGCAATCCTCACTGAAACCAAGGACAGGCCTGAAACACTAGGATCATACCCTGAATGTCGCAGCCATAGTTGTGGTGGAATAAAGGCCTTTAAATTACACTGTATCCAGTATTGCCCTAATGAAAGGAATTCTCTACATGGGGTTCAGGTGGGACGTCAGCTAGATGATGGAAATCCTCAAAGACGTGAGGAGTTCATCCATTGTCAGGCAGTGGCCTACGACTGACTACAGCAAGCCTACCTTGAGCAGCCAGTCCTTGAGGTACAAGAATACAAGTACTCCTGACCTCTGAAGGTGGTCATAGACCACCTCCATCACTTCTGTGAACATTTGAGGGGCTGAGATAAGGCCGAAGGGGAGCAAGGCAAAATTGAAGTGTTCCAACCCCACCATAAACTGTAGAGAATGTCTGTGGGACTACAGGGCGGATATATGAAAAAACGCGTTCTGCAAGTCTAGGTACACCATCCAGTCTCCTGGTTCAAGAGAGGGGTTGGCCTAACGGGAGAGGGGTTGGCCTAACGGCTAAGGCGCTCGACCTCGGACCTGGGGAACTAGGTTCGAGTCTCGGTAACGACGCCAAAAACCCCCTGTGATTCTGGGCAAATCACTTTATCTCCCCGTGCCTAAAATGAAAGTGTGTCCTCATGTAATGTAACTGGTGCTATGTAAAGCGCTCTGATAACTGATTCGGTTCGGTTCTAGTTCGCGCTATATAAAACTCTGCAAAAAAAAAAAAAAAAAAAAAAAAGAGATGAAAGAAACTGAGACAGGATGGGCATCTTCAATTTATCTTTCCTCAGAAAGGCATTCACTGGGTGTAGGTCCAGTTTAGGCCTGAAGCCTCTGCCCTTCTTCGCTACAAAAACATAGCAAGAAAATAAACCATTTCCTCTCTTCGAATCTGGCACCTACTAGGTACTACTTTTGGCGAGTAGGTTGACTTTTGGCAAAAAGACATAGTAAAGTAAATGAAAGCCAGGACATAGCCCCTCTGAATGACTTTTAGGACAAATCTGTCCAACTTGATGGATCTGCATCCGGGGAGAAAATGCATCTTGCCTCCTTCTGGCTGGATGTGGGCTTTCAAGGGCACATGAAAGCAGCTTGGCAGTCATTGCAGTATGGAAGGAATAGTTAGAGGAAAGCTGTCCCTGCTGGTGCAGCCCCGACCTGTGCTGCAAAAGGACTGGGTCTGCTGCTACCGAACAGGCTGGTGGACTATTGTTGTCTGTAAGCTCGTGCTCTGGAATAGCCTCTAAATGTTCAGTACTGTTAGTAGAATTGCTTGGCGAAGGACAAGAGTCTCTAGGATTATGCTGCGACTCAACTGTCCTTAAACTGTTTGAGTGATGAGTTAGTTGTCTCTCCAAACAATCTGAAGCCATTAAAGCAAATGTCCTTCAAGGACACTTAGATGATGTCTGAAAACTCGGTTGACCTCATCTAGGTGTGCCTTCCGAACCCAGTACTAGTGCCAACACCTCTTTCAATACACGCTGTGGTGTTTAAGTCAGCATGTGAAATCTACTTTGCCGTACTCCAGCCAACATGTATTGTTTGAGCCAGCAAGTCTCTGAGGACTTCAGGGACAACTGGCAAGATCCTGCTGCCCATTCCTCATAAATAATATGTGTACCTACCCATATGGCAAATTGCATTTAAGGATCTTAAGGCTAAACCAGTTGAAGAGAACATTCTCTTTCCAAAAGGATCAATATATTTTGACTATCAGGAGGAAGGGTCGTAAAGGAATTAGGAGTAACTTTTCCTGTTGACATCCATACCACCAGGCATTCAGGTGTAGGACGTTTTATTTAATTTTAAAAAAAGTATAAGTCACAGAGAGCCAGTCTATGTCGCCTGACCAGTTGGCAAGAGCATGGCTTAGTCCAAGTAGCCACTGGAGTGTCTGTGAGAGACTCATTGGATAGCAACAGTGACTCAGAAAAGGTTGAATCAGGCTGAAGGATGTCAGTAAATACATTTGCCTTATTTTCAAATAAGGAAAACAAGAAAATTAACGGTGGAATGGTTGAATTAATCTCACCCATTGGTAATTACTTAGGCCACATTATCGTCCATTGTTTTCTTGCCCACTTGCCACCTCAGGCAGGTGTTTCGGTTTCACAGGTATGCCCAAACATAGGTCCAGAGCTTACTGTGCCACTGGAACCAAGCTGCACCCTACTGACAAAACCAAAAAAGACCCAAACTGGTCGGAGGTTGTCGGTGTTCTGGTTCAGAAGGGACGCTACCTGACAGTTGGAGCTGGACTGATGCAAAAGCTGATTTGCATGTGCCTGTTTCCTTCTTGAGGTGGCATCGTGGACAAAAAAACACAATGACTAGATTGCGGCGCTTGCAATTACCAGTGGCTGAGATTAAATAATGCATTTCACCATCACTTTTTTGTTTTCCTTAGTTTCAACAGTATGCAACTGATAGACTTGCACTTCTTCTGCCCTTCGCACTACTAATGCGAAAGAGGTATTTTCTTGCATTGGTGTCCCAGGCGGACAGTACAGCTCAAACTACGGAGAAGTATCAAGCCCACTGGCATTCTTTAGATCCAGACAAAGTGTGTTATTAGTAGAGCAATGGGTAAGCAGTTTGTGTGCCTCATCATCGTTGTTGGGACCATTTTGTATAGGGTGTGGATATAGAGGTATCTGACACAAATAGTTAACGGATTATCCAATATAGTACAGCCATGGTGAATAAGGTTAGCCTTTAATGATAAGGTACCACTTTTTTTGAACCAGAGACTCTATATCCTGATGAAGGTTGCTGACCCTTTGGGCATGTTTAAGACGGTCGAAACATGCTGACGGTAATAGGATGATAGAGTAATTAGTATCCCTTTTATATATTCCACTCATGATTTTAATCCTATCAGGACATCCAATAATAAGATAGATTTAGGATAGCTCTAGAAGTTAATTTATTTATTCTTTGCTCTGATTGTGTGGAGTACACCGGCCAAATAAAAAATTTAAAAACATTGCTCCCACTCGCAGTGGTACAGCCCACCTTGGAATCTATAGGGTGTAGGAAGCCAGATAATGAAGCATGCAGCATTTTTAGGTGAGTGAAGGCCTTGAAATTCCCAGAGATATCTCTGTCCGAGTAGAAAGGGGACCATAAAAAGCTGAACCTTTTTTATGTATATGTGACCATTTTGTACACCCTAAACAGCATAGAATCAGATCTGAATTAGGCCTCTATCCTCCGATAGTAGAGGCCAAGGATTAGCGTTACGATTGAACAATGACTGACTCTGCTTTTGTATTCTCATGGATCAACATAGGCCGGACGTAGGATGGTGTCTGTTTTGGAGACTTACGTTGGAAATGGATTTTGGACTAGTACAGGTGGAGTCTGAATGGGCGCCGGCACAGACGGACTGGTGTGGATCCAGGAACTGGGGTGGAAGTCTGAACAGGCACAGGTTGGGACCCCTGATGGGCAGGGCCGAAGGGGTCAGTTGGTGCCGAGGGATGGTCCGCTGACTGAAGGTCAACTGATTGACTGAGTGTTTGTGGCCCTCCTGAGGCGGAAGCCGGGAGGTTGTGTTGCTCTGTTTAAACTTTACTTTTAAATTGTTTGCCTGCGCAATACGGCGCTTTTTTAACTTACTCTCAACATTTCCTAAAATTGCTTGATTGAATAAGCTTTGACCGCTGACTTCTTCCCCCTCCTCCCCGCTGCCCTGGGCCACTCCCAGCCGAGTGTCGACGCTGTGGAGTTGGTCCCAGGCACAGACTTGCGGCGGCCATATTGTGTGTGACTCTAATCTTCGCGCTCTAGTTGCGCATAAAAGGGGACGTCCATGTCTCCGCGCAGCGGACGCGCTCAGCGGCTGCGCCAGACCTGTGCCGGAGTCGTGCCCGTCCGCGGCCGGACGGGCCCAGGGGCTAGGGATACTGCCACTCTCCTCACTTACTCTCCCACTGCCCTTAGGAAACTACAACCCGCTCACTGCGTCCTCTCTCAAGCAAGCCGAGAACGTGCCTCCTCATGCGGCATTGTGCGTAATATTTCCTCCCCACGCTCCAGTTGCAAGTCCCCAGCCTGCCCCAGCATTACCGAGACGCATATCCGTGTATTATACTTAAACACACGTTCATTTGTGAAACACCAGGCCGACCTTCTCCTCCTCCTTCTTGATGAAAGACCTGATATCCTCCTACTCACTGAGACCTGGTTGACTGACGACTCTCTCCCTGACATCTTGGCAGCACTGCCCCCCGATTACTACATGCTTAACACAAACCGACCCTCTGGTCGGGCTGGCGGAGGGGTGGCAGCTGTCATTCGAAAGGAGTTCAAATTCATTTCCACCTCCTCTCTTATCCTCGCTGATGTGGACAACCTCATCATCAGCCTGGAGACTGGAGAGGGAGCCCTTACTCTTATCGTTCTCTACCGCCACCCCCCAACCCATGCCTCTGTTTCCGGCTGCCTTCAGCGAACAGCTAGCCAACCTGATCACTTCTTCCGCTCAAGTCGCTGTCCTCGGCGATTTCAACTATTGGTACAACGATTGTGACGCTGGCCCTCATGCGGCTGAGCTGTTCGAAGTTCTCTCCAGCCTCAACTTGACCCAACTCGTTACCTCTCCCACCCATATCAGGGGCCATATACTAGACCATATCTGGACCCACAACCTCACGCTTTCCTGCCCCGTGATCACGCCCTGCATCTGGTCGGATCATTATATGATCGACACCGTGATCACTGTCAGGGGTCGGGTAAAGGTCCCTCCTCTCACAGGCGGGGTCGCCCGCAAATGGAGCGCACTTGACTCTCAAGGCTTCCTCTCGTTCCTGGCCGATACTCGTCCCCAGCCGCGCAGCGCCGCGACTGTCCACATACTGGAGGAAGATTTCTCTGGTTGGATCACCAAGGCCAGCGACCAATTTGCCCCCCTCTCCAGATACCCTCGCTCCAGGCACAGTAAATCACACAGGTGGTTTAACATCACTCTGAAAACTCAGCAACTTGAATTACGCCAGATGGAACGTAGGTGGAGACGTAACTACTCGCCTACCGATAGAGAGTTATACGTTACTGCACAAAAAAATACAAAAGTGCAATCCTGGCAGCAAAATCCCTACATATTTATTTTTATTTATTTTTATTTTGCAAGCTTATACCGCGCTGGGAATCGACTCCCTAGGGAGTATCTCCGCGCCATTGGCAACGTCAGAAAGCAAATAGCCCTGTCATGTGTAACTATAGTACTACAAGTATTAATAGTTGAATAAAAAAGTTTTTAGTTTTTTCCTGAAAGGAAGATGATCCCTGCAAGCTCTGATTTCCAGTGGGAGTTCGTTCCAGAGTTTCGGGCCGGCCACTGACAGGGCTCTACCACCTTGTCGTGATTTCCAGAATCTGGGGACACATAGTAGTTCATGGTCTCCAGATCTCAGAGTTCTTACGGGAGTATATGGGGAAAATTTCCCTGTTAAGATCTCCGGGCCATTACCAGACAGGCACTTATGGATAGTGCAACAGGTTTTAAACAGCACTCTCTGTTTTATAGTAAGCCAGTGGAGTTTTTTTAGAAGGGGTTTTGAGGGGGTTCTGGCCGGGACGTTTAGAACAAGGCGGGCAGCCGTGTTCTGCACGACTTGAAGTCTAGCGATGACCCCTTCATTGGCAGCTAGCAGCAGACCATTGCAATAGTCCAGTCTACTCAACACGAGTGACTGAACCAGAGTTCTTCTGGTGGAATCAGGTAGCATGGGAAACACCCTACGGAGAAGACCAATAACGTGAAAACAGGAGCCTACTACAGAAGTAGCGTGATGTTTTAAAGTAAGCTCCTGATCCAGTTTGACTCCCAGATCTTTCACTACCATTTTTGGCTCTGGGACTGGGCCAAGATCACAAGGCCACCAGTCCGGAGTCCATAGTCTTTTTGCTTCCCCAAAAAGCATCACCTCCGTCTTGGAGACGTTGCATTGAAGGAGATTTACTGCCATCCAGCGTGCCACTGCTTTCATCCCTTGAGCAAAGGAGTGGCGCACTTCGGGAGTCAAGATTTTAAAGGGAAAGAGGAGTTGTGTATCGTCTGCATACGATACAGGGATAAACCCGTGGGATCTCACGATGTTAGCTAGGGGTGCCACGTAGATATTAAATAATGTAGGGCTCAAGCAGGAGCCCTGTGGCACCCCCTTTGAGATCTCCACCTCCTCTGACTGGTAGGAACCCAGTATAACTCTCTGAGTGCGCTTGCTGAAAAAACTCCTCAGCCAAGCCAGAGCCTTGCCACCCAGACCGATGTTAACTAGTCTGGTGGTCATGATCTCGTGTGACACCGTGTCAAACGCCGCTGACAAATCTAATAGCACCAGGATAACGGAGTACCCTTTATCCTGAAGCATACGAAGATTGTCAGTGACGGACAGCAAGGCGGTCTCGGTGCTGTGCCTAGGCCTGAAACCCGATTGAGAGGGATCTAGTCCCCCTACACTCTCAATAAAGTTGGATAAGTGCCGATTAACATACTTCTCGGCCAGCTTCCCTAGGAAAGGGAGAAGAGAGATGGGTCTCAGGTTCGTGAGGTCAGTCCATGGAATGGAGCTGTTCTTACGTAGAGGCCTCACCAAGGCACGCTTCCAGTTAAGGGGAACATCACCTGAAGCTAGAGATAAATTAAGCACCTGTTGAATTCCTACTCCTAGATCTTCCCTTAGGAGTGACATGATCCGGGCTGGAACAATATCTGACGGGCAACCGCTCTTAGTCTGGTTGATTAGAGTATAAATTTCCTCGATAGAAATAGAGGGGAATTCAACCAGTTTATTAACACTAACTCCTGTTGTGCAGGGATACGGTGGAGCCGCACTATCCACAGTACTAGAGATATTAGGAGAAGAATTTGAGGCCAGAATCTTTGCATAAATACCCTCAATCTTCCTTACAAAAAACTGCGAGATATTGTTGCAAAGTACCTGGGACTCAATATCCTCAGTTTCACAAGCTGCAGGTTTAACAAAGGTCTGTAAGATCTGATAAAGGACTTTCACGTTATTACCTGCAGCTGTTATTTTGTCTGCTATGTGATGTTTGCGAGCAGAGCGAATTGCTTTATGGTAATTTTTCTGTGCGGTCCTATAAAAGACCTTATCCTCAGCCTTATGAGTAGCTCTCCATAACTTTTCCGATTTCCGTGCCGCAATTTTTAGTTGCCTTAGATCATCTGTATACCAGATTTCTTGTCTAGGGGCAGGACGGGGCTTGTATGTTTTAAACGGAACAACAAGATTAATGGAAATAGCTACTGCTTCATTGAGAGCTGTTAGTGCCGCATTAACATTGTTCCCATATTCAGGCCAGTTGGGTTCAATAAAATTGTCCCTAAAGCTCTCAGCCTTCAGTTTATTCCAGGGTCTCCTAACATCTGCCAATATTTTATGTGCTCCCTTAGATACATGAGTGGATCGAGTGTAAAACTCAATAATAGAGTGATCCGTCCAATCCACTTGGCAGGGAGGTAAACACTTTATAGAGGCGGAGTTATATAGCACAAGGTCCAGGGTGTGACCAGCTAGGTGCGTGGGTCCCTGATTAGCTTGGAGTAGACCTAGAGTGGCTAGATCTGCCAAAAGAGTCTGCGCCTCCACACAAGAAGAAAGTTCACTGTGAACATTAAAATCCCCTACCAGGAGAAAATCAGAGTCAATCTGTATGTGTGGGGCCAGAATTTCAACAAGTTGGAGAGAGAAATTCCCAAGCGAGCCAGGGGGTCGATAGGCTAATGCTCCCTTCCTTGTATTTTTCGAATTGGGGTTTATAGTAAAGATGAGGAGCTCCATTTGTGAATTACATATGGTCTCAGTAACCACAACCTCAAGGTCTTGTTTAAAAACAATAGCCAATCCCCCACCAGTTTTGATGGGTCTGTCCACCCGTACTAATTTATAGCCTTGTGGTATCCCCATAGTAATGGCTGGGACAGACTGGGGCTTCAGCCACGTCTCTGTTAGAAAGCATAGATGGGGCTTTTCTGATGTTAACAAATCCCAGACCTGGGTGGCGTGGGCAGCCAATGAGCGAACATTGCACAGTAGGTTCTTGCAAGACAGAGTTGAGTCAATCGAACTGTCAAGTGCAGTTTGCTGGCATTGAGATGGTTGTAGCCCACGAGGTGTAATTACTGCACTACAAGTAAATTGAGTATGACAGATTATGCAAGAAAACGGTCCCTCCAGAGTGTCAGAAACTTTATGTGAGCACAAGCTGGCAGCGTACCTTTTTAGAGCAGCTAGGGATTGACTGGTGTAGGTAAGACCATGCCGAGGGCGCGACTCAGGAGTGTGTATTGAATCCGCCATAGTCCCCTGCCCCTAGCCCCGTCCTGTCGCGGACGGGCGCAGAAAGGATTCTCACTGCCCCTAATAAATCCAAGGAGATGTTTACAGTCAAGAGCGAGCTTACGTCCGACGCTAGAACCCTTCCTTCTCAGACCCCCACCCAGGAGTCCTGCAATGCCCTAAACAGTTTCTTTATCGATAAGACCATTAAGATCAAGAATACTATCCCCCCCTGGCCCTCCTGCTGTCATATCAGCCTCCCCCCCCTGGAAACCCATTCTCATTTTTAAGTTTTCCTACCCTTGACTCTAACATTCTAGCCAAGCTCGCTGCTCGAGTCAAGTCGGGCTCGCCCAATGACTGTTGCCCCCCCTCTGTGTTTCAAGATATCTGCCTGGCTCTGCCGGACTGCATCCTATCCCTGTTAAACACCTCCCTCGAGACAGGCACGGTGCCCAACTCCTTTAAGGAGGCAGTCTTGGTGCCTCTACTAAAAAAACCTGGTGCCGACCCGGAGGACCTTGCCAACTATCGGCCTATTTCTCTTTTGCCCTACCTATCCAAACTTTTGGAGGCACATGTCACCAGCTGCCTCTCTCAATTCATCGAGTGTTCCAACTACCTCGAACCCAACCAAGCCGGTTTCAGACCAGCCCACTCCACCGAGGCTGTGATCCTGGCAGTCATGGATTCTTTAAGGGGCAATGCCGACAAAGGGCCACCTCAAGCGCTCGTCTTATTAGATCTGTCAGCGGCGTTCGACACGGTGGACCATAACATCCTAGTCCACCGTGTCGAGCAGGCCGGCATCCAGGGCCTGGCCTCTGCCTGGCTTAAATCCTTCTTATCAGGCAGAACCCAAGCGGTTTGTTTAGGCCCTTTCACGGCTGCCAAGGTGCCATCTACTTGCGGAGTGCCTCAGGGATGCTCCCTGTCCCCTCTGCTTTTCAACCTCTACCTTCAACCACTCATCCACTTCCTGAAGAGGTGGGACATCACCGTCTTCAATTATGCAGACGATCTGCAAATTATTTTCCCTCTTAACACCCCAAATGCAGCCAATGACTGTCAAGCGGTGATGTTACACATCCAACAATGGATGAACCTTAATCAGCTCAAGCTGAACCCGGAAAACAGAACTAATTCTCCCAAGCAAAAGCCCCTCCTATTGGGGTCCACAGGTCTGGCCGGCGGAACTCGGCCCCCCACCTGCTCCAGCCAAATCTGCAAAAGGTCTTGGGGTCATCATCGACACGGAGCTCTCCCTCAAGCCCCAGGTGGGTGCTGTCGTGTCGTCATGCATGTTCCAGCTCAGAAAAATCAGGATAATCTCCCACCTCCTTACACCTGAGGCTCTGATACAAGTCCTGATTGCCCTGGTACTGTCCCGCCTTGATTTTTCAAACTCTCTGTACCATGGCCTACCAAAATCCCTTCTCTACAGGCTTCAAATAGTACAGAACCAGGCAGCCAGATTGGCCTACAAGACTCCGAAGTGGCAGTCTGCGAAGCCATTACTTCGCAAACTCCATTGGCTGCCGGTTGAACGGAGGGCTGCATTTAAGATCGGCTGCCTGGCATTCAAAGCTGTCTCTGGGACCTCTCCCGCCTTTCTCAAATCCTTGGTCACCCTCTACCGTCCGGCACGCAATCTACGGTCCTCTCATCACCAGCTCTTGGCTACCCCCCCAGTTAAGCTTAAAAAATTTGGCGCCCGCAGATTTGCTCACTTAGCCCCTAACCTCTGGAACCCGCTGCCTCTCCCGTTCAAATCTTCCAAATCTCTTCTGGAGTTTAGAAAACTCCTGAAAACTTTTCTCTTTACACAGTCTGGCTAGACCCCCGTGCCTACACCTCTCAGCATTCAATCAGCGCCAGGAAACTTATGGTGACAGAGCGCTATATAAAACCCCCTTAAGATAAGATAAGATAAGGGTGTCACATAGGGAGCTTTAAGAGTCTGAAAGAGTTGGAACATTCCCTCCTTGAAGGCCACAATTTGCTGCAGGCTCAATGGTGGCCCAGGGAATGTGGGGCTGTGGGACTGGACTGAAGTCAGAAGATGCTTCCAGGGTAAAATCTTTCTTTTGATGCCCCTGTGCATTCAAGCCAGGTTTAGAGTGGGGGGGGGGCTTTAAGAGTCTGAAAGAGTTGGAACATTCCCTCCTTGAAGGCCACAATTTGCTTCAGGCTCAATGGTGGCCCAGGGAATGTGGGGCTGTGGGACTGGACTGAAGTCAGAAGATGCTTCCAGGGTAAAATCTTTCTTTTGATGCCCCTGTGCATTCAAGCCAGGTTTAGAGTGGGGGGGGAGCTTTAAGAGTCTGAAAGAGTTGGAACATTCCCTCCTTGAAGGCCACAATTTGCTGCAGGCTCAATGGTGGCCCAGGGAATGTGGGGCTGTGGGACTGGACTGAAGTCAGAAGATGCTTCCAGGGTAAAATCTTTCTTTTGATGCCCCTGTGCATTCAAGCCAGGTTTAGAGTGGGGGGAGGGGGGGCAGAGACTTGCTGAGCGTTTTGCCCGTATGGTGCATCTTCAACCTTAAAAGAAAGACAGCAAGACTCTGTCCAGAACAAGCCTCTTCAACGACATTGCAAGCAGCCCACAACTTAGACTGGGACTTATGTTTCAAACACAACCTTCTCTTATGTTCAGGATTGTAATGCTTCACCCCTTGCTACTGGTTTGCCTTTGGGTGCATGTGGGCATATTTATTGCACAACTTTAAATCATGACCGAAGCCAAGCACCAGAGACATACGTTGTGCAGGCCCATGACTGACATCTGCTTTCTGCAGTCTCAGCACATCTTGAATCCTGTTGTCTTCAGGGAAAATATCTTCCACTAGAACACTTTATAAGAAATTTAAAAAATCATTGAATGACTAGCAAAGTTGGACTGGAGCTCCGAATCTGTGCCAACGAGCATGGAAAGAAAGGAACAGCGTGCAGGGTTGGCGCTTATTTGAGGCTCTACTCAACCACTTACAAGGTGGTACGGAGTCACCGCAGAGCCACATAGCACCACATACTGGCGGATGACAACTTAGCTTAAAAATTCCCTGGATCGGGGAGGAGCTACGCTGCGAAGCAAGATGGCCGCATAAGCTCCCGGCTCCTCCGACCTCCGCCAGCAGCTCGGATATCCTGCTTTCTATCCTTTCCTCACGCCGGACTCTCGTGCATATGAAGTGCTCCTGACTCCTGCGGTGCAATCCCGGAATTTCCAACTTACTGGGTGACGAAGATATGTCGTGTTTTCTTTTCGGCCTACTTCAGGGCTGAAGCCGGGGCCTCGATTTCTAGCCCATCCGGGTTAGAGTTGATCAACATCGGCTGTGGGACCAGGGTTGCGTCCGGTCTTCCGAACTCGGATCATACTTGCATTTCCGATTGGCTACTCAGTAACCGGCTTACGCTAAGGACACGGTACAGTGACGCAAGTGCACATCGGTAGCCGCGGTCGGGGGTCCGACGACCGGAGACCCTGCTGGGGGGGCCGGGGTTGACGGGCTTGGGCCCCGCGAGCGGCGAAGGTGTCGATATTGTCAGTTTTGAGAGCGCCCACTGTTGTCATCGGCTCCGTGTGTGCCTGGTGCCTCGGAGTTGTTCTCTCCGGGGTTCGCGTCCTGCTTCGTCGCTTCGCGAGAGGAGATGGAGGGGACGGACGGCACACCAACGTTGAGGTTCGTAATGGCCGCCATTGGGGCGCTCCACTCTCAAATCACCGTCATGTACCATCAGTTGTCTGTAACGCTAGACAACGTCTGTCTGAGACCGGATGACGACACTCCGACATGCTATCAGCAAACTGTGGTTCCCGTGGAGTACTCTGCCTACCTTTTTGAGGTCCCCGTGCGGAAGCCTGATTCAGCCCGCTTTGATGACTCTGGCTTCATAGATAGCGCACCTATGATCATCGTCAGCTTTCCCTGCTCGAACCCTGCTCGGCGGAACATCGTTGCTAAAGGTTTTGATCGCCACAAACAGTTCTTCAGTGACTATCGGAGAGGCTTGCCATTCTTCTTCACTCTTCCTTGCCGGTTTTGTAGATGTCGCGAACTTATATCCTGTCTTCGATCTGATTTCATTGACTTGAACTTTTATGAACGCTTTAATTTCCTCATGGTGACTGTGGCCTGGGCGACAAGGGCTCTCGTAAAGAACCGTACTGGCCAGGGTTGACTTTGACTTTTAGGGTTTGCTAATTTACGTGATATGTGCCGGGATTGTACCTTATAGTGTAACGGGAGTCGGGTGGTTTTGTTGATGTCCTCCCCAGGCTGGGGTTTAATACTTTGCTTCAAACGGTGGATAATACGTCTTGGGGAGGTCGCTGATGGCGGGGGGTAGGGGAGCCCGGGAGTGTTTTTTGTTCTCCTACTCCGCTTTTCTTTTCCTTCCTTTAGGGCGAGTTTCGGGGCGACAGGCACGCTGTTAGTGGGGTAGGCCGTAGCCATTACAGGGGTGCAGGGTGGGGGGATAAGGGGGGGGGTTGTTATTTTAGTTTGTTTTGTTCTATGGTCCCTTTCTTTTCCTTTCTTTCTTTTCAGGGTGGTTGGCTGTTTATCCTTCAGTTACTTCTTACTCTATTGGGCGTCTATACTAGCTTTTCCTTACTGTCTCCTAAGAGTGGGTTTTCTGGATGGTACTCGCACTAGATCGCTCGCTACTTGATTATCCTTTACTCCTTGTCTGCCTCTGCTAGACGTTGCGTCACTACGGCTATATTATTCGTTACCTTCTATTGACTGCAGTGCGAGTACATCCCCCCCATCTCTAATTGCTCCTTTTTATATGGTGTGACGCCTCTTATAGTAATGCCACTACTGCTTCTCCAAAAAAGAAAAAAAGAAACCTCTGTATTTTCCTGTTTATTGATATCGCATTCTACCATACGCTGTAACTTGCATCACAGCTGGTGCCAGGGCTGTTGACTGATAAGTAAATTTCCTATTTGATTTGCTGAGTTTACGGCCGGCCCCTGTGGTTGTAGGCCTGTGCTTGTAATGCTTTTGAATGCTTCAATAAAGGTTTAAAAAAAAAAAAATTCCCTGGATCCTGTCTGGCACCTTGGAATATTCTAAAGGTGAAGAACCTGTGGTTAAAAGTAGCAAACAAAAAAAGAACACCAGAGCTTTGAAATTATTTTTATTAAACTCTTAGAAATGGATAGCAGAACAAAAAAACATTTTAATACTTTCTCCAACGTTATCATTTTTTTAGCTCCTTCTATGCTATCATTTGGCCTGCAGTTCTAGACAAGATAATCCCCTCAGTGTGTCAATACAAAAATAAAACATCTTCTCATTTTCGTGCAATGAAAAATGTAATAACAGAATTGATATCAGAAGTCAAAAACACCACTATTTTTGGAAGCTCTTTTCACACCTACTCCTCATCCCTAAATCCACTTACAATGTATCTCGATCAATGTTGAAGGACAGCATGCATTTTAAACCCAAACCTACTCTTTAAGTAATTAACTACCAGTGTAGGTGCACTGTTGTTCGAATCATCGCTTTGCAGCCCCCTTTGTTACAACTATCTCTTTGTTGTTTGACAGGATGGACAGATAACCTAGGTCACGAGAAAGGGGGTAGACAGGGAGGATGTGTGCCAATGTTCTCTCTTGTACAGACATCCACACAATTCCTACCTCACTGAGATCAGCAATTGTTAGATTCATTCCTGCCAGCTGCTTCCATACCGGCTCTGCCAAGTTCAGACTCAAAGGGCTCCCCGTCCGGATAGCAATGCCCAGAAGTACACCTGGTGAATTAAAAACAAAGAGAGATGATTTCATGAAATCAATGCTGCTGACTGATAATAAAGGCACTCTTCTGCATCAAGATGCAGTACACAAGAGGGTGTCAGGGGTGGGAGGGGGTGGAAGTATGCTGCAGCAAGCACTCACCCTCTGCCAAATATAATAAAAAATAAAGACAACAATTTGTTTACGAAGAGTACTGCTATACACATTTTAATGAAGTTAGATATCTCAGTACAATGTTTATCATCGAAGCACATTTCTGCACAATCATAAATCATTTAGTGACAACAAGAGGCCTTAATGAACTTTGCAGCAGGGTTTGAGGATGACCAGGATAGACTCCTATCTTCGTGCAGTCATCTTCAATGACATGGAATCTGTGTGGCTCTCATTCAGCTCCGAGTATATTCTCATACTGCCTCCCGAGTGGAACCAAGAAAACACAACAGGAGGAGAGGAACAATGGGATTCTGAGAATTTGCAAGTTGGCGAAAGGGCCCAACAGGCACACTGCTAGCATCTTGGTACAGACCAAGATAAAAGTGTTCTGCACTTTTCCACAAGCAAAAGGGGAGGATTGCTGCTATTTGCATAAAGTTGGACCAGCGCTTTCTATAGTTTTCATGTTTTTAAAAAAAACTTTTATTTGATTTTATATGAAACAATGGGGAAAAAAACATTGATGTCCCATGAGCAGACAGAAACGCGTTCTTACAATAAAACATTCTTTCTATGCATGTCCCATCATATGTCTAGTCATCCCTCACTATATCCATCGGTAACTTTTTTGTCATAGATGCACAGGAATCATCCCCAGGTGCACTCTCATTGTGGTTTACGTCAGGCGACATCTCCTCCCCTCACCTCCGCATTTTTTGCTTTCATTTTTATTTATATATTTAGGAGATTTGCATGGCATTGCTCATGGACATTCAATAATTTAAGGGAACGTTGTGGGAATTGAATACATCTTGCTTGTTGGAAGGGGACATTTTCTTTCAATCAGGTGGGTTGAGTAACCATTAACAATATTTTTCAGCCCAACACAAGATGCATGCAGGTTCCAATTGTGGGCAATCCTAAATAGTTTACTTTTCAGGGCTTCCCTGACTTTCAAGAGGTCAGGTCTGTACTTACTATGGGGTTAAGGGTTATTCCAAAGTATTTGTCCTAGTGCACCCAGAGGACAGCCAGCATATTTTACCCTCTTGAAGGATTGTTGATCGATTCAGGTGGGATTTTTTTTAAGGTGTCTGGTGGGGATTGATAAATAGGGAGAGAGTGATGTGTTAATTTTTACAGGTATGCAGATTCTTGGCCCCAGTATGGATGGATTTAAGCCTAGCATCCACCGGGAGCAAATAGTACTATCAGAGGTACTAGCTGTAGACCTTCATCCAATGTTCAGCAGTGATGCGACATTGGAAGGGGTAATACCACAGACACTGAGGATTACAGATACAGATGTTTTTCATCTCTTTTCTATTTAAGTAATTGGAACCATGATTTGTGGGTTTGAAATACTGGGATGGAGGAAGTGGTAATACCACAGACACTAAGGACTATGGATATAGGCATTTCTAGGCAAATTTCTATCAATCAGCCATAAATCTATCTATTGTTCAAGTAACTGGAACCAAGATTCGACAGTTGAAAATACTGGTATGTGGTGCTCGCGTAAGTGCAAGCAGATTGCATGTACACTAGTTACAAGTAATAACTTGGGTAAACTAGGTATATACTGTGGAAGAGATTAGGACAGGACTGCTTGAATGCATGTCAAAAGCCCTCTAAATCATATTGCATATCTCTTATTTTAGTTGTGGTGCAACTACATAGATGGCTAAGCAGGTATGAACATGCCTAATGTCCAGGACTATGTACAAATTGAACCTGAGGAACAAGTTACTTACCTTCGGTAACCCCTTATGTAGTTGAGACTATCTAGCTGCAGAATCTGTACATTAGAATATTCCCCAATGTCAGACTGGATCCAGAAACTTTTGTGGAACAGTACCCCTGCACGCTGGTAGGTGGCATCATTCTGCTCCATGTGGCATTGTTGGCATTGTTTGTGCCAGAAGTGACGTGCACAGTGCCCTTATAGGCACCACCCCATCACGTTAACGAGTTACTTACCTTTGGTAACAATGCACAAGTTACTTACCTTCGTAACTATATATCTGTAAGAAACATTAGTTAGTTAGATTCCTTACCTCAGAATATCCCCAGGCGTCAGGCTGGATCTGGAGAGATTTTTCGTCAGCAGTACCCCTGCGCGTCAGTAGGCGTCGTCGCGTCCGTTGTCGGCGCTGTGATCGGCAGGATGACGTCGGAGTACTTAGACGCCGCCCTCGCGCGCTGACGTCAGTTCTGTACATAGCTTTCCGCGCCAGGAACGCAGAGCCATGCAAGACACCGACAATGGTGTCATGAAACTAGGGCCCTGAAAGGGATAACCCTAACCCAAGATAACGGTTCGCAATATGGGGAGGATGGGTGGGGCGGTAAGGAATCTAACTAACTAATGTTTCTTACAGATATATCGTTAGCGAAGGTAAGTAACTTGCGCATTCGAAAGAAACACGTTAGTTAGATTCCTTACCTTAGAATAGATACCCCAGCAATACCAACCCCGGTGGTGGGTCAGCGAACCAAGATCACACCAGGAAGTCCTGGAGAACGGAACAGCCAAAGAAGCTTTCTCTCCGGACTTGACTGTCCAGGCAGTAATGTTTGGCAAACGTGTGCAGCGAGGTGCACGTAGCTGCCTGACAAATGTCCTAAAAAGGGACTCCCCGTCCCAAGGCAGTAGTAGCCACTGTGGCCCGAGTGGAATGGGCTCGCAGCCCCACAGGAGGATCCTTTTAGCCAAGGAATAACAGGCCTTAACGCACAAAACGACCCACCGAGAGATGGTTCATTTATGCACTGCCCACCCCTTCTTAGCGCCCACGTAGCCAAGGAAGAGTTGGTCGTCCACCCGGAACGGTTATGTGCTATCCAGATAAAAGAAGAGCACACGTTTTGGGTCCAGACGGTGGAGCTTCTCTTCCTCTTTCGAGGGATGCGGAGATGGAAAGAAGGAGGGCAAGGTAATGGACTGTCCGATGTGAAAGGCAGTAACCACCTTAGGAAGAAAAGAAGGACGAGTCTACAGAACAACCTTGTCCAGATGGACAGAAAGGAAAGGAAATGAAATGAAATGAGTCTTATAATGCGGTACTAAGCCCGGAGGCATCAAGGCGCCTAAAAAAGAATTCAAAATGACCAAATAACCAGCACTACGGATACGCCTTAGAGAATAACCTCGTTTTTAGGGCTTTCCGAAAGTTCTGGACCGACGGTTGGGATTTTGATTTCGAAGGGAAGGCTCTCCACAACTTGGGGGCTACTGTTAAAAACGCCTTCCCGCCCCATTTAGTTCTACGAGCGCGAGGGACCACCAACAGACTCTTGGTTGAGGAACGGAGAGCTCTCTCCGGTACACATGGGCGCAGCAGTTTCCTCACGCCCTCAGCCCCATTGCCAGCAAGCGCCCCATAGGTCACACAGAGAGTCCATTCGGCCGTCCAGATGTTAGTGTTTCCACCAAAGACCAAAATTTCGGTCTTCTCCCCATTCAATTTGAGTGAATTGTTAATCATCCACTTAGCAACCGCCTCCATGCAGCTTCTAAAATTATGAATGGGAGCGTGCACCGAGCGACAGAGGGACACCAAGATCTGTGTATCATCAGCATAGGAGACTACCTCCATCCCAAACGATCTCACCAGCCTGGCAAGTGGGGCCACATAGATGTTGAACAGGGTCGGGCTTAATGCCGACCAGGAGGCTTAGAGGAAAGAGCCTGGAGCTCACTCACTTTTCTGGCAGAGGTGATGGCAACCAGGAAAGCAGTCTTTAGAGTCAGAAGACAAAGAGGGCAACGGGAACACACATCAGATAGGTCAACACCAGGTTCAAGTCCCACTGAGGCATTACAAAGGGAACAGGAGGAAACATGTGACTAATGTCTTTCAAGAATCTATTTACAACAGGGGACTTGAAAAGAGAAGGCTGATCAGGAAGCCTCAAAAAGGCTGAAACAGCTGAAAGATATCCCTGATGGTGCCCAGAGCAGAGCCCTGCTGCGTCGGGAAAGAGGAGAACCTCAGAAAGAGGGGCGGAAAGGGGATCCACAGTCTTTGCTGTGCACCATGCCACAAATTTGTTCCACCTGCAGGCGTATACCGTGTTTGTGGAGGGACGCCTGGCTGCCAGAATGACATCACAGACTTCAGGAGGCAAGTCAAATGGTATCAACTGCCGCTGCTCAATCTCCACACATGGAGGTGGAGGCTGGACAGGTTCGGGTGGAGGACCGTCCCCTGCTGCTGCGACAGAAGGTCCTCCTGAAGAGGCAGTTGAATCAGGGGATCGATTGACAGACTGAGTAGCTCGGGATACCAGTACCTTCGTGCCCAATCCGGAGCCACAAGGGTGACTTGGGCCCGGTCGCGCCTGATCTTCAGCACTCTGGGCAGAAGTGGTACAGGCGGAAAAACGTACAACAGACCGCAACTCCACTCGTGACGAAAAGCGTCTCCGAGCTAGTGCCGCCATGGAAATTCCAACACGCAGAACTGATGACATTGCGCGTTCTCTTCGGTGGCGAATGGATCTAACCAAGGCTCTCCCCACTGCTGAAAGAGACCTTGCGCCACGTCAGAGTTCAGATGCCACTCGTGATCCTTCATGCACCCGCGTCTGAGTTCGTCCGCCCTGGCGTTCAGAGAGCCCGCCAGGTGTTGAAGCACCAAGGTGATGCCCTGATGTTCCAGCCATGTCTAGAGGCGCAGAGCCTCCTGACAAAGGGTCCACAACCCCACCCCGCCTTGTTTGTTGCAATACCACATGGCGGTAGTGTTGTCCGTGAACACCTGCACTACACTTCCCCAGACAGAGGGAAGGAATGCCTTTAGTGTAAGACGGATCGCCCGCAGCTCCAGAAGGTTGATGTGGAGCCGGGACTCCGCCGGAGACCAGAGGCCTCTGATCTCCGCCTCTCCCATGTGGCCCTCCCATCCCAGGAGGGATGCATCCGTCACCACTAAGTGCTTCGGTTGGGGTAGAGAGAGGGATCTGCCACTGACCCAATCACCGCCATGAGCCACCACTGCAACTGTCTTGCAGTGCCGTCCGAGATCAGGACGTGGTCGGATAGGTTGCCCTGATGTTGAGCCCACTGGAACTTCAGGTCCCAATGCAGAGCCTGATCCGCCTCCTGGCGTGATGTACCAGCAGGATGCAGGAGGCAATCAGACCCAGGAGCCACGGCGTCAGCCTGACCAAAACTCGGGAGAAGGGCGAAAGATCGGAATCAGAGCCTGAATATCCCAAACCCGCTGTTCGGAAGGATAGACCCGAAACTGAGCAGAGTCCAGAACCAATCCGATGAAGAGGAGCTTCTGGGAGGGACTCAGATGTGACTTTGGCACGTTGATGGAGAACCCCAGCGAATGCAGGAGGTCTGCCTTAGTCTGGAGGTGGGAGACGACTGTTTGGGGCGAGCCCGCCTTCAACAACCAGTCGTCGAGATAGGGGAAGACTGGAACCCCTAATCTGCACAGATGAGCTGCGACCACCGCCATCAATTTCAAGAACACCCGAGGGGCACTGGTGAGGCCGAAGGGGAGCACGGTACACTGAAAGTGCTCGTGGCCCACCGTGAACCGCAGGTAACGCAGGTGGGCCGGCAGGACGGGGATGCGGAAATAGGCGTCCTGCAAGTCCAACTCTACCATCCAGTCTCCAGGGTCTAGGGCAGCCAGAACCTGAGCTAATGTCAGCATCTTGAACTTCTCCTTCCGGAGAAAGAGGTTGACGCTCCTGAGGTCCAAGATAGGGCGTAGGCCCCCTTTGCCCTTCTTGGGAACCAGAAAGTAGTGGGAATAACAACCACACCCTACTTCTGGCCCAGGAACGCGCTCGACGGCCCCATTGGCCAAAAGGGCCGTAACTTTCTCCTGCAGAAGTTGCAAGTGATCCCCTGTCATGAGGTAGTACTGCGGTGGCATGGCTGGAGAGGCCGCCTCGAAGGGGAGGGAGTAGCCCCTTCGGACGATTTGCAGCACCCACCTGTCCGAAGTGATGGTACGCCAGTGGAGCAGGTGATGGGGAACTCTGCCTCCCACTGGCGTGGAATGGGCACGAAAGCTCTGACTAGGAAGGCTCCAGCGCTCTATCTGCTTTGTCGCCAAAAAGGCGACGGCCATCAAAGGGCATGTCCATGAGAGTGCTCTGGACATCCCCTGAAAAGTTTGTGAACCTCAGCCAGGCGTGACGACGAATCTCCACCGTCGTTGCAATCGTTCTGCCCAGCGAATCCGTGATGTCAAGTCCACATCGAATGGAATACCGTGCTGCATCTCGCCCCTCAGCAAGAGCTTGGGCGAGCCATGTCCTGGCCTCCTCCGGACACTGAGGCAGCACGTCCGCCACCGTATCCCACAGAGAGTGGGTGTATCGGTCCAAAAAGCATGCAGTATTAATGGACCGCAACCCAAGACTGAGTGAGGAAAACAGTTTCTTGCCAAACTTCCATCCTTTTGGATTCCCGTACGGAGGTGCGGACAGGAAGGCCTGGATAACCAGACTCTCAGGGGTGGGGTGTACGGACAGAAAGCAGGGGTCGCCCGGAGATGGGCGGTAGCGCCTTGCCACGTTCCGGTCCACAGGAGAGACTGTGGAGGGCTTGGACCAAGTGCCCATCAGAACGTCGGTGAGGGCCTCATTAAACTGCAGCAGAGGCTCTGAAGAGCTTACTGGCGGTTGAAGCGCCTCAGTGAGGAGGTTAGTCCTCACAGCCGCTGCAGGGAGCTCCAGGCGCAAGGCCTTGGCCGCCTTGCGCATCACCACAGCATAAGTAGCACCCTCCTCGGTAGCCAAGGAAGGAGGAGAGATAAAACCAGTGTCAGGCGAAGTGTCTAGACCACTGGCCCCCCCCAGCTCATCTGCCCAGTCCTGACTTAACTGGCACTGCTGTGCCATAGGGCCTTCAGACTCCCTCCCTGTCCTCCCCTTCATTCGTGTCCTGGTAAACAGGCAGAAATGACGGAGCTGGGTCATAGGCGAAGGGCTCACCCATCGACGCCGGAGACGGCGCGAGCGGTGCCGCTCCAAAGCCGGACCCAGACCTGGGCTGAAACCAGGGACGGCGTTGTCCGAGCACGGTGCCGGGAGCGGCACCATGGGGGTCGGCGCCAGTGGAGGAGTCGTGAGGCCATCTGGCGTCGACCGGGATCCAGGCCTGGATTCCATGGGGGCCTGCGGTGTCGGGACCGAAGTCGACGACAGCGCCGGGGCCGAAGCCGCTGGCTCGCTAGGACCCCCAGTTGGGCCTGCAGGACCCGGAGGCTCGACAGCGGAAAGAGAGTCCTCATGGCCACGAGGAAGTCTCGAATCTCGCCTGGAGTCGCATGAAGCCCAGGGACCGGAGGGTGTGGGGGACTCCTGCGGCTCCGGCCGAGCCGCGTGGGTGGTGCCACCCGAACCCTTGGTCGCGTCACGCGACCGGCGAGGGGAGTCAGAAGAGCGATGTTGCTTCTTCTACTTTTTCTTGCCATGCCTCGACTTACCTGAGTGCGAGGACTTGGATCCCGATGAGCGGTGATGGCTACGGCTCCATGACCGGTTCCTCGACGGGGACCTCGAGCGGCGCAGAGCC